>NW_026892625.1:0-601608 GCF_033815535.1 Pezoporus flaviventris
TCACTGGCTTTCTGGGGGAGGGGAGGAGAAGGGGAATAAAAGCACAAGCTTTTCCCCTGGTTGGAAAGGATTCATATTGTGATAAACATAAATGCATTGGCTTTCACAAATCATAGGTGTGGTTATGTGGATATAACTGTACGAGTTTGCAAAGCTCGCTAAAGACACAAGATTAGACAACAAGTTGAAAATGGCCAGAACTCTTGAGCAAAATGGAGTCACAGAGCAAAAGAATTTGTAAAGGGGGGGGGGAAGGGCTTGGTATAAGAAACTCTAGTGCCTGGAAAACATAGGGTTAAAGAACTTTTAGCCTAACTTAGGTCGAAGATAAAGAACAATGTTTCCATTGCAAGTCTGTGGAATTTAGTGGCCCCACTATACATGAATGAATGATTTCACATCATCCTTTTACTTATCAGTTTAGAGACAGTGCCTCCCAAACATCTGCTAGCTTGGGATACTGCTTGTCTGCCCATCCTGTTTTGCTTGCAATAAATTTTGCACAAAGATCACACTGTTCTAAATCTTTGGTAGTTATCAGAAGAATTACTGAAGGCAAAATCAAGAGCCTGATTCCAAATTATGTGAATATTTATTTTTTACAACATTACACACAAAGATCTTTCAGAGACAGCTTATTTGTTTTTGCCTGTGAAATACAAACTCACTCCTCTAAACAAGAAAATAAGGTTTTATTGAGGGACAAAGTCAATAAAGCAAAGGCAACAGCGCTGGCCGCATGACCGTAGCCAGAGGAGCAACTGATTAGTATTTGTTACAGGTTTATATACTTTCACTATTGCATTAGTAATGTACATATTCATAATTCCTGCGTATAGGCGGGGAATATTATAACTAGCTTCAGGAACTTATTATCATAAGTCCCCTCCTCTTGGCGTCTGCGCACTGCTCTCCAGTGATTGCAGGCAGGGGTCTTGAGGATGAAGTAAGCAGTCTTCTTCACAGTGTACTTTTCACCTTTGGCACAGTTAGATGCCCCAGTAATCACACAACTAGCTGAAACCAGCCATATCTGTAATTCTTCTGATAACTACCAAAGATTTAGA
This sequence comes from Pezoporus flaviventris, assembly GCF_033815535.1. Taxonomy (NCBI): domain Eukaryota; kingdom Metazoa; phylum Chordata; class Aves; order Psittaciformes; family Psittacidae; genus Pezoporus; species Pezoporus flaviventris. The sequence goes on from NW_026892625.1 coordinate 1,068, forward strand.
ACAGTGTGACCTTCCTGCAAAATTTATTGCAGGATGGGCAGGAGGAGTACAAGGAGTATCCCAAGCTAGCAGATGTTTGGGAGGCTCCGTCTCTAAACTAACTGATAAGTAGAAGGATGGTGTGAAATAACTCATTTTTGTTTAGTGGGGCCACTAAATCCTGTTATCTCACCACAGACTTACAACACAAACATTTTTCTTTAAAACTAAAGATACTTTAGAAGACTAGTGTGAAACAATTAACTCATGTTTAGTGGGGCCACAAAATTCCACAGACTTACAACATAAATATTGTTCTCTTTCTACAACCTAAATTAAGCTAAAAAGTGCTTTATGTTTTCCAGGCACTAGCTTTCCTTATATCAAGTCTCCCCCTTCTTTCTTTTACCTTTACAAATTCTTTTACTATGTGACTCCACTTTGATCAAGAGTTCTGGCCCTTTTTAACTTGTTGTCTGATCTTGTGTCTTTAGCGAGCTTTGTTTCTGTTTTCGTAAACTCAGTTATAATACAGTTATAAATACAGTTATATCCACATAACCACACCTATGATTTGCGAAAGCCAATACATTTATGTGTTTATCACATGCCTTTCTAAGCTAACTGCATAAGTACTACTTGTAAAAGCTATTTGCCCATGCAAAGTGAAATAATCACAATGCCATGCTCATTTACACACAAAATGATTTTGTGTCCCATTGTGCTCACAGTTGTTCAGCTCTCTAGGGGTGATTAAACTAGCTATGCTGCTACAGCTTGAGATGATTTCACTGAATCATTTCACCGCGAAGTTGCTTCTTTGCTAAGCTGTTATTTTAACCATAAAATGTAAACAGAAGGGAGCCGTAAGAGCTCCATTCAGCTCCGTGCCCAGGGCTATAACAGTAGGGCAGAAAATGCTGAAATACTGCAGAATTTTCCAGGGTGTTGCCTTTCTTGCTCTAAAGCCTTCAGGAATACTGTTCATTTAATACACACTCTAGATGATACATTTCAGATCCTACTAAAAGAAAGGCTTCAAAAAGTGTAAGAACTTTTGGGCGGAGAAAGCTTTCCCACCTCTGCACACAGCTCGGGGCCATGGTAACCAATAGTGCTCTTGATGTTGGGAAAATACAGCAGGAATAAACCGCACAGAGCAGACATATAGGGAGACAAGGGAGGTGAAAGGTTGCAGAGAAGAAATCAGCAACAGACTGGAAGGGGCAGTGAAAAAAAGGGAGAATGAAAAAGGAGGCGGCTTGGAAGGAGGAACAAAGTTAAATCTAGGAGCAGGCACTTAAAAGACTACAGATGGGAAGCAAGACGAATTAAGGATGTAAAAATGCTTTTTTTTTCTTAATTGTTGCCAGGATAAAAATCAACTGAAGTTAATGCTATTATTCACTCATGCTGTTTGATTCTTTCGCACATTTAGGACATGAGCTAAGAATGGCAGGTTTAAGGACCTGCCATGAGGCATCTTGTTCCTAATATAAGGAAAGTGAGTGCCTGGAAAACATAGGGTTAAGATACTTTTAACTTAGCTTAGGTCTAAGATAGAGAACAATGTTTGTGTTGTAAGTCTGTGGTGTAATAACAGAATTTAGTAGTCTTACTAACAAGAGTAAATTATTTCTTTCCATCCTTCTAATGAGTGACCATACTTCTAATTATCAGTTAGATTGGAGACAGTGACTCCCGAACATCTTCTAGCTTTGGATACTCCTTGTCTGCTCTATCCTGTTCTGCTTGCAATAAATTTTGTACAAAGCTCACACTGTTCTAAATCTTTGCCAGCTATCAGAAACTTGCAGATAGGGTTGGTTTCAGCTAATTTGTGATTACTAGAGCATTCAACTGTGCCAAAGGTGAAAAGTGCACCTTGAGGAAGACTGCTTACTTCATCTTGAAGACCCCTGCCCACATGAGGGAGACTATTCATCTTGAAGACCATCGGAGGGCAGTGCGCAAGCGCCAAAAGGGTGCTTATGATAATGAGTACCTAAACTAATTGTAATAACCCCGCCAAACTCTCGGGAACCTAATGAATATGAATGCTTGTGTGTAATAAATATCTGCTTGGTTAACCCCTCGGTGTGCAAGTTAGGAGGAGTGATTCCCCTTGCACCCAGCGCCGTAATAAACGTACCTGGCTTTATAACTCCCTCTCAGTTGTAGAGTCTGATTCCGTGCTTCACTCCGGCTCACGCTCCCCGGGACTGTTCCCAGAACGGAGTCGGGAGGGGGGAAGGGGGGGAAGCCGTTCTCCCCCCTCTTCCCCCTCCCCCCGCAACCTCCATTCCCATGCCAGGAGGCCCAGGAGAGCTCTGGGGTAGGCTCCCCCAGCAGCCCAGCACCCTGGGGTGGTTACCGGCTGGAGTCACCCAGCATGAGAGCCGGCGCGACCGGAGGGACACGGCGGCTGCGAACCCGGCAATTACCTTTGTCTCTACACAGCCAGGGATGGCGACCGCTCGGGTCTGCCTCCGGAGACACCCAGAGACAACCGCTCACCCCGTGAACCGGGCCTACAAACAAAGCAGGGCGAAGGGGAGGTTGCAAACCGTGGACCTCCACGGCTCCAACGCTGAAAGTCCGTAAATATTTGTGCACGCACCTCCCCGCTGCTTCCCTCAACACCAGACCGAGTGACAGAGGAGATGGTGCCCAAAACTGTTACAGTGGAGGTGGGGGAGCTCCCTCGGGGAAAAAAAAAAAAAAAAAAGGCTTTACCTCCCCTTCCCAACCCGCCTATCTCCAGCCGATTTACTCCAAGTTTCACGTCACCCAAACGCTTTTCCAGGCGTGATGTCCGGGGAAATCACCAGCAAGCAACGCACTCAGTCATTCAACTTCTGCCTTTCTCTTTTAAAACACATTGTGTGCCCAAAGGTAAAATTCAAGAACAAAAAAAAAAAAAACAAAACAAAAAACAAAACGGAAACAAATCCCACAACATGGCGTCATTTACTTATTCCCACATAACAAGACAGATGTCTTAGATGAATGCAAGAAAAAAAAAAAAAGGAAAAAGAAAAACAAAACAAAAAAGCCAGCCCCGAATCCCCTCTCCTTCACATTTTCCGCGCAGCCACTGGTGGTGAGCATTAGCCAGGCTAATATATTAATTTTGCAGAAGTGTGCCACATCGCATGCAGGAGCAGAAATGCAAACTATAGCCTAGAGTGGTTTGAAGTCTACCCCAAAACAAGCCTTCCACTCTTACTGGCGCCAGTTTCTTTCACAGCCCGCCCGTATTTTCCATACGCGCCGCTCCCCATTGTCGCCTGCCTTCCCTTTGTGCCGAGCCTCCACGCCGCCAGCCCCCGCGCCCCACTTTGCGCTGCCCCGCGCACCGCCCGCCCGACCCCCGCGGCTCCGCTGTACCATGCAAGAGCGCGGAGAGAGCCGCACTACCTCCGCCGCGCTGGAGCTTGGATGTTGTCTTCAGAGCCGGGGCGGCAACGTGGGCACTCCGGGCCGCGGGGCTCCGCAGACGCGGCCCATACTGGAGCGGAGAAAACCCAAACATACACACAGAGACAAGGCACTATCAAAGCTGGGCGGCTGCAAATGGGTCCTATAGTTTAAAAAAAAAACACACAAAAAAAAAAAACACAAAAAAGCACAAACAACAAACCACCCCTCCGCCGCTTCTCCTCCAGAGCCAAGAGCCAAGTTAGTTTGAAGAGGCACTTTAAAAAAAAAAAAAAAAAAAAGGAGAAGGAAACGGGAGAAAGCGATAGCGCGGTACGATGCAATGCGATGCACGGCATGGCGGAGCCGCCGTCGTATTACTTACCTTGAGCACGGAAAATATGCGTGAGACCCCGTTTGGCTTTGAGCTCTGTTGAGTTTGCGTGTGATGGGCTCAGCTTTTTGCTTTTATTACTATCTTTGCTCCGCAGATAGTGCTATGATTCTTATTATTGTTTTTAAAGCTCCACTCTCTATCCCCCCCCCGCCGTTTCTGCTTTTTGATGCTTCCTTTTCTATTTATTTTGTGTGTGTGTCTGTGGATGTGTGTGTGAGAGGAAAATAAAAGCCTTAAAATGAAACTGCAGAGGCTGTTATGAGAAGAAAAACAATAATCCCGTCTCTAAATAACAGAGGGAAGGGAGGAGGAAAGAAAGCGAATTCTTGCTCAGGGCTTTGTAAATGCCTGCAGGGCAGAGGATTAGGCTACAATCAGCTCAGCCCTTTGCTTTCGCCCTAGCTAATTTTGCGATCAAAATTGGATATTTTCCCCCCCCCTTTGGTGGAGGGTCTCCAGATTTTTTCACTCTCTCTTCCCCCCCCCCCCCCCCCCCCAAATAAAATAAAACACAACCCTTGAAAATGAGATTAAGCTCCTAGGCCCCGCCATCCGCAGAGCCCCTCCATAACAGCGCAGGGCGGTCGGGGCGGGAGTCCGGCGGGGCCCGACCCGACCCTGCCAGGGGATAATGGTTCGGTGTTGGGGAGGATCAGGCCACTGTCATATCCTTCAAGAGACTTACAGAAAAGAAAGAGGAAAAGGGGGGATAGGGAGGTGGAAGGGGGGGAAGTTGATATTAATCACTGTCATTGTCTGATGTAGTGTTTCCCCAGGCGTTTTCAACTAGGCATAAATTTTCAGCTTCCAAATAAGTAACACAGGGCACGTTACTCACATTTCTTGACTCCTCTTACAATTAAGGTAGCACCCACTCTGCACTTGTTGATAAAGTAGATCAAGTTAAAAAATAAATATTTTTTAAAATAGTCCCGACCCTCCTTTACTTAATCCTAGTCCATGTAATAAATATTACACCTGTGAACAAAGGTGCATTACACCAGGAACCAGGGTAGGAAATCTTCCTTAAATGCCACAGATGTAGGTCACCATTCAAATTGCAATCATACTATTAATATAGATGATATCGTAGTTCAGTGATGGCCCGTTCCTAAAGGGAAAGGATGGTATTGGTTATGTGGAAAAAATGCTTCTAAGACTCTACCCCCAACTGGAAGGGGGCATGCACCTTAGGTGCTGTAATACGCAATTTTAACCAGCCTGTCTAAAGCGGTATTACAAAACCGAATGGCTCTAGATATGTTATTGGCATCACAAGGAGGGGTTTGTACCATAACCAATGAAAGCTGTTGTTCCTATATAGACCGAAGTGGCAGAATCGAAACAGATCTGGAGGAAATTTGTGGTCTATATAGGAACAACAGCTTTCATTGGTTATGGTACAAACCCCTCCTTGTGATGCCAATAACATATCTAGAGCCATTCGGTTTTGTAATACCGCTTTAGACAGGCTGGTTAAAATTGCGTATTACAGCACCTAAGGTGCATGCCCCCTTCCAGTTGGGGGTAGAGTCTTAGAAGCATTTTTTCCACATAACCAATACCATCCTTTCCCTTTAGGAACGGGCCATCACTGAACTACGATATCATCTATATTAATAGTATGATTGCAATTTGAATGGTGACCTACATCTGTGGCATTTAAGGAAGATTTCCTACCCTGGTTCCTGGTGTAATGCACCTTTGTTCACAGGTGTAATATTTATTACATGGACTAGGATTAAGTAAAGGAGGGTCGGGACTATTTTAAAAAATATTTATTTTTTAACTTGATCTACTTTATCAACAAGTGCAGAGTGGGTGCTACCTTAATTGTAAGAGGAGTCAAGAAATGTGAGTAACGTGCCCTGTGTTACTTATTTGGAAGCTGAAAATTTATGCCTAGTTGAAAACGCCTGGGGAAACACTACATCAGACAATGACAGTGATTAATATCAACTTCCCCCCCTTCCACCTCCCTATCCCCCCTTTTCCTCTTTCTTTTCTGTAAGTCTCTTGAAGGATATGACAGTGGCCTGATCCTCCCCAACACCGAACCATTATCCCCTGGCAGGGTCGGGTCGGGCCCCGCCGGACTCCCGCCCCGACCGCCCTGCGCTGTTATGGAGGGGCTCTGCGGATGGCGGGGCCTAGGAGCTTAATCTCATTTTCAAGGGTTGTGTTTTATTTTATTTGGGGGGGGGGGGGGGGGGGGGAAGAGAGAGTGAAAAAATCTGGAGACCCTCCACCAAAGGGGGGGGGAAAATATCCAATTTTGATCGCAAAATTAGCTAGGGCGAAAGCAAAGGGCTGAGCTGATTGTAGCCTAATCCTCTGCCCTGCAGGCATTTACAAAGCCCTGAGCAAGAATTCGCTTTCTTTCCTCCTCCCTTCCCTCTGTTATTTAGAGACGGGATTATTGTTTTTCTTCTCATAACAGCCTCTGCAGTTTCATTTTAAGGCTTTTATTTTCCTCTCACACACACATCCACAGACACACACACAAAATAAATAGAAAAGGAAGCATCAAAAAGCAGAAACGGCGGGGGGGGGATAGAGAGTGGAGCTTTAAAAACAATAATAAGAATCATAGCACTATCTGCGGAGCAAAGATAGTAATAAAAGCAAAAAGCTGAGCCCATCACACGCAAACTCAACAGAGCTCAAAGCCAAACGGGGTCTCACGCATATTTTCCGTGCTCAAGGTAAGTAATACGACGGCGGCTCCGCCATGCCGTGCATCGCATTGCATCGTACCGCGCTATCGCTTTCTCCCGTTTCCTTCTCCTTTTTTTTTTTTTTTTTTTTAAAGTGCCTCTTCAAACTAACTTGGCTCTTGGCTCTGGAGGAGAAGCGGCGGAGGGGTGGTTTGTTGTTTGTGCTTTTTTGTGTTTTTTTTTTTTGTGTGTTTTTTTTTAAACTATAGGACCCATTTGCAGCCGCCCAGCTTTGATAGTGCCTTGTCTCTGTGTGTATGTTTGGGTTTTCTCCGCTCCAGTATGGGCCGCGTCTGCGGAGCCCCGCGGCCCGGAGTGCCCACGTTGCCGCCCCGGCTCTGAAGACAACATCCAAGCTCCAGCGCGGCGGAGGTAGTGCGGCTCTCTCCGCGCTCTTGCATGGTACAGCGGAGCCGCGGGGGTCGGGCGGGCGGTGCGCGGGGCAGCGCAAAGTGGGGCGCGGGGGCTGGCGGCGTGGAGGCTCGGCACAAAGGGAAGGCAGGCGACAATGGGGAGCGGCGCGTATGGAAAATACGGGCGGGCTGTGAAAGAAACTGGCGCCAGTAAGAGTGGAAGGCTTGTTTTGGGGTAGACTTCAAACCACTCTAGGCTATAGTTTGCATTTCTGCTCCTGCATGCGATGTGGCACACTTCTGCAAAATTAATATATTAGCCTGGCTAATGCTCACCACCAGTGGCTGCGCGGAAAATGTGAAGGAGAGGGGATTCGGGGCTGGCTTTTTTGTTTTGTTTTTCTTTTTCCTTTTTTTTTTTTTCTTGCATTCATCTAAGACATCTGTCTTGTTATGTGGGAATAAGTAAATGACGCCATGTTGTGGGATTTGTTTCCGTTTTGTTTTTTGTTTTGTTTTTTTTTTTTTTGTTCTTGAATTTTACCTTTGGGCACACAATGTGTTTTAAAAGAGAAAGGCAGAAGTTGAATGACTGAGTGCGTTGCTTGCTGGTGATTTCCCCGGACATCACGCCTGGAAAAGCGTTTGGGTGACGTGAAACTTGGAGTAAATCGGCTGGAGATAGGCGGGTTGGGAAGGGGAGGTAAAGCCTTTTTTTTTTTTTTTTTTCCCCGAGGGAGCTCCCCCACCTCCACTGTAACAGTTTTGGGCACCATCTCCTCTGTCACTCGGTCTGGTGTTGAGGGAAGCAGCGGGGAGGTGCGTGCACAAATATTTACGGACTTTCAGCGTTGGAGCCGTGGAGGTCCACGGTTTGCAACCTCCCCTTCGCCCTGCTTTGTTTGTAGGCCCGGTTCACGGGGTGAGCGGTTGTCTCTGGGTGTCTCCGGAGGCAGACCCGAGCGGTCGCCATCCCTGGCTGTGTAGAGACAAAGGTAATTGCCGGGTTCGCAGCCGCCGTGTCCCTCCGGTCGCGCCGGCTCTCATGCTGGGTGACTCCAGCCGGTAACCACCCCAGGGTGCTGGGCTGCTGGGGGAGCCTACCCCAGAGCTCTCCTGGGCCTCCTGGCATGGGAATGGAGGTTGCGGGGGGAGGGGGAAGAGGGGGGAGAACGGCTTCCCCCCCTTCCCCCCTCCCGACTCCGTTCTGGGAACAGTCCCGGGGAGCGTGAGCCGGAGTGAAGCACGGAATCAGACTCTACAACTGAGAGGGAGTTATAAAGCAGGTACGTTTATTACGGCGCTGGGTGCAAGGGGAATCACTCCTCCTAACTTGCACACCGAGGGGTTAACCAAGCAGATATTTATTACACACAAGCATTCATATTCATTAGGTTCCCGAGAGTTTGGCGGGGTTATTACAATTAGTTTAGGTACTCATTATCATAAGCACCCTTTTGGCGCTTGCGCACTGCCCTCCGATGGTCTTCAAGATGAATAGTCTCCCTCATGTGGGCAGGGGTCTTCAAGATGAAGTAAGCAGTCTTCCTCAAGGTGCACTTTTCACCTTTGGCACAGTTGAATGCTCTAGTAATCACAAATTAGCTGAAACCAACCCTATCTGCAAGTTTCTGATAGCTGGCAAAGATTTAGAACAGTGTGAGCTTTGTACAAAATTTATTGCAAGCAGAACAGGATAGAGCAGACAAGGAGTATCCAAAGCTAGAAGATGTTCGGGAGTCACTGTCTCCAATCTAACTGATAATTAGAAGTATGGTCACTCATTAGAAGGATGGAAAGAAATAATTTACTCTTGTTAGTAAGACTACTAAATTCTGTTATTACACCACAGACTTACAACACAAACATTGTTCTCTATCTTAGACCTAAGCTAAGTTAAAAGTATCTTAACCCTATGTTTTCCAGGCACTCACTTTCCTTATATTAGGAACAAGATGCCTCATGGCAGGTCCTTAAACCTGCCATTCTTAGCTCATGTCCTAAATGTGCGAAAGAATCAAACAGCATGAGTGAATAATAGCATTAACTTCAGTTGATTTTTATCCTGGCAACAATTAAGAAAAAAAAAGCATTTTTACATCCTTAATTCGTCTTGCTTCCCATCTGTAGTCTTTTAAGTGCCTGCTCCTAGATTTAACTTTGTTCCTCCTTCCAAGCCGCCTCCTTTTTCATTCTCCCTTTTTTTCACTGCCCCTTCCAGTCTGTTGCTGATTTCTTCTCTGCAACCTTTCACCTCCCTTGTCTCCCTATATGTCTGCTCTGTGCGGTTTATTCCTGCTGTATTTTCCCAACATCAAGAGCACTATTGGTTACCATGGCCCCGAGCTGTGTGCAGAGGTGGGAAAGCTTTCTCCGCCCAAAAGTTCTTACACTTTTGAAGCCTTTCTTTTAGTAGGATCTGAAATGTATCATCTAGAGTGTGTATTAAATGAACAGTATTCCTGAAGGCTTTAGAGCAAGAAAGGCAACACCCTGGAAAATTCTGCAGTATTTCAGCATTTTCTGCCCTACTGTTATAGCCCTGGGCACGGAGCTGAATGGAGCTCTTACGGCTCCCTTCTGTTTACATTTTATGGTTAAAATAACAGCTTAGCAAAGAAGCAACTTCGCGGTGAAATGATTCAGTGAAATCATCTCAAGCTGTAGCAGCATAGCTAGTTTAATCACCCCTAGAGAGCTGAACAACTGTGAGCACAATGGGACACAAAATCATTTTGTGTGTAAATGAGCATGGCATTGTGATTATTTCACTTTGCATGGGCAAATAGCTTTTACAAGTAGTACTTATGCAGTTAGCTTAGAAAGGCATGTGATAAACACATAAATGTATTGGCTTTCGCAAATCATAGGTGTGGTTATGTGGATATAACTGTATTTATAACTGTATTATAACTGAGTTTACGAAAACAGAAACAAAGCTCGCTAAAGACACAAGATCAGACAACAAGTTAAAAAGGGCCAGAACTCTTGATCAAAGTGGAGTCACATAGTAAAAGAATTTGTAAAGGTAAAAGAAAGAAGGGGGAGACTTGATATAAGGAAAGCTAGTGCCTGGAAAACATAAAGCACTTTTTAGCTTAATTTAGGTTGTAGAAAGAGAACAATATTTATGTTGTAAGTCTGTGGAATTTTGTGGCCCCACTAAACATGAGTTAATTGTTTCACACTAGTCTTCTAAAGTATCTTTAGTTTTAAAGAAAAATGTTTGTGTTGTAAGTCTGTGGTGAGATAACAGGATTTAGTGGCCCCACTAAACAAAAATGAGTTATTTCACACCATCCTTCTACTTATCAGTTAGTTTAGAGACGGAGCCTCCCAAACATCTGCTAGCTTGGGATACTCCTTGTACTCCTCCTGCCCATCCTGCAATAAATTTTGCAGGAAGGTCACACTGTTCTAAATCTTTGGTAGTTATCAGAAGAATTACAGATATGGCTGGTTTCAGCTAGTTGTGTGATTACTGGGGCATCTAACTGTGCCAAAGGTGAAAAGTACACTGTGAAGAAGACTGCTTACTTCATCCTCAAGACCCCTGCCTGCAATCACTGGAGAGCAGTGCGCAGACGCCAAGAGGAGGGGACTTATGATAATAAGTTCCTGAAGCTAGTTATAATATTCCCCGCCTATACGCAGGAATTATGAATATGTACATTACTAATGCAATAGTGAAAGTATATAAACCTGTAACAAATACTAATCAGTTGCTCCTCTGGCTACGGTCATGCGGCCAGCGCTGTTGCCTTTGCTTTATTGACTTTGTCCCTCAATAAAACCTTATTTTCTTGTTTAGAGGAGTGAGTTTGTATTTCACAGGCAAAAACAAATAAGCTGTCTCTGAAAGATCTTTGTGTGTAATGTTGTAAAAAATAAATATTCACATAATTTGGGAATCAGGCTCTTGATTTTGCCTTCAGTAATTCTTCTGATAACTACCAAAGATTTAGAACAGTGTGATCTTTGTGCAAAATTTATTGCAAGCAAAACAGGATGGGCAGACAAGCAGTATCCCAAGCTAGCAGATGTTTGGGAGGCACTGTCTCTAAACTGATAAGTAAAAGGATGATGTGAAATCATTCATTCATGTATAGTGGGGCCACTAAATTCCACAGACTTGCAATGGAAACATTGTTCTTTATCTTCGACCTAAGTTAGGCTAAAAGTTCTTTAACCCTATGTTTTCCAGGCACTAGAGTTTCTTATACCAAGCCCCTTCCCCCCCCCCTTTACAAATTCTTTTGCTCTGTGACTCCATTTTGCTCAAGAGTTCTGGCCATTTTCAACTTGTTGTCTAATCTTGTGTCTTTAGCGAGCTTTGCAAACTCGTACAGTTATATCCACATAACCACACCTATGATTTGTGAAAGCCAATGCATTTATGTTTATCACAATATGAATCCTTTCCAACCAGGGGAAAAGCTTGTGCTTTTATTCCCCTTCTCCTCCCCTCCCCCAGAAAGCCAGTGGCACCCTCAGTAAGTACAAAAAGCCATAAAAGTTTGAGAACTATTTTAGCTTTCCAGTGATTTTTCTATAATTTAAGTTTTTTTCGACACATGTTCTAGCTGAGAGATGCCAAAAGCAGAGGATTGTTCAAAAGGTCACTCCAGTGAATAGTATAAATTAAATATCTACTGTGAGTATGGCCTCACTGAGAATCTCAGACTCTCTACAGATCAAGGAATTTACTGGTATACTAACATTAAACACAATCCTGAGATAGCAGCAGCGCTTAAATATGCACAAATAGTTTCTGATCACTTGATCTTTAGCTATCTGTGCATGTCTTAAAACTGAAGTATGTATTTCAAGGTAGAAGTATGTATTTCAAGGTAGAAGGTTAAATGTAAGATGCATTTACAGAGGACTGGAAGTCCCTTGATTTAATTTGGAAATTGTAACAAGGGGTGCAGATAAGCCCTAATTAGGCACTTGTTTTGTGAAACTGTGTGAGATTTATTTCTAAGGCAGCTCTGTACCATGCAAGGTCTGCACCTTTATCATTAGTGATAATGGTTGGGGTCCGAACAAAGACAGGGTTGATATTCATTCTGGATCTTCTGACCCTTTCGTTTAAGTGAAGGAGTAGAGAGTGAATATGGGTTTACAGTGTTCTTTGGTAAGGAAAAAAAAACCCTACCAAAAACCCACAGATTATTAAGCACATCACTAAAATACTTGTAGGTACATACATACTAATTTCTTTTTAAAAGTTAGTTCTGTTATTTATGCTATATGACATATTTACTTGAAGATTGCCCACAACAGTCTCTTGTGGGAAACAAGAAAGCAGTGTCTTCAGTCATGAAATGATTCAATCACTTTCCTCAAAGGTGATGCTATAGTAAAAATGTTAATGCCCAATTTTGCATCGTCTGACACAGAAGTCCTAAGGCAGAGTTGGTATTTGCTTCATGTTCAGTGCAGATGTCTGTCCAGCTTCCGAAGAGGAAATGATGTGAATTCATAATGAGGTGATGTATTTCTGTGCTTGGTTAGCTTAGGAGCTAATCAAGTTGAAATACAGTAAATGGAGATGTTGCAGTGACTTTGTGAAGCTTTCCAGATGTATTAACATTTCTCAATCCCTTTATATACAGTTCAGATTTATTTTTTTTTACAAAGAATGTTGCTAATTGTCTGTTCATCTAGTGGCATGGGCATCTTGACGTCTTGTGCAAATACAAAATACTGCTAAGAGAAAGGCGAGACCAGCTTTAAATTTTAAGGCCAATTGTCAAAGTAATGGGGGAGAAATGGGAATTCACTTTGCCATGCTGCATGTAAAATGCTTGTCAGATGCAAGGAAGAGCCTGGATGCTTGGTAGCATGCTTGCAGAACAAAATACCAAGAAAATTAGATTATATTAAAAAATGTCCTCAACTATAATGTTTTGCATATGTTGTTTTACCCATAAGGGGGAGAATGGATGGATATTTTCTTAAACTTTTATAAAAGGTTTCTTTTCCTTTTCTGTTTGACATGTATGCCCTCTGTACCAATTTAACTGAGATCGCTTTGAGACACTTGTTTCATGCAGGATAAGCTGTGCTTTTCTTCCAGAAGAGAACTGAGGAATTTTCTTTTGCTATGGTTATCCTGTTCATTTTTAAGACATTTCAGGTTTGTTGTTTTTTCTTTGCTTTGTACATCCGATGAAGATTTTTTGACTCAATTCAGAAATTTCACTGATTTTTTTCAGGTATTTTCAGGGCAGTAAACATTAAGTGGATTGTTGAATTTGTAATTTCACATGCCAGATTGTACAGTGCTTTCTTGCCATGAAAGCATGGGTCAGTTTATTTATTTTTCTTTTTTTGCTACTTCCATGTATTAATTGCTTTCAGTTTGAAAGCTTATTAGTTCTTTATGTCCAATATTAAGGCTTAACTGAAAATTATCCATTTATTTCACAATTATTGAAAATAAACCAGAAAATTGATCTTAGTTTGATGTGAAATTTACTACATGTATGAACTAAATGCCTTAGGTACTGAGGAATTCACTAATTTAGAGGTGTCTTGTTACTGAGACAAACTTGCAAAACCCCCTGAATCCCGATTCACAAATTGGTTTTTTGTTTGTCAGGGGATATTTCACATCTAACACATAAGCCCACGACCTTTAATTAGATTTTTGCAGTTTGTTTTATGCTCCTTGAGGCTGACACCTTGAACATTTTTTTTTTCTTGATTTCTTATTGCTAATAAGCATCTTTCTCTTCCCCTCTGGTACTTTGAAGAAAATGATGCAAATACACATAATTACAGTGGTGGCAATAATTTGTTAACTGAATATGTGGTCAGGCAGATGCAAAAATGATCTGATTAGATCTGTGATCACACTGGAAAGAAAGGTAACACTGATAGATTTAAGAGAAACTGTTCTTTTTTGTCTTCCTTTTACAGGAGGGAAGAAGCATGTCCCGTCTGTCTCTAACACGGTCCCCAGTTTCTCCTCTGGCTGCTCAAGGAATTCCTCTCCCAGCGCAGCTCACCAAGTCGAACGCTCCTGTGCACATCGATGTAGGAGGACACATGTATACCAGCAGCCTAGCTACCTTGACAAAGTACCCAGACTCCAGGTAAGACCTTGGTGTTTTCAGGCTCGTTACCCATTTCTGTTCATTGCATAGAGAGAGGCATGTACCTGTGAGGAATATTTCAATGTGAAATAAAATTTATTATATATTCACCACTTATGAATAATTCAGTTTCTGATTTATACAGTAACTTCACTGGGGTCCTACAGGGAAAAAAAAAAAAAAGCCTGTAAAATGTATGTATTATTTAAAGAGTCTTCATTTTCTCTCTCAATGTCTTCTGTGCTCTGTTGATGCGTTTGAAGCATCTGTTGGCGTGCTGCTCTAGATTATTTCCAGCTGTACCAAGCAACTTATTTCTTTCAGATTTAGGGGGAAAACAAAAGGAAATAGTTTTTTCCTTCCTTAAGAAAACTGTGGCTTTGTTATACTGGGACTCATGGATGCTTCTGTTGGCCAGCCAAAATCCTAACCCCAGTGGTAGCTGTGTGCCTCAGTGGTCATTTCCTTTGGGCAGTGGCCACCCAGCCAACTTGCTCTGTCTGCTCATAGCTGCAGGCTAGATTGAATCTTTTCATGCTCAAAGGTAGCTGATTTGTGCTGGACAGGTTGGTGACACATCTGGCCAGCATTATCTCAGATTAGACTCCATATATGCCCTATTATGAATAGATGTGGCATGAGAGCATATTTGTGTGTGTAACATTGAGTCCCGCAGGATCCTGGACAGCATCAGCCCCATGCTGGTAATGTGGAAGGGACTGCTGCATTAAGGGCTAAAGCAAATTAATTTGAGCAGTATATTAAGACCTAACTGATTTTGATTTACAGTTATGATCACTAAACCAGTTCAGCTTTTCATCATTTAGACTGCTTATTTTTCAGAAAGGCAAGTGCCTCATACGTAACACCAAGAGACTGTGGATGTGCAGTATCAGGGTGCTCAGCAGACTGGTTAAAGGACTCCAAAACAAACCAGAGCAGGAGCTTTTGCTGCCAGAGGTTTTCCTACCTGCATGCCCAGTATTCTCATGAAGGAGAGGTTTGGGGTTCCCAAGCAATAAATTACATTTATGGAGACACCTTGAAATGCCTCTGATGTTATAAAGCATGTGGCTGTGATTTCATTGTAAGGAAAGGGAGCTGCTGAAATTCTCTATGGAAAAGCAACAACTTCTAAGATACCTATATTTTATGGACAGGCCAAAACAATATGAATTTTCTGGACAGTGCTGGTTTTATGATGTCTGTGTGGTACTACTTTAATCACAGAGAAGAAATCTGTTCAGTGGGGAGAGATTTATAATAGAAGCAGACAAATGTTTTATAGTATAAAAAAAATACAGGGAAGATTCATCAGTACTTGTAATAGGGTAGCACATCTGTTTCCACATTTTTAAAATATCACTGCTGACACTATTTTTAAAATATGTCTATGTAAGACTTATTGAAAATTTCAGTTATGGACGTTTTGGGAGATTATACATAAATTCACAGATTTTATTTAAAGAGAATAGAGTATTAATCTAAAATCTTCCCTTTGATAAGTAACAAAAGAGTATTTTTTCAGATTTGATACTTTGTTTAAACTGAAAGTATGAAACTATGACCAGAGCTCAGGTAATTTCCTGTGTTCCTTCTTTCATTTGTATTCCTGTGTTATCTCATAAGGCTTGAATGCTTTTTCAGCTGCTCAAACATCGGTTCTCACTGGAGTAAAAGCTTGCAGGACAAGACCTGTAGATGACATTTTTATAGCAAAAGATAAACCTTTACCAGTTTCCCAAGTAGGATTATTGCTAGGTATATTATGAAGTTATTATGAAGTTATTATACACCTTAATCTATTATTTTTCCCCTTATAGAATCATAGAATAGTTAGGATTGGAAAGGACCTTAAGATAGAATCATAGAATAGTTAGGGTTGGAAAGGACCTTAAGATCATCTAGTTCCAACCCCCTGCCGTGGGCAGGGGCACCTCCCACTAAAATATGCCACTCAAGGCTCTGTCCAAACTGGCCTTGAACACCACGAGAGATGGAGCATTCACAATTTCCCTGGGCAACCCATTCCAGTGCCTCACCACCCTTACAGTAAAGAACTTCTTCCTTATATCCAATCTAAACTTCCCCTGTTTAAGTTTGAACCCATTACCTCTTGTCCTATCACTACAGTCCCAAGTGAAGAGTCCCTCTCCAGCATCCTTGCAGGCCCCCTTCAGATACTGGAAGGCTGCTGTCGTGGTTTAAACCCAGTCAGGTAATTCGTTCGCTCACTTCCCCCCCTTTCTTGCCCTCCCCCTGCTCTCGGAGGGACGGAGAGGAGAATCAAAAGAATGCAACTCCCACAGGTTGAGATAAGAACCGTTTAGTAACTAAGGTATAACACAAATCACTACTGCTACCACCAATAATAATAATGATAAAGGAAATAACAAGGGAACAGAATACAACACCTCACCACCCACTGACCGATAACTCGCCCCCCAAGCCCGACCAAGCTCCGACCAATACCTCCTCCAACCCTGCAGTCTCCCAGCCCTTCCGGCTAACTCCCAGTTACATCCTGGGCATGACGTGCTATGGTATGGAATAGCTCTTTGGTCAGTTTTGGTCAGGTGTCCTGTCTCTGCTTCCTCCTGGCTTCCCCTCCCCCCTGGCAGAGCGTGAGGCTCACAAAGTCCTTGGCCAAACCAAAACATCTCTATCAGCTCTGTTCCCGAGCCAAAAGTCAAAACACTGCACTGCACCAGCTACCAAGGAGGAGAAACATGACTGCTACTGCTGAACCCAGGACAGCTGCTATGAGGTCTCCACGCAGCCTTCTCTTCTCCAGGCTGAACAGCCCCACCTTTCTCAGCCTATCTTCATAAGGGAGGTGCTCCAGTCCCTTGATCATCCTCGTGGCCCTCCTCTGGACTTGTTCCAACAGTTCCATGTCCTTTTTATGTTGAGGACACCAGAACTGCACACAATACTCTAAGTGAGGTCTCACAAGAGCAGAGTAAAGGGGCAGGATCACCTCCTTCAACCTGCTGGTCACGCTCCTCTTGATGCAGGCCAGGATACAGTTGGCTTTCTGGGCTGCGAGTGCACACTGCCGGCTCATGTTCATTTTCTCATCGACCAACACCCCCAAGTCCTTCTCTGCAGAGCTGCTCTGAATCTCTTCTCTGCCCAACTTGTAGGTGTGCCTGGGATTGCTCCAACCCAGGTGTAAGACCTTACACTTGTCATGGTTAAACTTCATAAGGTTGCCATCAACCCATGTTACAAGCGTGTCAAGGTCACTCTGGATGGAATTCATTCCCTCCAGCATATTAACCTAACCACACAGCTTGGTGTTATCGGCAAACTTGCTGAGGGCACGCTCAATCCCTCTTCCCATGTCACTGACAAAGATGTTGAACAAGACTGGTCCCAGCACTGATCCCTGAGGGACACCACTTGTTACAGGTCTCCAGCTGGACATTTAGCCATTGACGACAACTCTTTGTGTGCAGCCATCCAGATAGTTCTTTATCCACCAAGTGGTCCACCTATCAATTTGATGTCTCTCCAATTTAGAGACAAAGATGTCATGTGGGACAGTGTCGAACGCTTTGCACAAGTCCAGGTAGATGATGTCAACTGCTCTACCCCGTCCATTGATACGGAGAAAACTCCAGGAACAAACTTGCCAACAAAGCTGACAAGCAGGTATTCTTTATTGCGGCGCCGGGAGACACGGGGGATAGCTCCACCTAGCGTGTATCACCCCAATTGCCACACAAGCCGTTCTTTTATAGCCACTGGGCATACATACATATTCATGAGGGTACGGATGGATTACATCGTTTTCCAGAGAGTTCCTTGCATGCGTACAGAATTGTGGTGGTGGTCTCTGAGGGTCGTTTACTTCCTCCAACAATCTTCATCACTTCTGGCAGCCTTTGAAGCACGCGCAGTAGATGCTCATACCAGCTCTTGCTGTTCTGCCTGAATTATATCAATGTTTTTACTTTCCATTTCCTCTATGGTTGCTGAGATATTTACAGGTAGTTACTAGCTGGGCTTAATCCACGACACATGCAGTGAACTGAATCTGATCATTAGGAAATCACCAAGTCTTGTCACTTTTTTCCCTTGAATGCTCTTCTATTCTTTTCAAGAAACTGCTTGCTGCTGTGTGAGTTTACAAACCATTACTTTATTGATTAAATACAGATGGACTGTTTTTAAAACTATCCATTATCCAGTGACTACCTCATGACAACAAAGAAATAATCTCCACTGGAATGCCAAGATGAGATAGCTTGTTGGGAAATACGGTATAGGAAATGTCTGCCTGTCTCTTCTGCTTCCAATTCTTATAAGCCAAAAATAGTTTCCAAAAGGAAATTTACTTAATCAAAGTGTCCCATGTTAGCATTCAGCTCAGTGTTTCTCAGTTTTATACATAGCCATTTTGTTGTGTGCTCTCACTCCTCTCCTTAAGCAGTTACAATAGAGAGAAGTATTTTTAACCTGTTTAAGTAATGGGCATGGCATTAGGTTTTCGCTTCTTATTAAATAAATTTTGTCCATATTATATTTGTCATGGAGAGGAAAAAGTATCTTTATGGCTGAGTGCAATCCATTCATTTGTTTATTAGAGACACAAATTACTCTGAAGAATGTCACAAATCCACATGGTGCCCCTGAGCACTTGGTTTCTGCATATGGATCTCTGACTTAGCTGAATAAAATCCTGTCTAGCCAGGTAGCTCCCAACTGAACACACTTCTAAGGGAGGTTATATGCTTTGCTTCTGCCAGCAAAGGTCTGGAATATGTTAAGCTGCAAAGGTACCACTTCACAGAATAGAGAGAATGAAGAAAAGATCCATAATGACCCTTTTCCATCAAATCATTTACTGCTTTTAGGATCTTTGGGCACAGGCACACTTAGAACTCTTTTTTGTTCTGCCTTTGACTCACCCTTTAAAAGGGGCATGAGATCGGTCAGATCATCATTTGTGATTCCACACAAAGGACAGACCCATTGGATATCACCCATCAATTTCTGCACGTCAGACAAGGTTTTTATCTGTGTGGTAATTTTAACTTTTTGAGGCCTAATTTCAGTTCCTGAAATGATCCACCCCCGATATTTCCAAGGGGCTTCATGTTGCACCTTGTCTGGTGCAATTACCAGTCCTGCTTTCGCTAATTCTGATTGTAGCAGGCAGAGCAGATGGTCCTTGTTTAAATCTTTGCCTGCAATTAGGATATCATCCATATAGTGATAGATAACACATTTTTGCAGTTTTTGTCGGATTGGTTGCAATGCCCAGGCAACATACAGTTGACAAGTAACAGGAGAAGTTTTCATACCTTGAGGTAAAACAACCCGTGCATATCTCTTAGCAGGGTCTCCTTTGTTAATTGCTGGGACAGAGAAAGCAAATTTTTCACAATCGCTTGGATGTAGAGGAACTGTGAAAAAACAGTCTTTTAAATCAATTATTAAATCCCAACCCTGAGGTATCATTGAAGGGCTAGGCAAGCCAGGTTGCAAAGCTCCCATGTCTTTCATAACTGCGTTGATAGCTCTGAGATCATGTAGCAGTCTCCATTTTCCATTTTTCTTAGGAATGGTAAATATTGGAGTATTTCACGAACTAGTGGATGGCACAATATGGCCTGCTTCTAACTGTTCATTGATCAGTTGGTGAATATGGTACAGCTTTTCTTTTGTCAGCGGCCATTGATCAATCCATACAGGTGTTTCAGTAAACCATTGCAATTTATAGGTTGGCCGTCCTTCAATGGCTGCCACTAAAAATTTCTTGTGGTCGGTTTCATTCCCATTTGACTGAGAGCATCTCGTCCAAGCAATGCAATAGGGGAAGACATAACATATGGTCTAATTTGGGTATGACTTCCATCAGACATAAACACATCCACCAGTTCTTTACTGATTTGAGTTGATTGCATTCCCCCTATTCATCAGCTCCTGTATCAATTAACATAGACAGCTTAATTGTTTGATTATCACAACCTCTTATAGAGACTTGGTCCTCAGGTTTGTGCTTTGCTATGTCTAAAGCAAATAAAATTTGTGGTATTCCCGTGGAACCTCAGGCCTGATTTCCTCTAATTTTCTGCCCCATCTGAGGGACTTTTGCCTCAAATGGGATTAATTGAGCTATTTTCGAATTTTCAGGGATGTTGACCGGAGGAGCATGCGCTTGCACCATGATCCCAATATTTCCAGTATAGTCAGCATCAATTACACCGGGTAATACAAAGATTCCTTTCCTTGATGTTGATGATCGCCCTAGTAGCAAAGCACATAACCCATGACCAAGGGGCCCATTTAATTTAGATGGAATGCAATGAACAGAAGCTTCAGTTATGGTAAAATCTATTGCTGTTGCCACGTCCACTCTGGTACTCCCTGCAGTGGCGGAGGGGATGCAGTCCAGACACCCTGATTTTGTGTCGTTGCGCATTCAAGTTTCCCAACGGGGTCCCATCTTTTTTAAACTTTGAATGACATTCACCCACAAATTTGTCCATGAGACAGTGTTAAGAATTGGAACTCCAATTAATGGGAGATCCAGACTTTCTCCTGATTTAGGCAACTGTGCACACACACAACAGTCACTACGATTAAAAACATTAGTAACATTCTGCACTAATTTCAGGTATAAGTTCTGGTCCCAAGTTTGTGCGCCAGTTATCATATGAGTCCAGATTATGGCCGATGCAATTTCCTACGTAAGGGTCCTGAAGGTTCGATCCGCCATGTCTTCTCAGGCTCTGGTGCTTTCTTAATTCTTGAATAACGTATCCAAGCAGGTTGTTCCTTTATCTTCACTGCTGTGAAGGTGGTCAGTAATATCTGGTACGGTCCGCTCCACTTCTCCTGTAGAGGATGTCCTGAAAAATTCTTAACATAAACCCAGTCTCCAGATCTGAAAGGGTGAATCGGATAATCCGAACCTCTTGCTCTTGTCCCTATTATTTTCTCATTTATCTCCTCCAATTGTTTTCCCAGATTGATCAGAAACTGTCAGAGATAGCCTTCTCCCACTTCCTGAAGACTTTCTCCTTTAAACTGGGACTGATATGGTCTTCCATACAAAATTTCAAATGGACTGACCTCTTCTTTCGACCGGGGTTTAGTTCAAATTCTCAATAGATCCAGTGGTAATGCCTGGTACCAATATAATTTCGTTTCCTGACATATTTTACTAAATCTGTTGTTTAATCAGATGGTTCATCTTTTCTACTTGCCCACTGGCCTGAGGCCTGTAAGGAACATGTAATTGCCAATCAATTTCTAATTTTTTGCTAATTTCTTGTAAAAATTTTGCAATAAAGTGTGAACCCCAGTCAGAAGAAATTGCTGCTGGTACGACAAAACGAGGTATTATTTCATTTAATAATGTTTTAATCACCTCCCTTGCATTGTTTCTCCTACAAGGGAATGCTTCTGGCCAGCTTGAAAAAGTATCCGGTAGCACCAACAAATATCGATAACCCCCTTTTCTTGGTAATTCAGAAAAGTCTATTTGCCACTGCTGTCCCGGATAACTTCCTCTCCCAATTGTCCCAATTTGATTTCTATTTTCAGTTTTAGGATTATTCTTAAAACATAACTGACATTGTTTTGCCACTAATTGAACTGTGGTGTATAGATTCCTTCCTACAATTTGTTTGTCTAAATATTTATGCAATGAGTTGCCACCCCAATGACGGGCAATCAATTCCATAGCCCCATCATAGAAGGCCACCAAATTGGTCAGGCAGGATTTCCCCTTAGTGAAGCCATGCTGGCTGTCACCAACCACCTTGTTGTTTTTCATGTGCCTTAGCATGCTTTCCAGGAGAATCTGCTCCAAAATTTTGTCAGGCACAGAGGTGAGACTGACCGGTCTATAATTCCTTGGGTCATCCATTTTCCCCTTCTTGAAAATGGGGCTTATGTTACTCTTTTTCCAGTCGTCAGGAACTTCACCTGACTGCCATGATTTTTCAAATATGATGGACAGTGGCTTAGCAACTTAATTTGCCAGCTCCTTCAGGACCTGCAAATGGATTTCATCAGGTCCCATGGACTTGTGTATGTTCAGGTTCTTAAGGTGGTCTTGAACCAGATCCTCTCCTACAGTGGGCCTAGGGTCTTCATTCTCACAGTCCTGCATCTGCCTTCCAAGACCTGGGTGGTGTGGTCAGAGCATTTGCCAGTGAAGACTGAGGCAAAGAAGTCATTAAGAACCTCAGCCTTCTCCAAATCCAGAGTAGTCAGTTCTCCTGATAGCTTCCAGCGGAGGCCTACGTTTTCCCTAGTCTGTCTTTTATTCGCTGCGTACCTATAGAATCCCTTCCTGTTATCTTTCAGATCCCTAGCCAAGTTTAATTCTAACTGGGCCTTAGCTTTCCTAACCTGGTCCCTAGCCCCTTTATTTTTTTTAACCTGTTTCTTTGGAGTGCTGATAGTAGACTTGGTTGATTACCCCCCATTGAGTCTGGCCTGCTCTCATTCTTGGTTAATTCAAAGTACTTGCAGTTATTTCAGTGGGGATGGTTGGAACTCCTGATGGTGCTTTGCTGCCCTGCTGTGTATCTTCCATAAGGTACAGACTTGTCTTCACAGTGATCTTGCTGGGACAGAGGAATCCCAGGTCTCTCACAGGTGCAGGAAGAAAGAGATAGCTTTACTGAGCAAGACATCTGGAAATAATGCCAGAGCTTATGCTCAGCAATAGCATGCATGGCCATATATAGAGGCATAACCGTAATCATCTACACACAGAGCTTTCTAGATTACTTTGTGCAGCATATTAAACTCTTAATTTGAGTGTGAGTTTAAAAGCTTCAAATCTAAGAAATTAGATTTGTAAATTGTATTTCAGCAAAAGATGTAAGCATATGCTGAAATGCTTTGCTAAATTATAGCCCCAGTGTCATAAAATAGTTTGTGCTCACTAAAATTGAAAGCTTTGGGAATATGCTTCCTGTTTGTGTTACCATCTCTCTCAGTGCTCCAAAATCCTAAGTAGGCTTTTAGCTTGTAGTATATACTGTATATGAACGTTTAAAAGGATACATACAGATTGTGAGCACGCATATAAATACACTCAGGGTGTGCATGCACAGAGACATCACATGCTAATGGAAAACAAGAAAATAAATCATCAAATCATGTTTATGCTCCATAGTACTTTGAGGAGGTCCAATCCTGTAAGGTCCTGAACAAACTCAGTTCACTTTTACTTCAGTGGGAAGGAAAAGATCCCAGCAGTTTGCCAGATCAGGCCCAGCAGGAGCAAGTATAGGTATAACCAGTTCCTGCTCTCCAGTCACCCCTCTGTTATGATATAAATTACACCTGACAGCAGGCAGCGTGGTACATTTCTTATTATAATTTGTTAGGATTCACTGCTCAGCCCACTCAGCTGGCTCTGCCTGGCTGTTCCCAAGTTAGGTGGTTGGCTCTAATTTGGATCCAGTTCTGGAAGTCTTACTTGCATGAATGAATGGCTGGAGATGTAAAGTTGGAGGCCAGTTCTTGCATTTCAGTGATCTAAGAATTGTTTCAGAGCAACTTCAACAGTCTTTGATGTTGTTTGTATTAGCATAGCTGCTGTGAGAAAAGCATTTATCCATTGATTAAATTTTCATAAGTAAAGGGTGCCACATTAGGCATTAACAGGGGCAGACACCCTCTTTCCAGTAAGTTTTTACAGGCTACATAAATTCTCTCATCTAAGACGGAGAAAACTTGAGCAGCGCACAACTGGTGTGACAAAGGAGAAGAGGGTTAGAGATCCACTATCAAAGATGGTTTCTAAACCACTCATGCTTACCTTATGCACTACTCTTACACACCTCTCCAGTTGGCTTTTTGAATGAAACACCATACAAGAAAGAGGGTGAAAAGCAAGGAAAATGAAAAACAAAAGAAATTGTGATCAACAACAGCATAACAATGGTGGTCACAGAAATTACCTCAGAAATGATATTATTAATCCCACTTTAGCTACTTGAGGCTGCTTTTTGTGCATACCCAAAATTGCCATTAAAGTTAACAAGCTTTGGAGGCATATGGAGGCTGATATTGTCTTACCTGGATCTGAGGCCCAATTTCTATAGTTTGACATAGCAAGTTCTCCCAACAAAACTCATAATTCTGGTAGTTGTGAGTTACAGGTAGAAAAAAAACCCAACCCTGTTGGATTCAGTTTAGTGACTCTTACCATCAGCATCTTATTTCTGAAGTAACTGGATAAGTAGACAAATTTTTAATCTTTGAGAGCATTTCCTCTAGAAATTCCATTCATGTTTTCACCCAGAGGACCTCTAAAGTAGCCCCCTCACACACTGACACTTGAACACAGATTTATATGGCAGGTTGTGAAGGCTGCAAAACCTCTAGCACATCTTTGGAGTGAGTTGCAAAGTGAATTTATCCAAGGGAGTGAGATAATTCTTACATTAAAAAAACCCACACCAAAAGTCCAAACTCCTAACGTGCAGTTTGGGTGTCAGTCAGTCCTGAAAAAGGCCTGGATTCCAGATGGATTAAGTGAAAACCAGATTAGTTCATAACCAGAGATTATTGGTGGCTGTGAAAGCACGGTATGTTCAAGGGCAGGATCTTGGTCTGGAGCAGAAGCGGGTGTCAGCTCTCCTGGGCCAGCACAGTCTCCTGCCAGCCCAGTGCCACAGCAGTCCTGTACTACTGTGATTGGTACTGATTAGTAGCGTTCATCCCAATTTAGGTGTCTCCCATGCCACTGCCATTCCACACTGCTCACCCACCCAACATCTGTATGGTGTCTTGTTCCTCTTGAGTCTCTCTCTCACCCCTGCACACCTGCTAAATGACTCTGATTTAAGAATGGTGAAGGACATATGCAAACATGCTGCCGTGGCACTTTTCACCCTTCATAAGGTAACACTCTTCCCACTAAGGTCAGCTGTTGACCACCCTGCTTGTGGGGTGCCACCAGGCTCTGAATTGTTGTATATTACCCAAAAAGAGTTCCTGAGTCAGAGACAGAAGCTCACATTCAGCCAAAGTGCTACAAAATGTACCTACATGTGAGCTGCAGTGTAAAGCTCGTTAATTTTAATAGGTATTGTGAAATTAAACTGTACACAGACTTTAAAGCAAAACATTTGAAGAGGTGGGAACAAGTGTTTTACCTGCATGTTACAGATGCTCAGAGGTGCAGGTCATGGGCATGGTTTAACATCAGCGGCGAAGGCAGTAGCCATGTATCCAGCCTTTTCCTCTGCTGTGCCCACTTTAGAACATGCATCCATCATTTTCTGAAGACCAGCAGATTTTGGCAAAACCTGCAAAATACGCTTACAAGTGGGGTTAGCGTTTTCCATAGCCAGAGACATAAGCATGGATTCTTTAGCATTAGATGCCAGATCAATATTCTTTTCGATAGCCTCTGTCAATCTGTCAATAAATTGCATATAGGGCTCAGTAGGTCCCTGCTTTACTGATGTATATGAAGGATTAGGTTTTCCCGCTTCCGGCACAGCTTTCAGAGCAGCTAAAGCCAATTGCTGTGCTTGCTGTAAAACTTCAATTTTCATACGAGCTTGTACTCCATCAGGGTGAAATTGTTCCTTTCCCAGTAATATTTCAGATGAAACACCGTGCAAAGGGTGATGGGGAATTGTCGTGGTTTAAACCCAGTCAGGTAACTTGTTCACTCACTCCCAGTGAGTGGTGCTGAGCTGACAACAATCAAGGTCCGTGTCCGTCTCCCCCCCCCCCCCAGCACCGGGGCTCTCCGCTTCCCCGCTCCCGGAGGAACGGGGAGGAGGATCGAGAGAGTGCAACTCCTACGGGTTGAGACAAGAACAGTCCAGCAACAAATCACCACCGCTACTATCAGCTAAAACAATGATAAGGGAAAATAACAAGGGAAGAGAATACGATACCACCGGCCAAGAAAACGAGTTCCACCCGGAAGCCCGTGTCCTTCCGGGTAACTCCCAGTTACCCCCCACCCCGGGCATGACGTGCTGTGGTATGGAATACCTCCCCGGCTAGCCCGGGTCAGGCGCCCTGTCTCTGCTTCCTCACAGCCTCCCCTCCTCCCTGGCAGAGCATGAGCCTCACAGAGTCCTTGGTCAGGGTAAACATCACTTAGCAACAACCGAAAACATCAGCTTCACCAACACTGTTCTCAAACTAGAAGTCAAAACACAGCACTGCACCAGCTAACACAAAGGAAAAACATGACTGCTACTGCTGAACCCAGGACAGGAATACACTGTGAATTCTCATCTGCAGCTCTTGCAGCAAGCTCCTCAAACCCACTTTTAAAATGTGGGAGCTGTGAAGGAGTTAATAAAATTGCAGCCACTCTGAGACAATCATTTGGAGTTAGAACAGAACTAGAAAAGAAAGCAGATAACATTTGCTGTGTATATGGGGAAGACAACCCATACTGAGTAATTGCTCCCTTAATTTCTTTCATAGCTTTCCAGTCCATAGGAGTCCAGACAGACTGTCCCTGAGGATTTATAATAACAGGAAACGCAGCAGGAACATCTATCGGTAAAATAGTACCGTCTATGACTGCATCCTGAATGCAGCCTCGCCATCTCATGGCACTCGGATTAATTTTATTAGATGTAGGAGTCGGTGGTAATGGCACATCACAAGGGTTGATCTTATTTGTTTTTTTCTGTTTTTTTTTTCTGGGGCTTGCTCCCTCTCCTCCCCCAATTTGTCCAGACGGTCTCGCAAGTCCTGCAAATTGTTTATCTAAGGATTTTGTCCATTGTTCCCAGTCCCACTCATTTTGCGGCTCTGGTGGGAGCGATGCAAGCGGTGGTGTATGTGGCAGAGGTGGGTATTTATTCAGAGTTACACCCTCCTCCTTAGAAGACTCCCACCCTAGCAAAAAATCTTGGAGATTAAGTTTAGGGGCAGTAGCAGCACGAAAAGGGTTGGCACCAGTTTGTTTCGGTTGCTCAGTAGCCGCTACTGGCTTCTGAGTATCAGCTGGAGCTACCGCCGATAAAGGTGCTGTCGACACAGGATAGGGGAAAAGAGCAGGGTCCTCAAACATTCGTACCTTACTGCGCGCCGGTTTTTGGCCAGGATGTTTTATGCCTGAAACAGACGACACTACCATGGTTGTAGCACCGGGTGCTGAATCGAATGTGGGTGCTGACCCCTGCTGTTGTGAAGGCGAGTCAGAGAGAGCTGTAAAAGCAGATTTTTTCGCCTCTTTCTCAGCCTTCATTGTGGCTAGAGTCTCTCTCAGTAGTCGCCAGGGGGCAGCAAGAGACTTCTCCTCCTTAGACCCACAAGTAACTTGATCCCACAGGTGTGCCCCAATTTTTTCCCAAGTCCCGAGATCAAAAGCTTCATTAACCCCCTGGATCAGCTCTTTTTCTTTACTCCAGAGCAATAGTCTTTTTAACAGATTATCGTCATATTCTATCCCTCTCACTGAGAGGATATGCTGGAAGAGCTTAAGGATGGCCGTTTCTTCTTTACTTAATTGATTCCCCATCCTAACCCTCTTCCAGACCTGTTGGCTGTTACCTTGCTTGCACTGCGCAGTGTCTTCCAGGCTCACAAGGCTCCGTTCCGAGGCGACTACCTCCCGATCCTGGTCCTGCCAGATCGAACCCAGCCGACGTCCCTGCGACTCCGAGTTTTCCACTTCCTTCAGTGCCACACGCTTTAATTCCTTCAGTTTCAATATGAAAAATAGGGGGGTGCCCCACGTTGGGTGCCAATTGCCGCAGAAAATATATGGACTCAGTCAGAGATCAATATGATCAGACCAAAGCCATTTATCACAAAGCCTTAACTCCTTATATACTATTTCTTACCTGCACTTACAGTGATTTGGCATATTATGATTGGATACATGTCTTGAAGACCCTTAGTGACTAACATATAATTGGTTAAGCACAGGTGTGAGAACTTGACCTCGAAAGCTTGCCAACAGTCCACAGTTCTCATCAACATGGTGAATTCCAGCTTCTTCTTATCTTGCTTGCTTAAGCTTCCTTGGGCCTCTCATGGCCTTGCTGTATCTTTCAGGATTATTCATAGTTTATGTACCAATTATCCATTCTTCTGTGAGAACACTGTCTCTACAACCAGGTTGGCGCAAAAAATTCATGACATGTTGGACCTTTGCCAATCTGCTTCCTGGCTGTTCTCCTGACTCCCCCTTTTTTGTTTTTGCAAATATGTTTTGATTGTTTGATGGGTGTGCTCGACAGTGGCTTGTCCTGTGGGTGAGTGGGGAATACCAGTGACATGCTGGATTCCCCAATTTTGGACAATTGTATGTTTTTGTCGTGGGACTTTTAAAGTAGCAAAGGCATGACGAAAATGAGTTTGCACATGTCTAGAAGTTTCTCCTCCCAAAGCGGTCATACAAACTGCCAGAGAAAAGGTGTCCACAAAAACATGAACGTATATTAGTTTGCCAAATTCAGGGATATGTGTGACATCTGTTTGCCATATTTGAAGTGACTGAATACCTCTGGGGTTAACTGACAATGTAGGACCCTTAGTGAGTTGTTGTCCTGGGTTCAGCGGCGGGAGCGGGGCCGGAGGCCGCGAGGGGACGGCTGCCGGTGGAGGAGGCCGGGGCGGTCGAGGAGCAGAAGGAAGCGGCTGCCGAGCAGCGGGAGAAGGCGGCGGAGGAGCCGAGCCCCGCGGCCGAGCCGAGCCCCGCGGAGGAGCCCAGCCCCGCGGAGGAGCCCAGCCCCGCGACGGCCGAGAGCGTTTCCCGGAAGCCGCCCGCCGAGCCCCAGGAGGATGCAGGAGACCACGCAGCATTTCCCAGCAAGGCAGAGGAGGAAGAGCTGGACTCAGGAAAAGAGAAGCTGGCGGTGGGAGAGCCGGCAAGCACAGCAGCTACACCAGCCCCAGTGACAACTGCAGCAGCATCAACTGAGAGTTTTGAAGGTTTTGAATGGCCTTTGGGTATCCTTGGGACCTGCCTGCTGATTGTGATGGGGATCAGCATGTTGGCACACACACAGACTGTGTTTTACCCACAACCATTTTGTCTGATCTCAAAAGTTAAGCAGAGTCAGGTTTGGGTCTTGTCTGGGGTTAGACGACAATATAGGGGGACCAAGAGGTTTTCCCCAAGGCTGAACAGTCATGAGTGGCAGGGTGTGTGGGACAGTATGGGCAAGTATCTAGTCCACTGGGCCCCTCCAGTGCTTTGGAAGCATCGGAGTTGGAAGGCAGCTGTATGGAGTCCCCAGCAACAAGCTGCAGAAACTTCTTAAGGGGACAGTGAATTATTTTGAGCCTGGTGGGCCCATGGCACTTCAGGCCATCAGAGCAGAGATGCAACACAGAGATGGACTCATGATCGAGGGGTGGACTTAGCAATGGACACTATTCCCCAGGTTATTCACAAGTGTGAACACTGCACACAGTCTCTCCTGCTCTGGAAGACTGTTACAAGAGATGGAGCCTGACATCATGGACCAGATGGACTCAGCAGCTTTATAGGGACTGGTCCATGCACTAAGATAAGAGTGCACTGAGATAAGAGTGATGGTATATTGAAAATGTGGGATCTGAGCATGACGTGAATGGTATGGAATAAGGGGTGGATAATGTCCTGGGTTCAGCAGTAGCAGTCATTTTTCTCCTTCTTGGTAGCTGGTGCAGTGCTGTGTTTTGACTTTCAGCTCGGGAACAGAGCTGATAGTGATGTTTTGGTTTGGCCAAGGACTTTGTGAGCCTCATGCTCTGCCAGGGGGGAGGGGAAGCCAGGAGGAAGCAGAGACAGGACACCTGACCCAAACTGACCAAAGAGGTATTCCATACCACAGCACATCATGCCCAGGATGTAACTGGGAGTGAGCCGGAAGGGCTGGGAGACTGCAGGGTTGGAGGAGGTATCGGTCGGAGCTTGGTCGGGCCTGGGGGGCGAGTTATTGGTCAGCTGGTGCTGAGGTGTTGTATTCTCTTCCCTTGTTATTTCCTTTATCATTATTATTACTGGTGGTAGCAGTAGTGATTTGTGTTATACCTTAGTTACTAAACTGTTCTTATCTCAACCCGTGGGAGTTGCATTCTTTTCGATTCTCCTCTCTGTC
Source organism: Pezoporus flaviventris (assembly GCF_033815535.1). NCBI lineage: Eukaryota > Metazoa > Chordata > Aves > Psittaciformes > Psittacidae > Pezoporus > Pezoporus flaviventris. Next base: position 31,092 of record NW_026892625.1, read on the forward strand.
CCTCCGGGAGCAGGGGGAGGGAAAGAAAGTGGGGGAAGTGAGCGAACGAATTACCTGACTGGGTTTAAACCACGACAGTTGTTGACTATCAGGACAGGCTTGTATGATAGCTTTTGCATCTGCCATTGACAAGTGAAACTTCCATTTTAGGACCATTGCTGATAGGTGAAAAAATTAATGAGAAATGCAAGCTTGTTGCCACATGTTTGGCACAGGTGATACATTGACAGGCTGTGTTAAATGGTCCGCTCTAGCATTTCCTTCTGCACAGAATCCTGGCAAGTTTGTATGACTACGATGGTGACATATGTAGTACACTTCAGTTCTTTGTTTTAACAACAACCATCACTGTTTCATATTGTTAAACAAGGTTTCAACTGCAACATGTTTCAAATAAGCCCTTTCTAATCGTTGCACAACTCCTACTACATATGCTGAGTCTGAAATCATCTTGATTGGACATGTGTTCCATTGTTTAAACACCTCAATCACTGCTTTCAGTTCTACTATCTGGGTTGATCCCTCAGAAAAAACTATATGTGATTTCCACTGCCCTGTTCTTGCCAGGTAATAGCTGCTTTGCCTGATTTTCCACTCCCATCTGTAAAGACTGTGATACCATTCACAGGTTGGAGACTGCACTTCGGGTTTTCCTCTATACATTCCTGCTGAATAAAAGTCAATATTCAATGGCTATGATGATGGACCCTGATTGCTCCATCAAATCCTGCTAGAGCTATCTGCAGTGCTAAATTATTCTGCATACACCATTGCAAATATTGTTCTGTCATGGGAATAATTATGGTTTGGGGTTCTTTACCAGATAGGTCTATGATGCGATCCCTTCATTTTATAATTAAATGAGGAAACATTTCAGGTCTGGTTACAAGGATTTTTGACAGTTGATGTGACAAAAATTGTCACTTGAGAATTTTCAATTTCTCCTTATCAGATTCAACCCATTGCATGATTAATCCTACTGGCTGAAAATCATTATTGACAATCAAAAACTCAATAGGAATTCCATTCACCACACGATGTGCCTGTCTCTCATTTAATGCTGCTTCTGCCATCGCTATTGCTTGTTTTGCTGGTGTTAATTGTCTGGGTGCATTTAAGTCTGTGTCACCCTTCAACAACTCAAACAATGGTTCTAAAGTTTTGTTGTCAGTTCCCAATTATGTTCGAATCCAATTGATATTTCCTAACAAGACTTGCACATCATTAAGTGTATGGATATTGACCTTGATGGTTAATTTCTGAGGTTCAGTGGTATGATCGAAGATTCTCCAACCCAAGTATTTCCATGGTGCAGTATCCTGAACCTTTTCAGGGGCAATTTGCAATTTATGTTGTGTCAACACTGAACACAATTCTTGTTTAACAGGTTCTTGGTTATTTTCCCCAGCTACCAGTATATCATCCATATAATGATACACTAATAATTGTGGGTGCCTCTCCTGAAATGGACGCAATGCTACATCAACATAACCTTGACATATTGTTGGTGAATTTTTCATGCCTTGTGTCAATACCACCCACTGATAACGCTGCATAGGTCCTTGTTTGTTACAGGGACTGAAAAGGCAAATTTCTCACTGTCTCTAGGATCAATAGGTATTGTGACAAAACAGTCCTTTAAATCAATAACTAAAATGTTCTGATCTCGATAAATCATTGTGGGTGAAGGTAACCCTGGCTGTAGAGGTCCCATATCACCTCATTTATCCAACACAGATCATGTAACAGTCTCCACTTCCCCTATTTCTTTAGGATGACAAATACCAGGGTGTTCCATGGGCTTGCTGATGGCTGAATGTGTCCAGCTTGTAGCTGCTCTTGGACGAGCTGTCACAGAATGGCAACCTTTTCTGTGGTTAATGGCCACTGATCTACCCAAACTGGTTTTTCAGTTTTCCATTTCAGTTTGAGTACAGGTTGCCCGTCAGTGGCCCATCCTAAAAATTTTTTGACGACAGGGTACATCCCATTTGTCCTAGCAAGTCCCTTCCCAACAGATTCATGGGAATTAAAGTCACGTATGGTCTGGTGAAACCCTGAGATCCATCTGATGTTTGAAAGGTCACTAAATGAGCACTTTGCTTAGTTGTGGTGTTTCCTCCTATGCCTACTTAAGTTCCCTGGGGATTAATTAATGGCCAGTCTTGGGGCCAATTTTTCTCAGCAATTACTGTCACATCCGCTCCGGTGTCTGCTAGCATATGAAGCTGCACTGATCGATTTCCCCAGCTCATCGTTATTTGAATCTGAGGTTTTGTTTGCTGAATCTCTAATGTCCACATAATATTTGTTTCTTGTCCTGTGGAGGCGAAGCCTCCAGTTCCCCTTTTATTTGACCCAGCTCTGGGTGCCTAATTTAAAAATGGAATAAGTTGTGCTATACATGTGTTCTTAGGGATATGTACTGGAGGGCTTGGAGTCCATACCATTGCCTTAATCTGTCCCATATAGTCCGCATCAATTACACCAGGCAGAACAAAGATACCCTGTAGCGTTACACTAGAACTTCCTAATAATCAGGGCACTAAGGCAGTGGCCTAAAGGTCCATGCGCATTAAGCGCCACTGTGCGGACAGTATGTATTTTTGATGTGACTTCTTCTGTCGTCACAACATCCACTCTGGCACTTCCACAAGTTTTTGTGGTGAGTTGGTCCAAACACCCTGAAGGTTGTTGTTTAACGATGGGGGTCCACTCACCACATTCAGGGGCATTTGTGTCATGGCACGGCCCTGCTCCATGCTGTGCTTCTAGTTTCCCGAACCCTGATCAAGGGGTTTGCCCTCCCGATCATATTTGGACCGACACGGGTTAGCATAATGACGACCCTTTTGACATCGAGGGCACAATCATGGGACCCTGTCTGATTGGCCCTTGGATTTGGCTGCTTTGCCTTTCGGGCATTGGAAGCTAAGGTGACCTAGTTTGTCACAAACATAACATCTTTTATTTGTGGTTCCTAGGGGTTGCATGGCCGTAGCAGACACACCGGCTAACATTGTCTGTTGCTGTTCTAAAGAGCCTACGTGTTCCGCAGCCTCTATCATCTCTATTAATGATGCAGATTTTGGCAGGGACAGCAAAACCTTTCTACAGTCCACATTCGCATTCTCAATGGCCAGTTTTAGTAACAAAGACTCTTTTGCTTCTGGATGATCAAACTGCCTATCTACGGCTTCTTGCAAGAGATCTAGAAATTGCATATAGGGCTCATCCTTTCCCTGTCTTATCGCGGTGAAAGAGACCGGTTTCCTTCCTATTTCCATAATAGTAGCAAATGCTCTTAATGCTAAGCGTGTTGAGTCTCTTAAAATGTCTGGCACCAATCAAGCCTGAGTCTCAGGAGTAGCAAATGCACCTGTTCCCATTAGATGATCTACCCCCACTCCCAGGCGTGGATTGCCCAGTTGACGATTTAAATTCTCTGAAGCCTGCACCTCAAAAAGCTCCGCCCATCTGTCCTTCCACAACTTTTGGGTTGGTGTTAAAATCAATGCGACTAATTGATGACAATCAAATGGGGTCACAAGCTGTCCACCCAAAACATTTTCCAATAATGTTTGGGTAAATGGTGACTGTAGCCCATTTTGCATCACAGCTTTTCGAACCTCCTTTACCAGTTCCCAAATGAAAGCCTGATGGATCCTGGGCTGATTGGGCTGGACCCTGACCGGAAATGTCAAGTGAGGGGTTAATTGCAACTTTTCCCCTTCCTTGATTCCATCTAAATGCACTTTTCTCCACCCTTCTCTTATTTTACTCCCTTCCTCTTCCTCTTTTTTCTCCCCGCAGCTCGCAGCCATCATCGTTCTGCCTGAACCCTTTTTACATGAGGCCACAGGTCGCGTATGTGGCAGCGATGTTACCTTTTGTGAGACCACAGTCCCCTCCTCATCCAAGCTTCCTGACTCACTTTCCTTCTGCTCTGCTTCACTCTCGTCCGTCTGAACTGCTGTTTCCTGTTTTGCTGACTCTCCACTGTGAGCAGATTCCTCATTCGGATCTCCAGTCACTAATACTCCACTGATTTCCTCTGTCACAGTTTTTTCATGATGCATTTGTTTTAGCGTCTCATATACCAAATGCCATGTCAATTGTATACGTATGGCATTTGAGTCACCCCTTGTAGCATGGTCAAAGAGAAGATTACCAGCTTTTCTCCAAATTTCACAGTCAATACACGCAGTGTTTCCGCAGGCAAGTCTTTACTTTTTAACCATGCTAGCAATAGTTCCAAATTGTTTCTTTCATATTTTACTCCTCGTCTCTTTAACATTTGTTGCATCATCCTAACTATCATCCTTTCTTCACTTGAGATATTCAAACCCATCCTCTCTCTTTCCCTCCTGTCTCTTGGCTGCTCACCTGAGTTTTTCTCTGAGGTGTGTGAAGCTACCTGGGATTTCTGGTCTGCTTGGTCCAGCCGGCATGACGATCCTTCGGCTGAGACAGTCCCCTCTGGAGTACACAGCCCTCTTCTGCAAGTTGCGCCTTTCGTTCCGCGATCACGTCAGGGTCACCATTTGAGGGGATTTAAGGCATTGACTCCGATTGCTGGTCAAAGACCTTTTTACTTTAGATTACATGGTTTATATATGTTTTTGATCATATCCACATGCTTAACGCTACAATACAATTGGTTAGTTGCTGCTGTCTGCGCGCATAATCTAAAATTATAATTGATTAGTCTGCTTTTTCGACACCATCCTTTTGACCTCTCGAACTTCTCAGTTCCTTCTTCTACTTCTCGTTTTCATCCCCTTTTGTTCCGCTTCTTTTGCTCTACTTTTCTTGCTTGAGGTTAGTTAACCACATAGCTAAAATTACATAATCTGGCTCAAAGTTAATTCCCCAAAGAATTAAGGTCCCTCAGCATACTCTGACCAAGTTCAAACTCCTCCTGCACAGCTATTTGGAGCGTTTTATTTTCCCTGCCTGGCATCCAGACACAGGGGGATATACTTCTTTATTTAAACAGTGCATTTGGTTGAAATATCAGAGACCAGTATTCTTTGAGAGTAAAATTTCAGTATCCTAACTGTAAAAATTTTAATATCCATGGTATCACCTCAGGCATTGTTCAAGTATGTGAAGTTAACCGAATCATAGAATCAACTATGCTGGAAAAGACCTTTAAGATCATCAAGTCTAACCATTACCCCAAGACTGCCAAGACCACCACTAAACCATATCACCGAGGGCCTCATTTACGTGGTTTTTGAACGCTTCCAGGGATGGTGATGCCACCACTTCACTGGGCAGCCTGTTCCAATACCTGAATATCCTCTCTGTGAAGAAATGTTTCCTAATACCCAGTCTAAACCTCCCTGGCGCAGCTTGAGGCCGTTACCTCTGGTCCTGTTGCTTGTTACTTGGGAGAAGAGACCAGCCCCCACCTCACTACAACCTCCTTTCAGGTAGTTGTAAAGAGCAATAAGATCCCCCATCCTGAGCCTTCTCTTCACCAGGATAAACAGCCCCAGTTCCCTCAGCCATTCCACATAAGACTTATTGTCCTGGGTTCAGCAGTAGAAGTTATTTCTCTCCTTAGTAACTGGTGCAGTGCTGTGTTTTTGACTTTCATCCTCAGAACAATGCTGATAACACCGATGTTTTTAGTTGTTGCTAAGTAACCCTTACTCTGACTAAGGACTTTCTCAGTCTCATGCTTTGCCAAGGAGGAGTGGAAGCCGGGAGGAATAAGAGACAGGACACCTGACCCAAACTAGCCAAAGGGGTATTCCATACCATGGCATGTCATGCCCAGTATATAAATTGGGGGGAGTTACCCAGAAGGCCCAGATCGCTGCTAGGGTCGGGCTGGGTATCATTCAGTGGTTGGTGAGTGGTTGTATTCTCTTCCCTTGTTATTTCCCTTATCATTATTGGTGGTAGCAGTAGTAGTTTTGTATTATACCTTAGTTACTGGACTGTTCTTAGATGGGCATTTGCTATTCTACTGTGGCAGAGCTGCCAAGCAGGAGGACAGTGTGGGCAGGGGTCTTCATTTGGGGAAATGAAAGGTAAAATATGCATACTGGGCCAAAGTGGGGACAAAGGAAGAACACTGTGCCTGATATGTCCTCTAAGAGTGGCCTCTAGTCCTTCTCCTTCCCCTAAACCAGGCCAATTTCCTAACGGTTCTACCAAATGGAGAGAGACAAGGGGAGAGGAAAAGAGAGTAGCTTTCCAGCCTCCACCATTGCTGATCCCAAGGAAAGGAGCGCAGTGGGTAGAGGTGAGGAACCGTTTCCTCTTGCAGTTTGGCCAGAGCCACTATGGCAGGAGTCACACTGGTCCCAGGTATGTGAGTACCAGGGCATGACCTGTGCTAGAAGAGGTGCAAATGGCTTGGCCTGTATAGAAAATAAAAATAATTTGCAATGGGGATGTAATTACAGCTGGGAATGAGTATTTTTAGGTACCCTGTTTCTAGCTTTCACTAATGGGAAAAACTCCTGGATTCAGGGTCTGGTAGAGCCCGTGAAGCTTCCATAAATAGCAGATTTCCCCAAGTTACCCAGGGCTGTTGTTGCACAGCTGGAGTGGTGGCTTTGGTGGTAAAGTAGAATAGTCCCTGTAACCCTAACCCTTCACTCAAGTGACTTCGGGAGATGGGAAGGAAGGAGTTTATATGGAAACTGATTCTTCAGACATGCCTGTGTCCACCTCTCCAGGATCTCATACTAGCTGGCATGTAGGGAGCCACATGAGAGCTGAGCTGTCTGCTGCGATAAAGGCGTTTGCTACTCACTGAACTTCTTCACGATCGCCTTGCCCAGCACAGCACTGCCCAGGGACTGCCCACAGGCTCTGGAGAAGAAAGCAGAGTTTACCCTTTGGGAGTACAAATCTTACTGTAGTTGGGTGCCGAGATCAGGCCCTGTCAATATCCAACTTAGTTGTGTTTTTACTTTGAATATATGATGAAAGGTACAAGAAAATACTGCCTAGATAGTCTCTCATGAACCCAATTTGGGAAGGTATTGCTTCTCCATACACACGTACAGCCTGGGTTGTGTGGAGATCTAGGCATAAATGGGTATTATGGTATCTAGGAAGGGGCAAACCAAGCTAGTCATGGAGAAGATAGCAAATCAACATTTGTTTGACTTACAGAAATAAAGTTATGGGTATGGTGCTATGCCTAGCACAGGCTTTTCAAAAAATCTGAATCTGAGAAAATTGCACATTCCTATTCAGATACTAGCTTGCTTGACTCAGATAATTGAAGGGAACAGGCATCTCCGTGAAGACTGGCAGTGGTCAGGAGAAATGTCACTTAGAGTCTCTGAGATGAGTCCCTGCTGATAACACCGATGTTTTTAGTTGTTGCTAAGTAACCCTTACTCTGACTAAGGACTTTCTCAGTCTCATGCTTTGCCAAGGAGGAGTGGAAGCCGGGAGGAATAAGAGACAGGACACCTGACCCAAACTAGCCAAAGGGGTATTCAGCAGATGGACTCAGCAGCTTTATAACGATTGGTCCATGCACTAAGGAATGCTCTCTGTGCCTGATATGTCCTCTAAGAGTGGCCTCTAGTCCTTCTCCTTCCCCTAAACCAGGCCAATTTCCTAACGGTTCTACCAAATGGAGAGAGACAAGGGGAGAGGAAAAGAGAGTAGCTTTCCAGCCTCCACCATTGCTGATCCCAAGGAAAGGAGCGCTAAGCTTTCCATTGTCAAGACATCCTCTTGGAAAAAAAGTGCAGGTAAATTTTCAGATGTGATATTCTTTGTTGAAGAAAGCTTTGCGGAAAGTCCAAGCATCAAACAATTTCACATTAATCCCTTATTTCTGAATGTGCTGCGTTATCTTTATCACAGGAAATCAGCCTCGGCTGCTCATCTGCTTGTTCAGAAGTGACTGTCCTTGTAGAACCTCATCTTGGATTGAGTTTTCTAGACCCTCACACTATATTCCTGAGTTATGACATAACCAAGGGACCTGGTGGCTAGCAACCACCTTTCCTCTGAGGAACTGATGATTTGATAGTAAAATGTTAAATTAACTGAACAGGTTGAAATGAGCTTCAGTCAACATGAAGGTGTCCCAAGGCCATGTAATCCCATCTACATCACTCTGACTCTCTAGTCCCTTCCTTTCACTGCTTTTCTGTTCAGTTCTTGTGTCTTATTTCAGAAGATACTGGGAATTTTAGGAACGTCAATGCTTTTATGTGGCCCAACACACTGGGAATCCGTTTCTCACCTGGGTGCCACTGCTCAGCACATGATTGCTTATAAGAGTCATGTCATCAGCTCTAGTGAGACAATTAAATAAGGGTTGTAAGAATTACACTTGGGTCTGTGTAAGGATCCCACATTTCTTCTGAATTTGCTGCTTTTCAGAGTTTCACTCTTCAGTCACAGGTCTGAAATTCAAATACAGATTTTCCTTGCTGTGGACAAGATATTTACTTGCTTTTCACAAGCATCTACATTCATATTCCCAGAATGGCAAGGGGGTGTGTGGACATTTTGATTGTGAAAGGGCAGTTCTTCCAAGAGGATTAAAGGTTCTTCTTTCATTCATCTGGGGAATTATAAAACAGGGTGGGTTACTGTTGCAGTGGCATCAGGATCAGCAAGGGCAGAGGCTGGGAAGTTACTCTCTTTTCCTCTCCCCTTGTCTCTCTCCACTTGGTAGAACCGTTAGGAAATTAGCCTGGTTTAGGGGGAAGGAGAAGGACTAGAGGCCACTCTTAGGGGACATCTTAAGCACAGTGTTCTTCCTTTGTCCCCTCTTTGGCCCAGTACGCATATTTTGCCTTTCATTTGCCCACATGAAGACTCCTGCCTACAATGTCCACCTGCTTTGCAGCTCTGCCACAGTAGAACAGCAAATGCCCATCTCTTCTATTATGCTATATGAAACTAAAAATATCAAGCCCACTGGAGTTACTTTGACATTAAAGATGTAAGTGAAATAAAAATCACTTTTGGAGCTTTTTATTTTTTATTTAATTTTTAATTAAAATCTTAATTCATTAGAATTTTGAAGCGATCTGAAAAATAGTTATAAACTATGCATATTTTCATTTCCAGTGCTGAGAGCATGAATAATGCAGGACAAAAGCTGTGTCTCCCCGTTTGTATGGCAGGAAGGGTTTTGTGCAGGACACCATCAGGCAACCAGAGGGCCGGGTGCCCCCACGTCGGCCGGCCGAGATGGCCCCGCGACAACCGCAGGCCCCTTCTCCCTGTGTGTGGGTGTAAACTCTCGCGGCACCGGGCCGGGCGGGAAGGCTGCTCTCTGGGGCCAGAGAAAGACGCCCGCGGCCTCCCGCGGCGCCTCGCCCGTGCCTTAGCTCTCCACACGGCCTTCCCGCCACTCGCCGTTGCCGTGGAAACCGGCTGCTGCTCCAGGGGTGGCTGTGGGTCCTGACAGGCAAGCGGCGCCCCGGATGCTCGAGGATGGAGCCTGACCAATTGAGGGGCGTCCCTGCAGGGTTGCGGTCCAGTCATAGCACTGCGGGGGAGCTGGGGGCCAGGCGCTGTGGAGCTGTTGGGCTGAGGGCTTGGCACCATGGGGGACCCTCAAGGGTGGGGGTCTGCCACCATGGAGGGCCCAGCGGGGTGGGCATCTGGCTGCAGAGGGGCCTGTGGGGCTGAGGCCCTGGCAGGACCCCCGAGAGCCACAGGGGATCAGCTGTGGTGAGTAGGGTGAGAGGAAGCATGTGTGTGCTGAGTGTGCTGTCCAAACCGTGCTACTGTGGCTGTAACACAGAACACTACATGTGATAAACACATAAATGTATTGGCTTTCACAAATCATAGGTGTGGTTATGTGGATATAACTGTACGAGTTTACAATAACAGAAACAAAGCTTGCTAAAGACTCAGGATTAGACAAGTTTAAAAGGTTCAGATCTCTTGATCAAAGCGGAGTCACATAGCAAAAGAATTTGTAAAGGTAAAAGAAAGAAGGGGGAGACTTGATATAAGGAAAGCTAGTGCCTGGAAAACATAGAGTTAAAGCACTTTTTAGCTTAATTTAGGTTGTAGAAAGAGAACAATGTTTATGTTGTAAGTCTGTGGAATGTAGTGGCCCCACTAAACATGAGTTAATTGTTTCACACTAGTCTTCTAAAGTATCTTTAGTTTTAAAGAAAAATGTTTGTGTTGTAAGTCTGTGGTGAGATAACAGGATTTAGTGGCCCCACTAAACAAAAATGAGTTATTTCACACCGTCCTTCTACTTATCAGTTAGTTTAGATCCCAAACATCTGCTAGCTTGGGATACTCCTTGTCTGCCCATCCTGCAATAAATTTTGCAGGAAGGTCACACTGTTCTAAATCTTTGGTAGTTATCAGAAGAATTACAGATATGGCTGGTTTCAGCTAGTTGTGTGATTACTGGGGCATCCAACTGTGCCAAAGGTGAAAAGTACACTGTGAGGAAGACTGCTTACTTCATCCTCAAGGCCCCTACTCACAAGAAGAAGACTGCTTACTTCATCCTCAAGACCCCTGCCCACAGTCACCGGAGAGCAGTGCACAGATGCCAAGAGGAGGAGACTTATGATAATAAGTTCCTGGAGCAGTTTTCCTCTTGTGAGTAGGGGTCTTGAGTTGGCAAAGAACAAGCAGATAAACATATGGACTGATTCCAAATATGCCTTTGGTGTAGTTCATGCACATGGAGCAGTATGGAAAGAACAAGGACTTTTAAATACCCAGGGAAGACAAATTAAACATGCAACGGAAATGCTACTATTGTTAGAAGCTGTACAATTACCCAGTGAAGTGGCTATCATACATTGTAAAGGACATCAAAGAGGTAACTCTGATCAAGAGACTGGAAATAATTTGGCTGATTGTGAGGCTAAATGGGCAGCAGAAACAGAAAGAGTTGAGGTGATGTCCTTAATTCATGACGGTAAACTGGTAATTGAGCAAAATAAACCTAGGTACTCTAAAGAAGGTATGAAACTAATTGAAGACTTGGAAGAACAGGAAAATGAAAAGGGTTGGATAAAAATACCTGATGGGTGAGTAGTGATCCCCTATAATCAATTATGGAAGCTGATACAAGAAGAACATAACAAAACTCATGGGGGCGCTTCTTTGTATAAATACTTAAACAAATTGTAGGAAGGAAACTATATACTGTAGTTCAATTATTTACAATGGCATTTCTGTCTCAAGAATAATTGTAAAATTGAAAATAGAAATCAAATTGGTACAACTGGGGAGGAAGGTATCCGGGACAGCATTGGCAAATGAATTTTTCTGAGTTACCAGAGGTTATCAGTATTTGTTGGTGTTAACGAATACTTTTTCAGGGTGGCCAGAAGCATAGAACAAATAATGCAAGACAAGTAATTGGAACATTGTTAAACTATATAAAACCTTGGTTTGGAGTACCAGAGGCAATTTCTTCCCACCCAGGCTCCCACTTTACAAGAAATTAGCAAAAAATTAGAAACTGATTGGCAACTGCATGTTCCATACAGGCCTCAGGCCAGTGGGCAAGTAGAAAAGATGAACCATTGGATCAAACAACAGATCAGTAAAATATGTCAGGAAAAGAATTTATATTGGTACCAAGCTTTGCCACTGGCTCTATTAAGAATTTGAATTAAACCTTGTTCGAAAGAAGAGGTTATCCCATGTAAAAATTTTCTATGGAAGACCATATCAGTCCCAGTTTAAAGGAGAAAGTCTTCAGGAAGTGGGACAAGGCTATCTCCGAGAGTTTCTGGTCAACCTGGGAAAACAATTAGAAGAAATAAAAGAATATTAGGGACAAGAGAGAGATGTGTGGATTATCCAATTCACCCTTTTAGATCCAGAGACTGGGTTTATGTTAAGAATTTTTCAGGAGATCCTCTGCAGGAGAAATGGAGAAGACCGTACCAGATATTATTGACCACCTTTACAGCAGTGAAGATAAAGGAACAACCTGCTTGGATACGTTATTCAAGAATAAAGAAAGCAGCAGAACCAGAGAAGACATGGAGAGTGTGGAACTCTGTCTGGGGACAGGTGAGCAGTCAATAGAGAGTTTGTGGGTCAGGGTTAAAGAGAGAACAGTGATGTGAGACATTAAAGTGGGGAACTGTTACAGACCACCTGATCAAGAGGACTCTGGATAAAGTGCTCTATAGACACATAGGAACAGCCTCATGCATGCAGGCCCTTGTCCTCATGGGAGTCTTTAACCATCCTTATAACTCTTGGAAGGACGGTACGGCCAGGCACAAGCAATCCAGGAGGTTCCTCAATTGTGTAGAAGACAACTTCCTTCTGCAAGTAATAGAGGAGCTGACAAGGAGAGGTGCCATGCTTGACCTCATGCTCACCAACAGGGAAGGGCTCGTTGGAAATGTGATGCTCCAGGGCAGCCTTGGATGCAGTGATCACAAGATGCTCGAATTTGAGATCCTCACGACAATGAGAGGAGCGTGCAGCAAGCTCACTGCCCTGGACTTCAAAAGAGCAGACTTCGGCCTCTTCAGGAACCTGCTTAGTAAGGTTCCATGGGATATAGCCCTAGAGGGCAGGGGCCCCCAAGACTTTTGGTTGATATTCAAGGATCACCTGCGACAAGCTCAGGAGTGTTGTGTCCCAACTAGAAGGAAGTGCAGCAGGAGGGCCAAGAGACCTCCATGGATGAATAAGGAGCTGCTGAGGAAACTTTGAGGGAAAAAAGAGGCTTACAAAAGGTGGAAGCAAGGACAGGTGGCCTGGGAAGAGTACAGGGATGTTGTCTGGGAAGCTAGGGACCAGGTGTCCTCCCTTTCCTCCCTGAGAAAGGGAGGAAAATAATCCAAATCCTGCTGACAGCCAGTTTTCCCATAAAACAGAGTAAGGTCAAGGGACCTGCACAGGAGATTCAATTTTTGGGAATAAAATATCAAGATGGATGTAGACAGATACCCACAGATGTGATAAACAAGATAACAGCAGTGTCTCCACCAACTAATAAGAAACACAAGCTTTCTTGGGTGTTGTGGGGTTCTGGAGAATGCACATCCCAAATTACAGTTTGATTGTAAGCCCTCTCTATCACGTGACCCACTGAGGAACACCAGAACAACCAACAAGTGGATAAAGCTGCTAAGATTGAAGTGGCTCAGATGAATTTAGATGGGCAACATAAGGGTGAATTATTTTTGGCCCGGTGGCCCCATGACACTTCAGGCCATCAGGGCAGAGATGCAACATTTAGATGGGCCCGTGATCGAGGGGTGGACTTAACAATGGACACTATTGCCCAGGTTATTCATGAGTGTGAAACGTGCTGCAATTAAACAAGCCAAACGGTTAAAGCCTCTTTAGTACGGAGGACGATGGTTGAAGTATAAATATGGGGAGGCCTGGCAGATTGACTATATCACACTGCCACCAACCCGCCAAGGCAAGCGCCATGTGCTTACCATGGTGGAAGAAACCACCGGATTGCTGGAAACATACGCTGTGCCCCACGCCACTGCCCGGAACACTATCCTGGGCCTTGAGAAACAGATTTCGTGGCAACACAACACCCCAGAGAGAACTGAGTCTGACAATGGGACTCATTTCCGGAAGAACCTCATAGACACTTGGGCCAAAGATCATGGCAGTGAGTGGGTATATCACATCCCCTACCATGCCCCAGCCTCTGGGAAAATCGAATAGTATAATGGGCTGTTAAAAACTACAATGAGAGCAATGGGTGGGGGAACTTTCAAGCATTGGGATACACACTTACCAAAGGCCACCTGTTTGGTCAACACCAGAGGATCTGCCAACAGGGCTGGCCCAGCCCAGTCAGAACTTTTACATACTGTAGAAGGGGATAAAGTTCCCGTGATACACATAAAGAATTTGCTGGGGAAGACTGTCTGGGTTATTCCTGCTTCAGGTAAAGGCAAACCCACTTGTGGGGTTGCATTTGCTCAGGGACCCGTATATACTTGGTGGGTAATGCGGGAATATGGGGAATCTGATGTGTACCTCAAGGGGGTTTGATTTTAGTGGAAAACAGCCAATGAACTCAATTGCATGCTGTTGCCTGCTGTGTAATAATTTTATAGCCCATAAACTAGATGTCTTCAGGTCACCAGCGACTGGCCCTGACTTCCCTCCAACCATCATCACATCAAAGAATGAAGTTTGATGAAACCAGACGAGTTCTGCGGTATCATCAGCAGGCAAAGATGCAACACTGCGCAGTCTCTCTTCTCTGAAAGACTCTTACAGGAGATGGAGCCTGACATCATGGACCGGATGGACTCAGCAGCTTTATAACGATTGGTCCATGCACTAAGGAATGCTCTCTCTTTCCTTGTGTGTGTGTGGATGTGTATATATGTTTATGAGGTGAGTGATGGTGCAGTGAAAATGTGGGAGTGTCATGCTCTGCCACGGAAGAGGGGAAGTCCGGAGGAAGCAGAGACAGGACACCTGAACCAAACTAGCCAAAGGAGCATTCCATACCACACCACATCGTGCACAGCATATAAACTGGGGGGGGGCAGTTGCCTGGAAGGGCTAGATCACTGCTTGGGTCAGGCTGGGTATCGGTCGGTGGGTGGTGAGCGGTTGTATTCTCTTTCCTTGTTATTTCTCTTATTATTATTATTGGTGGCAGCAGCAGTGGTTTGTGTTATACCTTTGTTACTGGACTGTTCTTATCTCAGCCCGTGGGAGTTCATTCTTTTGATTCTCCTCCCCATCCCTCCAGGAGAGGGGGGACGAAGAGGGGGGAGTGAGCGAATGGCTGTGTGGTTTCTGGGTTGCTGGCTTGACTTAAACCATAACACCAGGTTAGGAAAGCTAAGGCCCAGTTAGAAGTAAACTTGGCTAGGGATCTGAAAGATAACAGGAAGGGATTCTATAGTTACATAGCAAATAAAAGACAGACTAGTGAAAACATGGGCCCACTCTGGAAGCTATTGGGAGAACTGTCTACCCTGGATTTGGAGAAGGCTGAGGTTTTCAATGACTTCTTTGCCTCAGTCTTCACTGGCAAATGCTCTGGCCACACCACCCATGTCTTGGAAGGCAGATGCAGGACTGTGCGAATGAAGACCCTAGGCCCACTGGAGGAGAGGATCAGGTTTGAGACCATTTTAGGAACGTGAACATGAACAAGTCCATGGGACCTGATGAAATACATTTGCGGTTCCTGCAGGAATCTGGTGAATTAAGTTGCTAAGCCACTGTCCATCATATTTGAAAAATCATGGCAGTCAGGTGAAGTTCCCGACACTGGAAAAAGAGAAATATAACCCCCATTTTCAAGAAGGGGAAAATGGATGACCCAAGGAATTATAGACCAGTCAGTCTCACCTCTGTGCCTGGCAAAATTTTGGAGCAGATTCTCCCGGAAGGCATGCTAAGGCACATGAAAAATAACAAGGTGGTTGGTGACAGCCAGCATGGCTTCACTAAGGGGAAATCCTGCCTGACCAATTTGGTGGTCTTCTATGATGTGGCTATGGAACTGATGGACAGGGGTAGAGCAGTTGACATCAAAGCATTCAAAACTGTCCCGCATGACATCCTTGTCTCTAAATTGGCAAAGAGTTGTGGTCAGTGGCTCAATGTCCAGTTTGAAACCAGTAATGAATGGTGTCCTTCAGGGATCAATGTTGGAACTGATCTTGTTCACCCCCTTTGTTGGTGACATGGACAGTGGGATTGAGTGTGCCCTCAGCAAGTTTGCCAATGACACCAAGCTGTGTGGTTTTTTTGGAAGGAAGGGATGCCATCCAGAGGGACCTTGACATGCTTGTGAGGTGGGCTGATGCCAACCTTATGAAGTTGATTCAAGCTAAGTGCAAGGTCCTTCACCTGGCTCAGGGCAATCCCAGGCACAGCTACAAGTTGGGCAGAGAAGAGATTCAGAGCAGCCCTGTGGAGAAGGACTTGGGGGTCTTGGTTGATAAGGAACTTTACATGAGCTGGAAATGGGCACTCGCAGCTGTCGTGGTTTAAAACCTAGCCAGACAGCTTGTTCACTCACTCACAGTGAGTGGTGCTGGGCTGGAAGCAGTCGAGGCCCCCCCGAGGGGCTCTCCCCTTCCCTGCTCTCAGAGAGATGGGGAGGAGAATCCAGAGAGTGCAACTTCCACGGGTTGAGACAAGAACAGTCCAGCAACCAACGTACAACAGAAATCACCACCGCTACCACCAACCACAACAATGATAAGAGAAAATAACAAGGGAAGAGAATACAGTAGCACCTGCCGAGAAACAAGTCTGACCCAGAATATCATGTGTCCTTCCGGCTAACTCCCAGTTACCCCCCAGGGCATGACGTGCTGTGGAGTGGAATACCTCTTTGGCTAGCTTGGGTCAGGTGTCCTGTCTCTGCTTCCTCCTGGCTTCCCCTCCTCCCTGGCAGAGCATGAGACTCACAAAGTCCTTGGTCAGGGTAAACATTACTTAGCAACAACTGAAAACATCGGTATTATCAGCAATGTTCCCAGGGTGAAAGTCAAAACACAGCACTGCACCAGCTACCAAGAAAGAGAAAAATTGATTTCGACTGCTAAACCCAGGACAGTATCCACCCCTTATTCCATACCATTCACGTCATGCTCAGATCCCACATTTTCAATATACCATCGCTCTCCCACATAGAAACATCCATATACACACAGGGACCAAGAGAAAGAGATAATTTTCTTAGTGCATGGACCAATCCCTGTAATGCTGCTGAGTCCATTCACACCATGATGTCAGGTTCCATGTATTGTAACAATCTTTCAGGGCAGGAGAGGCTGTATGCAGTATTGGATCGTTGCCTGCTGATGCTGGTTGTTCCTTTACTGAGGAACTCATCTGGTTCTATCAAAGTTCATTCTCTGTTGGGATGATGGTTGGAGGGAAGTCAGGGCCAGTCGCTGGTGACCTGAAGACAACTAGTTGATGGGCTGTAAAAGTATTACACAGCAGGCAACAACATACAATTAAGTTCATTGGCTGTTTTCCACTAAAATCAAATCCCCTTGAGGTATACATCGGACTTCCCCATATTCCCGCATTACCCACCAAGTATATCCAGGTCCCCGAGCAATAGCAATCCCACGAGTGGGTTTGCCTTTACCTGAAGCAGGAATAACCCAGACTGTCTTCCCCAGCAAATTCTTCATATGCACCATGGGAACTTTATCCCCTTCTACAGTATGTAAAAATTCTGACTGGGCTGGGCCAGCCCTGTTGGCAGATCCTCTGGTGTTGACCAACCAGGTGGCCTTTGGTAAGTGTGTATCCCAATGCTTGAAAGTTCCCCCACCCATTGCTCTCAGTGTAATTTTTAGCAGCCCATTATACCGTTCGATTTTCCCAGAGGCTGGGACATGGTAGGGGATGTGATATACCCACTCACTGCCATGCTCTTTGGCCCAAGTGTCTGTGAGGTTCTTCCGGAAATGAGTCCCATTGTCAGACTCAGTTCTCTCTGGGGTGCTGTGTTGCCACGAAATCTGTTTCTCAAGGCCCAGGATAGTGTTCCGGGCAGTGGCGTGGGGCACAGCATATGCTCACTTGGAGAGACCTCACTTGGAGTATTGTGTACAGTTCTTTTGTCCTCACCATAAAACGACATGGAACTGTTGGGACAAGTCCAGAGGCGGGGCATGAAGATGATCAGGAGGCTGGAGCACCTCCCGTATGAAGACAGGCTAAGGAAGTTGGGGCTGTTCAGCCTGGAGAAGAGAAGGCTGCGTGGAGACCTCATAGCATCCTTCCAGTATCTGAAGCGGGTCTACAAGGATGCTGGTGAGGGACTGTTCATTAGGGACTGTAGCGATAGGACAAGGGGTAATGGGTTCAAACTTAAACAGGGGAAGTTTAGATTGGATATAAGGAAGAAGTTCTTTACTGTGAGGGTGGTGAGGTGCTGGAATAGGTTGCCCAGGGAAGTTGTGAATGCTCCACCTCTTGTGGTCTTCAAGGCCTGTTTGGACAGAGCCTTGGGTGAGGTGTCCCTGCCCATGGCAGGGGGATTGTAACTAGATGATCTTAAGGTCCTTTCCAACCATAACTATTCTATGATTCTATGAAAAGACACAAGAAGACTAAAAGTAATCTGAACTTTATACCAGAGAAAAATGATAGTACTGGAAATCCAGCTAACATGCTTCTTTAAATTTTAATCCATAATTTAAAATTGAGAGGAATTCCCAAAGAGCTAGGTATTTCCAGGAATGTATGAGTTTCTGTGCAGTTACCTGGACTTTGGCATATTTTGCTGGAAAGTTAATATTTATCTCCTACTGTTAACAATTTCTGTATTTTGAGGTTTTCTATTACATTGTAATATTATTTGGTTACTTTTATTAGAAATATGCAAGTCAGCCAGACTCTGCCCTTCTTAATCTCCCCAAGCAGTTACTGCTACTTAGGAATAGGGGTGGCAGAACTGGACTGTCCTGAACTACAGTAACTGCTTGTGTTGTGCTGCCTTGGATGTGCACACCATCCATGGCCAAACCCTCTGTTCTGTTCATGGTTACTCAAGAGCAGCTTTGCCAGACCAAATGAATGCAAACGGTATGATTAAGCATAAAAAAATGATGGGAGGCTGTTTGTCACTGTCACTGTCCCTATTACAAATGATGAACTGTTACATAGGGAACTTTTAATGGAGAAGTGCAAATTGTACCTTTATTTGTAAGTTACAGGTTTTTCCTGTTAAGCACAGCAAAGACATTTCAGGACTGATAACTTAAATAAATGTGGTGGGATGCTGGTGTGTGTAATGATGAGTGCTGTTCTGTTTGTGTCTTACTCTGCCTATAAATGTGGTTATAGGACAAATGCAATGAAAGAATTCATAATACAGCATTAACATACTAGAAACTGTTTCTTCAGTGAAGTTTTTTTATAGCTGTTAAAATAACACCCTGGAATAGAAAAATGCTATTTTCATAAGGCAGAATTGTCCTGGGTTCAGCAGTAGCAGTCATGTTTTTCCTTTGTGTTAGCTGGTGCAGTGCTGTGTTTTGACTTCCAGCTTGAGAACAGTGTTGGTGAAGCCGATGTTTTCGGTTGTTGCTAAGTGATGTTTACCCTGACCAAGGACTCTGTGAGGCTCATGCTCTGCCAGGGAGGAGGGGAGGCTGTGGGGAAGCAGGGACGGGGCGCCTGACCCGGGCTGGCCGGGGAGGTATTCCATACCACAGCACGTCATGCCCGGGGTGAGGGGTAACTGGGAGTTACCCGGAAGGACACGGGCTTCCGGGTGGAACTCGTTTTCTTGGCCGGTGGTATCGTATTCTCTTCCCTTGTTATTTTCCCTTATCATTGTTGTAGTTGATAGTAGCGGTGGTGATTTGTTGCTGGACTGTTCTTGTCTCAACCCGTAGGAGTTGCACTCTCTCGATCCTCCTCCCCGTTCCTCTGTGAGCGGGGAAGGGGAGAGCCCCGGTGCGGGGGGGGGGGACGGACACGGACCTCGATTGTTGTCAGCTCAGCACCACTCACTGGGAGTGAGTTAACGAGTTACCTGACTGGGTTTAAACCACAACACAGAATAAAACCATTAGCCTGATGGAGAGCTGGATTCTGCCACCGTTACTCAGGTCTAAGCAGCACTTGCTCCTGAGCTGTTGACTTCCTGTGAGATGGGTGGTAGGAGCAGGGCCCTGGCGACAAATGTGCTGCTGATAAATTTGGGATGAGCTGCCAGTTCTGATGTGCCTAATCCCACTATCCCAATGATGTGAAGGGCTTAGGGTTAAGATCCTTGTAAATTTGGTGGGAATGAAAAGCCTGGAAAGGAAAGCTCATGTGAGTCTCAATTTTCTTAGTCGCTGGTCTGCTCCTTGTAGTTATTTAAGCACTCCTCCTCCTCCCTCAAGACCTGATGGGATGCTTGGCCGCATGGATGCAGGACCAGGGCGGCTCTTGACTACCAAGACAATTTTTTAATGCAGGAAAAGAGACTGGCTTCTCTAGCTGGCATTAGTGTTCCCAATTTCTTAACTGCAAATTTATGTATAAGCAATACTGTCTCTACAAATTAAAAAATAAGTACCATGTATTAAAATCTAAAATTACACATAAATGCCTGTAGCATGGGGAACAAACAAGAGGAATTAGAGATGTGTGCAAGTCTATGGGGGTATGATATAATAGGCATCACAGAAACATGGTGGGATGGCTCCTATGACTGGAGTGTTGGAATGGAAGGTTACAGGCTTTTTAGAAAAGACAGGCCTGGCAGGTGGGGAGGGGGAGTTGCCCTTTATGTTAGGGATAGGCTGGAGAGTATGGAACTCTGTCTGGAGACAGGTGAGCGGTCAACAGAGAGTTTGTGGGTCAGGGTTAAAGGGAATATAGCTATGGGAGACATTACTGTGGGCATCTGTTACAGACTGCCTGATCAAGGAGAACCTGCAGATGAAGCACTCCATAGACAGATAGGAAAAGCCTCACCCTCACAGGCCCTTGTTCTCATGGGTGACTTCAACCACCTTGACATGGAAGACAACTTCCTTCTGCAAGTAATAGAGGAGCTGACAAGGAGAGGTGCCATGCTTGACCTCGTGCTCACCAACAGGGAAGGGCTCGTTGGAAATGTGACGCTCCAGGGCAGCCTTGGATGCAGCGATCATGAGATGCTTGAATTTGAGATCCTCAGGACAATGAGAAGAGCGTGCAGCAAGCTCACTGCCCTGGACTTCAAGAGAGCAATTTTTGGCCTCTTCAGGAACCTGCTTAGTAAGGTTCCATGGGATAAAGCCCTAGAGGGCAGAGGGGCCCAAGGTTGCTGGTTGATATTCAAGGATCACCTGCGACAAGCTCAGGAGTGTAGCATCCTGACTAGAAGGAAGTGCAGCAGGAGGGCCAGGAGCCCTCCTTGGATGGATAAGGATCTCCTGAGGAAAATTCAGTTGAAAAAAGAGGCTTATAATAAGTGGAAGCAAGGACAGGTGGCACGGGAAGAATACAGGGATGTTGTCCGAGAAGCTAGGGACCAGGTTAGGAAAGCTAAGGCTCAGTTAGAATTAAACTTAACTAGAGGTATTAAAGATAACAGGAAGGGATTCTACAGGTACATAGCAAATAAAAAACAGACTAGGGAGAATGTAGGCCCCCTCAGGAAGCTCTCGGGAGAACTGGCTACACAGGATTTGGAGAAGGCTGAGATTCTGAATGGCTTCTTTGCCTTGGTCTTCACTGGCAAAGGCTCTGACCGCACCACCCAAGCCTTGGAAGGCAGACGCAGGGACTGTGAGAATGAAGACCTTGCGCCCACTGTAGGAGAGGAACTGGTTCGAGACCATCTTAAAAACTTGAATGTGCACAAGTCCATGGGTCCTGATGAAATCCATCTGTGGGTCCTGAAGGAGCTGGCGAATGAAGTTGCAAAGCCGCTGGCCATCATATTTGAGAAATCATGGCAGTCAGTTGAAGCTCCCGATGACTGGAAAAAAGGGAAATATAACCCCCATTTTCAAGAAGGGGAAAATGGATGATCTGGGGAATTACAGACTGGTCAGTCTCACCTCTGTGCCTGGCAAAATGGTTGATGAGAAAATGAACATGAGCCGGCAGTGTGCTCTTGCAGCCCAGAAAGCCAACTGTATCCTGGTCTGCATCAAAAGGAGCGTGACCAGCAGGTTGAAGGAAGTGATCCTGCCCCTTTACTCTGCTCTCGTGAGACCTCGCTTGGAGTATTGTGTGCAGTTCTGGTGTCCTCATCATAAAAAGGACATAGAACTGTTGGAACAAGTCCAGAGAAGGGCCACGAGGATGGTCAGGGGGCTGGAGCACCTCCCATATGAAGACAGGCTAAGGAAGTTGGGGCTGTTCAGCCTGGAGAAGAGAAGGCTGCATGGAGACCTCATAGCAGCCTTCCAGTATCTGAAGGGGGCCTATAGGGATGCTGGGGAGGGACTCTTCATTAGAAACTGTAGTGATAGGACAAGGGGTAATGGGTTAAAACTTAAACAGGGGAAGTTTAGGTTGGATATAAGGAGGAAATTCTTTCCTGTGAGGGTGGTGCGGCACTGGAGTAGGTTGTCCAGGGAGGTTGTGAATGCTCCATCCCTGGCAGTGTTCAAGACCAGGTTGGACGAGGCCTTGGGTGATATGACTTAGCGTGAGGTGTCCCTGCCCATGGCAGGGAGGTTGGAACTAGATGATCTTAAGGTCCTTTCCAAACCTCAACTATTCTATGATTCTATGATTCTCTGAAATTATATGTAACAGTCACCCACCAAATTGTCTTAAGTATGGAGATAAGCTGTTAACAGCAGGTGGAAAAGAAAGAACTCTAAGATCTCTTATCTTTACCATGAATACATTGTGATATTTCAAAAATGATAGGTAACTTCCACTTTAGTGGATTTTATTACCTCTTGCTTCAGTGGACTTTGATAGTAACAGGGAACTGAAAACATACTTGTCTGTGCCTTTGTCTTAACTACAAAATACATTACATATCTAATTTTGCTTTTTAGTGATGGTATAAAGAACAGAAAAAAACAACTTACAGAACTTCCTAAGACTGATTCTATGTGGTAGATTATAATGTTCTTTATGGATTATTGACTTTTAAAAATACATGTTGATGCTATATACGCTAGCTCTGAGCTATTGCAAAAATAGATATTCTAGCCTGAGCAGCAAAACATGAAGTATTAAATCTCGGTTATAGATCCTATAGTTCCTTCACGTGCTTAATAGATAATGAGTGTAATATCCTTTGAAAGCACAGCAAAGTGAGCATATGGCTCAAAAAAACCTCCTGTGGCATTCCAGGATCAGTACTGGAAGGCAGGAACAGGAGGTTATAGAAACTGGAGATGGATAAACCTGTTACCTTGTGCGTTACCTCCTCCATCTCTCTGCTGAGATCAGACCCTACTATTTGATGCTCTTTTTTTGTTCAAAATTGAGAGAGAGGCTTTGGGGTTACAGGCTTTAGTATCTCCATTTGGTTCCCACACGTCAGTTTTGTACTTAAATATCTGTGGTTGCTCACTTGTGCCATCAGGATTGAAGGGACTGGGGCTGAGCGATGCCTGTATGAGGCCAGGCAGTGACTGGAGGATTCTGTCATTTGAGGCTGCCCTGCTGAAATGCGGGTGCTCACCCTGATCTTGTAGGAGTGGTGGGAGAAGTACCTGCTTTGAGCTTGTTTATGCCAGAAATCCCTTTTGGAGCAGCTCTCCATGTCTTCAGGCACATGAACTGGTCCCAAAGCACACGTGGTTGCTTGGAATTATAGTTTGCAGAGCAGCAGTTTATACTCCCAATTTAAGACTGATACTCTCTCACACACACGTTTTCCCATCACTGTACAAATAAAACATTTTGAAGATGCTTAAACCAAAATTCTCCCAGCTGAAGCACCCTCCAAGTCAAGTGTGTGTCTGAAGCAATCTGAGGTGGTCAAGATGTTATCTTGTATTAAAATGGGAACTGTAGCAGAGCTGTAAGGCTGAAGACTACACAGTTTCTGCAGCCTGTCATCTGTGCAAAGGCCTGTGCTGTACATGGTGCCTCTCCATGCTAGTTTCCCATAATTAGAGAAGGGTTTAAAACCACTGATCAGGCAGCAGTGTGTGAAGGTATGGTATAACCATACAACAGAGCTTTGTTTATGGATTTTCGTGCTAATTATAGCTGAAATTTTAAATTAAGGCAGATCAGAAAACTTACTGCAGCCAGATGCAACCTTTAGCCACATTCCTCCCTATACAGGGCATGAGGGAGCATGTATCCTAGCAGAGACAATGTTTCATCATCCCTCCCTCATTACTACTGTCAGGCCAGAAAGCAGAAGACACCTGATTGCTGCTCAGTTGCTCCCTGTCTTTCTCCAGCCAGCCCTGCATGCTTTTCCAATGCATTGGGTGTTTAACATACCTCCCTGGGGAAAGCAGCTGCAGGTGCTTTCTCCATTAGTTTGCTTTGCTAGGAACTTATGCACAAACCCCAGGAGTTTTACAGTTAAAATAATAGAAATATGAAAAGCACTACTGTGAAGCCCTGGCGGCACTGTCCTGTGCCTACCTCAGACTGTGCTGCTGTGACTGGGATGCAGCAGTGCCAGCAGAGAGCTGGCTCCTGGCATGCAGGCACTGGGGTAGGCACAACTGCTGTGGTGGCTTTTCT
Organism: Pezoporus flaviventris; assembly: GCF_033815535.1. Lineage (NCBI taxonomy): Eukaryota > Metazoa > Chordata > Aves > Psittaciformes > Psittacidae > Pezoporus > Pezoporus flaviventris. The sequence goes on from NW_026892625.1 coordinate 55,182, forward strand.
GTTCTTTCCCAGAAGTTATTTCCTTGTGATGGGACATACAGGCTTGTAACAGACACAGCTATGCCAGACACAGTGTAAGGCGCCCTGGTCTCAAGCAACTCTGCTCCAATTCACAGCATTTTTTCATTTCCAAGCAGATAACAGTATCTATCCTACCCACCTTGAGCAAATATTTAAGAGATAAGCAGCACTGTTTGTGCTCAGCAGCAATGACTCTGCTTGTACACCTGGGACCCTTCACTAATGTGCCTCATGGGGCAGTTTGAGGTCATGCTCTGTGTCCCAGCTCTAAAAAAACCTTTTCCTCTTCCTCCAGCTCCACAGCAAAGCCCAACAGCCAAGTATGACTGACAGCCGCTGGACAAAAGGCAGGGAGAGCTGCAGAGCTCTTGTCGGCTTCACTGCGCATATGTGCTGAGTGGAGAAGGAGGGTGCATTTCTCTCTTCTTCTCTCCTCCCATAAAATTAGGAAAGAGACACATTTTTATGACAGTTTGCTGAAATGTGCACTCACTGCTGATTTGACATTGGGCAGGAAAAGTGTCTACAGAATCGATTTTTAATAAATGTAAACAACTAAATTATGAATGACAAAAATATCACTGAACAGTTAAATATTAATCATGTAATTACTTACATTAGTACTTTTAGTTCAGTGCTGTGATAGTGTTTTACTCAAATGGTGTTGCTGTGCTGGCTGAGTGGGTGCAATGGGACAGAACCATCGTGGCTCCCTCAGTGGTGGGGCTTGGGAACAGAGGTCTCTCCTTGTTCTTATTACAGCCCAACAGCTGGTTGTCCTACAGGTTCCTGTGATACTGGGTGGTCCTCTGAAAGCCTCTGGAACCAGATTTATTCATAGAATCACAGAATGGTTTGTGTTGCAAGGGACCTTAAAGCTCATCTAGTTCCAACCGCATGCCATGAGCAGGGATACCTTCATAAAATCATAGAATCATAGAATAGTTAGGGTTGAGAAGGACCTTAAGATCATCTAGTTCCAACCTCCATGCCGTGGGCAGGGAAACCTTGAAATAAACCATGTCACCCAAGGCTCTGTCCAACCTGGCCTTAAACACAGCCAGGGATAGAGCATTAACAACTTCCCTGGGCAACACATTCCAGTGCCTCACCACTCTCACAGTAAAGAACTTCTTCCTTATATCTATGAGTTTCCTCAGCAGCTCCTTATCCATCCATGGAGGTCTCCTGGCCCTCCTGCCTCACTTCCTTCTAGTCAGGATGCAATACTCCTGACCTTGTCGCAGGTAATCCTTGAATATCACCCAGCAACCTTGTGCCCCCCTGCCCTCTAGGGCTTTATCCCATGGAACCTTACTAAGCAGGTTCCTGAAGAGGCCAAAGTTTGTTCTCTTGAAGTCCAGGGCAGTGAGCTTGCTGCACGCTCTTCTCATTGTCCTGAGGATCTCAAATTCAAGCATCTCATGATCGCTACAACCAAGGCTGCCCTGGAGCATCACATTTCCAACCAGCTCCCCCCTGTTGGTGAGCATGAGGTCAAGCCTGGCTCCTCTATTGCTTGCAGAAGGAAGTTGTCTTCCACACAATTGAGGAACCTCCTGGATTGCTTGTGCCAGGCTGTACTGTCTTCAGCAGATATAAGGATGGTTGAAGTCCCCCATGAGGACAAGGGCCTGTGAGCGTGCGGCTGCTCCTGTCTATAGAGCGCTTCATCCACAGAGTCCTCTTGATCAGGCAGTCTGTAACCAATCCCCACAGATCTTCCACTAGACCAGGTTGCTCCAAGCCCTGTCCAACCTGGCCTTGAACACTGCCAGGGATGGGGCAGGCACAGCTTCTCTGGGCAACCTGTTCCAGTGTCTCACCACCCTCACAGGGAAGAACTTCTTCCTAATTTCTAATGTAAATCTACCCTTTTTAAGTTTAAAACCATCCCCCCCTTGTCCTGTCACTACATGCCCTTGTAAAAAGTCCCTCTCTAGATTTTTCATCATCCCCTTTAGGTATCGGAAGACTCAGTCTCCCCAGTGCCTTCTCTTCTCCAGGCTGAACAAGCTCAAGTCTCTCAGCCTCTAAATCCTTTGAACAGAAAACAGAAGTTCTTTTTTTAATAAGAAAAGAAATGAGCTGTCAAGAAAATTGCTGAACTGGCCTTAAACCAGAAAGCAACCCCCTCCACCCCCAAAACATTCCTATCTCAAAGTGCCATTAAACTCCCTGACAGTGTTGTGTGATCTACAGAGCTGTGGCTGTGCTCAGTCGGGAAGATTTGAGGTTGCTCCAGAGGAAGCTGGGTATGCAAAAAGCTCTGAGTGCTTCTAAGATGGATTTGGGTGAATTTATGAAAGAGATGGTGTGTGGTGAGCTCTGCTCTGGGGGCTAGAGTCCCTGCTCCACAGGACCCCTCTGTGCTCCCATCTTGACAGGTGCTTCAAGGACCTTGCATGGAAAATATGTCCTAGCACTGTGAGGGCTGTGGGTAGCAGCAGGCGTCAGTGGGTGCTTGCATGCAGCTTCCTCCCCTGCCCAAGAAACTAAGAAAATAATTTACTGGCACTCTTGTCCTTGTGGGCTGGCTGGTGTCTTGGGTTCAGATGTAGCAGTTATTTTTCTCCTTCTTAGTAGCTGGGGCAGTGCTGTGTTTTCGACTTTAGTCTGAGAATGCTTATAACACACCATTGTTTTAGTTGCTAAGTAATGCTTACCCCCATCAAGGACTTTTCAGTCTCTCATAGTCTGCTGGTGAGAAGGAGCACAAGAAGCCGGGAGGAAGCAGAGACAGGACACCTGACCCAAACTAGCCAAAGGGGTATTCCATACCAGAGCATATCATGCACAGTACATAAACTGGGAGCAGTTACCTGGAAGGCACAGATCGCTGCTCGGGTCGGGCTGGGTATCGGTCAGTAGGTGGTGAGCAGTTGTATTCTCTTCCCTTGATATTTCCCTTATCATTATTATTATTGGTGGTAGCAGCAGTGGTTTGTGTTATACCTTAGTTACTGGACTGTTCTTATCTCAACCTGGGGGAGTTACATTCTTTTGATTCTCCTCCCCATCCCTCCGGGAATGGGGGGAGGAAGAGGGGGGAATGAGCGAATGGCTGCATGGTACCGAGTTACCGGCTGGGCTTAAACCACAACAGGAATATATATTCAGCTGTATTATTTCTCATGGAAAGACTAAGTCTTCTGAGAGAAGCCAGGCATTTGGAGGCAGGAGGAATGGCAACCAGGCAGATGCCCGGTTTGCTTTCTGCAGAGCATGTTCCTCAGGACATGGAGTGATATAGCTGATTTTGGTCCTGTGACCAGCTGATCCCCAGGTCTCATAGGTCTCACTTCCTTTTCTTTGCTCATAAAAGGTGTGCCACATTGCTTTTCTTCTGCCAGACTCTTATCCCCAGGACTGCTAGCAGTGGGACTATGGTCCCACAGGCTATGCTACAGATACTGCATTTGATTTGATTGCTGGTTTGCTAAAACATTTAGTGTTGGATGGTCACTTATCAGCACTGAGGGATCCATAGAGCTTATCTCCATGGATGGGCAGCCTCTCCTCTAGCATGGAAAGGTTTTGATGGTGGTTGATAAAAATGACAGCCAAACTAGAAGAAAAGCTCACAGCCAGGAACCCATCTCCAACTAACCATTCGGTTCTTCGTTAGTAGGATATGTGGACAGGATTGTATTGATACGCATATTGACTACACAACTCGTTAAAGTTGTAAAGTAGGTATGCTTTATTCAGCTGAGGCGCATGGGGGATAATTCCTCCAAAGGCATGCACACCCCAGCGTCGTTTTCCCTCTACATTTATTCTCTAAAGTGTTACATATGCAATAGGTTATACAACAGGCCTATACATATTCATATCCTTTTCCCGCTTCATATTATATTGAGCTAAAGCTTCCTTCACGCCTGCGCAGTGCCTCCTGGTGGTCGTGGGCAGGGGTCTTGAGATGAAGTAAACGAGTCTTCCTCACTCATGAACTTTTCACCTCTGTCTTTCACGCATGCTCACTAGTCCTCTGGCTTCGGCTCAAACCGCAGTTCCAGTCTCAGCCGGGTCTTAACCAGATGTATGGTGTTGCAAGTGCAAACTTTGACCACCAGTTCCCCTTATCTGATGTTCTTTCCTTTCTTACACAAGTTTACATTAAACACCAGCTGCACTTTTAGACAAATACTTATTGTTAACTGAAGAGATTGAAGATAATCAGAAGAATAACATAGGTTTAACATTTGGCTATTAATTCAGGCCCCCTATCAGTATATTTGTGACAAATGTTCTCACCAAAATTACTCTGCCAGCCATGGGGAAAGGGTTTTGTAGGCACTTTCCTTGTTGGGATCACGGTTCTAATTTGCAGCCCTGATTTGGGGCAGCATGAGCTCAAGGCACTTGCTACTGGTATGTGCCTGTGTCTGCATGTGCACACATGCTTCATGTGTTTGAGCATGTGGGTGCACACATGTGTCTAAGGCATCTGTCTTTGTGCACTTGTTTGTCACCAGATTAAGATATTACTTCATGCACACTGAATTGATGCAACTAAATTGGCTGGATGTTCTTAAGCCCTGAGAGTATAATGAAATTTTGTCTCTTTTGCCCATTTCTTTTTCTTTTCTTTTTTCAGAATAAGTCACCTGTTTAATGGCATGGAGCCTATTGTCTTGGACAGTTTAAAACAACATTATTTCATTGATCGAGATGGTGAAATTTTCAGATATATATTAAGCTTCCTAAGGACATCCAAGTTACTGCTCCCAGATGACTTTAAGGTAAGGAAAGCTATAGTCTGCAGCCTAATTTTTCCTCCTGTTTGTTTTAGTACAGGTTGAATTGTGTGCTTGACCTAAACACACTTAACTAAATGTTGCTGTTTATTGTTAGCACTTCTAGTACTTGTGTATTACACCAGTATTATTATTTAATAAATGGACCAGCGGTTGTCATGGATACCGTAAAAAGTTAAAAGAGGCAGCTTATGGCTAAATCAGTTTTTCTAAACTAATTGTATTTTCTCACATTTTTAGCTTACTTATCAGGGTATAACAACAATTAAGAAGCAACATCAGCAACTAGCACTTACCAGGGTTTAATGCTCAAGATCTGAAAGAAATATTTTAAATTTGATACTTAGAGGACTTAAATTGTATAATTCTTTTTCTTGTTGGTATAAAAAAATAAATACACTTTAACAAACCCATAAGGATTTGTGTTAGATGCAGATACTTTGATTTCATGAAGTAAACTTTTACACAATTTATGAATGTAAAAATATTCTCGGGAGATGGAATTTACTGAGGGCTTTTTCAGGAGCATTATGTGTTCTCTATGAAATAATGGTGCTGTTTGTCACTTTGCAAATCCTGATTGTTTCTAAAAGCTCTCCTCTGGAGAGCACTTGGCTTTGCACTTACGAAACTTGCAACATTGTCATCCTTATGTATGAAAATTAGAAGACAAAAGTGTCCAGACTGTCAAATTCAAGAAAAGCACTAACTCCAGGATGAAATGATTAATAAATTAGGATGGCAATGGGGATCTGCTCAGTTACAAGATATGGAGGGTTGCTGGAAAGGAAAGTTCTTGTGCTGTGCAGCGAGAATTCACTTTGCATGTTGGCCTAGGTAGGCAAGATAATTTGGCCAGTCATGATTGAGTCAGTCCAGATTTGTGGTTGCTCTGGTGGCTTTAGCTTTGGAGTACAGCTGATATTCATGCTGCAAACCTCTCCTCAGCCATTCTTGCCTAAGTTACGAGTACAATTGTATTTGACCCCGGCATGGGAGTGTTTACAGTTAAAGTTGAGCAGACATGCTGTGCCATGGGAGAACACATCTAATCCCAAGGCAGTGAGAAGTTTTGGCAATTATGGGTGGTTTTGGAGCTCCAGCTCAGAAGGGCTGTCCTGGCACTGTTCTTTCTGGAAAGTGGCAGGCAGGTTGGGGAGAGGGGCCTATGGGTTGGGGTACCACAAGGCAGGGTAGAGCCAGAGCACTGAGGAGCAGATGCAAGAAAAGTTCTTTACAGAGAAATGAGAGAAAACACACAGGTAGGAGTGAAGCTAAAGACCAGACCAATCCTGTGGATTGTAAAATGGATTAAGTTAAGGGGCGTGGATGGAAAAGTGGTACAGGTGAAAGGCCAGAGGGATGCTTTGGTGGCAGCATTTTGGACGATCTAGCAGGACAAGGAAGTGTGAGAAAAGAGGGTAGAAGAGATGTAGTTCGAGCTGATCGTGGCCTCAACTGGCATCCAGATTTCAGAGGTATTGTGAAACAAAACCAGCAGGATTCGGTAAGAGCTTGGAGGTAAGAGTGCTGGTGGGTGCCAAGGACGTGTCTGTGCAGTGAGCCACTGGCAGGGCTGGGAGAGACTCGGGAGAGCTGTCACTGTGCCCAGGCTCAGTCCATTGTTCCAGACCATCTCTTTGATAAGGGTTAACTGCATTTTATTTAGTTCCTCCCTGGGAGAGCTTTAGAGCAAACCCCAGGCTAATGAGGGCTCAAGAACAAAGCAAAGTATTGCTAGGTAAGGAGTAACTAAATAAAAATGCATAGAAGTATGTGCTGCAAAGCTATATTAAAACTGCATTGTAAACAGATTTGACTTCAAAGAAATTGTGTAATTTTACCAGCATGATTAAAGTGACAGAAGACAATAATCAAAGGCAGCAAATGGAATCACTTGGTGTTTCTAAATGCAAAACTCTATTTAAGGTATAAAAACTGACAGGTTTTCCAGTGAGACTCGCATTAAATGTTCTTTATGTAAAACAAAGCATAATCAAGTGTTTTGAATATTTATTAGTTTTTACTCCTTAATTTAATCAAGCAGTTTATTAGCCTCAAGGTTTAGCCAAATTGCTTTGCAACTTGAATTGCTGCTCAGATGGTTATTTTGGAAAGTTTGGAATGTTAGTACTGCACCAGAGTTATTGTGTTTGCTATTTAAGTGTTGTTTTCAGACTAAGTTAACACTGAAATGCAGAGAAAGTGGGGTATGTGTTCCAAGGCTAGTGATTCTTTATCATCAAGTCTGATTGGTGTGTTTACAGTGAATATTAGTTACACTTCCAACTACTAATAAGCCAGAACTTGAAAGTGTTTAGTATCTGATAGGTCCCCCTGCTGAAAGCAACACTAATAGTTCATATAATTTTCCTTGGTTTGGGGGATTTTAAGCCACATGAAGTATGCTGAGAAATTACTGTGAATTGTTTGGCTCAGTTCTCCTTCTCAGCTAGCCTGTGTTGAGCCAGGCAATGGTGAGCAGCCTGGAGCTGCTCACAGCTCCCTCCTCCTGCGCAGGTTCAGAGACCTGCATGTGGGACTATGACATCTTGAGCAACAAATGTCCTGGAGCAGAGTGTGGAGCCAGTACCCTCTGGTCTGCCATGCTCTTGGGTTAAGGGGTGGCTGGCCCAGGAGCTGCCCCTCTGCAGCCCAGAGTTTGGGCTGGAAGGGACCTTAAAGCTCATCCAGTTCCAACCCCCTGCCACAGGCAGTGACACCTTCCACTAGACCAGGCTGGTCAAAGCCCCATCCAACCTGGCCTTTGTGCCTTGGTCTTCCTCCACCATCAGAAGTGTTTCCCCAGTATATTCTGAGCAACATCTGTCCCCTTCACTGCCAGTACATAACTTCACACAAAACCAAAACTCATCACACCTACTAACATGAGACTCACACCTACCTTAGACATCATCAAACAAAACCAGACATAGGCAATGTGTACATTATTACTCCATCTTAAGGAGGGGAGAAGCACAAATACACAGGACATATGATTTTTGAATGGATTATAGGGGTCACCTGTAGCACCGGAACCACAAGGCCAACATGCTAATTAATTATAATTCTAAAATCAGTGTTTGCATCTAATTTTAAGTGCTCTCAAAATGACCTTAGCAAATGGTACAGTTGTCATCATAGAAGTGAGCAACCTTCTCTCGCAGCCAGGAGTCAGATCTTCACAGCACTAAAATATAAAAGAAACATTGAGTTTGGATGACAGTTTGTTGCTTCATTAGCAAAGAATAACAAGTGGAAAATGAGCAGAACGACCCATTTCAGCCTGTTCAGGAGTCAACATTAGGTACTGTTGTGGTTTAAACCCAGTCAGCCACACTCCCCCCTCTTTCTTTCCTTCCCCCCCCCCCCCAAGGGATGGGGAGGAGAATCAAAAGAACCTAACTCCCATGGGCTGAGATAAGAACAGTCCAGTAACTAAGGCATAACACAAATCACTACTGCTACCACCAATAATAATAATGATAAGGGAAATTACAAGGGAAGAGAATACGATACCACTCGCCAAAACGAGCCCGACCGAGAAGAGAGAGTGCCCTTCTGGGCAACTCCCAGTTACCTCCCTGGGCATGACGTCCAGTGGTATGGAATACCTCTTTGGCTAGCTTGGGTTAGGTATCCTGTCTCTGCTTCATGCCAACTTCCCCTCCTCCCTGGCAGAGCATGAGACTCAGAAAGTCCTTGGTCAGAGTAAACATTACTTAGCAACAACTGAAAACATCAGTGTTATCAGCTCTGTTCCCAAGCTGAAAGTCAAAACACAGTGCTGCACTGGCTACTAAGGAGAAAAATTGACTGCGACTGTGAAACCGAGGACATTATTCCATACCATTCACGTCATGCTCAGATCCCACATTTTCAATATACCATCACTCTCCCACATATATACATCCATATATACACACAGAGACCAAGAGAAAAAGATCATTTATTTTCATGGACCAATCCCTATAATGCTGTTGAGTCCATTTGGTCCATGATGTCAGGTTCCATGTATTGTAACAATCTTTCAGGGCAGGAGAGGCTGTATGCAGTATTGGATCGTTGCCTGCTGCTGATGATCGTTCCTTTACTGAGGAACTCATCTGGTTCTATCAAAGTTCATTCTCTGTTGGGATGATGGTTGGAGGGAAGTCAGGGCCAGTCGCTGGTGACCTGAAGACAACTAGTTGATGGGCTATAAAAGTATTACACAGCAGGCAACAGCATACAATTAAGTTCATTGGCTGCTTTCCCCTAAAATCAAATCCCCTTGAGGTATACATCGGACTTCCCCATCTTCCCGCATTACCCACCAAGTATATCCAGGTCCCTGAGCAAAAGCAATCCCACAAGTGGGTTTGCCTTTACCCGAAGCAGGAATAACCCAGACTGTCTTCCTCAGCAAGTTCTTCATGTGCACCACAGTAACTTCGTCCCCCTCTACAATATGTAAAAGTTCTGACTGGGCTGGGCCAGCCCTGTTGGTAGATCCTCTGGTGTTGACCAACCAGGTGGCCTTTGGTAAGTGTGTATCCCAATGCTTGAAAGTTTCCCCACCCATTGCTCTCAGTGTAGTTTTTAACAGCCCATTATACCTTTCAGTTTTCCCAGAGGCTGGGGCATGGTAGGGGATGTGATATACCCACTCACTGCCATGCTCTTTGGCCCAAGTGTCTATGAGGTTCTTCCGGAAATGAGTCCCATTGTCAGACTCAATTCTCTCTGGGGTGCTGTGTCGCCACAAAATCTCTTTCTAAAGGCCCAGGATAGTGTTCTGGGCAGTGGCATGGGGCACAGCGTATGTTTCCAGCAATCTGGTGGTTGCTTCCACCATGGTAAGCACACGGCGCTTGCCTTGGTGGGTTGGTAGGAGTGTGATATAATCAATTTCAGGACTCCCTATATTTTTACTTCAGCCATTGTCCTCCATACTAAAGAGGCTTTAACCATTTGGCTTGCTTAATTGCAGCACATGTTTCACAGTTGTGAATAACCTGGGCAATAGTGTCCATTGTTAAGTCCACCCCTCAATCACGGGCCCAGTCTAATTCCATCCGAGCCACTTCAATCTTAGCATCTCTATCCCCTTGTTGGTTTTTCTGGTGTTGGTCAGTGGCCCAACTCTTGGGTACATGGGCATCTACATGGCGTACCTTCACCACCAGGTTCTGCACCCGGGCAGCAATATCTTTCCACAGCGCAGCAGCACAGATGGGTTTCCCACTGCCTTGCCAATTGTTCTGCTTCTATTGCTGAAACCACCCCTACAGGGCATTTGCCACCATCTATGAGTCAGTACAGAGATAAAGTACTGGCCACTTATTCACCAATGTCCAGGGACAGCTGGATGGCTTTCACCTCAGCAAATTGACTCGATTCACCCTCTCCTTCAGCAGTTTCTGCAACTTGTCATCGAAGACTCCATACAGCTGCCTTCCATCTCCATGCTTTCCCACAATATGGAAGGACCCATCAGTAAACAAGGCATACTGCTTTTCACTTTCTGACAGTTTATTATATGGTGGGGCCTCTTCAGCAAGCATCCCCTCCTCCTCTGGTGACATTCCGAAATCTTTGCCCTCTGGCCAGTCCATGATGACTTCCAGAGTTCCTGGACGACTGGGATTTCCTATTAGAGCTCGTTGTGTAATTAGTGCAGCCCATTTACTCCATGTAGCATCAGTTGCATGATGTGTAGAGGAGACCCTGCCTTTTAACATCCAGCCCAGCACGGGCAACCGGGGTGCCAGGAGGAGCTGTGCTTAAGTGCCAATCACTTCCGCAGCAGCTCGAACCCCTTCATAGGCTGCCAGTATCTCTTTCTCAGTTGGGGTATAGCTTGCCTCAGATCCTTTTTATCCCTGACTCCAAAACCTGAGGGGTCGACATCGAAGCTCTCCTGGAGCTTTATGCCAGAGGCTCCAGGTAGGACCATTCTCCCCAGATGCAGTGTACAGTATATTTTTTACATCTGGCCCACTCTGGACTGGTCCAAGGGCTACTGTGTGAACTTTCTCACGTTTAATTTGCTCAAAGGCTTGTTGTTGCTCAGGGCCCCATTTAAAATCATTCTTCTTCCGGGTCACATGACAGACAGGTCTTAGAATTGAACTGTGATTTGGGATGTGCATTCTCCAGAACCCCAAAACACCCAAGAAAGCTTGCGTTTCTTATTAGTTGGTGGAGACGTTGATGTTATCTTGTTGATCACATCTGTGGGAATCTCTCTACATCCATCTTGCCATTTTATTCCCAAAAATTGTATCTCCTGTGCAGGTCCCTTGACCTCACTCCGTTTTATGTCAAAACCGGCTTTCAGCAGGATTTGGATTATTTTCCTCCCTTTCTCAAAGACTTCTTCCGCTGTATCGCCCCACACAATAATGACATCAATGTATTGCAGGTGTTCTGGAGCTTGCCCTTCTTCCATTGCAGTCTGGATCAGTCCATATCAGATGGTAGGGCTGTATTTCCACCGCTGGGGCAGTCAGTTCCAAGTGAACTGGACACCCCTCCAAGTAAAAGCAAACTGTGGCCTGCACTCTGCTGCCAAAGGAATTGAGAAAAATGCATTGGCAATATCAGTTGTGTCATACCACTTAGCTGCCTTTGACTCTAGTTCATACTGAAGTTCTAGCATGTCCGGTACGGCAGCACTCAATGGTGGTGTGGCTTCATTCAGGCCACGATAGTCTACTGTTAGTCTCCACTCTCCATTAGACTTTCGAACTAGCCACATGGGGCTATTAAAGGGCAAGCAGGTCCTGCTGATCACTCCCTTACTCTCCAGTCTACGGATCAGCTTATGGATGGGAATCAGGGAGTCTCGGTTGGTGCAATATTACCTCCAGTGCACTGTTGTGGTCGCGATTGGCACTTGTTGTTTCTCAGTTTTCAGCAACCCCACAACAGAAGGATCCACTGAGAGACCAGGCAAGGTGAACAGATGATCAATTTCCTCAGTCTCCAAAGCAGCAATGCCAAAAGCCCATCGGTACCCTTTTGGGTCTTTGAAGAACCCTCTCTTGAGGTAGTCTATGCCGAGGATGCATGGAGCCTCTGGACCAGTCACAATAGGGTGCTTTTGCCATTCCCTCCCAGTCAGGCTGATTTCAGCCTCCAGTAGAGTCAACTCTTGGGACCCTCCTGTCACTCCAGAAATATAGATGGGTTCCACCCCTTGACAGCTTGATGGCATCAGGGTACACTGTGCACCGGTATCTACTAGAGCCTTATACTTCTGTGGGACTGATGTACCAGGCCATCTGATCCACACAGTCCAGTAAATCCGATTGTCCCCTACCTCCACCTGGCTGGAGGCAGGGCCCCTCTAATGATCATCACAACATTGGACACTTAAGTCATATTGAAAGGGATTATTCTTTGTTATCACAGGATCTGGAGTAAAATCAGCTCTTCCACTCCATCTGGAAACTGCTCACCAGAGACTGAAGCCGTAGCTCTCATGGGACGATCAGTCTTGGCCCTTGCTCCCCTCTTCAGTTCACTCACCCGTTCCTCCAAAGCTGAACTAGGTTTGCCATCCCACTTTGTTATGTCTTCTCCGTGATCCCGCAGGTAAAACCATAGGGTAGCCCGTGGCGTATACCTCCTGTATCTCCTTTCTCGAACAATAGGACACCTTTTGTTAATAGCTGAGACTTGTGTTGGTACACGTGAGGAGCCAGATAAATCAGGTAGATCGTCCCTCAATTGTTTGAGATCCTGGGACAGTTTTTCCACAGCTGAGATGATGGAAGGGGTGAGATTGTCTTCGAACTCTCAGAATTTATGAATCATTTCATCCACTGTTAGTGGTACTATGTCATTCCAGGTTACTGTTGCCAATGAATGGGCATATGATGACGGTGCATTCCGTGTGAGTTTTTGCCACATGGGTCGTGAACATTCAACTTCATCTGGATCTATGGGTATATCCCTGTTATTCAGCTTGATGTCATCTCTATGATGGCTGATTCCCTCAGAGACTGGATGCCTTTGTCTAAAGTAGTCCACTTGGCCGAATGACTGATAACATCATCCTTGTATGGAAACCTTTCTTTCACAGCTGCCAAGAGCCGCGTTGAAAGACTGAGGGACTTTTTCTCTCTTGCAATTGCTTTGTCAATTCCCCCTTCTCTAGCAAGTGATCCCAGCTGCTTGGCTTCTGTACCTTCTAGTTTGTGACCATCAGCCCCATTGTCCCAGCATCAGAGCAACCAGGTGATTATGTGCTCCCCTGGTTCATGGGTAAAATCTTTTCGCATATTCCGTAGCTCGGTTGAGGTCTGAGGTTGAGAAGTCACCTCTTCTTCTTCTTCTTCGTCATGTGATGATGACTCCTGATCAGATGCTAGACCGGGTGGTGAATACATTGTTTCTTCATCTTGCTTCACCCTTCTTGCCTCTTTTTTGCTTTTTCTCTTGCGTACAGGGGCAACCGATATTGGTACGAATTGGTCCTCTCGTTTAGCTGCAGTGATTATCACTGTGGTTTGAGTAGCGACTGCACTTGTTGCTGGGGGTGGTGTAGCTGCTGTGCTTGGAGATGGGGTAGCCGTGCTGTCTGTTGCATTCGAAGTTTGAGTAGCTGCTGTTCTTGTTGCTGGGGTAGCTGCACTGTCCACTGCAGCCAAGGTTTGGGTAGCGACTGTACTTGTCGCTGGGGGCGGTGAAGCTGCTGTGCTTGGAGCTGGAGTAGCTGCACTGTCTGTTGCTTTGCCCTCAGATCCGCCGACATTCTTTTCCTTTTGAAGGTGCTGGATAGTGTTGAACAAGGCCCTGTGAGCATAGGCCAAGCCCCAGCACGTTGCCATGATTTGTCTGTCTCTGGTATGGCCAGAATGACCACACATCTCATTTAAGTGTTTTACTAATTTTTCTGGATTTTCCAGTTGTTCGGTGGTGAAATTCCAAAGTACTGGAGTGGCTCACTGACCTAGATACTTGCCCATACTATCTCACACACCCTGCCACTTATGGCTGTCCAGCCTCAGGGAAAATATCTTGGTCCTCCTACATCATCGTCTAACCCCAGACAAGACCCAAACCTGACTCTGCTTAACTCTTGAAATCAGACGAAATGTTCGCAGGCAAAACACACTCTGTATGCGTGCCAACATGGTGATCCCCATCACAGTCAGCAAACATGTCTCAACTGCATTAAAAGGCCATTCAAAAACTTCAAAACTCTCAAATGATTCTATAAACAGTCTGAGGGGGGAAGACTGGGAGGGTAAAAGAATGTCTCCTTCACAGGTTGACCACCTGAGAAGGAGAAAAAAGATGTGTAATTGCTAAGCACTTCTGTTATATACCTCCCAAAGTATAAAGGTGGTGACCGCACTGGGAACATAAGCCAGATCAGTTTTATGATCAATGATTCTATTGCATTACAAGTCATTACAAGTACAATGAGACAAGATCCTTAGCCCAAGCCCCACACTTGAAAAGCATGGATTACCAGCAAATACCGGCTCTAAGTAAAGTACGATATACTGAAACTGTGAGATCAAGAGCAACAACTGTGAGGGCCAATAAATCAGCATTGTGATGAGTGACTATTAATCTAAAACAATGAATGCTTATCACAAATACGATTAGACACACTCTGGTCAGATCTGTTGTTATCTCAACCCCTCATGCCCCACGTTGTGCGCCAAGGAACTGTCGTGGTTGAGATAAGAACAGTCCAGTAAATAAGGTATAACACAAATCATTACTGCTACCACCAATAATAATAATGATAAGGGAAATAACAAGGGAAGAGAATACGATACCACTCGCTGGAAAGAGCCCAACCGAGAAGAGTGAGTGCCCTTCTGGGTAACTCCCAGTTACCTCCCTGGGCATGACGTCCAGTGGTATGGAATACCTCTTTGGCTAGCTTGGGTCAGGTGTCCTGTCTCTGCTTCCTCCCGGCTTCCCCTCCTCCCTGGCAGAGCATGAGACTCAGAAAGTCCTTGGTCAGAGTAAACATTACTTAGCAACAACTAAAAACATCAGTGTTATCAGCTCTGTTCCCAGGCTGAAAGTCAAAACACAGTGCTGCACCAGCTACTAAGAAGGAGAAAAATTGACTGCTACTGCTAAACCCAGGACAGGTACAGAACCAAAGTACCTCTTTAGTACTGAGAGAACAGCATCGGCTTCACAGGAGACACCATTTTACCATTTCTGTTGGCTGTCTTTGCCTGTAGTTAGCAGATCTTTGCTGACCCGCTGGCACTGATGTGGAAACAGCAGCACAACTGGCCTTTCAGTCATACTTCTCATCACCTCCCCAGCAGGATGTCACCCTTGTTAGAGGTGACTGTAGAATCCACCAGAAAAAAGCTTTTCTACTGAATCATGAGCAGAAAATTATTTTGTGAAAGGCAAAAAGCTGTGTCTTTGAAAGATGTTTACCTTTCCTATGAGATCTAAATGTCCAGAAGTTGTGGATAGAGAAAGGCTGTGTGCATTCCACCTGGTTGTCTGCTTCCTTTTCCAGGTGATCTGATACAACTTCCTCACTAGTTCCTACAACAGCCACAACAAGTTGAAGGCTTATGGTAGCTCATGAAGAATTTTTCATAGGATCATAGAATCACAGACTTGTTTGAGTTGGAAGGGACCTTAAAGCTCATCTAGTTCCAACCCCCTGCCATGTGCAGGGACACCTTCCCCTAGACCAGGTCTCCAAGCCCTGTCCAACCTGGCCTTGAATGTTGCCAGGGATGGGGCATCCAATTTTTGTAGTATGTTACAACAAAGCCGCAGGCTGGTCTGTCCATCTCCCCTTTCAGTCTAGCAAGGAGCTACCTTCTCATGAGCAGGGACCTTGTCTGATGGGAATCACCTTCGGAGTAAAGTGATTTTCCTTGGCTAAACACAAACAGGTCCATTAGCTACCATACACGGTGCTTGACTCTGGGCTGCGCTGCCACAAGTGCAGTGCTATTAAGAAGCTGGGAAGGTAGGGAAATAATCCTTAGAAGAAATGGGAGATGCATCATTAGTCCTGCAGGACAAGGAACTCCTGGATACTGTACAAAATCTGCTGTGGGATGCTGTCTGAGCTCAGCAGCACTGCACTGACACCAGGACTGCAGCCGCTGTTAGAGTGTGCAATATCTGTGTGCATCTATCAGTGTACACCTGGGACAGAAGCTGTACCAGGCTGCTCTGAGGCTGAGTTTCAATGAGACTGTGTGCACTTTGCCACTGTGCTAGGCAGTTAATGCCCTGTAGCTACTCATTTGCCTCTTCTGGATAAGTCTACGAAGATTCTTGTCTGCATCTGCCTTTGGTAGCTTATCAAAACTAGCAACATGGAAATGTTTTCTTGCAGCTTCTGTGGCACCTTCATGGCAAGGTCCCTTGTGGGTTGAATTCTACTTCACATTTCATGTTAAACTTGCAAATCATCAGTGCATAATTTAATATACAGTGCAAGGGTGGAAATAGCCAAGTCAGTATTACCTGGGCATCCTGAGTATCCTGTGTAGGCAGACAATCCAGAGTTGGGCATTGCTTCCAGTTCAGTCTCAGATGCACAGTACTCTGAGTGGTGTATAAAACCTGAATGAGAAGATTGTGTAGTTAGCAGTGTGTTGAGTACATTACCTTGCCCAAGCACAGGCTTCAGAGAACTGGACCCTTACAGTGTGAGCCACTCATTCTTTGTTCCTGGTTTGGTGAAGTCCTCCTCCCTCCCTAAATATGTGGTCAAATGCCTGATCAGTGACCAAGTGACTCAGTGCAGAAACACTAGCAGTCCAGCACAAAGCCAGAGCGGGTCGGGGCGGTGGGGCAGGGTGGGTTGGTGGTGGCTGGGTTGGGCAGCGTGTGGTACATGGAAGGGGGGGTCATGGAAGGTGAATTTTCTCTTGCCTAACAGAAGACACTTTTTCATCCCCTCTCTTTGTTACAGTACAACAAATTCCCTTCATTGCCACTGCCTGATAATAGGTGCCCAGACTCCCTAATGCTGCACATGTATGTTGCTTCTCCTTACCAGCACGCCTCAGATTCCCAGCTTCTGCTGCAAACCCCTTCTGTGCTCAACCCAAGTGTGGAATGGACACAGAGATGAGAGTCTTGCTTCTTAAATTAACCCAAACACCTTGGCTTAACCCAGGCAGTTGCAACCAGGTGCACACCTCATCCTGCAGAACACATGATGCTCCATCACAGCCACGATTTCCACACAGCCATCTGAAGCATGGCTGTATCCTCTGGGAACAGTAGTGGAAGAGCTGTTTCATTTGAAAACTGGTCATCTTATTACAAAATTATATCAGAATATAAAATTTATCTTATTTATTTTAGGATAAATGATGGCTAGCAGGAGTTACTAAGAGCTGCATCTGATGCGGTGGGCTAACAGCTGGCTGGGGGGATTTAGAGGTGGTGTGACCCTGGTTAAAACTAGTCAGGCTAAAACTAGTTTTTCAGGACCTACTGAAAACAGCAAGACTGTCCATTGCCTTCAGGAAGCACAGGATGCTCCTGTTCACTCTCCAGAGTTACATTTTTCCTTAGCATTGTATGTTTTCCTCTGCTCAAAAAGATACATGGGACCAGCAGATGCCCAGTGAATGTTTGATAGGCCCCTGCACACAGCTCTGTAATGAACACAGTTAGGTGGTGGGCTGTGTTGCTCCAGTGTCCCTCACAAAGACTTTGGAAAGTTTAGGGAAGGGACTGTTTTGAATGTAGGCCGCTAATCTGTGTAGGTTTAAACCAATCCCATGCTTGGTAACCAGGGAGATTCACTGACGGACACAGAAAAGTAGTAATGGTTCAGCAGAGAGTTCTGATTTTGGGGAGGGGAAAAAATACCATCCATCAAGGGACAAAGATTTAGGGCTGATGCTGTCTTACCTGAGACCAGGTGATGCAGCCAGTCTCCATGCCTCTTCATCTGGCCTGTTCCCAGCTCTGGTTGTTTGCAGCATGCTTTCTATAGGATTTCTTCTTTAATCTTCCTGATGTTTTTCATCGCCCAGGTACTTCCTGTGTGTTTGTTGCCTTCATTTCTTCCCACTTGCCTCTTATCCCTCTTCCCTCTCTGTGCCTTCTCTGCTCCTTTTTTCTCCCTTAGTGGTGTGCCTATTGTCCCAGCCTTAACAGACATCAGAGAGATGTAAAGGATTGGATGTCCCTTTTGAAACGCGATAACCTTACCAGTGTCAGTGAATATTTATACATCTCCAGGCTGTAGGCAGCCCTCGGGAGAAAGAGCATCTCTCCACTACCAATGGTGGGTCTGTGTGCCAAATTTGAACAGAGCTAACTGCTTTGATTCAATAGTATCCTGCAGCAGCAGATTTTACAGGTTAATTCCCAGCCACTATGAAGAGTCACACCTTTTTGTGCTGCATGTTAATTGGCCTTTGATTTCCCCACTTTCCCAAGTCCTGGAGCAGCAACACTGCTGTTATTTTTCATGTAATTTTGGTGCCCATTTCTTGATTCCTTCTTGCCATGCCATTCTTCCCAGTCCAAATGATTCCAGTCATTTTACTCTTGTGATTTTTCATTTCATTTCATTGCATTGCAGTCTTTATGTCCAGGTTTGACCTACAGCATGCTCCACAAAAGTCACATAGCATACCTGTGGTGCAGCATTTCCATCTGTAGACAGGCATAAGAGCCAGGAAAGCAAATGACAGGTCTTTGCAGAGAGGAGCTGGTGCTGTGCTCTTGTTGCTTCTCTTCCCTTCAGGAGGCGGTGGGGCTAGTGTAAGCAAACTGTCCGCCCAGTGTTCACCCCTCTCTTTCTTCTCTGGCTTGGTCTGGTGGGGTGCTGACACCCCTTGCCTCATCATACTCAACAGCTGAGGTGGAAAGATCTGTTGGAGATCTGATGCAAAGTTGTTAATGAGGATGTGCAGAAGACATCTCATTCGGTGAACTTGGAATTGGATAAAATTAGGAATTTGCCCAAAGCCCAAATGAGGTCATGGACAAATGGCTGGGAAGAGCTGTTTCTTTTAAGTTGTTGGAGTGGGGTGGTCACTACCTCTGTATAATTTTCTAGGATCCAAAGTAGGCTTTCAGTACATGAATAATCATGAAACACAGGGAGTAGATGCTGTAGCTGAATTTCAGACTCAGCAAAGACAGGTGAGAAGTGAAGCTGAACTGACATCTCTGTCTCCTAATGTGTGCGAGAGGTGACAGCAAAGTCTGAGATCTTCTGTTATAAGATCAGAAGTGACTATCTGAGGCTAAGAATGAAGATTAGGTCTTGGGACATCTCTTACATCAGCAGGTTTTGCTTAGTGCAATCATTTATTTTGATTTCTTAATCCAAAAAGTAAAGCCTTCTGGCATTGAGCTTGTGGGATGACAAATGAACAAATAATTCAGTGCAGTGGGAACTTCACAGTCAGTTCTAACAGATTCACCACTAACACAGTGTGGTTTTCTGTGTAGGTGAAGACAAAGATGAAGTATGTGGGTACTTGTCTTTGCACTCTTGCTGACAATACATAAGCCTAATTAGATCAAACAGGAACAATACTCATTGCTAAGAGACCTATATAAGCATTTCTAATTTCTCTCTCTTCCTCTCTCTCTTCCCCCCCCCAGGACTTTAATCTTTTATACGAAGAAGCAAAGTATTACCAGCTGCAGTCAATGATTAAGGAACTTGAGCGATGGAAACAAGAGAAAGAACAAAGGAAACATTTCCAGCCTTATGAGTGCTTGGTTGTAAGAGTGACTCCAGATTTGGGGGAGAGAATTGCATTGAGTGGGGAGAAAGCTTTAATAGAAGAGATCTTCCCGGAGACTGGGGATGTCATGTGCAACTCTGTGAATGCTGGCTGGAACCAGGACCCTACCCACGTTATTAGGTTTCCTTTGAATGGATATTGCCGGTTGAACTCAGTGCAGGTAATGTAATGGCCTTTCAGTGCTGGCTCATCTATTTGTTGAGGGTTTTTTTTAGTATTTCTTGTTCAATTATGTGCAAATTATTTACTTCTGCCCACTTACCTTCAGTGCTTATACTGCAAGGAGATATTTTCTGCCTGGTGAGATCACAGCCTTTCAGATTTTCCTAAGTTTAAGCAGAAAAACAGATTTAGATTTTGTGTATGTTAGTGCCATACTGGTCTCATAATGGTGTTATACTGATAAATGCTATTTTTTTTCATCAATGTATAGCCTGCAGCAGGGTTGTTCTTTTTTTTTTTCTCCAAAGTGCCCCTCAGGAAAAAAGAGAGTTCCAAAAAACTAAAAAAAAAAAAAAAATCTCCACACCATTTTATAGAAAATACAACAATGTGTAAATGTATAATTTATATCTTACTCATAATTAAATGATGGTGCCTATGGGATGGACTTAAAAAAATATTTCATTTTATACTCAGAGTTTTGCCATTAGGCTTAAAATTAAACATATGAAACAAAAGAAGATAGATAACTGGACAGATAGGTAGATGGTGGCAGAAATAAATCTGTGCCTTGTGTTTAGGCAGCAGCCTTATGGACAAGAAATGCCATTTCACAAGGGATCACCACCACTGTGGCCAAGGCCTTGGTGTTGTAGTTGTCCTTGGGCTGCAGAGAAGGAATGGTGTTGGTGATACTGTTAACTTGTGCCTTACTTAACAAGGGCAAGACAGCTATCGTTTTTTGCACGTATGCC
The DNA here is from genome assembly GCF_033815535.1 of Pezoporus flaviventris. NCBI lineage: Eukaryota > Metazoa > Chordata > Aves > Psittaciformes > Psittacidae > Pezoporus > Pezoporus flaviventris. The sequence goes on from NW_026892625.1 coordinate 75,609, forward strand.
TTTAAAATATGCTGCAAATACTGTGGAAATGAAATCAACCTGTGGGGAATATTTCTGAAGTTACTGTCCCTTGCAGATGGGCTGTGGCTGCAGATGTTAACTGGGATGTGGGAAATGCTTTAATGGCCTTGATAAACTTCCCTGTGGTCAAATACCCACAGAAGAGCTGGCCCATGGGACTGGCTGGACAGACTGTAAAGACAAGTAAAGGTGGATGCAGTCGTTTTAACAATGTGCATTTGACACTGATACCTCAGTTCACCTGGCTGAGCACTTGGGTCTGGGTTAGCCAAAGTGATGTGCAGTAAAAGCTGAATGCTAATTACTATTAATATTTGAATGTGCTTTGAATTCAGTCAAAATTCAGACAGAATCAGAGTCTCTTCACAAGTTCATGTTGTGAAAAAAATGTCTGTCAGCTTACAGTATAAATGATAATTCTAAATTACATCACTTTATAATTAATAGTGTTTTCAAACACTTTCTGCAAAATGATGCATTTCTGAGACCAAAGGCTGATGAAATCAGCAGCTAATTATTATTGGCTCTATGGGACTCACTCTGGTCAGCACAGAGGTGCTTGCCCCTTCCCTTCCCAGGGTATTTTGGCAAAAGAGTATTAAGCCATAAAATTGGAAGTACAGGGAAGCAGACGCACAGATTAAGGGAAATGGGTTAGGAGGGGAAAGTGGGTGGAAGAGCAGAATAATTTCCAAAGAAGCTCAAAGAGTAAACAGTAAGTCTGCCTGCTGCTTGCTCAGGTACAGCACTTTTGCCTCCCTGTGCCCTGCTGAATATATTTTGTGGCAACATTGCAATATTTTTAAATTCTTCCTATCTTTGGAAGGTATTTTCATTAAATGTTTTGTGTGAAGAGCTGTGCATATCAAGCAAAGAATGTCAACACTGAGTAGGTAGCGGTAGCCAAAAACATAACAGGAGATCTTAATTTAATGCCCATTTGTTATTACTTACAGGTATAGAGTTTTCATAAGACTGACAGTTTTTTCAAGTCCTGGTTCTGGTGAGATACATGAGCTTACCTTAGAGAAAATGCTGTGATGCTTGTTTATGTTGAACACTGAGTCTTCATAATTAAGAATGTATTTGTTAGCATTCTGCAAATTTTAAATGAGAAGCATTAAGTGCCTCACCACTCACAAATCCTCTTGTAATGTGTGTGTGCCCCATACATAGGAGAATCACAGCTAATGGTCACTTTTTACATACTTTCTCTGGAGGTTTACAGGACAGAAGCTCCGATTTGATTCAGAGACACTAGTTTCCCTCTGTCTGTATCTTACCTTTTTAAAAAGTAATGTGCATAGAACCAAATACAGTAAATGGCATTTCAAACTGTTCATGTTCAACATGCTGTTGTCTTGTGCATGCACCATCACATACAAACCAGTGCTCAGCACACATGGAAGTAGCCTGTAGGAGCCTTTCTCCACAGAGCTGAGTTCAACCTCATCGAAGTTACACTTAAAACTCTACAATATTTAAACATTCTCTGCATTGTTTACGGGATTTGGCCTGGTTTGTTTCTTGCTGAGAAACTGGATGGTACTAAGGTTTTTAAGGCTAGACGATAGCCTGCGGTCTAGTCCTTTGAGCACTTAGGTAACAAAACCAAATCACGTTCTGCGTGGTGTTCTAAGGTGTAATGTACCTAGACTGTGTGTTTGCAGAGAGCTGGCTTAGGGGAGTCCTATGTTAACAGGCAGCCTTCCACAGCTTTGGATGGAGGCAAGCCAAGGGCACCTCTGCGCTTGGTTTGTCTTACAAGCAAACTGATTTGAAAAAGTTTTCATCAAGGATTTTGAAGTCATGTCTCTCTCTGAAACCTTACCCCTCAATCCTCTGGTTTGCTATCCAGGTAAATGGAAGCAGCCTCCTTTCCTGTAGCTGGGTTGCCTCTCATCTTCATTTTGCCAGCTCTAGGAACGTAATACAGTCAAAATACTCTCCAGCCTGTGGAACAGCAGTCTGATGATGTCTTACTTCTTCTTCCCTCTCAAGCTTCTGCTTTCCTCTTTGAAGTGGAAAAGGTGTTAGTGTCCACACCCCATTTCTGTCCTACAGACAGCATGCAGCCTAGATATGAGAGTTGTAAGCATCTTAAATGTATTTTGATAACCTACCCTTCCACCCCTTCTTTTAATCTCCTCAGGTTCACTTTTCTTCCATACACTGGTGTTCTTTTTTGATCTTTTGGTTCCCATGGATTAAAACCAGCAAACACTGCTGCCATGGTTTGCATTGCACCACAGTACCACTTTGGATATAGTTGTCCTTTGGAACTCAGTTACCCTTAATAAAGGCTCCAAACTGATGTTTCTGGAGGAAGCAAAGCCAATGCACAGGCCAAGGAAAGGGTGCACTAAGAAATGCACCATGGCCTCGCATGGGTCTCTGTCAGGGCAGCAGTGTGGTGTGCAGATCTTTAAGTCAGCTTGGGCCTTGAAACGTAAAACTTTTCAGTACTACAGCAGTAGGTGTAACTGCTGCAGTGCTCACAGGGCTAGTAAAACCAAAAAAGAAATAAAGTTTTATTATAACGTAAACCTGTGAAAGCATATGTGTTGCCTCTGTCTGAAGGTGGGTCTATTGCTTAGACGCTTCTCTAGGTTGAGTGATCCAGAGAAGCAGTGGCTGCCCCATCCCTGACTGTTCAAGACCAGGTTGGACAGGCCTTTGAGTAACCTGGTCTAGTGGAAGGTGTCCCTGCCCATGGCAGAGGGTTGGAACTAGACGAGCTTTAAGGTCCCTTCCAACCTAAACTAGTCTGTGATTCCATAATCAAGTTTTTAAGTGGTTTAATCCCTTTTCTGTCCCTAGTATGTCACTGTGGGCAGCAGACAGCTGTCACACGGGGATGCTGATATTACCAAGTTCATCAGGTTTAATCAATCATCAAGTTCAGTTCCCAGCACAGTGGCCTGTGTGCTATAGCAATAGAAGTGGTGCCTTGGGCGAGACCAGTACAGGCTGCCCCCCTTGATGGCATTTACCAGTAGAGGAACCATTTTTCCAGGCTCCTGCCCTGGACCCAGGAGAGCCAATTCTGGGTGGGAGGCTGCATGGCATCTCCTCCGGTAGATCTGGCATTGTGGATCTGCTGAAGGTGGACCTGGCATCTGCTCTGAGAAAAGTCTGTGTGTGTCCTGCACTGCTGGGAAGCCATATATTAACATGCTCATGCAAGTGAAAACACAGCCCTGATCATGTTGCCAAGATCACTATATCCTAGGGTAATGTGCTGTGTGACAGCCTCAGAAATTAAAGTTGCTTCTGGGTTCCTTAGATTCATGCATCTAAATTGCACCAACTTTTCTTCAGAAGGAGAAAGAGAAAATATGTATTTGGGCATTACAAATTAACTGCTTTCTTGGGCTGGAACGTTTCCTGGTTGTCCATGTCTTGGCTCTGCATCCTGTCCCAGCCATGCTCTGCATGCACACACAGCAGCACTCCCTTCTGGCGAGGGAAAATCACTACTATGATGTTTGTGGAGATCTGGTGGAAGTGTCACTCAGCATCCTAAGGCATTGTCATCTGCCAAGGAAGAGCTGAGAAATGTTTTCAGCCCCTTTCTGTAAGCCTGTTCATATTACTAATGAATAATGGATGCTTTTTATTATGACCTAAATCCAATGTTGCTTTCTTTAAGCAGTAAGAGAGAGTATCAATATCACCACAGTCCAGTATTTTACTATATAATGTACTAAACTGTTCTGCAGAGTGCTTGTTTGATTAATTTTTGTTTTCTGCAGATGCTTGCTGAGAGTGAGACTTTAATCACATTTAACAATAAGTCATTTAACAATAACTTACAGAATTATAGGTGAATAATATTCATTCAATGTTAACTCAGAAGACTAAATCCATCATTTAGATCTGGTCTTCCTGAATGCTTTTATCACTAAAATTTGCTAAATATTAATCTGATTCCCTCCCCCCCCCCCCCCCCATTGCAGGTGCTTGAAAGATTATTTCAGAAGGGATTTAATGTGGCAGCTTCATGCGGTGGTGGGGTGGATTCCTCTCAGTTCAGTGAATACGTGCTGTGTCGTGAGGACAGACGACCACAACCAACCCCAACAATCAGAATAAAACAGGAGCCCCTGGACTAGACCTTACCCCTACTTCTTTGTAACCATAGATGTGTTTAATAGTCCCTTATGTGAAACACTAAGGATTTGCAAAACAGTATTAGCAAACAGATTTTGACTTTAAGTTGCCAATTAGTGGTATTCTGAAACCACCTGTCACATAGCCAGCCATGACATGCATTTGAAAAATCAGTTGTCCATTTTTCATGATGGAATTCCTGAGCATACTCAGCATACCAGGCCTGCTGGGAGCGTACTTTGAGCTGAACAGCTGTGGCGGTGGAAAAGACAAAGCTTCATCAACCCCTGACCATAGGTTGGACTTCTGAAAGAGCAGTTAAAGCAATTTGAATAGATCAGCAGAAGAAGCAGTTCTGACAGCCTTTCCAGACGTACTCCGATGCTGTGATGCATGGAAGCAGGAGCCTCTGAGAGGAAGATGGTTCCCTAAAAAATGCACTGAGTATCTTCTCTGTCTGCTGCACTTCCTTCATATCAAATGTGGTTTACACCTCCATACATGATGTGACACTTCCGTGATTGTACTTGCTTGTACTAGCAAATGGCTTATTTTTATACTATATTTCCAATGGAAACATCTCCCTGTGGACAGACTCCAGAATCTGAAAAGGACCAATTTATAGTCAACTGGTGCTCTGTACTAAAAAAACCCACACAAAACAACAATGTGACAACAAAATTGACAAGGCCAGTTATGGCAGTGTTTGCAAAAGTAGGGATCTGGAATCACAAAATAAAATGCCAGCTGCCATCCCATGAGGGTCACATACCCAACATGGAGCTGTAGTTCTCTTAAAGCCAATCTTGTTTTGACTCAGAAACTGTTAAGCAGCATGGTTCTGCCAAGCAAGCTCTGACACCCCTTGTTAATCATTTACTAACCATGTTGTAAGCCCACATTTAGGAGGAAACATTAAGAATTTTGGACAAGCCTACTCTTTATGAGTCTGAAATTTTGCAAAACGATGTTAAAACCCTCTATACTGCCAGTGTCTGATGAAAGTTGGACATGCTTGTTTAGATTGGTTTCCCTCTATTATTTTAAACTATTATTAAAATACAGTTTGGTAGCTGCCCTCTACCTGTAATTTTGTCTATTGAAGCAGGGTGTCTGCAGGAGGTGACTGACTGCTCCTTCCATGCATCGGTATCGACTCTAACTCACAGTGCTTCCTAACTCAGGAGACGGCACTGGGTTTTCAGGTGTAAGGTTATAAATAGCATTCTGCTAAATCCTGTTGATTGCTGCTTGGCGTGATTGGGTTGTCAGTAGCTAATTCTTGTGTTAATCACAGTTTAGTTTCTCCCACATTAATTTATAGAATATTGTTGTAGATGCTGAATTTTAATGAAATTCTTTTTATATGCATAAATATGGCATAAACAAGGGACAGAGTATGAAGTGGTCAACAATTCCCTAATGCCAATTGATTACAATGAGGCAAAGTTAAAAAATCATGTTTTTAACTAATATTTTCAAAAGCAATGAGCTGTACTGACTGCCCAAGGGACAATCTAGGTAGGGGTCTAATTTTTTTAAGAGGGCTGGATACCTGTCCATGGAAAATCAGACCTCTGCAGGTTTCCTCACCTTGGTTACCCAACTCAGCAATCTCGTAGCTGGTCAGTGTTGGCCTGCTAACTTAGTAGAACAGTTGAGCACATCTGTCTACTTCAAAAGAGTTGTAAAGTTATTTTATTTTGTGGTTTTATACTTGTATGACATTCTAAAGTTGCTAGGCATTGCCATATTTGAATGTATGGCACACCATTCACCTTTGTAAGATATCTGTATATTATACATTTAATATTGTAAAGAACTTAACATATAATTGTCATGTATTTGTGTATGCACATTTCTTATACTTCATGCCATAAACATTTCTGTAAAGTAAATGATCAAAAATAAGCAAGTAGGGTGGAACACTCACTGTATCTCCCATGTTGCTTGATAGACACGAGAGTTTTCGATTGCATCTCCTCTGGCTTTTTGCTCCATTCAGCTCGATGTAGCCATGTCTTACAAAGAGGAAAAAAAAGTGTTTTATTTATTACTTTCATACACTGAGTTCACTTTTCGTTCAAAGTATCCTTAAGTAAGCCATTTAGCTTCTTGTTTTAATCCTACATACGCTTATGTCCTGCCCTCCTGGACAGGAAGGTTTGTGGTTGGTTGTTTTTTCTTCAGATTACCGTTTTTTACTGTATGTTCTTTTAGAGTTCAATAAAGCAGCTCCAGTGCTTCGGGCAGCTTGTTAAGGTGGCATTGGAAAGGGTTCCAGGCTGTGCCAGCCAAGTTAAATGTGAACTTCAGATGGAAAGTGTGAGCCGTGGCATCACAGCGTTGACTGCAAAATAGCACTAAGGCAAGGAAGATGTAGAAACAATCACTTGGTTAGAAGAAATATGCCTTTAAAAAAAAGTTAAGCTAAGACATGTTTTTTTAGTTAGTAACTTCAGGTCACTTATTTAAAGTTTATTACAGTTTCATTTATATCTTTTTTACTTATTTCCCTATATGTTTAGGCAGCAATGGCAGCAAAAACTGATTTGAATTCTTACTTCTGGCCTTAAACCATAGCAGCATAACTTAATTAAGAACATTGCTCAGAATCACTAGGATGGATTTTAGAACACCCCAACAAGCCCAGTGAAGGCTAAAAAAAAAAAAAAGCCAAAAAGCACTGAACCTGTGGCTGGAAGAACTCAAGTCTTCACTGAGACTTCCCGTACATTTCCCACTGCTGTGCTCTTGAGCCTCAGAAGGAAAGAGAGAGGGAAAATGTTCTGTTGTGCTTCTTGGACTGATGGCTTTTGAGAAAGCAACTGCTGAGTGCATTTCATTCACTGTATTAACGGCATCAATGTTTGATGACAATTTTATTAGATGTTTGACAAAGGATAAGGATTAGCACAACAAAACATTGAAGTATTTGGGTTTATTTCTTTGTGGGCATTCTGTTAATATTTTAATACTAAATGTTTCTGAACAATATTCAAGAATGACAAGACTATGAAATTCCTGTTTGATAAATTAATACTGTATGTCACTCAATGTGTTACTTTAGTAAATTTTTATTTATTTACAAAATAAATACAAATAAGAGTATGTTTTCACACAAATTAGGGGTATTTACGAGTATGTACATAAATCATCAGAATAATGTAATTCTAATAAACACAAGGCCTTTATAAACAGTATGTACAAATTACCAATACATTTAAAACATAATTTTACACTTCATGGCCTTAATACCTTATGAATAATCTTTTGGCTAAGCAGCAGCAGTATAAATTTTCTTCTGCTTTCCATAAACCTTAAAAAAAGATAAAACTTTTGTTTTTAAAACTATTGGACAAATAGTTTTATTTGTGCTTTTGCTATGGTTTCCCTATCAAAAAAAAAAACAAAAAAAACCTCAAAAAATTGGCAAGATAAAAAAGCAAATTTCTCCCTTCCATGGTTTCTGCTAATACTGTTATGTTTGAAGTACAACTTGTGCCCGTGTGCCTGCTCAATACTCTTAGCCAATACCCATTTAAAAGGCTCACATTAATGTCACTTGGCTTTGGTGTGGGCCTCTTAAATCCCAATTCAGCAAAGCATTTAAAAAGCATTCATCCCACCTTTAAGTACTTACATCTACTCATTATGCTTCAAGTCATGCGCTTGTTCATAAGCCTCTCTTGACTGTAGTCCTCAGGTCCAATTGTCCAAGGCCAGGGCATGGCCAGGCCCTTGGCACTGCGGCACTGGAGCTTGCCTGATCCTCCACTAGTGGAACTGGGCCCCAAAACTTCCTTTACAGTGACTTTAAAGTCCATACAGAATACTCTATAATCTTCACTGAATGATATTCTCTTTTAAAACCACCATTAAATCATACACTTTGCAATAAATAATTTTTTTTTTTGTAGAAAATAAAACCCAACTTTGATTCGTGTTACTAACCAATTGCTACAAATGCACAAAAGGTTGAGAAGATTTTAGAAAACAACTGGAAGCTAGTCAAGGTAACTCAGCTAAGACCCACACACACAGATTTCATACACTTAGGATTTGGTTCAGCAAATGGCTCAGAAGAAATGAGCTGTGCAGTAAAAGCAGAAATCTTAACTAGATAAAATTTGTGAGAGTGTACAGTGGCTATTCTCTTAGCTGTGCAAAATTTGCAATTATAACTAATCTAAAATAACAATAGGTATCACTATGGTTAGCAGAAACAGTGCTACTGAAACTAAAAAGTAAACAAACCTAGTACCATCCATGAACATACAGGTTAACACCACGGTTAGGTCCTAATCCTGTGAACCTGTCCCAGTGCTCCTTACGCAAATAGTTGTGGTGAGTCATCATAGCAGCCTTGTCAGTCAACGTCATCCACTGTAGCTGAAGTGGCCAAATGGAGCAAGACTTTGATGTTGGTTGTGTCTCTGTATTTAACATTTTAAAACCTTTTGCACACCTTTTTGTGTGTGTTTTATATATTTTTTTTTTAACATAAAGGGAATTATTGCATGTGTCTGGCAATTTTACAAAACAAAATTACTGGAACATTGACTTCTGAAAAAAATAGAAGGCACATTAAAATGACAGCTTTTCAATGCAAGTTGAGCTTCTGTATGGAGAATTCAGTACAATTCTTGGCTTTATTTAAGCAGAGCTCGATAGAGCAGGAGAGAATGGCTCGTTTCTCTTTCCTGTTCCATGTAGAAGATGAAGTCCCTGAGGTTTACGCGAGTTATTTTCTGTCGTGCATACTGCCAGGATGAAGGAGTGCCCAAGCCAGCCTGACCTCCACCAGACATACCAAGACCCTGCAAAGAGAACACAGCAAAGTCAAAAGCCCTGAAATGGCAGAGAGTTTCCTTGTACTCTCAGGTTTACAACTACTGATTGCTGGATCATTTGAAACATCTTAAATGTATTATTATGAGTTTAATTCTGAAAGTATTACATGAGATTTTCTTTTTTTTTTTTTCTATTCTTCTGAGTCTTACCAAGGTATCCTGAGTAAAGAAACTCAATTGAAAACACATGAGGCTAGACCTCAGTTCATTTACAACTGGGGACAAGTATGTCTGACTAATTTTCCTGCTATACTCATGTTAACCATAGACTTATCTGACCAGTTTAATTTCAGGAACCTATTTAGGACAAAACTATTTGCAGCAAATAAAGCCATCTTCAGTACATCAAATGTGTGCAGCATCCTACTCCAAATCCTGAGTCTAGGACTGGAAAAAGGTGAGTGGTGTATCAGGATGCTGCTACTGCAATAACCTCTGCAGCTGTGAGACCCATGGGAGCCCTGATTCTCTCCTCTGAATCTACTGAAGAGAAAGGCTCATTGTGGGGAAAGAGTGAGCAACCTTGCCCCAGTACACAACCAATGCTCAGCTGAGAGGCGGAAAAATTAAACAGAAAAATCACAAGGATATTGTGTGATGATAAAGTCAAATATCAACATACTATTTTCTAAGGATATGCTAAATAATTTTTATTTTTGTTGTTTAAATTGGTTCAAGGGTACTGAATTACAGCATACCTTATCCTGGCTTTCTATATATAGAGAGAAAATACACAAACTGGGCCTGAGAGCACTGTGCTCTGACTATTTAGAAACTGAAAGGACAAAATTACAGACTTTGCAGTCCTGTTGAGTTTAAAACTGAAATGTGATACATACACACATTCAACCATTATCATCCTTAGGAGACCACTGGTTTTATTCATTTCAATTGATTTCTGGCAAAATAGATCATTTCAGAGATTAAAACCTATATTTCTAAGTTAAAAGTTTAAATTATTTTTCAAACCTTTTAAGACATCTGGAAAAGTTTTCAATACTTTTGAAATCCCAAATTTACATACTGCTGCTCTTAATAACCTACCTTTCCCCAGGAAATACTTATTCTAGGATCTTGATTCTAGCCATTAAAAATACAGTTCATTATAATTCTATTACTGAAAGATTGTAGGGAAACATGTATGGTTGTCCTGGGTTCAGCTGTAACAGTTATTTTTCTCCTTCTTAGCAGCTGGTACAGTGCTGTGTTTCGACTTTAGTCTGAGAACAATGCTGATAATGCACCAATGATTTTAGTTGTTGCTAAGTATTGCTTACTCTGATCAAGGACTTTTCAGTCTCTCATGCTCTGCTAGTGAGGAGGGTCTGAGAAGCTGGGAGGAAGCAGAGACAGGACACCTGACCCAAACTAGCCAAAGGGGTATTTCATACCACAGCACATCATGCCTAGTATATAGAATCATAGAATCATAGAATAGGGTTGGAAAGGACCTTAAGATCATCTAGTTCTAACCCCCCTTCCATGGGCAGGGACACCTCACACTAAACCATACCACCCAAGGCTTAGTCCAACCTGGACTTGAACACTGCCAGGCATGGAGCATTCACAACTTCCCTGGGCAACCCATTCCAGTGCCTCACCACCCTCACAGTAAAGAACTTCTTCCTTATATCTAAACTGAACTTCTCCTGTTTAAGTTTTAACCCATTACCCCTTGTCCTGTCACTACAGTCCCTAATGAAGAGTCCCTCCCAGCATCCCTATAGGCCCCCTTCAGATACTGGAAGGCTGCTGTGAGGTCTCCACGCAGCCTTCTCTTCTCCACACTGAACAGCCCAAATATAACCTGCAGGGAGTCACCCAGAAGGCCCAGATTGCTGCTCGGGTTGGGCTGGGTATCTGTCGGCAGGTGGTGAGCAATTGTATTGTGCATCACTTGTGTTTATTATTGTTTTTTTTCCCTTCCCTTTTTAGTTTTATATTCTCTCCCCTTGTTATTTCCCTTATCATTATTATTATTAGTGGTAGTAGTGGTGGTTTTGTATTGTACCTTAGTTATTGGACTGTTCTTATCTCAACCTGTGGGATTTACATTCTTTCGATTCTCCTTCCCATCCCTCTGGGAGCAGGGGGGAGAAGAAGGGGGGGAGTGAGCAAGTGTCTGCGTGGTTCTGATTTACTGGCTGGGCTTAAACCACAACAGTGGTACATTGCAAGTAAGACATGGCTCTGTTTGTTGCTTTTCTCCCAGCGTACCAAGTCAGAATCCTTGCAGAGCTGTGCCATTCAAGGTATTTCTCCTATACTTGATTATTAAATTACAGTAGTGGGGCAAATCCTATTCTCTTGTAACCAGAAATACAAAAGGCTTAATGTAGTGAAATGAATGTGGCTAAGCTTGCAAGCAAGAGAGGGTGAAGCCCACAACCTTTGAGCACCATGATCATTTGATCTGAGTCATTCTTTTCTCCAGTATGGAATAGCTTTTGTTAACAGATTAATTGATTTTGCTACCTAACCTCACTGCTCCCAGGAAAAGCATGTGCTGCAGCTGCAAGGGCTGTTCATCCATGCTGAAGCCGTATACATCCCTTACACACAATCCATTTATTTAGCAGTGCTCTGAATTCAGCCTTTATGCCAAAACACTGCATTCCTAAAAAAAAAAATAGCATCATTTAAACTCCTACTCTTCATCTTCCACAGGTCTGGAATAAGCCCTTACCTTAAGTTGCCTCTCACTTGCATTCTGATCATGCATTTGCTTTACCAGGGCTGTTGCCACTGTTTCCAACTCTCCAAGTAACCACCAAATAGATCTTTAAGTCAAGGTGACTCAAAAATAGTTTTCTTTCTTTTCTGTTCCCCACATGGTGTATCTCTCCCTCCTGCCCTAAGTAATACTTACTTCAGATTCATCCTGACTACAGTTCCTGAACAGTGACAAACACACTTGTAAGAAATGTGGCCACTTATTAAAAAATACTGTCCATAGCATACTGGACTGGAACCATCCTGCACACACTTACCAAATAGTAATAGAAAAGCTACTTAATTTATGTTTTCTTCACATAAACCCATTTCTTGAATTAATTGAGGTATATGTACAGCATATAACTGCTTTCTATTTGGACAGAGTAGCTGGAATTAAGATATGAGAGTGGTGAGACACTGGCACAGGTTGCCCAGAGAAGCTGTGGCTGCCCCATCCCTGGCAGTGTTCAAGGCCAGGTTGGACAGGGCTTGGAGCAACCTGGTCTAGTGGAAGGTTTCCCTGCCTGTGGCAGGGGGTTGGAACTGGATGAGCTTTAAGGTCCCTTCCAACCCAAACCATTCTAGGATTCAATATTCATTGCATTTATCACTTGAGATACTGAACTTTCACATAGGAAGAGCATATACTTCATGCAATATCATGACATGAAGTTGTGTACCTTCATAACCGCACTGGTAAGCCAGTCAGTTACCTGATAATGTTCTGTAATTGTTCTGCAAGGTGGATAAAAAAATTGCAAGATTTTAGGAAGTACAGAAGCACATCTAAATTAACAGAACAGGGATTTAGATCTGCCAATATGATTTCTAATTTAAAGACCAATTAGTTTGGTACTGCGTTGTACTCAAAATTATTCTGTAGATGCCATATAAGAAATGCAGAATACTAAATGCCATGATTTTTTAATTATATACGTGAAAGCAACCAGAGTTAAAATTAATTGCCAAGAATAGTGGAATTGAACACAGTCTCCCACAGCATCCTCACGGCTAAAATGAGGAAGTGTGGACTGGATGATCAGGTAGTGAGGTGGACTGCGAACTGGCTGAAGGAGAGAAGCCAGAGAGTTGTAGTCTATGGGGCTGAGTCTAGTTGGAGGCCTGTAACTAGTGGAGTGCCTCAAGGGTCAGTACTGGGACCGGTATTATTTAATATATTCATCAATGATTTAGATGAGGGAATTGAGTGTACTATCAGCAAGTTTGCTGATGACACTAAGCTGGGAGGAGTGGCTGACACGCCAGAAGGCTGTGCTGCCATCCAGCGAGACCTGGATAGGCTGGAGAGTTGGGCAGGGAGTAACTTGATGAAATATAACAAGGGAAAGTGTAGAGTCCTGCATCTGGGCAGGAACAACCCCAGGTTCCAGTATAGGTTGGGGAATGACCTGTTAGAGAGCAGTGTAGGGGAGAGGGACCTGGGGGTCCTAGTGGACGACAGGATGACCATGAGCCAACACTGTGCCCTTGTGGCTAAGAAGGCCAATGGCATCCTGGGGTGTATTAGAAGGGGGGTGGTTAGTAGGTCGAGAGAGGTCCTCCTTCCCCTCTACTCTGCCCTGGTGAGACCGCATCTGGAGTATTGTGTCCAGTTCTGGGCCCCTCAGTTCAAGAAGGACAGGGAGCTGCTGGAGAGAGTCCAGCGCAGGGCAACTAAGATGATTAAGGGAGTGGAGCATCTCCCTTATGAGGAAAGACTGAGGGAGCTGGGTCTCTATAGTTTGGAGAAGAGGAGACTGAGGGGTGACCTTATCAGTGTCTATAAATATATAAAGGGGGAGTGTCACGAGGACGGAGCCAGGCTCTACTCAGTGGCAAACAATGATAGGACAAGGGGTAATGGGTACAAACTGGAACACAAGAGGTTCCACTTAAACTTGAGAAGAAACTTCTTCTCAGTGAGGGTGACGGAACACTGGAACAGGCTGCCCAGGGAGGTTGTGGAGTCTCCTTCCCTGGAGACATTCAAAACCCGCCTGGACGCATTCCTGTGTAACATTATCTAGGTGTTCCTGCTCCGGCAGGGGGATTGGACTAGATGATCTTTCGAGGTCCCTTCCAATCTCTAACATACTGTGATACTGTGATACTGTGAAGTAATGTGGATATTTCTCCAGAAAAATGACATCTTTTGTCAGCATGACAGACTTTTCATTAACCCCAACAAGCCCTTTTTTTCTGTATCAATGGCAACTAATAAGAGATACAAAGACAAAAGCTAGAATAAAAAAAATGGTTTTGAGATGTTTACATCCTTTATTTCCTGGCCTGCCACTGCTAAGCTATTCCCAAATCACACCCACTCAAATATACATCAGTACCAGCTTTGGTATCAGTGAACTTCCAGCTAAAATTCAAGGGAAATTTAAGCTGTTCTAGACCAGAAAAAAAGAATTTAACTTATATATGAATTCTTTCTCTTCTTCATTATGAGATTGCTTACATCCATGAGGCATAGCAACTTCTCATCCCCTTCTATCTCATCCTCTCCCATCTCATCCTCTCCTTTTCCCCACTGCCTCCTCCCTTGCCACTTCAATCCTACTCTCTTGGTAACACACCAAAGTGACTGGTGACAGCCTTGAACTTGGCAGCTGCGAATCCGACAGGACAGCAAGGAAGACACAGAGAGCAAACAAATTATTTTGTGCTCCATGTGTCCCTCGCAGGGCTACAACAGGGCTTTTCTGAGATTCCCCCCGCCACCCTCCTGCTCCCAGCTGTGACTGAAGACAAAATAACTTCAAGGAAAATCAAATGCAGGAATTTACTATAAAATACTGACCAACAATCATAGAACAGTTAGTATTAGAAAGGACCTTAAGATCATCTAGTTCCAACCCCCCTGCCATGGGCAGGGACACCTCACACTAAACCATACCACCCAAGGCTTCGTCCAACCTGGCCTTGAACACTGCCAGGGATGGAGCATTCACAACCTCCCTGGGCAACCCATTCCAGTGCCTCACCACCCTAACAGGAAAAAATTTCCTCCTTATATCTGCCAAAGAAACATGCTCTCACAGTGATAAGGTAGGAATTAAAACAAATAGTCCTTTGCAGAGAAATTAATGAAGCCTCATATCTGACAGATGGTGTCACATTGCTCTGGTACTACTTACCACAATAAAATCATCTCCTCTACAGAGTATTGCCTCTTGCCTCCTTCAGAAATACTCTCGGTCCACTGGTACTACCCTCCACCTATCACAAACTCCCCCCTTCCTCCCAAATCTTCATCTTTATTAAAACATTCTTGGAACTACTGCATGGTTGGTTCCTCTCCCATCCTCACCAGCTAGGCGAGCATTGTCCCATGGGGTGGGTGACCCACCAGGCCGCATGTGCTCATCAGCCTCCCAGCAGACATGTGGCCCTGAAGCCAAAAGTACCACAAAGCTTGCTGAGCTCATACCGTAGCCTCTTCCTCACTGGTGAGACTGGCATGTTTCTCCTTCCTGTATCCAAGACAACAGTTCACATGGAAGTTGCAGGGACTTAAAATCTAGAGCTCCTTCCTACCTCTGTCCCCCTTCTGCTGGTCCCCACCACCACACCAAAAGGTTTAACTGGGAAAGAGGATTGAAACAGACACACCTCTTCTGAAATTTTCATAGACAAACTGCTCAGAAAGTAAAAATGTCTTTGTTCATTAAATTACAATAATCACAGCAGCAGGTGTATGAAAATTAAACCAAGTAACTTTCCAAAGTGTGCCATTCCTTTCTTGAGATAGAAGTGCTTTCACATAAGAAAGCACATGTAATACAAAAAAATCTGTACTTATTTTTATAATAATGATTTCTACTGTTGAATACATATAATTTTTTTTCACTGCATACCTTCAGCTTTGAATTATAGAACCGTGGAAATACAGCATGATATTCTTGTCAGGAAGCACAAAGATAAGAGCAAATAGAGGATTGCATTTAATATTTTATCCATCCTTCCTTAACCAGAAAACAATTCAGTCCTGACATATCTCCTTTGAACACAGAATCATAGAATAGTTAGGGTTGGAAAGGACCTTAAGATCATCTAGTTCCAACCCCCTGCTATGGGAAGGGATGCCTCACACTAGACCATGTCACCCAAGACTCTGTCCAACCTGGTCTTGAACACTGCCAGGGATGGAGCATTTACCAGTTCTTTGGGCAAACAGTTCCAGTGCCTCACCACCCTCACAGTAAAGAACTTCTTCCTTATATCTAAACTGAACTTCTCCTGTTTTAGTTTTAACCAATTACCCCTTGTTCTATCACTACAGTCCCTGATGAAGAGCTCCTCTCCAGCATCCTTGTAGCCCCCCTTCAGATATTAGAAGGCTACTATGAGGTCACCAAACAGCCTTCTCTTCTCCAGGCTGAACAGCATCAACTTTCTCAGCCTGTCTTCATACAGAAGGTGCTCTAGCCCCCTTATCATCCTCATAGCCCTCCTCTGGACTTGGTCCAACAGCTCCATGTACTGTTGAGGACACCAGAACTGCATATAGTACTCCAAGTGGAGTCTCACGAGAGCAGAGTAGAGTCTTGATCTGTGGCTATTGCTTCTCTGTGACCCAGTAAGAAAAGGCAATAATGATAAAAGATCTGCTGGTTTCTTCCCAGGCTACATGGCACATCCTTGAAGCAGACTTGCACTTCAAGCCCAAGTCTGAATGTGGGAATCGAATGGTAGCAATTCAAAGACAAGCTATCTATGGAGTGAAAAAATACCAGGAATTTTGTCTCTCCAACCTCCATGCACTGAAGAGGAGTGGGAAGATAAGGTATATATTAGTCTGCTCTTATGAATAAGAGGTCTTGGATCATAAGAGATATTGTGGAGATATTCTGCACCAATGATGTTTACTTGCACAAAATGCCATTAGATCTTTGGCTGAAAGGCACTTTATACATGAAAACCAGGTATAATATTATGTGTGATTAGCTGTCTGTCAAGGCTTCAGCAGTAGCAGTCATTTTTTTCTCCTTCTTAGTAGCTGGTGCAGTGCTGTGTTTCTCACTTTCAGCCTGGGAACAACGCTGATACCACCAATGTTTTTAGTTGTTGCTAAGTAATGCTTACTCTGACCAAGGACTTTCTGAGTCTCATGCTCTGCTGGGGAGGAGGGGAAGACAGGAGGAAGCAGAGACAGGACAACTGACCCAAACTAGCCAAAGAGGCATTCCATACCACAGCATGTCATGCCACTGGAGGCAGTTACCCGGAAGGGCCAGATCATTGCTCAGGTCGAGCTGGGTGTCGGTCGGTGGGTAGTGAGCAGTTGTATTCTCTTCCCTTGTTATTTCCCTTATCATTATTATTATTGGTGGTAGCAGCAGTGGTTTTGTGTTATACCTTCGTTACTGGACTGTTCTTATCTCAGCCCGTGGGAGTTACATTCTTTTGATTCTCCTCCCCATCCCTCTGGGAGCGGGGGGAGGAAGGGGGGGGGGGGAGTGAGCAAGTGGCTGCGTGGTTCTGGGTTGCCGGCTGGGCTTAAACCATGACACTGTCCCACATAATTCAGGGTTTAATACAGCCCCTGCTGAGGCTAATAGTAATGATTTCACTGATTTAAATGAGAACCGAAACATCCTTAAATCAGTATTCCCCTGAAGTACAGAAAAGTAAGTAATAAATGTCAGGACCTCAAAGAATAATAATACTGTATGAAATAAATTATATCTACAAAAAGATGGTGCATCTTCATATGGGTAATATGGTGGCTTTACAAGTGTCTTCAGAAGGATTCATCACCAAAAGTTGGCATTCAGGCCTTCAGATCAGCAACGCTAACAGGGAGGATTAGATACTATTATTTCTTTGGAAACTAGTTATTTTCATTTCCAAACATTTTTATCCTGTACTATCTTAGTGCGACTGTTCCTACAGACTCCGTCTTGGCAGGTGTTCACTTGCTACACCTTCTTGGATGCCAATGCATCTCATATCCCCTGAGCACATAAACACACACCTCACCCTGCAGACAAACATTATGAAAACTGATTTGCACAAGCATTTACAAGTACTTCAAATACTAACACAATTGCAACATTTCAAAGACAGCATGCAGTAAATTTTATATTCAGAAATAATAAGAGGAAGGTAAATCATACTAAGACATGTATACAGTGAATTTTTTTCTTTAGATGTGATTGCTTTAGTTTATAGTTACATGATGCTGTTTCAAGCTAAAGAAATGGACTGCCATTACAACAAGTATGTTTTATATGTACCTGCTCTTTGACTTTATTATGTTAAGCTAAGTCACATACGCAAGCACTATTACAATTGAAAACCTGCTCTGTAAAACAGCATCACACCAAAAACTTCCAGTTGAGAGAACTGTGCATCTCTTCCCAACCGGACCACCTATTCCTTCCTTCCTCTAGAAGAGTGTTTCCCCCACAGACTGCATGAGAGGAGGGCCAAACAGCAGGCTGGACAGCACTGCAGTGAGAAACTATTTGGGAAGAAGTCTGCCCCAACACAGATAAATAATGCAGATGAGCTGTAAGGCAGCTATGAGCTATGACATTTACCTGCTCAAGGAAGGTGAGTGTTCAACCACCAAATCCTCAACAGGTCATTCCCAGGAAGAAAAAAGAGTGCAATTAATTTGAACTTCTTAATCATGCACATCTCTGAGTAATCACTGTGTTAATACGAGAAAGAAAGCCTCCAGTTTTTCCTGCACAGAGACAGCTCTGCACTCTGTGGAGACTTTTAACCTTTCAAAGATCATAGAATCATAGAATAGTTAGGGTTGGAAAGGACCTTAATATCATCTAGTTCCAACACCCCTGCCATGGGCAGAGTCACATCACACTAAACCATGTCACCCAAGTCTTTGCCCAACCTGGCCTTGAAAACTGCCAGGGATGGAGTATTCACAACGTCCCTGGCAACCCATTCCAGTGCCTCACCACCCTCACAGGAAAGAATTTCTTCCTTATATCCAATCTTAACTTCCCTTGTTTAAGTTTTAACCTGTTACTCCTTGTCATATCACTACCATCCCTAATGAATAGTCCCTCTCCAGCATCCCTATAGGTCCCCTTCAGATACTGGAAGGCTGCTATGAGGTCTCCATGCAGCCTTCTCTTCTCCAGGCTGAACAGCCCCAACTTTCTCATCCTGTCTTCATACAGGAGGTGCTCCAGCCCCCTGATCATCCTTGTGGCCCTCCTCTGGACTTGTTCCAACAGTTCCATGTCCTTTTTATGTTGAGGACACCAGAACTGCACACAATACTCCAGGTGAGGTCTCACAAGAGCAGAGTAGAAGGGCAGGATCACCTCCTTTGACCTGCTGGTCACGATCCTTTTGAATGCAGCCCAGGATACGGTTGGCTTTCTGGGCTGCGAGCTCACACTGCCGGCTCATGTCCATTTTCTCATCGACCAACACCCCCAAGTCCTTCTCCGCAGGGCTGCCCTGAATCTCTTCTCTGCCCAACCTGTAGCTGTGCCTGGGATTGCTCCAACCCAGGTGTAGGACCTTGCACTTGGCATGGTTAAACCTCATGAGGTTGGCATCAGCCCACCTCACAAGTGTGTCAAGGTCCCTCTGGATGGCATTCCTTCCCTCCAGCGTATCAACATAAACACACATCTCAGTGTCATCGGCAAACTTGCTGAGGGTGCACTCAATCCAACTGTCCATGTCACCAACAAAGATGTTGAACAAGACTGGTCCCAACACAGATCCTTGAGGGATACCACTTGTTACTGGTCTGCAGCGGGACATTGAATCATTGACAACTCTTTCCATTCGGCCATCCAGCCAGTTCTTTATCCAGTGAGTGGTCCACCTAACAAATTTATGTCTCTCCAATTTAGAGACAAGGATGTCATGGGGGACAGTGTCGAATGCTTTGCACAAGTCCAGGTAGATGACATCAACTGCTCTACCCCGTCCCATCAGGATTTCCCCTTAGTGAAGCCATGCTGGCTGCCACCAACCACCTTGTTGTTTTTCATGTGCCTTAGCATGCCTTCCAGGAGAATCTGCTCCAAAATTTTGCCAGGCACAGAGGTGAGACTGACTGGTTTGTAGTTCCCTGGGTTATCCATTTTCCCCTTCTTGAAAATGGGGGTTATATTTCCCTTGTTCCAGTCATCGGGAACTTCACCTGACTGACATGATTTTTCAAATATGATGGCCAGTGGCTTAGCAACTTCATTTTCCAGCTCCACCAGGACCCGCGGATGGATTTCATCAGGTCCCACGGACCTGTGCACATTCAGGTTCTTAAGATGGTCTCGAACTAGATCCTCTCCTACAGTTGGCCCAAGGTCTTCCTTCTCACAGTCCCTGCATCTGCCTTCCAAGACATGAGTGGTGTGGTCAGAGCCTTTGCCAGTGAAGACTGAGGCAAAGAAGTCATTCAGAACCTCAGCCTTCTCCAAATCCAGGGTAGCCAGTTCTCTTGGTAGCTTCTGGAGAGGGTCCACATTGTCCCTAGTCTGTCTTTTATTTGCTACATACCTATAAAATCCCCTCCTGTTATCTTTAACATTCCTAGCTAAGTTTAATTCTAACTGGGCCTTAGCTTTCCTAACCTGGTTCCTAGCTTCCTGGACAGATACCTGAGGGACGCCACTCATTACTGGTCTCCAACTGGGCATTGAGCTGTTGACCACAACTCTTTGTGTGCGGGCGTTATCAAGGGTTCAGCAGTAGCAGTCATTTTTCTCCTGCTTAGTAGCTGGTGCAGTGCCCTGTTTTTGACTTTCAGCTTGGGAACAATGCTGATAACACCAATGTTTTAAGTTGTTGCTAAGTAATGTTTACTCTGATCAAGGACTTTCTGAGTCTCATTCCCTGCCAGGGAGGAGGGGAAGCTGAGAGGAAGCAGAGACAGGACACCTGACCCAAACTAGCTGCTACCTGAAATGTCTTTAAAAATATGCATCTGAAGGATATCATGGAAACTATACTGAATTTAATTGTAATCAGGGTCCTATTACACAAATAGCATACAGTGACTGTACAGAGTCCCTGAATATACATTTATAATTCCATATATATTTTCCAACTACACAAAAGCATCTATATTTTATAGCTCTACTTGCGGGAAGAGAAAAGTCCTTCTTTTCCTTTCAAATTTATGCTAAACCAGCCTCTTCCTTCCCTATACAATGCAAGAGAAATAAAAGCTTTAATAGATAACTAGAGTTTACACTTCACTTTTCCACTACAAATATATGAGGACATTGGCTCTGCCCCCCCCCCCTTCTCTTTTGCATTCAAATATTTCCACCTCTGCATAAAAATGACTTATTTGCAGTTTCACAGACTTTCCTAGGTTGGCACCCCAGGAACTAATCCTGATTCACAAAACAAAAACATCCAGTTGCCCCTGCTGCATAATTCATTGGCCCATAAATAAAAGTTGGCCAGCCCATGATCTTATCTGACAGACTCTGGGGAGCATACGTGGAAATCTCACTATGGGAGAAACACTGGTCAGGGCTGGTGGCAGCTGCTGGGCTTTGCAACCAGGGGTCAAGTGCTCCGCTTGGGTGCCTTGGCCTTGCCAAGGAGAAGGAAGGCAAAGGACAGGAACTTGCCTTGCAACCTGGAACTTGTACATTTGCAGGAAGTTAGTCTGTCTTTGGTCACTCACTTTCTGCAGGTGAATCATTTAATGGAGGTTTCTACTCATGCTGTGATCTTCCACAGCTTCACACACTGCAATGAGCCACATGCACTTTGAATTAACTGAATTGCAGTAGTACTGAGCAAGAGAAAATACCTGATTTGGCAATACTGTAAATATATACTACAGGTTTGCTTCAATTGCATCAAGAGGCAAGACTGTAATTTGAAAATCAGACATTGCTCAGATGACAAAACTGAAACACTCTTATTGAGTATTCCTTACTTTGCATCTATTTTTCCTACGAGGCTGATGGAAAGCTACATACGTTCACAATATCCTGACAAACTTCCCAACAGAAAGAGAAACCTTTTAGACACTGTCTGTAGAGAATTTTTGAAGGACCTTTTATTATTGCTTGTTTGCTCTTAAGTTCCATCTAACCTTTGAAAAATAGCATCCTGTTTGTTTTCATGATCAAGTATCTGCAATTCACTAAATTACAAATGAAGAGGAGACCTGGGTGACTTGGTGCCATAAATTTCAAGTTGAAAGAAATAATTTTTAAAAGAACTATGAATTGGTTTCTAACTTGTAACGTTTTACTACACAATAATGACTAAGATAGAAAACATTTCAATTCTCAACTATGTTTTTTATTCTGTGTTATAACAAACATGAGTGGTAGAGAGACTTGTCAACACAGTGCCTAAGGCACTATTCATCTTTCATTTCCCAGATCCAGGCTGGAACCATGTGGCAATAGACTCACTTTCTCACTAGAAATGTTGTCGTGGTGCTGAGAAACCTTCTTGACAAATATGTTTTTTAAACAGATGTATTTTTGCTAAACATTTTATCTTTGACAAAACTATATTTTGACAGAGAAAGTTTCATTGCAAATTTTTTTCACCAGCTCTAATAACAAGAAGTCAGACTTTTAGGGCCTAAATGGAGAAAGTTGCTTGGACTGTGCCTTGCTGATATAGAGAGGAGGTCTCCCTGGCTAAAGCAATGACTATTACTGTAATTAAGTAATGGGAATATATGTCTATTATCCATTGCTCTGTCCTGGCTTACCTATGTTTACTCTAAAAATTTACGTTACAGGTCCCCTCTGACTGTGGCATTCAGAGCCAAAGATAGGACCAAAACCTGCCTCATCCTCCTCAGCTGGTCTTCACAGCTATGTCTGAATGACTGCTTCAGGTATTTAAGTAGTAATTAACAATAGAAATGTTTGGAATAAATGAGTAAGGACAGGGCATTTGAAAAATAGTTAACAGATGTTCTTAACATTGCTGCTGGCATAATAACATTGCTCCAGTAATTTATGTGATGTGGAGTTTATTTAGCTGCTGCAAACATACAGGGTTATAATAATCATAAACAGGTTGAATTAAGCACAATACATCATGGATGCATAACATACATAGATGCATAACATACATAGTCTTAAAAAATAATCCCAGAAACAGCATGCCTTAAAGATATTACATGTGCAATATGTTCTACAATCTGAGTGTGAAAAGCTAGCCAGAAAGCATCTTTCAGACTTAAAAAGATTAAAAAAAATAAAACCCCAGACATATTTTACAGATAATTTTAACTATATTTTGGGATAGCAAACATTCAATTCAAACATTGAATCCTGGCATACTTCAGTAAGATATCAATCAGCACAACAGTGCTGCCTTTTTTTCCTTTGAAAAATGAAAGAATTAAATTCAAAACAAACAACTTCAATTTAACACCAAACTACAGGATAACCAATCTTAAAAATGTCAAATTGTAATGGATCTTAATACCCATACAAAGAACAGAAATAGTGACATTGTTCCTTGGTAATGCATAGCAACCCTACAGAATTTCAGTGAAGGAGAAAGAAGGGAAAAACACCTTATTACTTCTAACTCCTGGGAGCCATTTTGGTCTCCAAAGGTTTTAGACAGCCTCAGGCCATATGTCTGCAGTGTTTGGGGAAATGACTTGCCTTTGCACAAACACTACAATGTTCCCCAGCATCCCCGCTCAATTTCCATTTAACTCTTCCTTACCTGTATCAGCCTTTCCCCCCCCCTTTTTGCAGCAACATTTCAGAAGGGTTTTGCTTAAAAAAAAAAAACAAAAAAAGAAAAAAGAAAAAAAACCACACAAAACCACAAACCAAAACCCTTCTGCTTTTTCTGACAAGTTTTCTTAGAAAAAAAATAGGACCAGAATTTATAAATCTTTGAGAGAAAACAGAAATCCGTTTTAAACTAAAATATTTGGAAACAAAACTAGTTTAGCTAGCAGTCATGGAGCTTTGAAGTTTGATATTGCTCAAATGTTTGTCTGGTTTACCTCAGTTAACAACAAATAGGTAGACAACAAAAAATCATAATCAACAATCCCATAGAAAACAATGGCACTACTAAAATCCTATCAGTGTATTTAGATTTTTAATTACATTCTTAGCACCACATTACAGGCTATTATTAAGTCCCTGGATAAGGCCTCAAACTATTAACTGTTTTGTCTTTTCAGAAGTAATAGGAAATAACACACCTAATATAGAAGGAAAGAGAAAGATTTAATCCTCCCTATATTTTTCTAAACTCACTTAGAGATGTTTTGTGTTTTCCTCTGTTTTCTGTAAAGATTCAAGGCAATGCACTGCAAGCTATTTTGCTTGATAGCTGTTTTAAAAACCTCTAGAAAATTCTTAGCCAAGGTCACTATTGATGACTAAAAGTATGACAGTATATGAGGCTACTAAAATATTCTGTTCATCTCAGAGGTTGAGTTAAGCAGCTCTAAGAAAGAGGAAAATCAATATAGTACTTCACAGAGAGGAAGAAAATGAAAGTTTAGCAGTTAAGTGGTTAATGCAATTCCTAAGTGTTCAGCAATCATTGCAATTTAGTGCCATTTCAATTATTACACAATAAACAGACCATATTGTCTGGAAACAAATTTTTATGAGTATAGCTGAAGGGGTTACAACTTATTTAGCTCCTGAAACTCTAAGGGAAAGAACATTTCTGAATGCTAACACTACAGATAAGAAATATGCAGGTACAATAGAAAGGTTATTTTTAGGTCACTACTATGGTAACTAACCACACTGACCTTTAAAATTAGTATGCAGTTCAAGAAAAATGAAGTTGAGTAAAATGTTCTTTAAACAGGATCATTTTAATAAACAATATTTCACATCCTTACAGCACAATGTTGTCATTTTTTACGGCTATTAATTTTACTTTTGTATCACAGCATCATAATATAATGTATAAGGATATCATGATGCAGAACGGGCTAGGAAAAAAACATGCAAACAGCCAGAAAACTGATTAAACTATCATTAATTTATGTTTAAAGAATTTAAAAAAAATAAGAATGGTTATATTTATTTTTGCCATTTATTTTATAAAATAAAACTGCTAGCTGGTGATGGTCAGTTTTTCATATAACGTGAAGTCATGGAAGCATTCATAACTGGAATACTTAAAATCATCTTACTTTGTCTCATTTTGCTGAAATACAGCATTTTAAGTGGATTTTGAAAGCAAACCCTGTTCTGCAATTTATAAATTCAAAGACAAACAGGTGAGAGTAATGCTCAGGGCAGATGAAATAAATAGCATGAGATTAAAAGTGTATGGTTGATGGCAGCAAGGACTCAATAAAGGAAACAATATTGTGAACAGAGTATCGTTGGAATCCAATGTACTAATGTTTACTTAGACAAAGCATCAATTAGAATCATGGCTTTAATAAATAATATATTATGTGTCAGTCCATTAGGTAAGAAATGGAAATCAAATTTTGGCTGGTCATAAATGTGTGCTGGCAGTTCAACAAAACCACCATTACAGAGAATATATGTAATATGCTGAAACTTGGAAAGATCAAATTTAACCTGTAAATTTACAATCATCAAACACAGAACACAACTGCTCTAATTTCATTGAGATTAGTCTCAACCATGTTTGAAACAGTTTACAATGATATTGATATTGAATTGCTGAGGTGAGTAGCTCAGCGGAGCGGGGGGGAGATCAGCGTTCAGGAGCCTCAACTCAGAGCGACAAGAGCCACCGAGGGAGCTTCAAGTCCTCGACAAGACCTGCCCAGGAGCCGACAGCTCAGCTAACGCGAGCAGCTGACTCACAGGGGGCGGAACCAGGAGGAACGGCGGCAGATTTAAACGGGGCATCACCAACCGTAGCTGGTCAATTGCTGAGGTGAGTAGCTCGAGAGGGGACGCCTTCAACACCGGAGCGGGGGGGGGGGGGGGGGGGGAAGATGATCAGCGTCCAGGAGCCTCAACTCAGAGCGACAAGAGCCACCGAGGGAGCCTCAAGTCCTCGACAGGACCTGCCCACGAGCCGGCAGCTCAGCTGACTCACACGGGGCGGAGCCTGAAGCAGTGGCACCAGCCCTGACTGGTTAAAAACGTGCCCCAGGGAGCGCGAGCGACTAGGAGTGGGCAGGCGAACAGAGCGGGTCGAGGCAGTTCGCGCGGGCAGGCGAACAGAGCGGGTCGAGGCAGTTCGCGCGGGATGGTGAGCACCCCTCGTATGATCAGGGCCTGGTCTGGGAGCTCTGCTCTGGCTACCCCGGCGGTGGCCAGCGTAGGCGCCCAGACAGAGCCGATGAGAGGGGAGGCTGCAGTGCAGAGCTCTGAGTGTAGAGAGTGCCTGCACTGGTCTCCTGAAGGGAGGGTGCGCAATGGGCAGGGCTGCACTCGGTGCTCCCTGGTGGAGGTGCTCCTGCAGCATCTGGCTGAGCTGCGGGATGTCAGGGAAGCAGAGAGGAAGCAGGAATGCTTGCTCCCGGCCCAAACTGTGCTGGGGTCTCGAGCTTCACCTCTACCTCATGAAAGAAAGAAGGAGGCCGTTAACCTGGGAAGCTGGGAGTTTAGTGACAAAAAAAAAAAAACAAAACAAAACCAAAACAACAAATAAAAGGAGGAAAAGGACAACCAAAAGCAAGGGGCTTCCCCCTAAATCCCCTGTCCCCACGCAGAACCGCTTTGCTGTCCTGCAGGGGGCTAATGAGGAAGCGCACTCGAGCCAGAAACAGCCGGTTGATGCACGGCTAAAGAAGATCTCTATTGGTGCTGCTAGGAAAAAGCGGCGGGTTGTAGTAGTAGGGGATTCTAAGCTGAAAGGGACAGAAGCACTTGTCTGCCGGCCAGACCCCATCTCAAGGGAGGTGTGTTGCCTACCGGGGGCACGGATCAGGGATGTGGCAGAGAGGCTGCCTGCTCTAGTAAGTCCCACGGACTATTACCCACTCCTGGTGATACATGTGGGTGCTAGGGATATAGGTAGTAGTAGCCTGGGGAACATAAAGAAGGACTACAGAGACATGGGGGAGGTGGTTAGGGGCTCTGGAGCTCAGGTGGTCTTTTCATCAATTCTCCAGGGTACGGGGGAGGACCTAAAAAAACCTAGGAGGATTAGCCAGGTTAATAAATGGTTAAAAGGGTGGTGTCATAGTCAGGGGTTTGGGTGTCTTGAACACAGGACCCAAGCTTGTAGGCCATGTCCAGTGGGGGCTGGTGGAGCTGGTCTGATGATAAAGAAGGGAAAGAGCAGTTTTGGTAGGAGGCTTGTGTCGTGGTTTAAACCCAGACAGGTAATTCGTTCACTCACCCCCCTCCCCCTTCTTTCCCTCCCCCTACTCCCAGAGGGACGGAGAGGAGAATCGAAAAGAATGCAACTCCCACGGGTTGAGATAAGAACAGTTTAGTAACTAAGGTATAACACAGATCACTACTGCTGCCACCAATGATAATAATGATAAAGGAAATAACAAGAGAAGAGAATACAACACCTCAGCACCAGCTGACCGATAACTCGCCCCCCAAGCCCGACCAAGCTCCGACCGATACCTCCTCCAACCCTGCAGTCCCCCAGCCCTTCCGGCTAACTCCCAGTTACATCCTGGGCATGACGTGCTGTGGTATGGAATACCTCTTTGGTCAGTTTGGGTCAGGTGTACTGTCTCTGCCTCCTCCTGGCTTCCCCTCCTCCCTGGCAGAGCATGAGGCTCACAAAGTCCTTGGCCAAACAAAACATCATTGTTATCAGCTCTGTTTCCAAGCTGAAAGTCAAAACACTGCACTGCACCAGCTACCAAGAAGGAGAAAAATGACTGCTACTGCTGAACCCAGGACATTATCCACCCCTTATTCCATACCATTCATGTCATGCTCAGATCCCACATTTTCAATATACCATCACTCTTACCTAAGTGCACTCTTATCTTAGTGCATGGACCAGTCCCTATAAAGCTGCTGAGTCCATCTGGTCCATGATGTCAGGCTCCATCTCTTGTAACAGTCTTCCAGAGCAGGAGAGACTGTGTGCAGTGTTCACACTCGTGAATAACCTGGGCAATAGCTTCCATTACTACGTCCACCCCTCAATCATGAGTCCGTCTCTATGTTGCATCTCTGCCCTGATGGCCTCAATCTCATGGGCCCTTCCAGGCTCAAAATAATTCACTGTCCCCTTCAGCAGTTTCTGCAGCTTGTTGCTGGGGACTCCATACAGCTGCCTTCCATCTCCGATGCTTCCAAAGCACTGGAGGGGCCCAGTGGACTAGATACTTGCCCATACCGTCCCACACACCCTGCCACTCATCACTGTCCAGCCTTGGAGAAAACCTTTTGGTCCCCCTATATCCTCGTCTAACCCCAGACAAGACGCAAACCTGACTCTGCTTAACTTTTGAGGTCGGACAAAATGGTTGTGGGTAGAACACAGTCTGTGTGTGTGCCAACATGCTGATCCCCACCACAATCAGCAGGCAGGTCCCAAGGATACCCAAAGGCCATTCAAAACCTTCAGAACTCTCAGTTGATGCTGCTGTACTTGTCACTGGGGCTGGTGTAGCTGCTGTGCTTGCCGGCTCTCCCACCACCAGCTTCTCTTTTCCTGAGTCCAGCTCTTCCTCCTCTGCCTTGCTGGGAAATGCTGCGTGGTCTTCTGCATCCTCCCGGGGCTCGGGGGGCGGCTGCCGGGGAATGCTCTCGGCCGTCGCGGGGCTCGGCTCGGCCGCGGGGCTCGGCTCCTCCGCGGGGCTGGGCTCGGCCCCCGGGCTCGGCTCGGCCGCGGGGCTCGGCTCCTCCGCCGCCTTCTCCCTCTGCTCGGCAGCCGCCTCCTTCCGCTCCTCGACCTCCCCGACCTCCTCCACCGGCAGCCGTCCCCTCGCGGCCTCCGGCCCCGCTCCCGCCGCCGCTTGGTCCCCGGGGCCGCTCTCCCGGGCCGGTTCGGCTGCCGCCGGCTCCCGGGGCCGCTCCCCCTCGGCTCCCCGCAGCCTCACGAAGATGGAGAGTAGGGCGAGGGCCAGGACGGTGAAGAGCAGCCGGACGGCCAGGTACAAGTCCACGGCCACGTCCGTCCCGCCCTGCTGCTGGAGCCCGCCCGTATTACAAGCCATTGCCATAAAGCACAGTGAGACAAGAAC
Source organism: Pezoporus flaviventris (assembly GCF_033815535.1). Classification (NCBI taxonomy): domain Eukaryota; kingdom Metazoa; phylum Chordata; class Aves; order Psittaciformes; family Psittacidae; genus Pezoporus; species Pezoporus flaviventris. The sequence continues at coordinate 104,388 of NW_026892625.1, forward strand.
CTTAGCCCAAGCCCCACACTTGATAAACACTAACACAGCAAATACCGGCTCTACATAAGTTACAACATTCTGAAGCTGTGAGATCAACAAGAACAACTCTGAGAGCCAATAAATCAGCATTGTGATGACTGACTATTAATCCAGTCAAATCTGTCGTTATCTCAACCCTTCGTGCCCCACGTTGGGCACCAAAAAGAACTGTCGTGGTTTTAAACCCAGACAGGTCATTCGTTCACTCACCCCCCCCCCCCTTCTTTCCCTCCCCCTACTCCCGGAGGGACGGAGAGGAGAATCGAAAAGAATGCAACTCCCACGGGTTGAGATAAGAACAGTTTAGTAACTAAGGTATAACACAGATCACTACTGCTACCAGCAATGATAATAATGATAAAGGAAATAACAAGGGAAGAGAATACAACACCTCAGCACCAGCTGACCGATAACTCGCCCCCCAAGCCCGACCAAGCTCTGACCGATACCTCCTCCAACCCTGCAGTCCCCCAGCCCTTCCGGCTCACTCCCAGTTACATCCTGGGCATGATGTGCTGTGGTATGGAATACCTCTTTGGTCAGTTTGGGTCAGGTGTCCTGTCTCTGCTTCCTCCTGGCTTCCCCTCCTCCCTGGCAGAGCATGAGGCTCACAAAGTCCTTGGCCAAACCAAAACATCATTGTTATCAGCTCTGTTCCCAAGCTGAAAGTCAAAACACTGCACTGCACCAGCTACCAAGAAGAAGAAAAATGACTGCTACTGCTGAACCCAGGACTGCTTGCCAGACTGGTCAAGGAGGCTTTAAGCTAGTTTTGTTTGCCGAGGGGGGGCATCATTCCATTCCAACACACCCAGTCAGTTGCCAGAACCTATAATAAATGCTTGGAGCAATGTAGAGATATCCCAGCTGCTCCAGCCAATAAGCCGGCTCAGATGCCTCTATACAAATGCCTGTAGCATGGGGAACAAATAAGAGGAATTAGAGATGTGGGCACATCTACAGGGGTATGATATAATAGGCATCACAGAAACATGGTGGGATGGCTCCTATGACTGGAGTGTTGGAATGGAAGGTTACAGGCTCTTTAGGAAAGACAGGCCTGGCAGGCGGGGAGGGGGAGTTGCCCTTTTATGTTAGGGATAAGCTGGAGAGTATGGAACTCTGCCTGGGGATAGGTGAGCAGTCCACAGAGAGTTTGTGGGTCAGGGTTAAAGGGAATATAGCTATGGGAGACATTACTCTGGGGGGTCTGCTACATACCGCCTGATCAAGGAGAACCTGCGGATGAAGCACTCCATAGACAGATAGGAAAAGCCTCACACTCGCAGGCCCTTGTTCTCATGGGTGACTTCAACCACCCTGACATCTGTTGGAAGGACGGTACAGCCCGGCACAAGCAATCCAGGAAGTTCCTCGATTGTGTAGAAGACAACTTCCTTCTGCAAGTAATAGAGGAGCTGACAAGGAGAGGTGCCATGCTTGACCTCATGCTCACTAACAGGGAAGGGCTTGTTGGAAATGTGACTCTCCAGGGCAGCCTTGGATGCAGTGATCATGAGATGCTTGAATTTGAGATCCTCAGGACAGTGAGAAGAGTGTGCAGCAAGCTCACTGCCCTGGACTTCAAAAGAGCAGACTTTGGCCTCTTCAGGAACCTGCTTAGGAAGGTTCCATGGGATACAGCCCTAGAGGGCAGAGGGGCCCAAGACTGTTGGTTGATATTCAAGGATCACCTGCTGCAAGCTCAGGAGTGTTGCATCCCAACCAGAAGGAAGTGCAGCAGGAGGGCCAGGAGGCCTCCTTGGAAGGATAAGGAGCTCCTGAGGAAAATTCATTTGAAAAAAGAGGCTTATAATAAGTGGAAGCAAGGACAGGTGGCACGGGGAGAATACAGGGATGTTGTCCGAGAAGCTAGGGACCAGGTTAGGAAAGCTAAGGCTCAGTTAGAATGAAACTTAGCTAGAGGTATTAAAGATAACAGGAAGGGATTCTACAGGTACATAGCAAATAAAAAACAGACTAGGGAGAATGTAGGCCCCTCAGGAAGCTCTCGGGAGAACTGGCTACACAGGATTTGGAGAAAGCTGAGGTTCTGAATGACTTCTTTGCCTTGGTCTTCACTGGCAAAGGCTCTGACCACACCACCCATCTTGGAAGGCAGATGCAGGGACTGTGAGAATGAAGACCTTGCACCCACTGTAGGAGAGGAACTGGTTCGAGACCATCTTAAAAATCTGAATGTGCACAAGTCCATGGGTCCTGAGGAGATCCATCCACGGGTCCTGGTGGAGCTGGCAAATGAAGTTGCGAAGCCGCTGGCCATCATATTTGAGAAATCAAGGCAGTCAGATGAAGCTCCCGATGACTGGAAAAAGGGAAATATAACCCCCATTTTCAAGAAGGGGAAAATGGATGATCTGGGGAATTACAGACTGGTCAGTGTCACCTCTGTGCCTGGCAAAATCTTTGAACAGATTCTGCTGGGTGCCATGCTAAGGCACATGAAAATCAACAAGGTGCTTGGTGACAGCCAGCATGGCTTCACTAAGGGGAAATCCTGCCTGACCAATTTGGTGGCCTTCTATGATGGGGCTACAGAACTGATGGATGGGGTAGAGCAGTTGATGTCATCTACCTGGACTTGTGCGAAGCATTAGACGCTGTCCCACACGCCATCCTTGTCTCTAAATTGGAGAGACATGAATTTGATGGATGGACCACTTGGTGGATTAAGAACTGGCTGGATGGCTGCACGCAAAGAGTTGTGGTCAATGGCTCAATGTCCGGCTGGGGACCAGTAACGAGTGGCGTCCCTCAGGGATCGGTGTTGGGACCGGTCTTGTTTAACATCTTCATCACTGACATGGACAGTGGGATTGAGTGCGCCCTCATCAAGTTTGCTGATGACACCAAGCTGTGTGGTTCGGTTGATATGCTGGAGGGAAGGAATGCCATCCAGAGGGACCTCGACACACTTGTGAGGTGGGCTGATGCCAACCTCATGAGGTTTAACCATGCCAAGTGCAAGGTCCTACACCTGGGTTGGAGCAATCCCAGGCACAGCTACAGGTTGGGCAGAGAAGAGATTCAGAGCAGCCCTGAGGAGAAGGACTTGGGGGTGTTGGTCGATGAGAAAATGAACATGAGCCGGCAGTGTGTGCTTGCAGCCCAGAAAGCCAACCGTATCCTGGGCTGCATCAAAAGGAGTGTGACCAGCAGGTCGAAGGAGGTGATCCTGCCCCTCTGCTCTTGTGAGACCTCACCTGGAGTATTGTGTGCAGTTCTGGTGTTCTCAACATAAAAAGGACATGGAACTGTTGGAATAAGCCCAGAGAAGGGCCACGAGTACGATCAGGGGACTGGAGCACCTCCCGTATGAAGACAGGCTGAGGAAGTTGGGGCTGTTCAGCCTGGAGAAGAGAAGGCTGCATGGAGACCTCATAGCAGCCTTCCAGTATCTGAAGGGGGCCTATAGGGATGCTGGAGAGGGACTCTTCATTAGAGACTGTAGTGACAGGACAAGGGGTAAAGGGTTAAAACTTAAACAGGGGAAGTTTAGGTTGGATATAAGAAGGAAATTCTTTACTGTTAGCGTGGTGAGGCACTGGATTCGGTTGCCCAGGGAGGTTGTGAATGCTCCATCCCTGGCAGTGTTCAAGGCCAGGTTGGACGAGGCCTTGGGTGATATGATTTAGGGTTAGGTGTCCCTGCCCACGGCAGGGGGGTTGGAACTAGATGATCCTGAGGTCCTTTCCAACCCTAACGATTCTATGATTCTAAGAGAATACAACACCTCACCACCAGCCGACCGATAACTCGCCCCCCCAGCCCGACCAAGCACCAACCGATACCTCTTCCAACCCCACAGTCCACTAGCGCTTCCAGGTAACTCTCAGTTACATCCTGGGCATGGTGTGCTGTGGTATGGAATACTTCTTTGGTCTGTTTATGTCAGGTGTCCTGTCTCTGCTTCCTCCTGGCTTCCCCTCCTCCCTGGCAGAGCATGAGGCTCAGAAAAGTCCTTGGCTAGACCAATCATTTCAGCGTTATCAGCGCTGGTCCCAGGCTGAAAGTCAAAAACACAGCACTGCACCAGCTACTAAGAAGGAGAAAAAATGACTGCTACTGCTGAACCCAGGACAGTCAATGTAAATGTTTTCCGGGTTAAAAATTCTGTTGAGAAATTACAAAAATATACATCCAATCTGTCCATGTTTTTAAGTGGTCACCCTAGGTGAGCTGATTTCTCTCCAATGGTGCTCATGGAGCTACAGTAGCAGCCATACTCCTTGGGGTTTGTTTTTTTTTCTATCTAATACTTACAATACCTTTTCTTACTAAAAAAAAGAAAAATAAAATTAAGCTGTTTATAAACATGTAGTAACATGGCAATGGGATCTTGTTTCCAAAAATGTAACATACAATCCTAATCTTAACTATTCTGAAAATTTAAGACCTACTGGTTAGCCTTCTCTTCTTTGTGCAGTAATTTTGCTTATAGTAAATAATCAAAATTGCAATTTTTTGAAAGCTAACCAAGTCTCTGAGCATTCTTCTTGACATCTTTTCAGCCAAGATTGTTTATAGCTGTTGGCGACTGAATGAGCTTATTTAAGAAAAAGAACGTAAGTGTGCCAGCCAGATGAGAACGCTAAGCAGGAAGGGAACAAGCTAACACAACAGGTAGACTGCCTGTATGGGAAAGATTTCCCCCAGATTAGTCTCTCATCAGCAAAGACCACCAGCAAAGTCATTATTTCTGCTGTACTGTATGTGACAATCTCCACATTTATGTTAAAAGAGATTCAGATTCTGACAGGTTATTTTTCATTTTGCTACTTGTCTGGTATTTACGCAAACAAATACAATTTTTGGTTAAAACAAAACAAAACAACTGCTCATGTAAGTAATCATTTAGAAATAAGGTTCCACCAATATTATTTTCCAGTCTGGCATAAGAGAAACATGAAGCAGAAATAATTACTGTCTGACACTAGGAAAAACAATGGTGATTAACTACACAGATTTAGCTTTAAAATACAGATTTCACTGCAATATCATGGCCACATATAAGCATCCAGATTTAAAAAGAAGCTTCTAATTCAAAGGAGAGAGTGGAGGGGGGGGTTGTGTGTATAAATAAATATTATTTTAATCTATTTAGTCTGCAAATCTATTTAAAATACAATAAAATGAGAGGCAGGTCTAAAGACTAAATACTGAAATATAAGACTGTCAAATGAACAAACTTTTTCACTCTGCACTTTTTATTTTATCACTAGATGCTATTCCTAACTTATTAAAATTGATCAAATAGAAATCTGTGAATAAAGAAAAAAATAAGCCTAGAAAAGTGTGACTTGGATTTAATATTATATAATTGCCAAGGGACATACTGAGATCAATGCTTTTTTGCCCGAAATGGATGTCAGAAAGAGATGTACTTCAGTCTTTTAGGGAACACGGGTCTATTTAATTCTTGTGTCTGATGTATGTGAAATATGCCTGTCTTAGCCTTCTTTCTTGCCTTAAGGCCATTCTGGAGGCAGACATTACTACTTTTAATAGGCCACCATCTGAGGGATCCAATAACCCATTGACTCTAATGGACTTGCCTGTTTATTCACTTACACCTTTTTTTTCAGACAATTTTAGTTTTGCATGCTGAGTTGTTTCACTTTAAATTAAAAGAAACAAAGGGGAAAAGACTGTGTGGCTAATAAACCATGATTATTTTCAAAGTTCTTCACAACAGGATCCTCCATATACTAAGGTATATCACTTGAGAACAGATTCACTGCTGTGATTCTCCACTTGTTAGAATCAACAAAACTTCTAAATTTAGCGAGACAAAAAGTAGGTTATTATAAACTGTCGAGGTTTAAAACCAGGCAGAGGGCTCGTTCACTCACTCCCCCCCCTTTTGTCCTCCCCCTACTCCCGGAGGGACGGAGAGGAGAATCGAAAAGAATGCAATTCCCACGGGTTGAGATAAGAACAGTTGTCCTGGGTTCAGCAGTAGCAGTCATTTTTCTCCTTCTTGGTAGCTGGTGCAGTGCAGTGTTTTGACTTTCGGCCTGGGAACAGAGCTCATAGCGATGTTTTGGTTTGGCCAAGGACTTTGTGAGCCTCATGCTCTGCCAGGGAGGAGGGGAAGCCAGGAGGAAGCAGAGACAGGACACCTGACCCAAACTGACCAAAGAGGTATTCCATACCACAGCACGTCATGCCCAGGATGTAACTGGGAGTTAGCCGGAAGGTCTGGGAGACGGCAGGGTTGGAGGAGGTATCGGTCGGAGCTTGGTCGGGCTGGGGGGGGCGAGTTATCGGTCGGCTGGTGGTGAGGTGTTGTATTCCCTTGTTATTTCCTTTATCATTATTATTATTGGTGGTAGCAGTAGTGATTTGTGTTATACCTTAGTTACTAAAGTGTTCTTATCTCAACCCGTGGGAGTTGCATTCTTTTCAACTTTCCTCTCCATCCCTCCGAGAGCAGGGGGAGGGCAAGAAAGGGGGGGGGAAGTGAGCGAACGAATTACCTGACTGGGTTTAAACCACGACAGTTCTTTTTGGCTCCCAACATGGGGCACGAAGGGTTGAGATAACGACAGATCTGACCAGATTAATAGTCACTCATCACAATGACGATTTATTGGCTCTCAGAGTTGTTTCTCTTGATCTCACAGCTTCAGAATGTTGTAACTTATGTAGAGCCGGTATTTGCTGTGTTAGTGTTTATCAAGTGTGGGGCTTGGGCTAAGGTTCTTGTCTCGCTGTGCTTTATGGCAATGGCTTGTAATACGGGCGGGCTCCAGCAGCAGGGCGGGACGGACGTGGCCGTGGACTTGTACCTGGCCGTCCGGCTGCTCTTCACCGTCCTGGCCCTCGCCCAACTCTCCATCTTCGTGAGGCTGCGGGGAGCCGAGGGGGAGCGGCCCCGAGAGCCGGCGGCAGCCGAACCGGCCCGGGAGAGCGGCCCCGGGGACCGAGCGGCGGCGGGAGCGGGGCCGGAGGCCGCGAGGGGACGGCTGCCGGTGGAGGAGGTCGGGGCGGTCGAGGAGAGGAAGGAGGCGGCTGCCGAGCAGCGGGAGAAGGCGGCGGAGGAGCCGAGCCCCGCGGCCGAGCCGAGCCCCGCGGAAGAGCCGAGCCCCGCGGAGGAGCCGAGCCCCGCGGCAGAGCCGAGCCCCTCGACGGCCGAGAGCATCCCCCGGAAGCAGCCCGCCGAGCCCCAGGAGGATGCAGGAGACCACGCAGCATTTCCCAGCAAGGCAGAGGAGGAAGAGCTGGACTCAGGAAAAGAGAAGCTGGCGGTGGGAGAGCCGGCAAGCACAGAAGCTACACCAGCCCCAGTGACAAGTACAGCAGCATCAACTGAGAGTTCTGAAGGTTTTGAATGGCCTTTGGGTATCCTTGGGACCTGCCTGCTGATTGTGATGGGGATCAGCATGTTGGCACACACACAGGCTGTGTTCTACCCACAACCATTTTGTCCGACCTCAAAAGTTAAGCAGAGTCAGGTTTGCGTCTTGTCTGGGGTTAGACGAGGATATAGGGGGACCAAAAGGTTTTCTCCAAGGCTGGACAGTGATGAGTGGCAGGGTGTGTGGGACGGTATGGGCAAGTATCTAGTCCACTGGGCCCCTCCAGTGCTTTGGAAGCATCGGAGATGGAAGGCAGCTGTATGGAGTCCCCAGCAACAAGCTGCAGAAACTGCTGGAGGGGACATTGAATTATTTTAAGCCTGGTGGGCCCATGGCACTTCAGGCCATCAGAGCAGAGATGCAACATACAGATGGACTCATGATTGAGGGGTGGACTTAGCAATGGACACTATTGCCCAGGTTATTCACAAGTGTGAACACTGCACACAGTCTCTCCTGCTCTGGAAGACTGTTACAAGAGATGGAGCCTGACATCATGGACCAGATGGACTCAGCAGCTTTATAGGGACTGGTCCATGCACTAAGATAAGAGTGCACTGAGATAAGAGTGATGGTATATTGAAAATGTGGGATCTGAGCATGACGTGAATGGTATGGAATAAGGGGTGGATAATGTCCTGGGTTCAGCAGTAGCAGTCATTTTTCTCCTTCTTGGTAGCTGGTGCAGTGCAGTGTTTTGACTTTCGGCCTGGGAACAGAGCTGATAGCGATGTTTTGGTTTGGCCAAGGACTTTGTGAGCCTCATGCTCTGCCAGGGATGAGGGGAAGCCAGGAGGAAGCAGAGACAGGACACCTGACCCAAATGGACCAAAGAGGTATTCCATACCACAGCACGTCATGCCCAGGATGTAACTGGGAGTTAGCCGGAAGGTCTGGGAGACGGCAGGGTTGGAGGAGGTATCGGTCAGAGCTTGGTCGGGCTGGGGGGGGCGAGTTATCGGTCGGCTGGTGGTGAGGTGTTGTATTCCCTTGTTATTTCCTTTATCATTATTATCATTGGTGGTAGCAGTAGTGATTTGTGTTATACCTTAGTTACTAAACTGTTCTTATCTCAACCCGTGGGAGTTGCATTCTTTTCAATTTTCCTCTCCATCCCTCCGAGAGCAGGGGGAGGGCAAGAAAGGGGGGGGGAAGTGAGCGAACGAATTACCTGACTGGGTTTAAACCACGACAACAGTTTAGTAACTGAGGTATAACACAAATCACTACTGCTACCACCAATAATAATAATGATAAAAGAAACAAAGAGGGAAGAGAATACAACACCTCACCACCAGCCAACTGATAACTCGCCCCCCCCCCCCCCCAACCCAACCAAGCACCGACCGATACCTCCTCCAACCCTGCAGACTCCCTGTCCTTCCCAGTTACATCCTGGGCATGACGTGCTGTGGTATGGAATACCTCTTTAGCTAGCTTGGGTCAGGTGTCCTGTCTGTGCTTCCTCCCGGCTTCCCCTCCTCCCTGGCAGAGCATGAGGCTCACAAAGTCCTTGGCCAAACCAAAACATCATTGTTATCAGCTCTGTTCCCAAGTCGAAAGACAAAAACACAGCGCTGCACCAACTACCAAGAAGGAGAAACATGACTGCTACTGCTGAACCCAGGACATTATCCACCCCTTATTCCATACCATTCACGTCATGCTCAGATCCCACATTTTCAATATACCATCACTCTTATCTTAGTGCATGGACCAGTCCCTATAAAGCTGCTGAGTCTATCTGGTCCATGATGGCAGGCTCCATCTCTTGTAACAATCTTTCAGAGCAGGAGAGGCTGTGTCCAGTGTTCACACTCGTGAATAATCTGGGCAATAGCATCCATTGCTAAGTCCACCCCTTGATCATGAGTCTATCTCTATGTTGCATTTCTGCCCTGATGGCCTGAATGTCATGGGCCCACCCAGCTCAAAATAATTCACTGTCCCCTCCAGCAGTTTCTGCAGCTTGTTGATGGGGACTCCATAGAGCTGCCTTCCATCTCCGATGCTTCCAAAGCACTGGAGGGGCCCAGTGGACTAGATACTTGCCCATACTGTCCCACACACCCTGCCACTCATGACTGTCCAGCTTTGGGGAAAATCTCCTGGTCCCCCTATATCATCGTCTAACTCCAGACAAGACCCAAACCCGACTCTGCTGAACTTTTGAGATCAGACAAAATGGTCGTGGGTAAAACACAGTCTGTATGTGTGCCAATATTCTGATCCCCATCACAATCAGCAGGCAGGTCCCAAGGATACCCAAAGGCCATTCATTCAAAACCTTCAAAACTCTCAAACGATGCTGCTGTACTTGTCACTGGGGCTGTTGTAGCTGCTGTGCTTGCCGGCTCTCCCACCACCAGCTTCTCTTTTTCTGAGTCCAGCTCTTCCTCCTCTGCCTTGCTGGGAAATGCTGCCTGGTCTCCTGCATCCTCCTGGGGCTCGGGGGGCGGCTTCCAGGGAATGCTCTCGGCCGCCGCGGGGCTCGGCTCCTCCACGAGGCTCGGCTCCTCCGCCGCCTTCTCCCGCTGATCGGCAGCCGCCTCCTTCGGCTCCTCGACCTCCCCGACCCCCTCCACCGCCAGCCGTCCCCTCGCGGCCTCCGGCCCCGCTCCCGCCGCCGCTTGGTCCCCGGGGCCTCTCTCCCGGGCCGCTTCAACAGCCGGCGGCTCCCGGGGCGGCTCCCCCTCGGCTCCCAGCAGCCTCACGAAGACGGAGGCGAGGACGAGGGCCAGGACGGTGAAGAGCAGAGGGACGGCCAGGTACAAGTCCACGGCCACGTCCGTCCCGCCCTGCTGCTGGAGCCCGCCCGTATTACAAATCATTGCCATAAAGTTCAGTGAGACAAGAACCTTAACCCAAGCCCCACACCTGATAAACACTAACACAGCAAATACTGCGTCTAAGTAATGTACGACATTCTGAAAGTGTGAGGTGAAAAGAAACAACTCTGAGAGCCAGTAAATCAGCATTGTGACGAGTGACTGTTAATCTGGTCAGATCTGTTGTTATCTCAACCCCTCGTGCCCCACGTTGGGCACCAAATTACTGTCGTGGTTTAAACCCAGTCAGGTAATTCGTTCACTCACTCCCCCCCCCTTCTTGCCCTCCCCCTACTCCCAGAGGGACGGAGAGGAGAATCAAAAAGAATGCAACTCTCACGGGTTGAGATAAGAACTGTTTAGTAACTAAGGTATAACACAAATCACTACTGCTACCACCAATAATAATAATGATAAAGGAAATAACAAGGGAACAGAATACATCATCTCACCACCAGCCGACCGATAACTCGCCCCCCCCCCAGCCCGACCAAGCTCTGACCGATACCTCCTCCAACCCTGCAGTCTCCCAGCCCTTCCGGCTAACTCTCAGTTACATCCTGGGCATGACGTGCTGTGGTATGGAATAGCTCTTTGGTCAGTTTGGGTCAGGTGTCCTGTCTCTGCTTCCTCCCAGCTTCCCCTCCTCCCTGGCAGAGCATGAGGCTCACAAAGTCCTTGGCCAAACCAAAACATCTCTATCAGCTCTGTTCCCGAGCCGAAAGTCAAAACACTGCACTGCACCAGCTACCAAGGAGGAGAAACATGACTGCTACTGCTGAACCCAGGACATAAAAGAAATAACAAGGGAAGAGAATACAACACCTCACCACCAGCCGACTGATAACTCGCCCCCCTCCCCCCAACCCAACCAAGCACTGACCGATACCTCCTCCAACCCTTCAGACTCCCTGCCCTTCCCAGTTACATCCTGGGCATGACGTGCTGTGGTATGGAATACCTCTTTGGTCAGTTTGGGTCAGGTGTCCTGTCTCTGCTTCCTCCTGGCTTCCCCTCCTCCCTGGCAGAGCATGAGGCTCACAAAGTCCTTGGCCAAACCAAAACATCATTGTTATCAGCTCTGTTCCCAAGTCGAAAGTCAAAACACAGTGCTGCACCAACTACCAAGAGGGAGAAAAATGACTGCTACTGCTGAACCCAGGACATAAACTCTTGCTTATAATGTATTAATGATTTGCAGCAGTCTAAAGCAGACAGTTTCAAATCATTATGAAGACTGTGAGCATCTCCAAAGAATAATACAGCTGAAGTTAATGATTTTACAGTATTCTCACCAACAAAAATAGCATACAGTTTAATCTAACCCTTCATCTATACTTTGAAGATCATATGTAATGATCACTGGTGTGTTATCAGCATTGTTCTCAGACTAAAGCCGAAACACAGCACTGCACCAGCTACTGGGAAGGGGAAAAATAACTGTTACAGCTGAACCCAGGACAAGTTCTTCCTCCCTGTCCTTGGGAGGGTCTCTTGCATCTCACCCTCCACAGCTTGCAGGTCCTGTGCAAAAGCTACTGTTCATCAACCTCTTTTTCCAGACCCATCAATTCAGGTGCTTTACTTTTCTCAGGAAGGCTGAAAGAAACTACTCAGGGTACATCCCTGCAAGCCTGAGCTTCAGAACAGCCTTTGGTTAGTTACAAAGACACCTCTTCTCCAAATCTGGTTGAATTTCACCATCCTTAGTGCTCCCCAGTCTCCATCAGTTAAGAGAGCAGTGGACAAGGACCAAGTGTCACCTGAAATCACAGGTCATTCACTTAAGCTGGCAGGAGCCTGTGTCCCCACCCCAGGGGAATGCATCCCTTCTGGGTGCACCAACAGCCTTCTGACAATTGCCTGCCCTGAGGAAATTACCATCATCTTTCTGACAGCAAGTAATCAAAACCAGTCAGTGTTGACGCGGGAGTCACGGACAACGCAGAGACGATCAATGTGATCAAGCGGTTGCCAAATTTATTACAAAGCCTTAACTCCTGATATACTATTTCTTACATGCAGTTACAGTGATTTGGCATATTATGATTGGATACATGTCTTGAAGACCCTTAGTGACTAACATATAATTGGTTAAGCACAGGTGTGAGAACTTGACCTCGAAAGCTTGCCAACAGTCCACAGTTCTCATTAACTCAGTGAATTCCAGCTTCTTCTTATCTTGCTTGCTTAAGCTTCTTCGGGCCTCTCATGGCCTTGCTGTATCTTTCAGGATTATTCAGAGTTTATGTACCAATTATCCATTCTCCTGTGAGAACACTGTCTCCACATGTCAGGAGTTTCCTTTCTTTTAAAGGCATAAAAATAATATGGCTTCTACTTCTGGAAAGAACAGACCAGTCTCAGTCCCACAGGTAATAAAAATACAGCACCTCCGGGGTCATTGCATTAACAACAACTTCTGAACTGTGTCAATTCCTAGAGACTCCTACTTCAGCCATGTAAAAAACTTTTCTATAATAAAATTGTATAAAATACAGCAGCACTTGGTCATTTGTTTCCTATTCATGACAGAAATATAAGTGTGTGATGCCTACAAAAGATAGTAGCATGCTGTAAGGTCTGTTGAGCAAATTGCAGGAATATGGCTACAAAAACCTAGTATCAAGAGCCAAAAGTTTGACAACCACAACTCTGCTCTGTTCTGTGCCACAGCTGCCAGGGAGAGCAGAGATGCATGCGAAGATGCAGCAAGTTGTCTGCAGTTAGAGAGGGGGCTTGTGAACCCCTTAATTTAGAAAATCATGCTGTATTAGGAATCTTCTGCCCCTGTAACACAGTGTCTGCAGCACTAAATAGCAATAAAATAATGTAAAAACTTTCTTTGGACAGGAACATATTAGAACAAAAGAGGGCTTGTATCATTTAGAAGGGTTCACAGTGATACCAGTTACTAATGCCGAAGGAAAGCGAAGCAGCTACAAGCAAGCATGTTTTTTTTTCTCTCTCTAGCTGGTTATGTTTTCTTTTAAGGGATCACTATGAACCTGGCATCTCCTTGTTTTTGCCACAAAGACTTCACCTCCTTTTATACCATTTGCTGATCTTTTACAGATTCTTTAATAACATGGTATGACATGGAATCAGCTCAGAGGCTTTACCAGGGCTTTTGGCCTGGGTTTATTGTCACTCAGTGGCTTACCAGACACAGAAATATGGATTTCAAAGGATGATCCACCCATTGTTAGAATTAGCATCTTAGATTTGCATTCATTTTATTGCTAGAAAATCTTTTTTCTCTCAGAATTGAGATGGAAGTGGGAGACCATTTTTCTGACACAAAACTCTCATCAGTATCCCCTTAAATACATAGCAAGAACTAAATTAAGGCTCCTCAAATAATTTCAAACAGATCTACATATCTAAAGCATAAATCTGTTTGAGATTAATATTTTTTGATAATTACAAATACAGATTTCCTTTTAAAATGTTAACTCAGGCCTATTATTTAAATGTCTCTAAACCACCCAAACTAATGGGACATTTTACAAGCCCACAGACAAGTTAAAATAATCTGTCTGCTTTATATATGTTTAAGTGAATCTGCAAAACAGGAGAAGTTACATAGAAGCAGAATATTTTTTTTTCCCTAAATCATATTTGTAGACCTGGATACTAACTCCCAGACACACTGTGGAAAGAAAAATGGGAACAACAGACTGAAGTTGGGATTGATTTACTTCATTAGCTGGGATTACAAATTTAATTTACAAACCAGAGGTCAAAATTTCTCATTAACGAGGGAGCCATGAATCGCTGCAGGGCTTGGTTCAAGAGGAGACCACTCTTATTACTAACTACAAGTTTCAATCTGTCTTTGATATTCTCCTCCCTTTTATTTTTTGGCAGAGGAGTTGATTTTAATTGTAGCTATACAACACAGCTCAGTTTGCCTGGGAGCCAGCCTCCACATCTGCAGTGAGTGCAGTACTAGTGATATTGGGTGCAGTCCAGAACTTAGGGCTAATTTTAATGACTCCCATTTTCATACAAGGCTCAGATTGTTTTCCACGTGATTCCTGTTCATTTAATTGCAGGAAAGGGCATCAGTTTTCCTTGTGAGTTTCTGATCCATACTTGTAAACTAGGTGAAATGTATTAAAGAAGACAAATGATAACAAAATGAGAGACAATTTTTCTACTACTTCCTTAAACTAATAAAGCAAGTAATCCCACTATTTTAAAAGCCAAAAGGGAAATACAAGATATAAACAGCATTTTTCTTATGCCAGTATTTTGTTAAACAGGGGAAATTTAGGTTAGACATAAGGAAGAAGTTCTTTACTGTGAGGGTGGTGAGGCACTGGAATGGGTTGCCCAAGGAAGTTGTGAATGCTCCATCCCTGGCAGTGTTCAAGGCCAGGTTGGATGGAGTCTTGGATGACATGGTTTAGTGCATGGTGTCCCTGCCTATGGCAGGGGAGTTGGAACGAGATGATCTTAAGGTCCTTTCCAACCCTAACTGTTCTATGATTCTATGATAATCCTTCAATTTGTGAAATGCTGTAAAGCTGCTCTTGAAATCTTTAAGAATGCTAAGGGTTAAAAGAGTAATTCTTGCACATCTGTATATTGCACATTTTCAAAATCTACACATTCAAACAGATTTCACAGTATATTTCTTAAAACAAGGAAGAGTTGTGTCCATTATGGCAGCAGATGGTGTAGTGCACAATTAAATAATGAAGTGTTTAATGCATAGTTTCTATTTTTGATGAATAGAACTGAAATAACTGTAGTCAAAGGTAGAGTACTGTAACAGCTGAAAAGTGCTCATTCTATAGGACCTACTACAGTTTTTAAAGGAAAACATGCTACTGATGCTGGTTAAACAGCTGAAATTTTCATATATTACGTATAGTTAAAATCATAATCAAATTTGTCTCAGCAATCAAAGTTATACTCTATGCAGTTGTAGCTGCCTTTAAGCACTGCAAAATTTAAAAGCCCTGAAAAATTTAGCATAGTAAAATTTTACATTTAAAAAATGATGTAGGTATCATTTTAACAGAAATACAGTATGATGATAGCATTTTTCATAATTTAAATGTAGAAAAACAATTGCTAAGGGTAATGGGTACGAAAAAGAAATTCATAGATATATAGTGTCTTCTCTTTGCTTACTCACACCTATTTTGACTATAAAGAGATATCATCTCCAACTTCATACCTATTTATTACTAGTAATGAAAGACAATTTTGCACATGGTAAATTCATACAGGCTTATAATGCAAAACCCTAAGGTGAAAAGGCAGGAATAATTAGGCAAGTAATCTTAATTGAGGACCAATAGCCAAAAATCTCCTGTCTGTTACGCAGATCTATTCTATGTTTCCCATTTTCTACTGATCCAGTTTTCACTTCAGATGTAGTAACACTTGAGGGTAGCATATATTTAATCACTTCGCTTTACTTGTTTATATTAACAGTTGCTGTTAATACTCCATTTTCCTAGTTCTTCCCGTTACCAGCCAGTGTTAAAGCATTAGAAGGTATGCTTTTAATTCACACTTGGAGCCGAGTATTAACTTTTGTTGGTGGCCAAGTGAGCCCCCTTTTGTGCAAGTCTTCTATTACTAGTTTGTAACTAATCTTCCCACTAGAACTTTATAAAGACCTTTTGTTTGCTTCTGGAACCAGGATTTAGGGAGATACAAGGCAAGGAAGGCTCAGTGGGCTATTAGATTCATTCCTGTTGGCAGCACAGGTCAAGGCACTGGCCACGACTTCCAGTCACCTTTACAAAATCTGCTAAAGCATCAGTAAGGTCTTATTAACACCATGTGCAATGGCTACCTTCAAGTTTCAACGGGGGTTATCTTAACAAGTAGACATCTTTAAAAGGTCTTTGTTGCAGTCTAATTTCAAACTGGCACCAAAATGAAGGGTTGCCTTTGTGTAGGATGAATTAAAAAAAACTCAGGATTTGATGTCAGTGGGAAATAACCAGCGTGGGACTCATAATGCTGCCTTCTGCTTCTGGCCAGCACCTAGAGCTAATTTCTTAGGAGATGAAAACTATGACAAGCCTTTCAGTTAAGCTGAAAGCAGGCATCAGTCCAGTAACACCCACAGGCCTCAGAGGCATCCTGTTACCCCCTTAGAAAAGTCACATTCACTTTGCTCCTCGGAAAGGAAAAATAATGCTAGAGGCATTTTGTTTTCAACCATGTGAAATAAGGAAATGTGAGGATGTGAAAATGAAGTGAGAAACGTTAAGAGTTCATTTCCTTCCTTTGCAATGGCTTAGAAGCAAAACTGGTTCATTTTTAAAGTGTGTGTAAAAATCTGATACATTCACCAGTAGGCAGTGACTACAAAATGCTTAAGGTAAAATATGTAAATATGTAAAATAATCTCTTGAAAACCATCTCCTTTTGTGCTTGAAAGCATTTTGTAAAAGCATCTTTATTTCTCAGCAGCATTAATAGACATTCAGAAAGAAAAGTTTATACTTGTCAAACCAAAAAATAACAAAATTCAAGGTGCTAGAAAAATATTTTTAAACAAATCTGCAGAGTACTGAAAGGGAAGAAAATTAATGCATAAATTCCTTGGATGACTTCTGCTGTTTTAGTATTAATCTGAATAATAGTAAAGGAATATGTAAATTAGTCTCAAAATTTTAAACAGGGTTATTTTAACTATCATAGACTTAAGGCAAACCTAATCTGCCAAGTCTTCACTCTCATTTCATTCTAAAACTGTGCCTCACTTTTTTACTCCTATTATGCCTTTTTACTTAGATGGGCTTTTTATCTCCTCCCTAAGCAGATCAAATATCATTTCCTCGTTCATATTAAAGAGGTCTATACAAATGTACATTCAGCCTGTTTATTACCTGCTACAGACAGTATTTCTTCCAAAATACTCTCATTAATAAAAGGCTACACTTTGAGGACCCATTAGAATGCTCAATTTAGGAGTACATGAATACTTAAAACTTTTATCCTTTGTCCTAAATTCTTGAGCTGTATTTTCATATTATCAACCATATAATAAAAAACAAGCAATGGAGAATTAATTAAAATTAACACATCTTTCAGAAAATGCTTCTTAGTGAGGTCTCAACTCCAGCATTAAAAAAATTTGCCTTGATTTATTTTTTTTTTCCTTACTTGAAGAAAAAGGAGAACAGGTAAGGAAAGCTCAGGTAAGGAACATGTAAGGAAGAAGACAGAAAACAAAGGCAAAAGATGGGGATCTTGAGTTACAGCAACACACAAGTATAGAACGATCCTTCTAGAATAAGACTACTGGGATTTGGGTGGAAAAATTCATATGGCATCAGACTCCAACACAGTAATGTAACTACATAAACACCTACACTAAACAGGAAATAACGATAAATTTGAATTATTTTGAGACATGGCAGAATTTACAATATTTTTTTTTTTTTAAAAAGTCTTTCAAATTAAAAATTTTCCAACATGAGTAATAAGTCATAAAATTAAGTATTTGCAGCATCACATCTGAGCCCCACAACCAGGCTATCCCATGTTCATTTATGGAGAGATAACAAATTTACTATGTCCTAGAAAACTTCTTACTATCATCCCAGAAACAACACAACACTATGAGAAGTTGAAAGGAAATTTGAGAAGTTGTTAACACCAAAGAATGACATATCCAAAGCCTTTATTCAGCATTATCTATTCCACAGTACTGCAGTTAAATGGATAAACAGTAGGAATGGCAAAAAGGTGGTCTGTATCTGTATGAAAAGGAATCAAACCACTCAGCTAGATTTTCCTTCCCGTCATCCACACAAAGCTGTATTTTTTCAGCAAACTGAGGATGGAACGATTCATCTTAACATGCTTTTAATATGCAGACAAATTATTAATCCTTGAAGGTATGATTCTGCAGAATTTTTAAGTCTGAAGTGATTGCTTGAAGTATTTAGATAGATTGGCATTTTTTTTCTAAGACAGGTATAGTTAATGGGTCAAAACATAATTTGCCTGTCCTGTTTCAGCTCACAGATATTTGTACAAGTGTCACAATCATTCATATGACACTTGTCTGCTTTATTATTCCATGCCAAAAATCAGCAAATGTTTACAGGATTTTTTTTCTCTGAAACATATAGAGAAGATGTGATTAAGTGTATTCAGGGAAGCTGAATAGATACCAAGACTGCTGCTCCACAACACCCTTTTTTAATCTAAGCTTCTCCTCCCTGTGTTCCTCAAATTGACATTAAATTATTATAAAGATTTTTATAATCAACTCAGTTATGGTCAAGCGTGCATTGGACTGTAAATTCAAATCTTCTGTTCTCCCATCAGCCATTCACTTCCTCAAGGCACAGACAAGCCTCATGACTGTAGGAACCTGAAATACCCTGAGTATATGGGCACATGGACTCTCCCTCATCAGCTGTGAGAAAGACTGAGTACATATACACACTCTTTGATGGCAATTGCAGCACAACTAAACAGCTTCTTTCTAAAATTCCTGTATTTTAATTTCACATCTGCTCTTTACTAAGACTTACACATATAACCATTGCTAGAAAAGTATAGGAAAGTTAAAAATTGTTAAAGGGTTATATGATTATAATTGTTCTATTTCTCCTGAATTGCCAATACAGATTGTGCTGTGAAAGGGGATTATGGAAAGAAATGGAACACTAGAGACAGGAAAATACTGTTACCAAAATAATCTAACAAATGCAAATAAAGCTCACAGTATTAACAAAAGTGTCAAGTCTAAGACTATAGACAGATGTTAGTTAGCTTTGGATCCAGCTGTGCTGATCAAAGGCTTTATGCCCCCAAGCTGGTCCTCACTGCCCCCTGCTGAATTTATTACCCTGAAGATCTGCAAGCACACTAGCTTGTATGAGTGCTCCCTAATTCATTCCAGGCAATATCAGCCCATCGAACCCATATCACCTATTGACATTATTTAGAATAATCCAGCTGATTTTGTCTAAAGTGAATGCACTTGCACGAACTGTTCCACCATCAAAGCTTCATGGTGGTGACATCTGATAAGAAGTCATACGGATGGCAACTAGTGTAGTTGCTTGCACTGTGCCCTAGGAAACAGTCACTGCTAAAATACCATCTCCCCCAGTAATATAAATAAATAGCATTTAAAAAATCAGCTAATCAAATAAAGCAATTCCTAAAACCTGGCCCAGATCACTGCTCTTGTCAGGCTGGGTATTGGTCAGCCAGTGGTGAGCAACTGTATCGTGCATAACTTGTGGTTATTGATTTTTTTTTTACCCTGTTAGTTTTATATTCTCTCCCCTTGTTATTTCCCTTATTAGCATTGGTGGTAGTACTAGTGGTTTTGCACTATACCTTAGTTATTGGACTGTTCTTATCTCAGCCTGTGGGGTTTACATTCTTTCGATTCTCCTCCCCATCCTTCCAAGAGCAGGGGGAGGAAGAAGGGGGGGAGTGAGCAAGAGGCTGCGTGGTTCTGGGCTACCAGCTGAGCTTAAACCACGACAATTCTTTGTGGCACCTAACATTGGGCACAAAGGGCTGAGATAACGACAGGTCTGACCAGAGTGTGTCTAATTGTATTTGTGATAAGCATTCATTGTTGTGGATTAATAGTCACTCATCACAATGCTGATTTATTGGCTCTCAGAGTTGTTGCACTTGATCTCAGAGTTTCAGCATGTCATAACTTACTTACAGCCAGTATTTGCAGTATTTGCTGTTTTAGTGTTTATTGGCTGGAAGGCCTGGGCTAAGGCTCTTGTTTCACTGTACTTTATGGTAATGACTTGTAATACAATAGACTCATTGATCATGAAACTGGTCTGGTATGCCTTCTCAACATGGTCATCAACTCTATGCTTTGGAAGGCATATAATGGGAATTTGTAGCAAATACACATCTTTATTTTTCCTCATCAGTCAACCTATGAAGGGGACATGGCCTCACACCCTCTGCTCCCCTACCAAGCTACCCCTACAGCAGCATTTGAGAATCCTAAAGGTTTTGGATGGCCTTTAAATACCTTTGAAACCTGCCTGCAGCTTTTGCTAGGAATCAGCATATTACCACAAATACTGTATGTGCTTTACCCACAGCCATACCACCCTGAGAATGCCCTATTTCATCTGATCTCGAAAGTCAAGCAGGGTCGGGCTTGGGTCTTGTCTAAGGTTAAACAATGATCTAAGAAGACCACCATGAGAATTTCCCCAAGGCTGGACAGTATGGGCAAGTATCTAGGCCAGTGGGCCCCTCCAGTACTTTGGAACCTTACCCCTGAAAAAGTTCAAAATATAGAAAACCTAGTAAAACACTTAAATGAGGTGTGCTGTTGTCCCGGCAATGCCAGAGAGGGACAAATTACAGCAACATGCTGGGGCTTGGCCAAGGCCTACAGAGACATGCTCTGTAAGGAGCAGGAAAAAAATGTCTTGGGATCTGATGGCAAAGCAACAGGCAACACAGCTACTCAACCCCCAAACATAGCAGCTACACCAACCCTGACAACAGACACTACAGCCATTCCAACACTAGTGACAGACACGACAGCCACTCCAACCACAGTGATAGCCACTGCAGCTAAACCAAAGGACCAATCTGTGACAATATCAGTTGCCCCTGTAAGCAAGGGGAAAAGAAAATGAGAGGCACAAAGCAACCTGTACAGTGAAGAAAAATGAAGAACCAATGCACTTGCTACAGGGGGCAGCATCTGAACAAGAGTTAGTACTACAGGAATCAGAGGAAGAGAGAAGAAGAGGTAACTTCCTGAACTTGGACCTCAGCGGATCTGCAGAATATACGAACAGATTTCAGCCATCTTCCAGGGCACCACATTGTCATCTGGTTGCTCCAATGCTGGGACAAAGGGGCTGACGGTCACAAACTAGAAGGTAGGGAAGCCAAGCAGCTGGCATCACTTGCTAGGGAAGGAGGAATTGACAGAGCGATTGCAAAAGAGAAATGGTCCCTCAGCCTTTGGAGGCAGCTCTTGGCAGCTGTGAAGGAAAGGTATCCCTACAAGGATAATGTTACGTGTCACTCAGCCAAGTGGACCACAATAAAGAGAGGCATCCAGTCTCTGAGGGGATCAGCCATTCTAGAGATGATCTATCACAGGCCGGATGCCGGGAACGCAATCATGGATACAGATGAAGTCAAACGTGCACAACTCGTGGCGGAAACTTTAATGGAGTGTGCCATCATCATATGCCCTCTCATTGGCATCAATGAGCTGAAGTGAGGCAGCACCACCAAGAGTGGATGAAATGAGTCATCAGTTCTGAGAGTTTGAAGACAATCCCACCCCTTCCACCACTTCATCTGTGGAAAAACTATCCCAGGAGGTCAAACAATTGAAAGACTATCTATCCAGCTCCCAATGTGTACCAATCCACATCTCAGCTATTAACAGAAGACACTCTGTTGCCCAGGAGAGAAGATATAGGAGGTATGTGGAGACAGTGTTCTCATGGGAGAATGCATAATTAGTACATAAACTCTGAATAATCCTGAAAGATACAGCAAGGCCATGAGAGGCCCAAGGAAGCTTAAGCAAGCAAGATAAGAAGAAGCTGGAATTCACTGAGTTAATGAGAACTGTGGAGTGTTGGCAAGCTTTCAAGGTCAAGTTCTCACACCTGTGCTTAACCAATTATATGTTAGTCACTAAGGGTCTTCAAGATATGTATCCAATCATAATATGCCAAATCACTGTAACTGCATGTAAGAAATAATACATAAGGAGTTAAGGCTTTGTAATAAATTTGGCAATCTCTTGATCACATTGATCGTCTCTGCGTTGTCCGTGACTCCCACATCAACAAGTGGTGCCCGAACAAGGACACTCCGATTGGTAACTCGACGAAGACGAGTTTGAAGGTCCGACAAAAAGGAGGGGGCCAAGAGCCGGCCGAAATTCAGCACTGCCCCAGCGCTGAGAAGTCATACGTCTGCAAAACTTCGGGAATCTCGCCCTGATCAGGTGAGCGGCCGGGGAGGAGATGGGGCACTTGCTATCCAAAGAGGAACAGGAGGTGGTGAAGCTCCTCCAACACATTCTCTCTAAGAGAGGACTGCAATATAATAATGCTGCCTTACAGAGGCTGTTAAAGTGGTCCTGTGATCGTGAGGTTAGTAAAGGGACCAAAGATGCACAGAAACACTCTACACTTTGGAGATTGGTGTTAGAGACTTTGAAAGAGATGAAATTGGAAAGGGCGGCGGTAGCTTCTGTATTTGCCGCCACAGCTCCAGAAGGGGCTGTCTCCCCTAACCCCCATCATAGTGCTGCGGCTATGACTTTTGCACCTCCTGTGGTACCTGGAACGGTGCCAAAACGATCAAATCCCCGAGCCGATGAAAGCAAGAGCCAGGTCTGCAGATGGCCACATACCGAACGAGAGACACCTGACAAGAAAGACATAGCTGCGAACAACGGAGACCCTGAGTTCGACCCAGGATCAGACTCCGAGTCCCCTGAATCCGAGCCAGATTTATATCCTCTGCTTCCAGACTCTGACTGTTCGTCTCCCAGGTCAGTCTGCTCGGCTCATCAGCAACTACTTACTGGCCTTGGAGACGCTCAGCTGCAACAATTGATGAAAAAGCTTGAAGCCCTCGAGACTCAGATTGAGACATCTCCATCGGTGCCACCACCTTATCCTCTGTAAAACTCCTTCCTTAAAGAAGGCAACCAGGGGAGGGGGTGGGAGAGGTATCAGGGGGCACAAATCCTGCACACTGTTGGCACGGGTTAATCAAAGATCCCTTATACAACTCATTTGATACAGTCTCTCTGTGATACTCATTTACTAGAAGTTGGTAAATATAAGTATGTCCACATTTCTGTCGACCTTTGGAGACCTTTAAAGCTATTGCTGGCCACTTCTTTCAACATAGGCTGGCCACCTGTGTCGGAATGAGTGTGCATTTTGGTCAGTATAAAAGCCCAAGACTCATACGATGTGGGGGAGGCAGAGCCTCTGCGGGGATGCCCTCTAAGGATGAGCCTGCCACCTCACACTGCAATGATGCTTCTCGGAGCTGGTTTCCTGTTAGTCTCCACAGGGTTCTTGTGCCACGTTCTGTACGTGGGACTGTAGTGGGAGTAATGATTGTCTGGATTTTGTGCTTCAAATATTGTAGTTGTGTGGAGTGTGCTTGTGGGATCCCATATGTGTGTGTGTGTGTGTGTGTGTTGAGGGCAGACGGTGTTCTGTGCATTTTTTGTTGTTGAGTTCATGTAAAAGTTTTTTAACCGGTAGCAGTTTAACATTTCGGGCAAGAGAGGGTTAATGAAAAAGTGCGGTTGCAGGCAGGTATTTATGGTTGCTGCTGAAGCAGGCAGGCAGCTGTAGCTGCTGCTGAGCAGACAGGCTTTTATAGCTGCTGCCGAGCAGGCCAGCGTTTGTAGCTGTGCAAAGCAGAGTGAGCGACTTCTTGGAAAAAAAAAAAAACCAAACAAAAAAACACCAACCAAAAAAAACCCAAAAAAAAAAACCAAAAAAACCTGACCTCCGATTCAGCTCCCGGTGCTCCACTGGTGGAACGGCCAGGATGGAGCCAGAGCCAAGGAGTGAAGAGAAAAACAAACAAACAAACAAACAAACACAACAAACAAACCAACAAAAAAAACAAACAAAACAAAACCCAACCTCTCAATCTATTGAGGTATTGAGGCAGTTTGTAGAGACACCACAGACAAAGCCTAAAGAGCACCCGAAACACAGTGAGTGCATGGTAGGAGCCTTGCTTAGTATGTTTAAGGTAACCTGGGGGTGAATCCAAGACTTGGAGGAATAGATAGATCAGTTGAAATAAGAACTGCTAACTAAAAAAGCGAGAGGGGTAGTGCAACCACAGGCTTTATGAGCCGTCACATAAGCAGCATCAGGGTGACAGAAAAAAAAAAAAAAGAAGAGGCAATGATGCAGCAAACTCCTCCACTGTTAACAATGTGCAGTTTAACCTGTCTGCTTCTCAAGAACTGATAACCTGGAGGAGGGGCTACATTTGTGTCCTCCTGCCTACAGGTCCATGGCGACTGCCTGCAAAGTTTGTCAAGCCTTGCCATGAGCTGGACAGACGAATGGAGGAACCTGATGCCTCAGCTACAGGAGCTGATCGTGAATACCCCAAGCAGAATGAGATAGAGGAAGAGAAAAACCAATGATTGCAAAACATCACTTGGGAGCAACTGAAAAGTAACATCCTGAATATGTGTGCTTGTAAAGTAGCTATTATTAGAGGCTGTGATTTTGTGTATAAAACCACCTGTATTTACTAGCCAGTAGCTAATAAGAAACTACACCTTGTATAGATTTGTCACTTGTAAAACAGATGTTAGAGTATGGAAATTTGCAGTAGCTGCTAGAAAATGCTAAGGCAAAAGTTGGAAAGATTCTAATACAATGGTAGTCTTATAAAGCAGGTGATGGAACAAATTAAGAGGGTGGGAGAATTCCACTGGTAAGAAATTTCTTTGGCTAGTCCCTCGCTGCCATCAGCATCTTCAACATGCTGCTGCACCCTGTAATAGTTACTCTGCTAATGTAAATTTGTGTGTGCCTTGCTGTAGTAGCGACTTGTTACTGGATGAAGCAGGTGAAACTCTGCATTGACAACAAGGTGCAAGGACTGAGGCTGACAAAATGCCTGCTACCACAGTCAAGGGCAAGACTGGGTTGGCCTCTGTGTTTGCTACCAAGAAGAACCTTTAGCTCTGCTGTTGGCTGCAACCCAGCAGGCGTGGAGCGGTGGGGACACATGCCATGCCAGACCTTGATGTGAAGGATGGCCTCCCCTGTTACCAGAGAGCCATACAGCAGAAAAAAGGGGCAGGCCCAGCAGCCTGTAGTTGCCATATGTTGGAGATATAATCTAGCCCAAATTCCCTGCTCAAGTAGGGTCACCCAAAACATATATAAAACAAAAAGGGGGAGATGTGGAGACAGTGTTCTCACAGGAGAATGGATAATTGGTACGTAAACTCTGAATAATCCTGAAAGATACAGCAAGGCCATGAGAGCAGCGCTGTGTTTTGACTTTCGACTTGGGAACAGAGCTGATAACAATGATGTTTTGGTTTGGCCAAGGACTTTGTGAGCCTCATGCTCTGCCAGGGAGGAGGGGAAGCCGGGAGGAAGCAGAGAAAGGACACCTGACCCAAGCTAGCCAAAGAGGTATTCCATACCACAGCACGTCATGCCCAGGATGTAACTGGGAAGGGCAGGGAGTCTGCAGGGTTGGAGGAGATATCGGTCAGTGCTTGGTTGGGTTGGGGGGGGGGGGGCGATTTATCAGTCGGCTGGTGGTGAGGTGTTGTATTCTCTTCCCTTGTTATTTCTTTTATCATTATTATTATTGGTGGTAGCAGTAGTGATTTGTGTTATACCTTAGTTACTAAACAGTTCTTATCTCAACCCGTGAGAGTTGTATTCTTTTCGATTTTCCTCTCCGTTCCTCTGGGAGTAGGGGGAGGCCAAGAAGGGGGGGGGGGAGTGAGTGAACAAGCTGTCTGGCTGGGTTTGAACCACGACACTGTGGAATTAGGTAGTTGGGAGAAAAAAAGTAATACAACATATTGCCATAAAATGAAAAAGTATTGCCAGACCAATAGGCTTCCCTCTCTTATTTGAAATCAGCACTGTCCTCTATGAACAAAAATGGCAGGAAGATCGTTATGCAGTCGCACTTAGGCAAAAGGATCTGGCTCTACCTGCAAACAAAATGCAGTGACAAAATATCATCCCTCTTGTTCTTCAGCTAGGGATTCCACTACATTATTAGACTGGTAGACCCAGGTAACCACATTACTCTTTCAACTATGTAAAATAATGCCGCAGCTAAAAGAATTTACACTTTACATCAAAAGATATTACACTTTTAAACTGTAACTAGGAAAACTATAGTACCAGTTTGCAAAGAAAAATATTATAGAATCATAGAATAGTTAGGGTTGGAAAGGACCTAAAGATCACCTAGTTCCAACCCCCCTGCCATGGGCAGGGACACCTCACACTAAGCCATGTCACCTAAGTCTCTGCCCAACCTAGCCTTGAACACCGCCAGGGATGGAGCATTCACAACTTCCTTGGGCAACCCATTCCAGTGCCTCACCACCCTCACAGTAAAGAACTTTCTCCTTATATCCAATCTAAACTTCCCCTGTTTAAGTTTTAACCTGTTACCCCTTGTCCTATCACTACAGTCCCTAATGAAGAGTCCCTCCCCAGCATCCTTATAGACCACCTTCAGACCCTGGAAGGCTGCTATGAGATCTCCATGCAACCTTCCCTTCTCCAGGCTGAACAGCCCCAACTTTCTCAGCCTGTCTTCATATGGGAGGTGCTCCACTCCCCTGATCATCCTTGTGGCCCTCCTCTGGACTTGTTCCAACAGCTCCATGTACTTTCTAAGCTGAGGACACCAG
Organism: Pezoporus flaviventris; assembly: GCF_033815535.1. Lineage (NCBI taxonomy): Eukaryota > Metazoa > Chordata > Aves > Psittaciformes > Psittacidae > Pezoporus > Pezoporus flaviventris. Next base: position 131,048 of record NW_026892625.1, read on the forward strand.
AAATGTACACAATACTCCAAGTAAGGTCTCACAAGAGCAGAGGGGCAAGATCACCTTCACTGACCTGCTGGTCACGCTCCTTTTGATGTAGCCCAAGGTATAGTTGGCTTTCTGGGCTTCCAGCGCACACTGCTGGCTCATGTTCAGTTTTTTATCAACCAACACCACCAATTCCTTCTCCACATGACTGCTCTGAATCTCTTCTCTGCCTAAACTGTAGCTGTGCCTGGGATTGCTCCGACCCAGGTGTAGGACCTTGCACTTGGCATGGTTGAACTTCATAAGGTTGGCATCAGCCCACCTCACAAGCATGTCAAAGTCCATCTGGATGGCATTCCTTCCCTCCAGCGTATCAACATAAACACACATCTTAGTGTCATCGGCAAACTTGCTGAGGGCACACTCAATACCACTGTCCATGTCACCGACAAAGGTGGTGAACAAGACCAGTCCCAACATAGATCCCTGAAGGACACCACTCAATAAGTGGTGGTCAACCCCTCTGCTTTTGGAATCACAGATGCAGAGGATCCAAGGGTGTTCAAGCTATGAAGGGGTTCGAGCTGCTTCAGAAGTGATTGGCACTGAAGCACAAACTCCTCCTGGCACCCTGGTTGCCCATGCTGGGCTGGATGTTCAAAGGCAGGATCTCCTCTACACATCATGCAACTGATGCTACATGGAGTAAGTGGGTGACACTTATTACACAATGAGCTCAAATAGGAAATCCCAGTCATCCAGGAATTCTAGAAGTCATCATGGACTGGCTAGAGGGCAAGGATTTTGGAATGTCACCAGAGGAGGACATTATGTGCCCTGAAGATTCCCCACCATATGAAGAACTGTCAGAAAGTGAAAAGCAACATGCCTTGTTTGCTGATGGGCCCTGCCGTGCTGTGGGAAAGCATCGGAGATGGAAGGCAGCTGTATGGAGCCCCAGATGACAAGATGCAGAAACTGCTGAAGGAGAGGGTGAATCGAGTTCCTTTGCTGAGGTGAAAGCCATCCAGTTGGCTTTGGACATTGCTGAATGAGAAAAGAGGCCAGTACTTTATCTCTCTACTGACTGATGATAGTTTGCCAACTATAGTTTGATCAGTTTGCCAACTGATGTTGGCAAATGCCCTCTGGGGGTGATATCGCTGCCCAGGTGCAGAACCTGGTGGTGAAGGTACACCATGTAGATGCTCATGTACCCAAGAGTCAGGCCACTGAGGAACACCAGAACAACCAACAAGTGCTAAGACTGAAGTGGCTCAGATGGGTTTACATTGGCAACATAAGGGTGAATTGTTTTTGTCCCGGTGGGCCCATGATACTTCAGGCCATCAGGGCAGAGATGCAACATGCAGAAGGGCTTGTGATCGAGGGGTAGACTTAACAATGGACACTATTGCCCAGGTTATTCACAACTGTGAAACATGCGCTGCAATTAAGCAAGCCAAATGGTTAAAGCCTCTTTGGCATGGAGGACGATGTCTTAAGATCAAATATGGGAAGGCCTGTCAGAATGTTTATATCACACTCTCACCAACTCACCAAGGTAAGCGCCATGTGCTTACCATGGCGAAAGCAACCACCGAATGGCTGGAAATGTACGCTGTGCCCCACGCCACTGAGCGGAACACTGTCCTGGGCCTTGGGAAACAGATTTTGTGCTGACAAGGCACCCTAAAGAAAATTGAGTCAGACAGTGGGACTCATTTCCAGAACAACCTCAGAGACACTTGGGCCAAAGAGCATGGCAGTGAGTGGGTATATCACATCCCCTACCATTCACCAGCCTCTGGGAAAGTCGAATGGTACAATGGGCTGTTAAAAACTACACTGAGAGCAATGGGTGTGGGAACTTTCAAGCATTGGGATACACACTTACCAAAGGCCACCTGGTTGGTCAACACCAGAGGATCTGCCAACAGGACTGACCCAGCCCAGTCAGAACTTTTACATACTGTAGAAGGGGATAAAGTTCCTGTGGTGCACATAAGGAATTTGCTGGGGAAGACAGTCTGGGTTATTCCTGCTTCAGGTAAAGGCAAACCCACTCGTGGGATTGCTTTTGCTCAGGGACCTGGATATACTTGGTGGGTAATGCGGGAAGAAAAGGAAGCCTGATGTGTACCTCAAGGGGGTTTGATTTTAGGGAAAAACAGCCAATGAACTCAATTATATTCTGTTGCTTGCTACGTAGCATTTTTGTAGATTTCTTCAGGTCACCAGTAAATGGCCTTGACTTCCCTCCAATCTTCATCTCAACAAAGAATAAACTTTGAAGAAACCAGACACGCTCAGCATGTACAGAAGAGTTCCACAGTATCATCAGCAGGGAAAAATCCAACACTGCGCACCATCTCTCCTGCTCTGAAAGACTATTACAAGATATGGATCACGACATCATGGACTGGATGAACTCATCGACTTTATAGGGATTGGGACATGCACTAAGGAATTATATCTCTCTGTGTGTGTGTGTAAGTATATGGATATATGTAAATATGAGACAAGATTGATGGTATGCTGAAAAATGTGGACTCTGTGTATGACGTGAATGGTATGGAATAAGGGGTGGATACTGTCCTTCTTTCAACAGTAGCATTCATTTTTCTCCTTCTTAGTAGCTGCTGCAGTGCTGTGGTTTTGACTTTTAGCCTGATAACAACGCTGATAACACCGATGTTTTTAGTCGTTGCTAAGTAATGTTTACACTGTCCAAGGACTTTCTGAGTCTCATGCTCTGCCAGGGAGGAGGGGAAGTCAGGAGGAAGCAGAAAAGGGATATCTGACCCAAAATAGCCAAAAGGGCATTCCATACCACAGCATGTCATGCCCAATATATAAACTGGGGGCAGTTACCCAGAAGGGAGATCGCTGCTAGGGTCAGGTCAGGATGGATATTGGTCGGTGTGTGGTGAGCAGTTGTATTCTCTTCCCTTGTTATTTCCTTTTTCATTATTATTATTGGTGGTAGCAGTAGTGGGTTTGTGTTATACCTTAGTTACTGGACTGTTCTTATCTCAACCCGTGGGAGTTACATTCTGTCAATTCTCCTCCCCATCCCTCCGGGATCGGGGGGAGGAAGGGGGGGAGCGAGCGTGTGGCTGCATGTTTCTGAGTTACCGTCTGGCCTTAAACCACGACAGACTGACTGGTCTGTAGTTCCCTGGGTTATCCATTTTCCCCTTCTTGAAAATGAGGGTTATATTACCCTCTTTCCAGTCATCGGGAACTTCACCTGAATGCCATGATTTTTCAAATATGATCGACAGTGGCTTAGCAACTTCATTTGCCAGCTCCTTCAGGACCCGTGGATGGATTTCATCAGGTCCCATGGACTTGTGCATGTTCAGGTTCTTAAGATGGTCTCATACCGGATCCTCTCCTACAGTGGGCCTAAGGTTTTCATTCTCACAGTCCCTGCATCTGCCTTCCAAGACCTGGGTGTTGTGGTCAGAGCATTTGCCAGTGAAGACTGAAGCAAAGAAGTCATTAAGAACCTCAGCCTTCTCCAAATCCAGGGTAGCCAGTTCTCCTGATAGCTTCTGGAGAGGGCCCACGCTGTCCCTAGTCTGTCTTTAATTTTCTATGTACCTATAGAATCCCTTCCTGTTATCCTTAATACCCCTAGCCAAGTTTAATTCTAACTGGGCCTTAGCTTTCCTAACCTGGTCCCTAGCTTCCCAGACAACATTCCTGTGTTCTTCCCAGGTTGCCTGTCCTTGCTTCCACCTTTTATAAGTCTCTTTTTCCCCTCTAAGCTTCCTCAGCAGCTCTTTTTCCATCCAAGGAGGTTTCCTTGCCCTCCTGCTGCACTTCCTCCTAGTTGGGATGCAGCACTCCTGAGCTTGTAGCAGGTGATCCTTGAATATCAACCAGCAGTCATGGGCCCCCCTGCCCTCTAGGGCTATATCCCATGGAATGTTACTTTGTAGGTTCCTGAAGAGGCCAAAGTTTGCTCTCTTGAAGTCCAGGGCAGTGAGCTTGCTGCACGCTCTTCTCACTGTCTTGGTGATCTCAAAATCTACCATCTCATGATCGCTACAACCAAGGCTGCCCTGGAGCATCACATCTCCCCCAAAGAGGAAATAAAACTTAAAAAGAGGCTCTTTATTAAATATTATTGTTTAAAGTATTTAAGGCAGCTCCTCCTGTAAATTATCTATCCAATTTCTGTAGACAAAACTCTGATTTTTGTCATGGATAAGATATTTAGAAACACAGAGTAAGAATCAGTTGGAAATAATTTTGTGAATTAATTAAAACAAGTTGTGAAACTATATTACTCAGTAAATGGTTAACACATTTTTCTAAGGAGAAGGAAATATAAATAAAAATTCAATGGGTTTATTTTCAATTATATGGTTGCCTTCTTTTCAGTGGTTTTCCCCAAAATTTAACCTTAAAAAGAATACCTTCATATGTCTGAACAACAGAAGTTAAAAGATGTACTTAATATTTTATCAATTATTATTAACTGGGTTTAAACCATGACAGTTTAATATTAGTATAGGTATTGAATGATAAAAATATATGTATTCCAAAGGTATATAAGCCAGCCACAAATTAATCTTAATAATTGCAGTAGGCACAATATCTCTGTCAACGTCTCTCTGCTTTGGCTGGCTCAACCAATCTGCTACAGCCATTCAACCAGTTAAATAAATTTATATAATGATTTCACCATTTAAGGCTGCCTATCTGCAAGTTCTTACTGTCAACATGAATTACTCTGTATGCTGCAATTCCCCCATCAATTGAGACAAAGTATGACTATTGTAGTGTTCTGTTAACATGACATGCTTCTCATTTATCTGTATTTCAAATGTCAAGATGACATTGCACAGCCAGCCAGAAGTGTTCCATTACCAGATCTAGAAGAACGATTCACACTAAAGATTAGACTACAGAATAGGTAGGTAAAGCATTTTCTTTGATATGCAATCTTTAGTCGGGTGCCAATTCTGAACAACTCCATGTTATGGTGTCTTTCTATGCAACTGGAGTATAAGCCACTTAAGGAGGATTAATCTGACACAGCATGATTTGTCTGTTTTATGCAATGCTCATTCTAACCAGACATAAGTCTTGAGAGCAAGAGAGCAGAGAGAGGAGAAAAGCTATTAATGAGTTGCTATTGGTTTGGGTTTGTTTTGTTCTTCTAGAGGAAAAATGTTTCAGAAATTCAGTACAAACCAGAATTCTTCAGATGTACCAGTTGAATGCTGTAGATAAAAATATACCTTTGTGTCCTGGGTTCAGCAGTAGCAGTCATTTTTCCCCTTTTTGGTAGCTGGTGCAGTGCAGTGTTTTGACTTTCGGCCTGGGAACAGAGCTGATAGTAATGTTTTGGTTTGGCCAAGGACTTTGTGAGCCTCATGCTCTGCCAGGGAGGAGGGGAAGCCAGGAGGAGGCAGAGACAGGACACCTGACCCAAACTGACCAAAGAGGTATTCCATACCACAGCACGTCATGCCCAGGATGTAACTGGGAGTTAGCAGGAAGGGCTGGGAGACTGCAGGGTTGGAGGAGGTATCGGTCGGTGCTTGGTCGGGCTGAGGGGGGCAAGTTATCGGTCGGCTGGTGCTGAGGTGTTGTATTCTCTTCCTTTGTTATTTCCTTTATCATTATTATCATTGGTGGTAGCAGTAGTGATTTGTGTTATACCTTAGTTACTAAACTGTTCTTATCTCAACCCGTGGGAGTTACATTCTTTTCGATTCTCCTCTCTGTCCCTCTGGGAGCAGGGGGAGGGCAAGAAAGGGGGGGAAGTGAGCGAACGAATTACCTGACTGGGTTTAAACCACGACAGTTCTTTTTGGCGCCCAACGTGGGGCACGAAGGGTTGAGATAACAAAAGATCTGACCGGATTAATAGTCACTTGTCACAATGCTGATTTATTGGCTCTCAGAGTTGTTCTTGTTGATCTCACAGCTTAAGACCGTTGTAATTTACTTAGAGCCGGTATTTGCTGTGTTAGTGTTTATCAAGTGTGGGGCTTGGGCTAAGGTTCTTGTCTCACTGTGCTTTATGGCAATGGCTTGTAACACGGGTGAGCTCCAGCAGCAGGGCGGGACGGACGTGGCCGTGGACTTGTACCTGGCCGTCCGGCTGCTCTTCACCGTCCTGGCCCTCACCCTACTCTCCATCTTCGTGAGGCTGCGGGGAGTCGAGGGGGAGCGGCCCCGGGAGCCGGCGGCAGCCGAACCGGCCCGGGAGAGCGGCCCCGGGGACCGAGCGGCGGCGGGAGCGGGGCCGGAGGCCGCGAGGGGACGGCTGCCGGTGGAGGAGGTCGGGGCGGTCGAGGAGCAGAAGGAAGGGGCTGCCGAGCAGCGGGATAAGGCGGCGGAGGAGCCGAGCCCCGCGGCAGAGCCGAGCCCCGCGACGGTCGAGAGCATTCCCCGGAAGCCGCCCGCCGAGCCCCAGGAGGATGCAGGAGACCAGGCAGCATTTCCCAGCAAGGCAGAGGAGGAAGAGCTGGACTCAGGAAAAGAGAAGCCGGTGGTGGGAGAGCCGGCAAGCACAGCAGCTACACCAGCCCCAGTGACAAATACAGCAGCATCAACTGAGAGTTCTGAAGGTTTTGAATGGCCTTTGGGTATCCTTGGGACCTGCCTGCTGATTGTGATGGGGATCAGCATGTTGGCACACACACAGACTGTGTTCTACCCACGACCATTTTGTCTGATCTCAAAAGTTAAGCAGAGTCAGGTTTGGGTCTTGTCTGGGGTTAGACGACGATTCAGGGGGACCAAGAGGTTTTCCCCAAGGCTGGACAGTCATGAGTGGCAGGGTGTGTGGGACAGTATGGGCAAGTATCTAGTCCACTGGGCCCCTCCAGTGCTTTGGAAGCATCGGAGATGGAAGGCAGCTGTATGGAGTCCCCAGCAAGAAGCTGCAGAAACTGCTGAAGGGGACAGTGAATTATTTTAAGCCTGGTGGGCCCATGGCACTTTCAGGCCATCAGAGCAGAGATGCAGCACAAAGATGGACTCATGATCGAGGGGGGGACTTAGCAATGGACACTATTGCCCAGATTATTCATGAGTGTGAACACTGCACACAGTCTCTCCTGCTCTGGAAGACTGTTACAAGAGATGGAGCCTGACATCATGGACCAGATGGACTCAGCAGGTTTATAGCTACTGGTCCATGCACTTAGATAAGAGTGATGGTATATTGAAAATGTGGGATCTGAGCATGACGTGAATGGTATGGAATAAGGGGTGGATAATGTCCTGGGTTCAGCAGTAGCAGTCATTTTCCCCTTCTTGGTAGCTGGTGCAGTGCAGTGTTTTGACTTTCGGCCTGGGAACAGAGCTGATGGTAATGTTTTGCTTTGGCCAAGGACTTTGTGAGCCTCATGCTCTGCCAGGGAGGAGGGGAAGCCAGGAGGAAGCAGAGACAGGGCACCTGACCCAAACTGACCAAAGAGGTATTCCATACCACAGCACATCATGCCCAGGATGTAACTGGGAGTTAGCCGGAAGGGCTGGGAGACTGCAGGGTTGGAGGAGGTATCGGTCGGAGCTTGGTCGGGCTGAGGGGGGCAAGTTATCGGTCAGCTGGTGCTGAGGTGTTGTATTCTCTTCCATATGAAATACATATATAGTAAGGGCAGAAATATAGAAAATTATGTCAAAAGGAATTGGTCTTCATCACCACCAGGATAAATGGTTTAAATGACAATATATAACCTTTTAAAAGTTGTCTGACTGCAGTCCAGAAAACCTTGTATCTCAGTAGAGCTACTGCAAAAACACATTGACTTCAGACCAACCAGGATTTACTGCTCGATATAGGCTGAAAAAACTGAATTATGGATTACATTGCATTTTTTAATATATGGCAGTGTAGAAAAGAAAACCCCATAGGTCAAACTGACTTACTAATCACTATAGCTAAAATACGTGTTTTGAATAACATCAACTAATGGGCCACAAACTTGATCTAGGTAGAGACTTCTAAAGATACTTGGAACATTGAAGTCTCCAGCACATATCAAGAATGTCAACTTAAAAACATTAAAATGTTCATTAAGCATTCTTAATTTTCATTAATTGTTGCAAACTGATCAGATGTTGAACTGAAATGCATCATGTATACAGTCCATAGATGTGATTATGTAGAAAACAGAGTCAACAAACCAGAGCTGAGTCTGGCCTGTCCCTTTAAGACTTTACTCTGGATGTTCTTCATTAAGAGTTTTCTAAAATAATGTATTATCATCTGAGTGATTTGGACACTGACAAATGCTCAAACCTGAAAATTATGATCTGAGATGGAATGAGATCACCTGTTGTAATTCTTTTTGCCTTTTAACCGAGAAAAGCCACAGAACATGTCCCATTACAGATCAAACAAATGAACATTTTGCAGTACTAAGAAGAAACAAATTGAAGATTCAGACTCAAAGTACTTCCTGAAGTAAATAATTCTTCTTCTAGACTCTCAGTCAAGAAATGAGAGTGTAATGTCAAGTATTTCAAAAGATGCAATTTTTATTTATAATTTCTTCAAACAGCAAACCTACATTCCATTTTAATTTTCTTGTTCTGGAAGCCCTTCCATATTGGTTCTAAGTTATTTAAAGTATATTATGAAATGAAAAGAGTACTTAGAATCTTGAATTTTTTTCCCTAACATCACTGGCAATTATTATTACTTTGACTACCTGCATAGCTGATAACAAGGGTAGGAACAGTATCTGCAGCTCTTCATTAGAGATTTGTTCTGTTACTTTGTAATATAAAAGCTAAGTCAACAGCAGCATAAAATTCGTCCCATCTCATTGTAGTTACAGCTGAGGATAAGTTGATACAAGAATTTTCTGGGAACATAAGTTTTAGTAAAAGGCAACAGACTTATAGCTGTCAATGTTATCTGGGGGAGGGGTGAAGATGATTGAGAAAACTGTAATTTGAACCTCAGTTAAAGAAGGGAAGGGGAAACAACATACTGAAATGTGTTTTATGTTATTCATAAAGAATTACTTACATACATGAGAAAATTTATTTTGTCTTCGGAGAAAAGCTCCAGGCTTCCTGAAAATCCCATATTTAAGTTTTAACCCATTATCCCATGTACTATCATTACAGTCCCTGATGAAGAGGCCCTCTCCGGCATCCTTGTAGGCCCCCTTCGGGTATTAGAAGGCTGCTATGAGGTCACCACACAGCCTTCTCTTCTCCAGGCTGAACAGCCTCAACTTCCTCAGCCTGTCTTCATACGGGAGGTGCTCCAGCCCCCGATCATCCTCGTGGCCCTCCTCTGGACTTGCTCCAACAGCTCCATGTCCTTCTTATGTTGAGAACACCAGAACTGCACACAGTACTCCAAGTGGGGTCTCACAAGAGAAGAGGAGAGGGGCAGGATCACCTCCTTTGACCAGCTGGTCAGGCTTCTTTTGATGCAGCCCAGGATACGGTTGGCTTTCTGGGCTGCGAGCGCACACTGATGGCTCATGTTCAGTTTCTGTTTGACCAACGACCCCAAGTCAATAATAATCTGATCTAAATAACATTTAAAGAACAAAAAGGCATTTCATGAAATATGTGGATCTGCCAGATTACTGCCAGATCACTGTGGATCTACCAATTACTAAGAGCTTGATTATACCTATTAGGTTATAACCAGCCAAACAAAAAAAAAACATTCCATGAGTTCCTTCTCCAGGAGACAGGTAAGTATTTATAAAATGAGCTGAATTTGGTCCTTGCTCTGTCATTTTGCGATGACAATTCAATTGTTGTGTGCCTCAGATTCTCCAGTACGATGTGTGGAAAATCATATTTAGCCCTTTCATGGGGTTTGATGATAAATTTAAAAATTTACAATGAACTTCCATTGCCTTCCGAGTCCCACAGTGAAAGCAGTACAGAAATAAAGTGCTGTTATACTACTGTATGAAGCCAAATCATTTGCCAAATGCAAAGTACAAGTTAAAAGCACTTCATCTTAAGGAGAAAGCAGGGTGTCCTGGGAGAATCAAACTGAGAATTCTAATATTTTTACTAACTTTCTACAAGGAAGCGATGCAATCCTAGAAAACACACCAGATTATACACATTGTGTTTGGGGACACTTGTCGTGGTTTAATCCCAGTCAGGTAACTTGTTCACTCACTCCCCCCCTTCTTTCCCTCCCCCTACTCCCGGAGGGACGGAGAGGAGAATTGAAAAGAATGCAACTCCCACGGGTTGAGATAAGAACAGTTTAGTAACAAAGGTATAACACAAATCACTACTGCTACCACCAATAATAATAATGATAAAGGAAATAACAAGGGAAGAGAATACAACACCTCAGCACCAGCCGACCGATAACTCGCCCCCCCCAGCCCGACCAAGCACTGACCGATACCTCCCCCAACCCTGCAGAGACCCAGCCCTTCCGGCTCACTCCCAGTTATATCCTGGGCATGACGTGCTGTGGTATGGAATACCTCTTTGGTCAGTTTGGGTCAGGTGTCCTGTCTCTGCCTCCTCCTGGCTTCCCCTCCTCCCTGGCAGAGCATGAGGCTCACAAAGTCCTTGGCCAAACCAAAACATCGCTATCAGCTCTGTTCCCGAGCCGAAAGTCAAAACACAGCACTGCACCAGCTACCAAGAAGGAGAAAAATGACTGCTACTGCTGAACCCAGGACAACACTGTAGGAAAAATTAAAGCAATAGATGCAAAGTAACATTGCAGTTTCCTGGACTCCATAAGTGAAGGAACAACTCTGAAAGTGCTACAGATTATAACACATTTAAAAGTTGGGCTTCTCCCCCCCCCCCCCCCCCGAAACTGACCCAATAAAAGTAAATCTGGAATTCAAAATAATCTGGAAAAACAGAACCCAAAAGCAGACCAAAAAACCCATACGATCTACTCTGTGTAACCTCCAGTTCATTCATAATAAATAAATAATCAAAATTATTGCCGAGGTGAAAACAGGTCCTCAGCACCTGACTGATATTAAATACAGGAAATTTTCAGTAATGAAGATTTAAAATACCAGGTGATGCTTAGATATACAAAGCCAGATTGAAGGTGAAGGTAGAGCTACTTTTACATTCAGAATAATGCAATGGGTTTCTAGTTATTGCTTGAATCCACACCAAATGGCCTTTTCAAAGAGCTGTTTCAAACAAGTAGAAATACAGCTTTACAACGGATGAGTCATTACTGGTATAAGTAACACTAAAAAAAAAAAAAGGAATTTAACTGTCATTTTCTGGTTCTTTTTGTGTTCAGATAAATTTTAATAGTTTTTTTTTAAAACAGACTAAGACTAAAATACCTTCCTACTGACTAGCATGTCAGTTTGCAAAGCAGTAAGGTTCAGAAATAAAATCATCAACATATGGAACCCAAAATGTGTAAAGTATAAGCAAAGACTACTTTACTAATTCTTTACGATCTAATGTAAATTATAAAAGGCTTCGTTAATACCAATGCAACACAGATTAAAGCAAATATAAGCAAACAAAAATATCAAGCTTAACAGAAGTGCCTAGATAAGCTTTAAAAATGTCACTGGCTTCTCTTTACGCTCCATTCCACATACGAGCATCTTTCCCTTCCTCTGAGAAAACTGAACAATTTTGCTGCCCCTCGGCTCTTGAAGTGCTCGTTTTTGTGTCACCATTTTCACTCGCCAATTATGTTAATATCTTACACTTACTTCCAACAAGCTACTGACTAATCATTCATTTTCTTCTAATTCCAGTTTAAAATTTTTCTTCAATGTCGTCTAGTATTTTTGGGTTTGTCTTGTTTTCTCCTTTCCCTCTAACATCCACAACTTACCATGCTGCAACTCACCTGCTTTGTGAAATATATTTTTCCAAAATCTTTCAGTACACCAGCGCTTCCTTCCTCTAAAGCTTTGGAAACACGCACCAGTTACTAAATCCCCCCAACTCAAATAGGTTCAAGGACTTTATCACAACTCCTTTCATTTCCCCTCTCTATTCTTCATGTCTAGATCTCTAAATAAAGCTGGGTTTGTGTAATATATATTCATGTTGATGAATAAACACCTTTAGAAGCAAGCTAGCTTCCCACTGTCATTTTAGAGAAACCTAGGACTGATCCTGACCAGATAACATACGTTTAAATATATTAAATGCTGTCTCCTACTAAGAAATTATTGACCAAACCAGGTTTGTTAAAATTTCTTCCAAGCACAAGCTATTTTTATTAGACCAGACAGCCTGATATATTAATCGTGAAGAATGAAAGTGCTTTCTGTTAGAGAACTTGTTATCTTACTTACCTGAAAGCTGCATAGATCACATTAGGTCTATGGAAATATTAGACTTTCAAAGTATGAAAAGCAACGTATGTTAAACGTGTGTATTCAAAACACATTAGAAATATGGGGGTCTGTTTACATGTTACCAAACTCCCTAGTGCTCCAAACCTCAGCTTTTTCCCCTTGCTTATTTTAAGGAATCCACTCGCGGATGGATTTCATCAGGTCCCATGGACATGTGCACGTTCAGGTTCTTAAAATGGTCTCATACCGGATCCTCTCCTACAGTGGGCCTAAGGTTTTCATTCTCACAATCCCTGAATCTGCCTTCCAAGACCTGGGTGTTGTGGTCAGAGCATTTGCCAGTGAAGACTGAAACAAAGTCATTAAGAACCTCAGCCTTCTCCAAATCCAGGGTAGCCAGTTTCCATACACAGTCTTTCTAATAGTTTAAATTAATTTTAGTCAACTATGTGAAATATGTGTGTGGATACACTCATGATTGGAAAAGCGACAATACAAAACTAACCAGTTAGCAAAACTAGCTACGATTTGCAGTCCTGCATGATGGCCTGCTGTTCCTATTGCACCTCCCCTGCAGGAACTGCCTGCAAGCCTGTAACTTGAAGACAAGCAGTAACTAAGTAGCTAATAAATAAGGAGTATACCACTAAAGTAAACAGTACCCTATCTACAATTAGCTAGCACAGACAAGCTGCTGGTGGTAGATGGCTCTCCAAGTTCCCTCAGGCCTTCTCCAGCCCAACTCCCCCCCAGAATCCCTTTAACCAGCATGCTCCTGTTTGACTCCAGGCAAAACAAAACCAAAATCCCCTTTTTTCCTAGTCACTCACTAGAACAGAGTATGTAACAAAAGGAACATCGAGACAAAGACACCACTATCAGACATTTTTACTATATTATTTCTTTGAAAGCAAAATAGAGCCCGTAATATCCAAGACACATTGGAAAACTTCATAAACCTGCATTTAACACACACTGATAGTCCCAAAGACTTGTGGTCAAATAACGTAAGACTTTTCAAAAGCATGAATATGCCAATTTCTAGAAAGAAACACCTGTCTTTACCACTGAAAAAAAACCAAAAGAGAAATAAAGTCCTTCCTACATCAGAATCAGTTAGGGATTAGTAAACCCAAGTTCATGCAGCAGGAAACACAAGGAGATTGACAGGAACACTGACAAACAGTGATCCAACAAAAGCTTATTGCATGCAATTAATGTTCTACGCAAGGCACGTTACTAACTTCAAACAAACTAACCGCTGTGCTAAAGTTAAGCATGTGCACATGTCCCTGCAGGTCTGGAGCTCAAACCCTTAACTTCTCGTGAATGCGGCCAAACAGGACCCATTTTACTATCTGTCTTACAAAGAAAGGATGCACAATACACACTGTTCATGTAAACTTGTAAACAGTTCTTAACAAAGGTGAAAGGCTACTTTCAGCTCAAAGTTTCAATATATTTGAGCCACAATTTTTAATTTTATCATTGGCAAATTTCAGCCAAATTCTGAAGAGGACTGGACAGTAGAAGACTGGTCAACATATGCGGAAGAAGTTTAATTTCCAAATTTAACAAATGTTTGCTCAAAATACTCTTACAATACAGACTAGATTATAGGGACTAAAAAGCCATCATATTCAATGAACAGCAAAGTTCATCACAATAAATTTGCTTGCACCCCAAACTGCTGATATTTTGTCATTTCATAATGACATCACTTAAGAAAACTGTAGAAGGGACCTGGCTCTAAAATTTGTGCACATAAACACATAATATGCATACATGAAATATTCCCGAATTGAAAGCATTCAAACTCACAGTACAATCTTGGAAGATTCGTGTATGGTAAAAGGAAACCATGAAGGGCCTGTCTTCATTAATCTTTATTACACACTGAGCTTTACTTCAATTTGAACTACTTAAAATGAAGGGATTTTTTTTTACTACACATAATAAGACAGCAAGTCCTGAATGAACTTGTTATGACAGGCTTTTTTTTTTTTTTATATTTAATTCAAGAACCACTCCTTTTCTTATCAACAAAGTTTTGCAAGCCAACATCCAACTGTAGCATGATGCATAGTGGTGGCAAGATATATTTAAGGATCCATTTAATAAAGCTCATACATATAACTTCACATTTTCAAAAGAGAGGAGCTTGTCTAATTATTCCAAACTGTTTACTCTGTGTCTCACATCAGTCAATGTAAAAGAAGCTCCCAGAAATATTTAATTACCCCCTACAAAGAGGTTCTTTGAAACAGTCAAGACTTAACAGAAGCAGAGTTTAGATACTGTTCTTTTGAGATGGAGGGAATGGGGGGCAGGACAGGGGCATGACAGACAAAGGAAACTGGGAAAAACGTTTGGTACTACAATTTACAGCAGGTAAAATAACAAAAAGACCTTACCTTCTGGGTAAGGTAATTATGCCCTGGTTTCAGCTGTAACTGTTTGGGTTTTTTCCTCTCCTTCCCAGTAGCTGGTGCAGTGCTATGGTTTTGGCTTTAGTCTGAGAACAATGCTGATAACACACCAATGGTTTAGTTGTTGCTAAGTAATGCTTTTCAGTCTCTCATGCTCTGCCATCTCCCATCCAAATTTATCTCTCACTCTCCCAAAAACATTTTCTGAAGCAAAACCAACCCCATCTGGGTGCTTACAAATTCTGCAATCGCATCCTACTATAACAACTGAAATTATGGTCGAAGATCAGTCAGAAGACTAGTGTCAAATTTCCTTTTCTCCTCTTAAAGAAACCAATCCACTACCCAAAACAACAACAAAAAACTGCAAACCCAATGCTTTCTTACCCCTTGCTGAATTCCAATGCAAAATTACCAAATTGGTTTCAAGGCTTCCCAAAGACTCATGCCAATTCCCCGTTCATTTCAATCTATTCTGTATCTTTTCAGTTGATGATTTTGTTAAGTTTGATTATTTAATACCATCCACTCCAATGGCCAAAATATTTCCTTCATTGTCTTATTCTTTGTCAAAACCTGGACTTTGTCTGTTAACAAGGCTCCAAAGTGTAAATAATTAAAACAGAATTTTCACTGTGCAAGTTAAACCTGTTTATGCTTTTCCATACTAGACAATAGATGAGGTACCACTAGCAGGCAATTTTGAAACTTTTCCTAAAATTATTCTCCTGAGTAACTTTAGAAACATGTTGCAAAATAACTTATCAAAATGTGTACAAGAGAAAAGATCACTCTGTTCATCTAAAAGGCACATTAAGAATTTACAGTTATAAATTGAAAAAAAAAAATCTGACTTTTAGATTTAAGCATCTATAGAAAAAAAAAAATCCAAAACAGAAATTTCATTTTAAAATCCAAAGTTTTCTAACGTTTAAACACACAACACTGTCAAGATGAGAAAGGTGCCATGACCAGGGAAAAAACATCTTTGCATAGTGGGTATTTCAGTCCCCAGAGCCAGTTTAATCATTACCCCCTTTGCAGACACAAATATCAACCACCAGGCTACAAACAGACATGAAATGGTTACTGATCTTTATCATGACTTATCAGGGCAGATGGGGCAGATTTTAACTGTGTATGTTTGATAACTGTCATCACAATTACTGCATTGTTTCCACAAAGACTTCGATCTCCTTAGACCACAAGGCAAGTTCATAAAAGACAGAAGAACCTAAGTCCTGAGTAAGGAATTAGTATGTAGAAATTCAGAATAAAGATCTCAACAGTTACTGATATTATTGTACAGGTGGTCTTGCATTTGAGCAGCAACCTAAATTCTACGGAAATAATGAAAAATCTATTATTTTGAATAAAAAGTTGTAACCTGACCATATTTTGCCAAACTATGCCCTACTATGCAAGTCCTGCAATAGGTTGTCAATACTTCAGAACAGAATGGCTGAGAGCCAGCTGAACACTCCATAAAGAAAAGATGCTATCAATGTAAGTTCAGTTCCAAATCAGCATTTTCACTTATATCACAACATTGCAGAAGCACCTCCGAAAAGGTTCACGATGTCTTCAACTTCTCTTTCTAAACAGTCATACCGATCAATTAGCATTGCTCTTCCATGGATGCTTTGTAGTTTGGTTTTGGTTATTTAATACCTTCAGATATTTTTCTAGTATGCCATGTAGTTACGTCAAGCTGTCTCCTAACACTTTCTGGTTATGAAGATGATTTATGAGTTCATTAATATAATTTCCTCAAATCAAGTAGAGGACATTTTTATATTTTTCTTGTAGAATTCTTTAATTTGCTCTTTCTGTCATCTCTAGGAATCAAACATGTTGATCATGTATTTATTTCCTAAATTTTGACTTCACAGGAGTTTATAGTATTCAAGACTACAAGAAACAAAAAACCCCACAAAGATTATCAAATCATGAAGTCATTCAGGTTGGAAGGGACAACAGGAGAGGTCATCTAACCCAATATCAGATCAGCCTGTGTAAGGCTTTTTGAAGTCAGGGAAACTGTTTTGAAGGAAGGACTACAAGCTACTGCATTTTCTTCAGTGTCCATTAAAAAAAAAACAACCAAAATAACAAACAAGCAGCAGGATACACTGAAAAGAAAACATGATTCAACAAGATGTATTCATTGAATGAAGGAAACGGGGTGAAAAAAAAAAAAAAAGCATTGCTCATCTCTTTTCATCTAAACACTTAAAGAGTATATACATTATGTGGAAGCTTGTGGAATATTTAAAAATGTGAACATTTATAAATTAAGAGTGAAAAAGGAACAGATTAAAGCAGCCAAATTGAGAAACAAATTTCTGAGATAAACAAGGGTAGTTTTTTGGTTATTTTTATTAAAAAAAAATAATCTCAATTTCTGAGCGTCAATGGCACAAAATCAGGATGCTAAATGTTACCACTGAGCATTAACTTGCTGAGTATAAACTCTTCAGAATACCAATAAAGAATGAAAATGCAACAGAAATTCAGATACTGTCCTGGGTTCAGCTGTAAATTGTTTTTCTCCTTCTTAGTAGCTGGTGCAGTGCTGTGTGTCAGCTTTATTCTGAGAACAATGCTGATAACACACCAGTGGTTTAGTTGTTGCTAAGTAATGCTTATCCCAGTCAAAGATTTTACCGTCTCTCATGCTCTGCCAGTGAGGAGGGGCACAGGAAGCCGGGAAGAAGCAGAGACAGGACACTTGACCCAAACTAGCCAAAGGGGTATTCCATACCACAGCACATCACGCCCAGTATATAAACTGGGGGGAGTCACCCAAAAAGGGCAGATAGCTGCTCGTGTCGGGCTGGGTATCGATTGACAGGTGGCAAGCAATTGTATTGTGCATCACGTGGGTTTATTGTGTTTTTTTTTCCCTTCCCTTTTTGGTTTGATACTCTCTCCCCTTGTTATTTCCCTTATCATCATTACTATTATTAGTGGTAGCAGTAGCAGTTTTGTATTCTACCTTAGTTACGGAACTGTTCTTATGTCCTGGGTTCAGCTATAGCAGTCATTTTTCTTCTTCTTCTTAGTAGCTGGTGCAGTGCTGTGTTTTTGACTTTCAGCCTGGGAACAGCGCTGATAACGCTAATGTTTTTAGTTGCTGCTCAGTAATGTTTACTCTGACCAAGGACTTTCTGAGTCTCATGCTCTGCCAGGGAGGAGGGGAAGCCGGGAGGAAGCAGAGACAGGACACCTGACCTAAACTAGCCAAAGAGGTATTCCATACCACAGCACATCATGCTTAGTATATAAACCGTGGGGGCAGTTACCCAGAAGGGCTAGATCGCTGTTCGAGTCGGGCTGGGTATCGGTCGGCAGGTCATGAGCAGTTGTATTCTCTCCCTTTGTTATTTCCCTTTTCATTATTATTATTGGTGGTAGCATTAGTGGTTTGGTGTTATACCTTAGTTACTGGACTGTTCTTATCTCAACCCATGGGAGTTACATTCTTTGAATTCTCCTCCCCACACCTCTGGGAGCGGGAGGAGGAAGAGGGGGGGAGTGAGCGAGAAACTGCGTGGTTATGGGTTGCTGGCTAGGCTTAAACAATGACAGTTCTTTCTGGTGCCCAATGTGGGGCACAAAGGCTTGAGATAGCGACAGATCTGAGCAGAGTGTGTCAAATCATATTTGTGATGAGCATTCATTGTTTCAGATAAATAGTCACTCGTTGCAATGTTCATTTATTTGCTCTCAGAGCTGTTGCGCTTGATCTCAGAGTTTCCTTATGTCAGGTCTTACTTGCAGCCAGTATTTGCTGCCTTAATGTTTATCGGCTTTGGGGCCTAGGGTAAGGTTCTCATTTCGCTGTACTTTACGGTAATGACTTGTGACACAATAGAATCCTTGATCATGAAACTTGGTCTAGCATGCATTCTCAGCACGGCCATCACCTCTATACTTTGGGAGGCATGTAATGGGAATTTCTAACAATTACAATTCTTTTTCCCCCACCTCGGAGGGTCAACCTATGAAGGTGCATGCCCTCACACCCTCTGCTCCCCCACCAGGCTATTTACAGAAGCATTTGAGAATTTTAAAGGTTTTGAATATCCTTTCAAAGCCCCTGAAACCAGCCTGCTCCTTTTGCTGGGAGCCAGCACGTTGCTGAATATGCTGCATGTGCTCTCCCATGGCCATACCACCCTGAGAATGCCCAATCTCACCTGATCTCGTAACTTAAGCAGGGTTGTCTGGGGGTGGATGACGACATAGGAGGACCACTAAGAGATCTTCCCTGAGGCTGGACAGTCATGAGTGGCAGGGTGCATGGGATCGTATAGGCAAGCACCTGGGCCAGTGAGCCCCTCCAGTGCTTTGGAACTTCACCCCTGAACTAGTGCAAAATTTGGAAAAACTAGTAAACCCCTTAGACAAGGTGTGCTGTCAACCTGGCAATACCAGAGAGGAACAACTCACCACAGCGTTCTGGGGCTTGGCCTACAGAGCCCTGCTCAACACTATCCGGTGCCCTCAAGGGTAAAAAGATCTCTCTCAATCTGATGGCAAAACAACAGATGACACAGCTGCTCCATCCCAAGCAACAAGCACAGCACCTACCCCAGCCCCAGTGACAACCACAACAGCTACTCCATCTCCAACAACAGGCACTGCAGCCACTCCAACCCCAGTGACAGACACGGCAGCCACTCCAAGCCCAGTTGCAGGCACTGCAACAGTACCAAAGGACCAATCTGTGCAAATATTACTTGCCCATACAAGCAAGGGGGAAAGCAAACAAAAAGCACAAAAAGCAACTCGTGCAGAGAAGGAAGATGAAGACTCAATGCCAGAACTAGAGGTGTGACATCTGAACAGGAATAACGAGAGGACACAGCACAACAAACAGAGGAAGAGGCAGAACAAGAGGTAACTTCACTATCCCATACCTTGACTGAGATGTGGAATATGCCAAAAGATTTCAGCCGCATTCCAAATGAGCACATCGTCACCTGGATGCTCTGATGCTGGGACAGTGGGGCCGACAGACATGAACTAGAGGGTAAGGAAGCCAAGCAGCTGGGATCACTTTCTAGGGCAGGGGAAACTGACAAAGGGATTGCGAAAGAGAAATGAGTCCTCAAACTCTTGAGGTGGCTTTTGGCAGCTGTGAAGGAAAGGTATCCCTACAAGGATGATGTTATATGTCGCCCAGGCAAGTGGACCATGACAGAGCAAGGCCTCCAGTACCTGAGGGAATTAGCCATTCTAGAGATGATCTATCGTAGGCCAGATGCCGGGAATGAACCCACAGATACAGATGAAATCCAATGTACACAACCCATGTCATGGAAATTTACATGCAGCGTGCCATCATCGTATGCCAACTCATTGGCAACATTGACGTGGTGTCCTGGGTTCAGCAGTAGCAGTCATGTTTTTTCCTTTGTGGTAGCTGGTACAGTGCTGTGTTTTGACTTCCAGCCTGAGAACAGTGTTGGTGAAGTCGATGTTTTCAGTTGTTGCTAAGTGATGTTTACCCTGACCAAGGACTTTGTGAGGCTCATGCTCTGCCAGGGAGGAGGGGAAGCCGGGAGGAAGCAGAGACGGGGCGCCTGACCCGGGCTAGCCAGGGAGGTATTCCATACCACAGCACGTCATGGCCGGGGTGGGGGGTGACTGGGAGTTACCCGGAAGGACACGGGCTTCCGGGTGGAACTCGTTTTCTTGGCCGGTGGTATCGTATTCTCTTCCCTTGTTATTTTCCCTTATCATTGTTATAGTTGATAGTAACGGTGGTGATTTGTGTACATTGGTTGCTGGACTGTTCTTGTCTCAACCCGTGGGAGTTGCATTTTTTCGATCCTCCTCCCCGTTCCTCCGGGAGTGGGGGAGAACCCCGGGGGGGGGGGGGGGGGGGACAGGGACCTCGATTGTTGTCAGCTCGGCACCACTCACTGGGAGTGAGTGAACAAGTTACCTGACTGGGTTTAAACCATGACACCTGGAGTGAGGCAGCACCACCAACAGTGGATGAAGCGACTCGTCAACTCCGAGAGTTCAAAGACAATGTCACCCCTTCCATCATTTCAACGGTGGAAAAACTGTCCCAGAAGGACAAACAATTGAGAAATGATCTATCCAGCTCCCCATGTGTACAGACCTGCATCTCAGCTATTACCAGAAGGCACCCTATTGCCCAAGAAGGAAGATATAGGAAGGACACGCCATGGGCCACCCTATGGTTTTATCTTTGGGATCACAGAAAAGACATGAGAAAGTGGGGTGGAAAACCTACCTCACTTCTGGATGAATGGGTGCTGAATTAGAGAACAAGTCAAGGATGATCCTACCAAGAAAGTTGCTGCTCCAGTCTCCAGTGAGTAGTTTCCCAGATGGAGTAAAAGACGTAATTTTACCCCAATTCCTATGAGAAGGAATGATAATCTCTTTGTAAAAGAAGTAAAAGGAGAGCCTTATGGTTGCTATTAGAGGAGCCCTGCCTCCAGCCAGGTGGAGGAGAGGGACAATCAGGTTTAATGGACTGTGTGGACCACATGGCCTGGCACATCAGTCCCACAGAAGTATAAGGCTCTAGTAGACACTGGTGCACAGTGTACCCTGATGCCATCAAGTTACCAAGGGGTGGAACCCGTTTGTATTTCTGGAGTGACAGGAGGATCCCAAAAGTTAATTGTACTGGAGGCTGAAATCAGCCTAACTGGGAAGGCGTGGCAAATGCACCCTGTTGTGACTGATGCAGAGCTGCAGAGGATCCTTCTGTTGTGGGGTTGCTGAAGTTTGAAGAACAGTAAGCATCAATCGCAACCACAGCAGCGCACCGGCGGCAATACCATGCCAACCAAGACTCCCTCATTCCCATCCATCAGCTGATGTGCAGACAGGAGAGCCAAGGACTGATCAGCAGGAACCGCTCACCCTTTAATAGACCCATATGCCTAGTGTGAAACTCTAACGGAGAGGGGAAACTAACAGTAGACTATTGTGGCCTGAATGAAGTCACACCACCATTGAGTGCTGCCGTACTGGACATGCTAGAACTTCAGTATGAACTGGAGTCAAAGGCAGCCAAGTGGAATGCCACAAATGATATTGCCAATGCATTCTTCTCAATTCCTTTGGCAGCAGAGTGCAGGCCACATTTCACTTTTACTTGGAGGGGTGTGGAGGCAGTGTTCTCACAGGGGAATAGATAATTGGTACATAAACTCTGAAAATCCTGAAAGATACAGCAAGGCCATGAGAGGCCTGAGGAAGCCTAAACAATCAAGACAAGAACAAGCTGGATTTCACCGAGTTAATGAGAACTGTGGACTGTTGGCAAGCTTTCGAGGTCAAGTTCCCACACCTGTGCTTAACCAATTATATGCTAGTTGTAAAGGGTCTTCAAGACATGTATCCAATCATAATATGCCAAATCACTGTAACTGCATGTAAAAAACAGTCTTTAAGGGGTTAAGGCTTTGTAATAAATGGCTTTTGTCTGATCATATTAATCTCTGACTGAGTCCATATATTTTCTGCGGCAGAGGGGCATCCAGTACACTTGGGATTGACTGCCCCAGGGGTGGAAACAAAGCCCTACTATCTGCCATGGACTAATCCAGACTGCACTGGAACAGAGGCAAGATCCGGAACACCTGCAATACACTAATGACATTATCGGGTGGGGCGATAGAGGGGAAGAAGTTTTTAAGAAAGGGAGGAAAATAATCCCGGGAAAAGCCGGGAGCAGCAGCAGGAGTCTCCTAGAACTGTCCTCACGTCACCATCGACTGAACCGGACTTCCTTCCAATTGTCACCCCAAGAAAGAATGAACTTTAATGAAACCAGATGAGCTCAGCAGTGACCAGATGAGTTCAGTGGTGCCGTCAGCAGGCAACAGTCCAACACTACGCACTGTCTCTTTTTCTGCTGTCCTGAAAGACTGTTAGGACAGGTGAAACATGACGTGGACTGAATGAACTCAGCGAACTTTATAGGGATGATCCATGGACTAAAGAATGATATCTGTCTATGTGTGTCTGTGTATAAATATATAAAGAGAGAAAAAGGGATGATATATTGAAAAATTTGGGACATGAGCATGATCTCAATGGTATCGAATAAGGGGTGGATACTGTCCTGGTTTCAGCTGTAACAGCTGTTTGTCTCCTTCTTAGTAGCTGTTGGAGTGCTGTGTTTTCAACTTCAGTCTGAAAACAATGCTGATAAAACACCAGTGTTTTAGTTGTTGCGACATAATGCTTACTCTGATCAAAGACTTTTCAGTCTCTCATGCTCTGCCAGAAGGAGGGGAACAAGGAGCTAGGAGGAAGAAGATACAAGACTCCTGACCATTGAAATACTCTTGAAAGAATATTATCTTAGTTTGTTCTATGACATGTATGAAATTTCAGTCTTTGGAATTAAACACAGACATGGATCAATAAAATAATGCAGTTATATAGAGGAGGAACAGCAAGAGTGACACACACTATTTAAACTAAAAAAAATGAACAAAATTTTAAAGGAAAAAAAGAGAAGTCTAGAAACTCAGTAACTATAAAGCCTCAAAAAAAAAACAACATAAGAATTTACTGAATTGTGTTTAAATACTGGAAGTGCAGCCTAGGATTTTCAAATGGCATGGAAACCCTGGCATCTATTAAATTTTAAAGGCAATTGTGAAAATTATTTCAGGAAGTTATTTTGACTATGTTAACCATTGTCTCCTATACAACCAAGAATTCATCACATTCAG
Organism: Pezoporus flaviventris; assembly: GCF_033815535.1. Lineage (NCBI taxonomy): Eukaryota > Metazoa > Chordata > Aves > Psittaciformes > Psittacidae > Pezoporus > Pezoporus flaviventris. The sequence goes on from NW_026892625.1 coordinate 154,478, forward strand.
ATGTGATGAGAAACTAACAGTAGACTATTGTGACGTGAATGAAGTCACACCAACATTGAGTGCTGCCGTACCGGACATGCTAGAACTTCAGTATGAACTAGAGTCAAAAGCAGCCAAGTGGAATGCCACAAATGATATTGCTAATGCATTCTTCTCAATTCCTTTGGCAGCAGAGTGCAGGCCACAGTTTGCTTTTACTTGGAGGGGTGTCCAGTACACTTGGAATTGACTGCCCCAGGGGTGGAAACACAGCCCTACCATCTTCCATGGACTGATCCAGACTGCACTGGAACAGAGGCAAGATCCAGAACACCTGCAATACACTGATGACATTATCGTGTGGGGTGATACAGGGGAAGAAGTTTTTAAGAAAGGGAGGAAAATAATCCAAATCCTGCTGAAAGCCAGTTTTGCCATAAAACGGAGTGAGGTCAAGGGGCCTGCATAGGAGATTCGGTATTTGGGAATACAATGTCAAAATGGAGGTCGCTAGATCCCCACAGATGTGATCAACAAGATAACAGCAATATCTCCACCAACTAATAAGAAAGAAACACAAGCTTTCTTGGGTGTTGTGGGGTTCTGAAGAATGCACATCCCAAATAACATTCTGATTGTAAGCCCTCTGCATCACGTGACCTGGAAGAAGAGTGATTTCAAATGGGGCCCTGAGCAACAACAAGCCTTTGAAAAAATTAAACGAGAGAGAGTTCATACTCCAACTGAAAAAGAGATACTGGAAGCCTATGAAGGTGTTTGAGCTGCTTCGGAAGTGACTGGCACTGAAGCACAGCTCCTCCTGGCACCCCAGTTTCCCATACTGGGCTGGGTTTATCTGTTTTCGGGTTTAGTGCAGCTGCTTTGCTTGGGGGTTGAGTATCACCGGTAGCAGTGTTGTCTGCTGCTTTGCCACACGATCCAGGGACATTTCTTTCCTGCTCCTTACAGAACAGGGCCCTATGGGCATAGGCCAAGCCCCAGGATGTTGCATCGAGTTGTCCCTCTCTCATATTGCCAGGACAATGGCACACCTCCTCTAATTGTACTGCTAATTTTTCCAGATTCCGCATTTGTTCAGGAGTGAAATTCCAGAGCACTGCAGAGGCCAACTGTCTTAAGTGCTTGCCCATACAATCCTACACATGCCACTCATGACTTTCCAGCCTTGCTGGAAGATCTCTTGGTAATATTCTTAAATAGTCATTTAATCTTACACAAGAACCGAGCTGGATCCTGCTTAGCTTTGAGATCGGACAAATCGGTCATTCTCAGAGTGGTCACGCCATAGGCAAAACTTAGAGAACATATGCAGCAGCAAGCTGGTTCACAGCAAAAGGAGCAGGCTGCTTTCAAGTGCATTGAAAGGATACTCAAGATCTTTAACTTTTCTGGAATCTACTGTAAATGGCCTGATGGGGGAGCTGAGGGTGAGAGGGAATATCTCCTTCGTATGTTTACCCCCTGAGGAAAGACGTGTTAAAAATTCCCCTTATATGCCTGCCATAGCAAAAAGGTGATGACCACACTGGAGACGCATAACAACCCAGTTTCATGATCAATGAGCCTATTGTATTACAAGTCATTACCATGAAGTACAGTGAAACGAGAACCTTAGCCCAGGTCCCAAAGCTGATAAACGTTAAAACAGCAAATACTGGCTGCAAGTATGTCATGACAGGCTGACACTCTGAGATCAAGAGCAACAACTCCGAGAGCAAATAAATCAACACTGTAATGAGTGACTATAAATCCAATGCTTATCACAAATACGATTAGACACACTCTGGTCAGAACTGTCGCTATCTCAAACCTCTGAGCCCCACGTTGGGCGTCACAAAGGACTGTCATGGTTTGAGCCCTGCTGGTAACTCAGAACCACACAGCCACTCACTCACTACCCCCTTCTTCCTCCTCTTGCTCTTGGAGGTATGGGGAGGAGAACTGAAAGAATGTAATTCCCACATAAAAAAAAAAAGTATAATATAAAAAAGTATAATATAAAACCACTACTGCTACAACCAATAATAATAATGATAAGGGAAATAACAAGGGAAGAGAATACAACAGCACACCACCCACCGACCAATACCCACCCCGACCCAAGCAGCGATCTAGCCCTTCTGGGTAACTGCAACCAGTTTATATAGCAGGCATGAAGTGCTGTGGTATGGGATACCTCTTTGGCTAGTTTGGGTCAGGTGTCCTGTCTCTGCTTCCTCCCGGCTTCCCCTCCTCCCCGGCAGAGCATGAGACTCAGAAAGTCCTTGGTCAGAGTAAGCATTACTTAGCAACAACTGAAAACATCGCTGTTATCAGTGTTGTTCCCAGGCTGAAAGTCAAAAACACAGCACTGCACCAACTACTAAGGAGAAATATGACTTCTACTGCTGAACCCAGGACACCTATCATGCATCATGTTCTGAGAAAATCGAATGGTACAGTGGGCTGTTAAAAACTACACTGAGAACAATGGCAATGGCTTGTGGGACCTTAAAGCATTGGGATACACACTTCCCAAAGGCCACCTGGTTGGTCAACACCAGAGGATCTGCCAACAGGGCTGGCCCAGCCCAGTCAGAACTTTTACATGCTGTAGAAGGGGATAAAGTTCCTTTGGTGCACATAAAGAATTTGCTGGGGAACACAGTCTGGGTTATTCCTGCTTCAGGTAAAGGCAAACCCAGTCATGGGACTACTTTTGCTCAGGGATCCGGATATAGTTGATCGGTTATGCGGGAAGATGGGGAAGTGTGGTGTGTACCTTAAGGGGATTTAATTTACGTGAAAACAGCCAATGAACTCAATTATATCCTGTTTCCTGCTACAGAACACTTCTATAGCCCATCAGCTAGATGCCCAACTCCAACATTCTGGGACTTGAAAAGAAGATAGGTGCTGCCATATTCATCAGCAGAGAATAAAGTCATGGAAAAGCCAGAAGCAGAGGAACTGTCCTCAGGTCACTATCGACTGACCCTGACTTCCCTCTGATCATCATCCCAACAAAGAATGAACTTTGATGAAACCAAACGAGCTCAGCAGTGACCAGATGAGTTCTACAGTGTTGTCAGCAGGCAAAAATCCAACACTACACACTGTCTCTCATGGTCTGAAAGACTGTTACAAGAGATGGAGCCTGACATAATGGACTGGATGAATTCAGCAAGTTTATAGGGATGGTCCATGGACTAAGGAATGGTATCTCAATCTTTGTGTGTGTGTGTATATATATATGAGACAAGAAGCAATAGTATATTGAAAAAAAATGGGATCTGAGCATGACGTAAATGGTATGTCACAGGGGGTGGACACTGTCTTGGGTTCACCTATAGCAGTCACTTTTCTCCTTTTAAGTATCTGGTGCAGTGATGCGTTTTCAACTTTAGTCTGGGAACAGTGCTGATAACACACCTATGTTTTCAGTTGTTGATAAGTAATGCTTACACTTATCAAGGACTTTTCAGTCTCATGGTCTGTTAGTGAGGAGGGGCATGGGAAGCTGGGAGGAAACAGAGACAGGACACCTGACCCAAACTAGCCAAAGGGGTATTCCATACCACAGTACATCATGGCCAGTATATAAACAGGGGGAAGTTACCTGAAAGGCCCAGGCCGCTACCCGGGTTGGGCTGGTTATTGGTCGGCTGGTGGTGAGCAATTATATTGTGCACCACCTGTGCTTATTGTTTTGTTTTCCTTTTCCCCTTTTAGTTTTATATTCTCTTCCTTAGTTTTTCCATTATCATTATTATTATTTGTGGTAGTAGCACTAGTTATGTATTATACCTTAGTTACTGGACTGTTCTTATATCAACCTGTGGGATTTACATTCTTTTGATTCCCCTCCCCATCCTTTCAGGATCGGGGTAGGAAGAAGAGGGGGAGTGAGCAAGCAGCTGCGTGGTTCTGAGTTTCCGGCTGGGCTTAAACCACAACATATTGTTACAACGTTAACCAAACATTTGAGGAATAATTGCAGTGGTGGCTGAAATGTCTATATCAGCGTTGTTCCCAGGCTGAGAGTCAAAATCACAGCACTGCATCAGCTACTAAGGAGAAAAAATGATTGCTACTGCTGAACCCAGGACAGTATCCACCCCTTATTCCATACCATTCACATCATGCTCAGATCTCACATTTTTTCAATATACCATCATTCTTGTCTCATATATATACATATGCCTATACATACACACACACACACAGAGATCATTCCTTAGTGCATGGACCAATCCCTATAAAGTTGCTGAGTCTATCTGGTCCATGATGTTGGGCTCCATCTCTTGTAACAGTCTTTCAGAGCAGGAGAGGCTGTGTGCAGTGTTGGATCATTGCCTGCTGATGATACCGCAGAATTCGTCTTGTTTCATCAAAGTTCATTCTTCAGTGGGATGATGGTCGGAGGGAAGTCAGGGCCAGTCGCTGGTGACCTGAAGACATCTAGTTGGTGGGCTATAAAAGTGATGCAAAGCAGGCAACAGCATTCAAATGAGTTCATTGGCTTGATTTATGGAACGGAACTTCATAATTCACAGACTTATAAAGCAGGTATGTTTATTGTGGCGCTGGGTGCGAGGGGGATCACTCCTCCTAACTCGCACACCGATAACTCAACAAGCTAGATGTTTCTTATACACAAACATACATATTCATTAGGTTCCCAAAAGTTTGGTGGGGATATTACAATTAGTTTAGGTACTTATTATCATACATCTCCTCCCTTTTGGCGCTTGTGCACTGCCCTCTGATGGTCGTGGGCAGGGGTCTTCAAGATGAAGTAAGCAGTCTTCCTCATGGTGCACTTTTCACCCTTGGCACAGTTTCCCCAGCTGGCAACCTCAAGTCTTATAGAAACTAGTTGAAACAAATTCCTGTCAGACATTCATCTTCTTGAGGGAAAAGGGTCTCTGATTTTAAATAATGTGTTTCGGCTACCTATTCTATTCTGGGTTATAGTTTAACTGGCGAGAACAAGAACATACCTGTTCCCTATTCTAAGGTAAGACAATGCATAGTTTGAAGAAAACTCTTAGCTCTTTATTTAGTTCGTTACAATTCCTTGCATCAGGCTGTTTTCCCCTAAATTAAGTCCCCTTGAGGTACACATCAGACATCCCTGTCTACCCACAGTACCCACCAAGACTATCCGGGTCCCTGAGCAAAAGGAATCATACAAGTGGGTTTGCCTTTACCTGAAGCAGGAATAACCCAGACTGTCTTCCCCAGCAAATTCTTTATGTGATCACAGGAATAGTGACCCCTTCTAGATTATGATAAAGTTTTGACTGGGCTGTGCCAGCCCTGTTGGCAGATCCTCTGGTGTTGACCAACCAGGTGGCTTTGGGAAGTGTGTATCCCAGTGCTTGAAAGTTCCCCCACCCATTGTTCTCAGTGTAGTTTTAACAGCCCATTGTAGCGTTTGATTTTCCCAGAGGCTGGTGCATCGTAGGGGATGTGATATAGCCACTCAATGCCATGTTCTTTGGCACAAATGTCTGTAAGGCTGTTCCGGAAATGAGTCCCATTATCTGACTCAATTCTCTCTGGGGTGCAGTGCCACCACAAAATCTGTGGGGCACAGTGTACGTTTCCAGACATCCGGTGGTTGCTTCCATCATGGTAAGCACATGGCGCTTGCCTTGGCGGGTTGGTGGGGGTGTGATATGATCAATCTGCCAGGCCTCCCCATATTTGTTCTTCAGCCATTGTCCTCCATACCAAAGAGGCTTTAACCGTTTAGCTTGCTTAATTGCAGCACATGTTTCACAGAACTTTCACCACCAGGTTCTGCACCCAGGCAGCAATATCTCGCCACAGTGCAGCAGCCGACATGAGTTTTCCTCTGCCTTGCCAGATGCTCTGCTTCCATTGCTGCAATCACCCCCACAGGGCATTTGACACCATCCATGAGTCAGTATAAAGTCCTGGCAACTTCTCCCGTTCAGCAATGTCCAAGGCCAGCTGGATGGCTTTCACCTCGGCAAACTGACTCGATTCACCCTCTCCTTCAGCAGTTTCTGCAACTTGTCATCGGAGACTCCATACAGCTGCCTTCCATCTCCAACGCTTTCCCACAATATGGCAGGACCCATCAGTAAACAAGGCATACTGCTTTTCACTTTCTGACAGTTCATTATATGGTGGGGCCTCTTCAGCATACATCACCTCTTCCTCTGGTGACATTCCAAAATCCTTGCCCTCTGTCCAGTCCATGATGACTTCCAGAATTCCTGTATGACTGGGATTTCCTATTCAAGCTCGCTGTGTAATAAGTGCAGGCCACTTACTCCATGTAGCATCGGTTGCATGATGTGTAGAGGAGACCCTGCCTTTCAACATCCAGCTCAGCATGGGCAACTGGGGTGCCAGGAGGCGTCATGCTTCATTGCCAACCATTTCCAAAGCAGCTTGAACCCCATCATAGGCTGCCAGCATCTCTTTTTCAGTTGGGGTATAGCTGGCCTCAGATCCTTTGTATCCCCGACTCCAAAACCCAAGGGGTCAACCTCGAGGCTCCCCTGGAGCTTTCTGAAAGAGGCGCCAGGTAAGACAATTCTGCCTGGCTGCAATGTAGAGTACATTTTTTACATCTGGCCTGGTATGGACTGGTCCAAGGGCTACTGCATGAACTATCTCTCATTTAATTTGCTCAAAGCCTTGTTCTTGCTCAGGACCCCATTTAAAATCATTCTTCTTCCGGGTCACATGATAGAGAGGGCTTACAGTCAAACTGTAATTTGGGATGTGCATTCTCAAGAACCCCACAACACCCAAGAAAGCTTGTGTTTCTTTCTTATTAGTTGGTGGAGATATTGCTGTTACCTTGTTGATCACATCTGTGGGGATCTCTCTACGTCCATCTTGCCATTTTATTCCCAAAAATTGAATCTCCTGTGCAGGTCCCTTGACCTTACTCCGTTTTATAGCAAAACTGGCTTTCAGCAGGATTTGGATTATTTTCCTCCGTGTCTTAAAAAAATCTTCCCCTTTTATCATCCCACATGACAATGTCATCAATGTATTGCAGGTGTTCTGGAGCTTGCCCCTGTTAAAGTGCAGTCTGGATTAGTACGTGGCAGATGGTAGGGCTGTGTTTCCACCCCTGGGGCAGTCGATTACAAGTGTACTGGACACCCCTCCAAGTAAAAGCAAACTGTGGCCTGCACTCTGCTGCCAAAAGAATTGAGAAAAATGCATTGGCAATATCAATCGTGTCATACCACTTAGCTGCCTTTGACTCTAGTTCATACTGAAGTTCTAGCATGTCCGGTACGGCAGCACTCAATGGTGGTGTGGCTTCATTCAGGCCACGAAAGTCTACTGTTAGTCTCCATTCTCCATTAGACTTTCGAACTAGCCATATGGAGCTATTAAAGGGTGAATGGGAGCTGTTGATCAGTCCTTGGCTCTCCTGTCTGCGCATCACCTTATGGAAAGGAATCAGGGAGTCCCGGTTGGCGAGATATTGCTGCCGGTTCACTGTTGTGGTCGCAATTGGCACTTGTTCTTCGACATTCAGCAACCCCACAACAGAAGGATCCTCTGAGAGACCAGGCAAGGTGGACAGCTGCTCAATTTCCTCAGTCTCCAAAGCAGCAATACCAAAAGCCCATCGGTACCCTTTTGGGTCTTTGAAGAACCCTCTCCTGAGGCAGTCTATATCAAGGATGCATGGAGCCTCTGGACCAGTCACAGTGGGATGCTTTTGCCATTCCCTCCCAATTAGGCTGATTTCAGCCTCCAGTACAGTCAACTCTTGGGATCCTCCTGTCACTCCAGAAATATAAATGTGTTCCACCCTTTGACAGCTTGATGACATCAGGGTACACTGTGCACTGGTATCTTCTAGAGCCTCATACTTCTGTGGGACTGATGTACCAGGCCATCTGATACACACAGTCCACTAAATCCAATTGTCCCCTACCTCCACCTGGATGGAGGCAGGGCCCCTCTAATAGTGATTGCAATTTTGGACACTTAAGTCTTGTAGAAAGGGATTAGTCTTTGTTATCACAGGATCTGGAGTAAAATCAGCTCTTCCACTCCATCTGGAAACTGCTCACCAGAGACTGAAGCCTTGACCTTTGTTATCCTCTTCAATTCACGCACCTGTTCCTCCAAAGCTGAAGTAGGTTTTCCATCCCACTTCATCATGTCTTCTCTGTAATGCAGCAGGTAAAACCATAGGGTAGCCCATGGCATACACCTTCTATATCTTCTCTCTCGAGCAGCAGGACCCCTTTTGTTAATAGCTGAGACGTGTGTTGGTACACATGAGGAGCCGGATAAATCAGGTAGATCATCCCTCAATTGTTTGAGATCCTGGGACAGTTTTTCCACAGCTGAGATGATGGAAGGTGTGACATTGGCTTCGAACTCTTGGAATTTATGAACCATTTCATCCACTGTTAGTGGTACTATGTCATTCCAGGTTACTGTTGCCAATGAATGGGCATATGATGTCAGTGCGTTCCGTGTAAATTTCCGCCACATGGGTCGTTTACATTCGACTTCATCTGGATCTATGGGTGCATCCCTGGCATTCGGCTTGATGTGATAGATCATCTCTACAATGGCTGATTCCCTCAGAGACTGGACACCTTTCTCTAGAGTAGTCCACTTGGCCGAACGACTCATAACTTAGCCCATGTATGGAAACCTTTCTTTCACAGCTTCCAAGAGCCGCCTCCAAAGGCTGAGGGACTTTTTCTCTCTTGCAATTGCTTTGTCAGTTCCCCCCTCTCTAGCAAGTGATCCCAGCTGCTTGGCTTCTGTACCTTGCAGTTCGTGACCGTTGGCCCCATTGTCCCAGCATCAGAGTAACCAGGTGATGATGTTCTCCCCTGGTTGATGGGTAAAATCTTTTCACATATTCCATAGCTTGGTTGAGGTCCCAGGTCGAGAAGTCATCTCTTCTTCTTCTTTCTTTTCTTCTTCTCCTTTTTCTTCTTCTCCTTCTTTTTCTTCTTCTCCTTCTTTTTCTTCTTTTATCTATTTCTTCTTCTTTTTCTTCTTCTTCTTTTTCTTCTTTTTTCTTTTTCTTCTTCTCCTTTTTCTTTTTCTTCTTCTCCTTTTTCTTTTTCTTCTTCTTCTTTTTCTTCTTCTCCTTTTTCTTCTTCTTCTTCTTCTTTTTCTTCTTCTCCTTCTTCTTTTTCTTCTTCTCCTTCTTTTTCTTCTTCTCCTTTTTCTTCTTCTCCTTCTTTTTCGTCTTTTATCTATTTCTTCTTCTTTTTCTTCTTCTCCTTCTTTTTCTTCTTTTTTCTTTTTCTTCTCCTTTTTCTTTTTCTTCTTCTCCTTTTTCTTTTTCTTCTTCTCCTTTTTCTTTTTCTTCTTCTTCTTCTTCTCCTTTTTCTTCTTCTTCTCCTTTTTCTTCTTCTTCTTCTCCTTTTTCTTCGTTTTTCTTTTTCTTCTCCTTTTTCTTTTTCTTCTTCTCCTTTTTCTTTTTCTTCTTCTCCTTTTTCTTCTTCTTCTTTTTCTTCTTCTTCTTCTTCTTCTTTTTCTTCTCCTTTTTCTTCTTCTTTTTCTTCTTTTTCTTCTTCTTCTCCTTTTTCTTCTTCTTCTTCTCCTTCTTTTTCTTCTTCTTCTCCTTCTTTTTCTTCTTCTTCTTCTCCTTCTTTTTCTTCTTCTTCTTTTTCTTCTTCTCCTTTTTCTTCTTCTTCTTCTCCTTTTTCTTCTTCTTTTTCTTCTTCTTCCTCTGATTCATGTGATGATGACTACTGATCAGATGCTGTCCCCAGTAGTAAGTGCATTGCCATTGCTGCTTCTTCTTGTTTCTTCATCTTTCTTGTCTTTTTTTTTTTTTGCTTTTCCCCTTGCATACAGGGGCAACTGATATTGGCACAAATTTGTCCTCTGGTTTAGCTGCAGTGATTATCACTGTGTTTGGAGTGGCTGCAGTATCTGTTGTCGGGGTTTGGGTAGCTGCTGTACTTGTCGCTGGGGTTGGTGTAGCTGCTGTACTTGTCGCTGGGGTTGGTGTAGCTGCTGTGCTTGGAGCTGGAGTAGCTGCACTGTCTGTTGCGTTAGAAGTTTGAGTAGCTGCTGTACTTGTCACTGGGGCTGGTGTACCTGCTGTGCTTGGAGCTGGAGTAGCTGTGCTGTCTGTTTCTTTGCCATCAGATCCAGGAACATTTTTTTCCCTTTGAATGTGCTGGACAATGTTGAACAGGACTCTGTAAGCATAGGCCAAGCCCCAGCACATTGCCATGATTTGTCCCTCTCTGATATAACCAGAATGACAACATACCTCATTTAAGTGTTTTACTAATTTTTCTGGATTTTGCACTTGTTCATTGGTGAAGTTCCAAAGCACTGGAGGGGCCCACTGGCCTCGATACTTGCCCATACTATCCCACACACCCTGCCACTCATGACTGTCCAGCCTTGGGGAAAATCTCTTGGTCCTTCTATATTGTCGTCTAACCCTAGACAAGACCCAAACCTGACTCTGCTTAACTTGAGATCAGATGAAATGGTCGTCGGTAAAACACACTCTGTATGTGTGCCAACATGGTGATCCCCATCACAATCAGCAGGCAGGTCTCAAGGGTACCTAAAGGCCATTCAAAACCATCATAATTCTCAAATGATGCTGTAAACAATCTGGGGGGGGGGGCTGGGAACGTAAGGGAATGTCTCTTTCACGGGTCGTCCACCTGAGGAGGGAAAAAAAGATGTGTAATTGCTAAACGCTTCTATTATATACCTTCCAAAGTATAGAGGTTGTGACCACACTAGGAACACAAGCCAGATCAGTTTCATGATCAATGATTCTATTGTATTACAACTCAGTACCATAAAGTACAATAAAACAAGAACCTCAGCCCAAGGCCCCCAGCTGATAAACACTAACACAGCAAATACCGGCTGTAAGTATGGCACAACATCATGAAACTTTGAGATCAAGAGCAACATCTTTCAGAGACAATAAATCAGCATTGTGAGGAGTGTCCTGGATTCAGCAGTAGCAGTCATTTTTTTCTCCTTCTTAGTAGCTGGTGCAGCGCTGTGTTTTTGACTTTCAGTCTGGGAACAGCTCTGATAACACTGATGTTTTTAGTTACTGCTCAAATGTTTAGTCTGACCAAAGACTTTCTGAGTCCCATGCTCTGCCAGGGAGGAGGGGAAGCCGGGAGGAAGCAGAGACAGGACACCTGACCCAAACTAGCCAAAGAGGTATTCCAGACCATAGCACGTCATGCCCAGGATGTAACTGAGATTTACCCAGAAGGGCTAGTTCACTGCTTAGTCAGACTGTGTATTGCCAGGTGGTATTGTATTCTCTTCCCTTGTTATTTCTCTTATCATTATTATTATTGGTGGTAGCAGTAGTGGGTTTGTGCTATATCTTAGTTACTGGGCTGTTCTTATCTCAACCCATTGGGGTTACATTCTTTCGATTCTCCTCCCCATCCCTCCAGGAGGGATGGGGCGGGGGAGAGAAAGGGGGGGGGAAGTGAGCGAGCGGGCTGTGTGGGTTACTGACTGCACATAAACTACGACAGTTCTTTTTAGTGCCCAACGTGGGGCACGAAGCATTGAGATAACGACACATCTGACTGGAGTGTGTCCAATCGTATTTGTGATAAGCATTCATTGCTTCGGATTAGTAGTCACTCGTCACAATCTGCATTTGGAAGTCTCTGGTATAACACAGATTTCCAAGTCTCACACCAGAATTTTAAATTATGTTTTATACAAAACCTTAACATAAAAACAGTGTTAAAATGCTCAAATTATACCGTCTGAAAGATTAATTTAATTAGAAAAATGCCATGCCTCATAACCAAAATACATTTCAAAATTACTTTAGCAATTAGCTTTTCTCTATATGTTCTAGAGTTTGAGGATTCTGGGTGAGAGAAACGAGACACAAATAGAGAACTCACAACTAGTTTATTAATATAGGAAAATATAGAGATACTAACAGATACAGTAAAGGATATTTGTGATGTTTGGTTATCTATCTTACCAACCCCAAGGACCATGTAATGATGATCAGGAAACCAGCTCCAAGAATCATCATCGCAGTGTGAGGTGGCAGGCTCAACTTTAGTGGGCGTCCCCGCAAAGGCAACGTTGACCTGTGTGTGCATGAGGTTCTGCCTCCCCGCATCACATGAGGCTCAAGCTTTTATACTAACAAAAATGCACATTCATTCTGACGCAGGGGGGCAGCCTACGTCAGAAGAAGTGGCCAGAAATATCTAGAAAGGTCTCCAAGGGTCAGGATTTTCCAGGGGAGGTCTAAAGCAGAACTTTCCGGAGAGGAACTAAAGCTGGACTTTCCGGTGAGCAGCCAAAGCAGGACTCTCCAGGGAGGAGACAAAGCGGGACCTTCCGGGGAGGAGCCAAGGCGGACAAACAGTACTTTTCTACCTTTGTGTGTTTCACCACAGACCATTATCTCTTGTCCCTGACACATTACACAAAACATCAGTTTTAACTGTAGTTGTTTTGGGACTTTCCAGGTCTTCAAGAACATTATCGTCCTTGACTGTTTTAATGGTTGGAATATACTGGATGAGAAAAGACTCAAAGTATCAGATCTCCCTTGAGCGCTGGCCCAACATATGGTCCTGCAAATTCTGAAAGAGGGTGCTTGGTATAATTTGCTGAATATTATTAACACAACTGCCCTTCCACTATGTGAGAAAGAAGGGTTTTTCTTACCCCTAAAATGACTGTCTTCAATAAGCAGTGATTCACTGAACTAGCCCTGAAGCTGCCTTTGAAAGCTCAGTATTCAAATACAATCTGTGCCAGCAAGTACCAGGAGAGGGCTTTCCCTTGATATTTAAACAAACTATACCCTCAGGTATTTCAAACATATACTCTATATTTGTGTATTTTGGAATACTAGTCTTGATAAAAAGCTAAATTATTTAATTATTATTATTATTAAAAACAGAAAACTACTTGTATTTAACCTCTACACTTTAATTCCATAGTAAAAAATGAGGGACTTTGAAATATACAACTTCTGCATACATGCCACTTTAGCGCTACTTAAGTATTTAACTTGTAAAGCTACCTGATCTAGCCTTGTGATGGCTAATGCTTTTCTTAAAGCTTTAGCTCTTACAATTACATGAAAATATCTATTTTATAAACATAAATAAATTTTTATCTTAAAAATCTTTTTAATCTTAATCCTTTTAATCCTGAAAGCCTTACAATTCAAGAAAAAATCTCGAAAATGTGAACTGAATAGATTCAAATTCCATAAGGTAAACAAAAGCCATTCAAAATTTATGGGTTTTAATCTGACATTAGAGGTGCTTAAGGATGCTAACTAAATAGCTAAAGTGGTTGCTCTCCTCCCATTCCTGTATATGTCATCCCTTGCCATCCACTGCTGTGTACCAACACAAGCATCAACAGGACCCACACAGCAAATAAGAATCACACAGTACGGTTGCTAAATGTATAATACAGTTCAGGATTATTAGATGCCTAACTTGATAATCATGTTTTAAATTCCAAAAAGCAGTAACATTTAAAGATATCTGCCAATAAGTTTGTCTAGTATTAAGTACATGAAAAAGAAAAAAACAAATACCTGCAAATGCAGTATTTTCAACTCTGCAAGGCAGAGAAGCTTAATTCTTCTAAAGATACCTCATTTCTTTCACTCTTGATCTAAGCCACATTATAATAATAAAGAGGCTGAATTACTGATGAGCTGCTGGCTACTACAGAGGAAGCTGTGTTTCTAGCAGATTATCTAAAATATGAGAATACAAGAAAGGTACTAAAAAGCAAGCAAATGAAGAGCAGGTGATACCAAGTTTTCTTCCTCTGCCTTGTTATAAGTTCCTCCTCCAGTGCTCAGTGGGCTCTAGGCCAAACTACTTAAATACGATAAGCTGAAACTATTCACTTTTTATTGCTGTTGGTTAGTTTTCTGCCAATTTATCAAATGGGAATGGGTTAGCACAGGGTACTACAAGAGCCAGAGCCAATGAAAGGAAAGGGGCAGAAATGTACTACTAGTTATTTGGATAGTGATCACAGACAGATTAAGCTCAGGCTACTGTGTAATCACAGTCTGAAACTAGTTACACATTTGGTGGCAGTGTTATTTGAAGATATCTAGCCCCTGCTCATGCACTTTTCTATAAAGTCTTTTTTTCCCATTTTTTGGAAAGGAATTTATTATATGGCTGCATGGAGAAGAAAAACAAAGAACACATATGATATAAAATTAATCTCTATCCAAAACTTCTATTTTCCCATCTCCCCAAGTAAAAGTGGTCAAAACCCCAGCCGTACTAGTACAGAAGAGGCAAATGATGGGCTTGGCCTTGATAAATTAAGCTACTCCTGCCATCTGAAAAAAGAAGTCAATTTATCTATGGCTGGAAAACAAGCAAAGAAGTCCAAATGAGCCCTGGCAATGTGTCCTGGGTTCAGCTGTAGCAGTCATTTTTCTCCTTCTTAGTTGCTGGTGAAGTGCTGTGTTTTTGACTTTAGTCTGAGAACAACGCTGATAACACACTGATGTTTTTAGTTGTTGCTAAGTAATGTTTACTCTGATCAAGGACTTTCTGAGTCTTATGCTCTGCCAGTGAGGAGGAGCACAAGAAGCTGGGAGAAAGCAAAGACAGGACACCTGACCCAAACTAGACAAAGGGGTATTCCATACCACAGCACATCATGCCCAGTATATAAACTAGGAGGAGTTACCTGGAAGGCCCAGATCGCTGCTTGGGTCGGGCTGGGTATCGGTCGGTGGGTGGTGAGCAACTGCATTCTCTCCCCTTTCTATTTCCCTTATCATTACTATTATTGGTGGTAGTAGTAGTGGTTTTGTATTCTACCTTAGTTACTGGACTGTTCTTATCTCAACCCATAGGAGTTACATTCTTTTGATTCTTGTCCCCATCCCTCCAGGAGGAGAGGGAGGAAGAAGGGTGGGGAGTGAGCGAGCGGCTGTGTGGTTCTGAGTTACTGGCTGGGCTTAAAGCACAACACAATGTAAGACAGAGTTTAAAGAAAATACTCTTGAACAAAGTGCTGGTGGAAAAAATATTTGCAATTATGAGTACAAACTTGCTCACATTTATAAGATCTGTTCCTCTGTATACAACAAACAGTACTCTTCCATCAACTTTTTCTCTTAAGCAAAATAACCATCACTACTTCCCAAATTGACCTCCTGCTCAGATCAAAAGGGTATTTTTAAAAAGATCCAATTTCCCAAGAGAAATTGTGAGCTAGTATTTCCATTGAACCAGGAAATTGGACTGAAATCCAACACCAAGTAAAACAAGACAACAAACGAGTTCAGAAATCGAAAAAATGTCACATGCAGGGTGGGATAACTGTAAATGGTATCTCTTTGGATCAGTAAATGCACAGTGTCCCAGCTGCAACAAAAGCAGACGTGTGTCAAAAAACATTAATGAGGAGACCAGCAACTTCAGTGACAAAAGCTGGATGTTTTGACAAAAAAAAAAAAAAGCAAGCTCTTGCCATGTCAGACCTTGCTACCTTGCAGTAGCAGCTTAGAAATTAAATTGCTTGGAGAAATCAGAGGGTCACAGACCATAGTGGAAGTCAGACATCTGAAGGTGGAATTGGGCTAAGAGGATGTCTAGACAGGACATAGTTTTATAATAATTTTCTATGTTGTTTATAATCTCCAGAAATCAAAGAATAGAAATCAGATAGTCTTAGACAAACAATACAGATTTCCAGAACCTTTTTTGAGTGAAACATTTTTGAGGAGCTGGGTTTATTTCTGCATAGCAGCCCTAGTACATAGCTCAGAATAAGAGAAAGAGGTAGTTTCTAGCAGCTTACTTACATGACAGCTTCTACAGTACTTTAGATTCTATACCCCAAAAAACACTCTGAATAATCCAGATACAGTATCCAAGTCCTTGAAATCAGCTTGCAACTAGGCACCAACGTGAGTCGGTCAGGACAGTTAGAAGCTAGGAGGAGAAGGATGGGAGCAGTTCAATCTGAACTGGCAGAAGAGCCACACAGTTCATGACTCCATGTACTGGCAAAAGCTTCAAGTATAATTTGTCAATTGACACAGAAGCTCAGCAAAATTTGGACTAGGGGAGCAACAAAAGGAAGCAAAAATATCCAGAAGCCTTTGGAATTTGCCACAAACCTTTATCTTTCCTTGAAGCACTGTATGAGGAAAGTAAGGAGCTAGCTTCTAGATAGAGGGAAGCTGTTCACCATAACCCATTCACCAAACTATAAAAGCTTAAAAAATTATATATATATATTTATACATATATTTAAAGGGAAAAATAGACAATAAAAATTAAATTCTTATATTTTTGAGAAAATACTCCTTTGGTCAATTAAAGATAAGCAGGGAATGTACATTTGTACATCATGAATCTGAAGGGATCCATGTATTATTTAGAAGGTTCAAATTATTTTAAAATTAATCTTGTGTGAAAGCCAAAGCTATCACAGTTGAGCTTCTAATGAAAGCTTCTTTTGGCCTGTTGCTGCAGGATTTCTTACAGGTGCATGGAGAGAACAGAATTCTTTACTGAATGTAAGACAAGGAGGGAGACTGAAAGGAAGGCAATGTAAAAAGACAGCAAAAACTCCAGGAAGCTCCCTCAGTCTGAAACTAATTCAATCAGAAAACGGGAACACCTCTTACATATCTGAAGTAGTAAGTCAACTTCAGAATATAAACAAGATCCATTTCTGTTCCTAGCTCTGCTAATTCCTTAGCATTAATCTTATCACATGAAAAGAGAGAAGTCAGATAAAAGCTATCCAAAATAGGAAACAAAAAGGCCTTTGGAAACACCTGGTATTTAGACAAATGTCTGAGCCAAAACTGTTAATTGTTCAAAACAAAATGTTTGCATTTTCCTCAGAACAGTCATATAATAGGGATAATTACTTTGACTCTTATTTGTAGTCATATTTAGCAGAAACAAAATCAGTCTAACTATATCTGTACTAAAAACCACAGTACTATTACTGAGTTATCCAAAATAAATTAAGCATATTACCTTAGTTCTCTACCTTGGCTGATATATATCACCCTTATGATGATTTTGCATTCTATTATGTAATGCAGCTACTTCTCCATTTAAGGTAACAGAAGAATCATGCTAATGAATCAGATTCTACTTCTAGAACACAATATTCTTATTAAAACTGCATACAATTTAGCATGATTACAAACACATCTCTGCAGTTGCGGGGACAACCAGCCATTCTTTAAAAAGTTTAGACACATATTTGTCACCAAGCCACACTTAATGGTATTACTACAAGCTCTTGGTCCAAACTTTAATCAAGGCTACAGTTATGTTTTTCAAGATATTTCTTCATGCCCTACTCTTTTTCCTGTTTTCCTTTGGATTATGCAGAGGAGAAAAACAGTATAAAGGCAGTGAACAGTTTAAGGGAGAGACCTATACTTTGCATTTAAGTTATTTTTTCTAAAAGTATTCTTTCATTATCTGTTGAAAGTTAACACTTGAAAATGCAAATAAGATGTCATTTTAACTGTGGCAAAATAAACTGGACTCAGACCTTCTAATTTAGGAATTTGCATCACCTTGTCCAAGTTACACAGTTCAGTGAAAATATTGTCAGGTAGCATCTCTAGTTATTCCTACCAGGTTCTGAAACAATAATTTCTCTTATTCTGTGCATAGACATGTACCTCTCCTCCTATGGTAACCAGTCCAGGCGAATCAAGCTTCCTTTTCTTCCGAGGACCGATAGCTGCCAATGCAGTGAGATTGGCATCCCTGTACCTCATCTGCGCAAGTTCTTGTTGCTGCATCTATTAGAGAGAGGAAAAACCTCTGGTTAGTTTTTATTATGAGGTAAAAGTGACACAGGAGCAATCTCTAAGAGTACTTTGCTGTTCCTAGAAATATCATTCGAGCAGCTCAAGCATGCAGCCTTGCAGTACAGTAATAATAAAGACACAGAAGTTCTTTTAACTTTCCTCAGGATTTCTGCTTCCAATAACTGAACTTTTTTTGGAAAACTCCATCCTTATTATTGAAAACTGTGATAGCCAGTAAGTACTACATAGCAACCTCACATCTCCATATGCCATGAAGAATGTAAATACCAATTCAAATCCTCAAAAATATTTCAAACATTATTTCATCTCAGATTTATCTTGCATATTTCAAATATACTCCATACTTGCTTAAAAAATCCCCATTATATTTAAATTAATAAAACACTTCTATCTAAATGTTAGAAGAAATTAATGCTGACACAAAACCCCTACAAACTGAATTTACATCTGGTTTCTGGGATTAGGCTTTACGTAACAACACATTTTACTAGACTGAAGCTAAGAAAACAACCTGCCAGCGCATTATGCAACAATATACCAAGCTACAGAAAATAAGATTAAATACCCTGACCACCCAGTGCTGAAGAGGTAGGACTGCATATTCATTGTAAGTATAATCCTTTCAGAGAGTTAATTATAACAGACATATTCCCATGAACAATCTTACTTTAATAAATATTTTGATCAGCAATACTACACAAGAATAACCGATTAGGTAATGCAGCATATTATTTTAATTAGATAACAGCATTCATAGCTCCATAGCCCTTAGTAATAATTTTTAGTAATTTCAAAACTTTGGGTTTGCATGATCCTTCAGTAAATTCAGAGGTGTTTGTTTTCTAATCCCATTGATATACTTGTT
This sequence comes from Pezoporus flaviventris, assembly GCF_033815535.1. Taxonomy (NCBI): domain Eukaryota; kingdom Metazoa; phylum Chordata; class Aves; order Psittaciformes; family Psittacidae; genus Pezoporus; species Pezoporus flaviventris. The sequence continues at coordinate 173,161 of NW_026892625.1, forward strand.
CCCACTTCAACAGAAACACACAGAACAGTACCTCAAGAAATTCAGCAGTGGTAATAAAAACATTGCATGATACAAACACAATTCTTCATTAAAATAAAGTGTAGATGGAAGTGTCTCAGCCATTACTTACACGTGAACTGAATATACACAAGCAGGGCCTGAACTATCTTGGCCAATGTTAAAAGGACAGGAAGTTTAAACAAAAAAGTACCAATGTATGGTATCTTTTCTCCAGTCACTTCTGCCTAGAAAAAGCAGGTCCATTTCATGCATACTATTTAGTGCATTTTTTAGTTTTATTCACTTAGCAATGCAACATATTTTCACATCATTCAGAAAAAGCAAATTCAGTACATTTAGAGTTTGAAACCCCATTTTTCACATTTTTATGCTATATATTTTGCATCTTCAGTTATCATAAATTCAACATTATCTACAAATACACATTTCATCTACAGGACAAAAGAATTTCCTAAATACCAAAAAGAAATGCGGAAAAATACTTAAATAATAGTGCAAAGGTCTATACATACTTCCTTTTGCCATCTCATATTAGGTTTTTAGCTCAAATATCTTTGGCTCTCTTACAGATTAAATGCCAGTTAGACAGACCTGCCCGCTTACCCTTTCAAGATATACAGCAACAGTGGCGAGCTCTAATGTTTTACAAAGGTCATGATTGGAAGCTAGCCCATAAGTAATCATTTAAAATTCAATAGATTCCTATTTGTAGTCAGGGAGAGAAAATGGACATTTCAGCTGTACTGTAATTATAAGGCTTCAAGGCAACTGTAAATAGATGTTCAAATCCAGATACTAGCAAATACCTTAAAGAAGAAATTATTACTATAGTATAACATATATACAGGAAAGGTTGAAGATAAAACTTCATATAAAAAAAGATCAATCATCTTTTTCCTAATATGACATGCTTGCCAGCCTATAAGGGTTATCACAATTATCAGAAGTCTGATGAATATTTAAGTGAGGGCCAACTGGCTTGGAGTGTTCTCAGACAAAGTTGTAAAGTGGATGGCTTCACAGAAAAAGAAATTCTGCATTGGAGGAAGTATTTGTTTCCTGGAAAGTGCAGGTCAAAAATAAAGTCTGACATAACTGTTATCATGTAGTTGATATATGACTATCTTATCCAAAGTCACCACTTTCATTTAATACATAACAGGAAATATGAGTCAGCCAATGGAGCCAAAGAAGCTGGGCTCTTTTCTACTGACACTGGGTGAATACCACCAAGACCCTTCAATACACTTCCCTGTGCCTCTCACCCTGCTTCACACAGCTTCTCTATTATTTAGGCCAAAAGCCCTCAAGACATGGATCCTCCTTAATGTGCCTTACTTAAAATCTAGCCCCAGTGGGACTAATAAACACAAATACAAATAATGAATATGCTTCCAGGTACAAAAACTCCAGACAAAAACACAATGCAGTTTCTGACATTGGTTTTACAGGACACACTTTGGTATACTACAGTAGAAAAGAACAACTGTCTTATGTAAACTTTAAGGAATGTTAGTAAAAAAAAAATAATCAAATACACCAATATAAAATATATTTTGCATCATCAGTATGACTACAGTAGCCTGGTGTTTTATATAATAGGGCTGAAGTAGTGAAATACTTGATAAACATTATAGTACACAAATTCTCATCAATCTTTTTAAAAATCTTTATTGCTGGTGATTCCCACCCCCACCCCCCCGAGCTCGTCTGAAGGAAGTGGATGATAAAATTACATTTAAAAATAATCAAAAGAATTAGGAGCCTGACACTGTTTACCAACAGAGGCCTTCATCTTGCAGTGATTACTGTACTCCAGCTGGCTTAAGGGAACATCTTTGCACACTAACTATTAACTATTAACTAGCTTATAATAAAATATCTATGAAGTGTATAGATACATACTAGTGAGACACTTGACAAGATTCCTGGATGTTATTTAACATCCTGGATCAGAATAACCACCATTGTTGGCTTCCTCATGCCCTTATTCCAACTCTCCCTTATTTCCATCTCTAACTCACATGCTTCTGTTTATTTAGAGCTGTCGTGGTTTAAGCCCACCCAGTAACTCAGAAACAGGAAGAAACATGACTCAGAAAGTCCTTGGTCAGAGTAAGCATTACTTAGCAACAACTAAAAACATCTGTGTGTTATCATCATTATTCCCAGGCTGAAAGTCAAAAACCACAGCACTTCACCAGCTATTCAGAAGGAGAAAAAGTACTGCTGAACCCAGGACAATACCCTACATGAGATTACCTGTACTAGTCTCTTTCCTACTCATCACCTGACACTTCATAAAAAATATTACCCCAATTGTAATCTTTGATTAAAAAATAAATAATTAAATAAAAGCAGTATCTCAGCTCTGGCGAAAAGAAGGGGACACTACTCGCTTCATAGAAACATTCACACATGCAACGAGGCTGCTAACGTCTGATTCAACAGAAGCTTTTAAAAATTAATGCCATGGAGATAGCAGCTATTTTTAATAGTCATTAAACCTGATATGGTTATTACAGGATAATTGCAAAAAGTTTAGGAGTAGCCAAGCAGTTCTGTGGGAGTACTATAAATAACATAGATTTAATAAATGTGCTTTGGTGTCAACAGAGATTACTTTTAAGATGTACCACTTGCACCACCAGATGCCAAATGCATGACTCTGACCAATGGAGGCTCTTCCCCCATAATACCTGTTGTGGTTTAAGTCCAGCTGGCAACCCAGAAACACACAGCCGCTCACTCACTCCCCCCTCTTCCTCCCCACACACCTGGAGGGATGGGGAGGAAAAACAAAAGAATGTAACTCCCACGGGAGAAAAGAACAGTCCAGTAACTAAGGTATAACACAAAACCACTACAGCTCCCAACAATAATAATGATGAAAAGGGAAATAACAAGGGAAGAGAATACAACCGCTCATCACCTGCCAACCGATACCCAGCCTGAACTGAGCAGTGAACCACCTTTTTCGGGTAACTGACCCCAGTTTCCATACTGAGCATGACATACTGTGGTATGGAATACCCCTTTGGTTAGTTTGGGTCAAGTGTCCTGTGTCTGCTCCCTCCTGGCTTCCCCTCGTCCATGGCACAGCATGAGACTCGGAAAGTGCTTGGTCATACTAAACATTATGGAGCAACAACTGAAAACACTGGTGTTATCAGCATTGTTCCCAGGCTGAAAGTCAAAAACACAGCACTGCACCAGCTGCTAACAAGGAGAAAAATGACTGCTACTGCTGAACCCAGAACAGTATCCACCCCTTATTCAATACCATTCATGCCAGGCTCAGATCTCACATTTTTCAATATACCATCACTCTTGTCTCATATCTATATATACACACATCCACACACACACAAAGAGAGAGAGATCATTCCTTAGTGCATGGACCAATCCTTATAAAGCTGCTGAGTTCATCCGGTCCATGACATCAGGCTCCATCTCTTGTAACAGTCTTTCAGAGCAGGAGAGGGTGTGTGCAGTGTTGGATTGTTGCCTGCTGATGATACCGCAGAACTCGTCTGGTTTCATCAAAGTTCATTCTTTGTTGGGACGATGGTCAGAGGGAAGTCAGGGCCGGTTGCTGGTGACCTGAAGACATCTAGTGGGTGGGCTATAAAAGTATTACACAGCAGGCAACAGCAAACAATTGAGTTCATTGGCTGTTTTCCCCTAAATTAAATCCCCTTGAGGTACACATCTGACTTCCCCATCTTCCCACATTACCCACCAAGTATATCCAGGTCCCTGAGCAAAAGCAATCCCACGAGTGGGCTTGACTTTACCTGAAGCAGGAATAACCCAGACAGTCTTCCCCATCAAATTCTTTATGTGCACCACAGGAACAGTGTCCCCTCCTAGAGTATGAAAAAGTTCTGACTGGACTGGGCCAGCCCTGTTGGCAGATCCTCTGGTGTTGACCAACCAGGTGGCTTTCAGTAAATGTGTATCCCAATGTTTGAAAGTCCCACCACCCATTGCTCTCAGTGTAGTTTTTAACAGCCCATTGTACCGTTCGATTTTCCCAGAAGCTGGTGCACGGTAGGGGATGTGATATAGCCACTCAATGCCATGCTCTTTGGCCGAAGCGTCAATAAGTTTGTTCCAGAAATGAGTCCAATTGTTTGACTCAATTCTCTTTGGGGTGCCGTGTCGCCACAAAATTTGTTTCTCAAGGCCCAGAATAGTGTTCTATTGGGCACAGCATAAGTTTCCACCCATCCAGGGGTTGCCTCCACCATCAGAAGCACATGGTGCTTGCCTTGGCGGGTTGGTGGGAGTGTGGTATAATCAATCTGCCAGGCCTCCCCATATTTGTACTTCAGCCATCGTCCTCCATACCAAAGAGGCTTTAACCGTTTAGCTTGCTTAATTGCAGCACATGTTTCACACTCGTGAATAACCTGGGCAATAGTGTCCATTGTTAAGTCCACCCCTCGATCATGAGCCTATCTGTATGTTGCATCTCTGCCCTGATGGCCTGAAGTCTAAGTCCATCTGAGCCACTTAAATCTTAGCAGCTTTATCCTCTTGTTGGTTGTTCTGGTGCTCCTCAGTGGCCTGACTCTTGCGTACATGGGCATCTACATGGTGTAACTTCACCACCAGGTTCTGCACCCAGGCAGCAATATCTTGCCACAGCGCAGCAGCCGACATGAGTTTTCCTCTGCCTTGCCAGATGCTCTGTTTCCATTGCTGCAATCACCCCCACAGGGCATTTGACACCATCCATGAGTCAGTATAAAGTCCTGGCCGCTTTTCTATTCAGCAATGTCCAGGGCCAGCTGGATGGCTTTCACCTCAGCAAACTGACTCGATTCACCCTCTCCTTCAGCAGTTTCTGCAACTTGTTGTCAGAGACGCCATGCACCTACCTTCCATCTCCGATGATTTCCCACAAGATGGCAGGACCCATCAGTAAAAAAGGCATATTGCTTTTCACTTTCTGACAGTTCATTATATGGTGGGGCCTCTTCAGCATGCATCACCTCCTCCTCTGGTGACATTTCAAAGTCTTTGCCCTCTGTCCAGTCCATGATGAATTCTAGAATGCCTGGACAACTGAGATTTCCTATTCAAGTTCGCTGTGTAATTAGTGCAGCCCACTTACTCCATGTAGCATCGGTTGCATGATGTGTAGAGGAGACCTTACCTTTGAACACTCAGCTCAGCACAGACAACCAGGGCGTGAGGAGGAGTTTTGCTTCATTGCCAATCCCTTCCAAAGCAGCTTGAACCACTTCACAGGATGCCGGTATCTCTTTCTCAGTTGGGGTATAGCTGGCCTCAGATCCTCTGCATCCCCAACTCCAAAAACCGAGGGGCTTACCTCAGGGTAAACATTACTTAGCAACAACTGAAAACATCGGTATTATCAGCACTGTTCCTAGTCTGGAAGTCAAAACACAGCGCTGCGCCAGCTACCAAAAAGGAGAAAAATTGACTGCTACTGCTAAACCCAGGACATGTACTTATTTATTATATATAGATATTTACCTGACTCACATTAGTGTGGTTGTTTGCTTTAGCGTGCTTATTGGCTTTAGTGTGCTTAATTAATATACTGATCATATTCTACAGCTAGCACATGGTCTCTTTGTGGAGTACCTTGCCTGTCAGCAGAACAATTTGGCGAAGTCAGCAGGATATGAAACAAAATGTCATTTTTTTAAGAGAAAGAAAAATGTTCCTAAGACAGTGGAACTGGATATCCCTGGCTGGGAACAATTACTTTGTCGGAACATAGCTGTTGAATGGCTGTGTTATGGTTTGTGCGAGAATTAGGACTCCTTGTTTAAATGAGGGAGAACCTCCTGATGTAGTTAAATGTTTGCAAGAAGTTTAAGTAGGAAAAGGAGAGGAATTAATTGCTCTGGGGAGACAGGGGTGGGTCCTGCTGTCTGCATACCAAGAGCAGTATCAGCAGGGAGATCAATTGCAGAAGAGAAAGATAGATATGGAAAAACAAGTTCATGAATTGCAGGGAAAAATAATTATGTTACAATGCCAAAATCATTTATTAACGGATAAATTGTACTTATCAAATGGTAGCAGAAAAAGCAGCTGTTCAGGTTGCCCAATATAAATTTCAAAAGCTAAGGGGTTGAGTAAACCAGAAAAAGGTACATGCAGTGAGCACAGAGGCAGGAAGAAATTGGGACCTTGACAAATGAGACAGAGATGTGTAGGATTTAACCGATTTGGATAGCATTTCAGAGAGTGAGGTGTGTGTTGAAGTAAAGCCGATATTACAAAGAAAATCGGAACACGAACCTCTAGGTCATCTGGTTAGGCAGGATGTGGTAGAAGATTTCACTCAGCACGAAATGAATGATATTATGGACAGGTTCAAACAAAAGCCTGGGGAATCTTTGCTTTCTTGGGCCATCACGTTGCATGATTTAGGGGCTTCGGGAGTTAAATTGGATCCAGATGATGCTAAAAAAATTGTAATGTTAAGATCCAACTCATTAATTCAGGACACCTTCCGAGGCACCAAGGATGAGACCAATTTATTAGCAGTGGTGGCGGAAGGTTGTAACAGAAAATAACCCACTGAAGGGGAATGGCCCAGTGCAGATTGACCTTGGTATACTTTACAGGACTGTGTTCAGCGTGTTGAGGAGGAGGGAATGAAGACTGCTGGTTTTGTCGGAGATGCAGATGCTATGCTGAAGGCTCCACTATCAGTTCCAATTCAGAACAGGATTATTAGGACTGCACCACAGGCATATAAAGGCATTATGACGACTTTATTGATAAATGAAACTGGAAACCCCATAGGACAAATCATAGAAAAAATCCAGCAGTTAGAAGATTTTGGGGAATGGGGCCCCATACAAAACATGAAGGGTGATAACCAGAGGGGCAAGATGAAAGAGAACCGACTCTCTCAGAGAGATGTTTCCTGCCTTGCTGGAAGATGGGGTGGCCTGAGGTAAGATTGACAGGATTCCTACCAATGAAATGTGGAGATTGTGCAATCAATGTGGGTTGCATAAATCTGTGAAAAGGGTAAACAATTCAAGCTCAGACAAAGTTGATGACATGATGTATGAAGCAATTTGACCTTCTGCTCCCCCCTTCAAGCCTCAAAGGGACAGTATACTTACCAATGGAGGGCCCCCCACTGATGAGTCGATGGTTCCGGGGGATGAAAAGGGATGGGGTCAGTATGCCGATCTTTATCTGGGGCCAGATGTTAAAATGTTAAAAAACTTGAGAGAATTAAAAGCAGACTGAGATGAGGGCCAAGCTTTGTGTTAACTGGTGCAGTGCTGTGTTTTGACTTCTAGTTTGAGAACAGTGTTGGTGAAGCCGATGTTGTCGGTTGTTGCTAAGTGATGTTTACCCTGACCAAGGACTCTGTGAGGCTCATGCTCTGCCAGGGAGGAGGGGAAGCTGTGAGGAAGCAGAGACGGGGCGCCTGACCCGGGCTAGCCGGGGAGGTATTCCATACCACAGCACGTCATGCCCGGGGTGGGGGGTAACTGGGAGTTACCCGGAAGGACAGGAGCTTCCGGGTGGAACTCGTTTTCTTGGCCGGTGGTATCGTATTCTCTTCCCTTGTTATTTTCCCTTATCATTGTTTTAGCTGATAGTAGCGGTGGTGATTTGTTGCTGGACTGTTCTTGTCTCAACCCGTAGGAGTTGCACTCTCTCAATCCTCCTCCCCGTTCCTCCGGGAGCGGGGAAGGGGAGAGCCCCGGTGCAGGGAGGGGGGAGACGGACACGGACCTTGATTGTTGTCAGCTGGGCACCACTCACTGGGAGTGAGTGAACAAGTTACCTGACTGGGTTTAAACCACGACAAGTGTCAAACCAGAGCAGTGATATGGGCCTTCTGAGTAACTCCCCCCCCATTTATATATAATGGGCATGATGTGCCGTGGTATAGAATACCCCTTTGGCTAGTTTGGGTTAGGTGTCCTGTCTCTGCTTCCTCCCAGCTTCCTGTGACCCTCCTCACTGACGGAGCATGCGAGACTGAAAAGTCCTTGATCAGGGTAAGCATTACTTAGCAACAACTAAAAACATTGGTGTGTTATCAGCACTGTTCTTAGACTATAGTCTAAGTAAAAAACACAGCACTGCACCAGCTACTAAGGAGAAAAATAACTGTTACAGCCGAACTCAACAGCCGAACCCAGGAAACTTTCCTACAATAGACATCTATGATTATGACATCTAATTTCATTATGGTGTAGAAGTTTACCCAAATTTTTCATTAACATTTGCCCTATTACTTTGAACACTATATATGTCCAACTTCTGATGCGGAAAACTGCCAGGTGCATCCTGACTTTTTTTTCCCCCTGAAAAAAAGCAGCCTTAATTGTAATTTTCTCCAGTCATGTACATTACCTAAATAAATGCAACATTTAAAAATAATTATCAGTAAAACTACAATTTTATCTCCTTACTACTCAGATCACATACTGTCTGAAATGATTCATATATATATTCATATTTTTAGGTTTAATTTTCTTGGAAGTCTCCTTAAAAACTTACTTGCATCTTACAAAAAATCAAAAGCATGAAGAATTTTGAGAGTGATTTTTAAAAGTCTTGTAATTTTTTAACATACTTAATCTCTAGTACTATTTTATTCCCCAAATATTTTGAAGTTGCTACTCCACTAGTCCCGTTAATCAACTAATGCTCTTTAAAGGTATCTATGTACCTCTTTTGGTTAATTCTGTATATTCTTGGTTGGTTGCCTTTTTGATTTTCCAAATACAATACACTGTTTTAGTTTAACTTAAAACCATTTATTTCTGCAGCTGTCCAACCATCTCTTAAGCTACATATTCCCATCTAAAGTAATACAAGTTACAATACTTTTTTTAACAAAGATAACCCTCAGATTCCTCTGAAAGAGTTCTAGAACTATGTGGGTTTTTTTTTTGTCTTAATAGCAACCTTAATAATTACATTTCTTCATTCCTCAAAATCTGTTGTTTGTTCTTGGTTATACTATTCCTCAAACAACTTATCTCCAGTAGCACTACTTCCAGGCTCTTCTATACTAAGCAGATACAGATCATTTGAGCCAAGGGTTTCTGAGGCACAGACAACTGGCAGGATCAGCATTAGTAGAGCTGGCAACTTTTTGAGATGCCAGTAACTTACTTGTAGTAAATCAGAAAAAGTTCTGAAAAACATTCCTGAAGATCTGTTATTTTATTTTTTGTTATTGGTCTTAATTTTATTTCAAAGCAATGCAAGAACAGACAATTAAAAACCTTCGCAAACTGTCCTTCAAAGGAAACAAGACATGCTCGTACAATATAAATAAGACTAGTAAGAATAGCTGTCAAAAAGCTTGATGCCTTACTTACAGGCTCCTTAATTCAAGTGCAAGCAACAGAAGAATATTCTTACTTCTGGGGCAATGGTGAGAAAGACTGGTTGAGATCTTTTCCCAGGTCCTTTGTTAATCTAAGTGGGAGTTTACTGTCCTCCCAAGATTTCTAGGATGTTCTCATTTCCACCTGAAGTGAGACACTGTGTGAGAGCTCCAAAATAGATATTTTAATGAAGATTTGGGAATATAAAATACAGTGAAAACCTGTATGAATGAGGGTCATGTCTAGAGTTACAGATTAGAGTTACAAAGAGCAGCAAACTTGTTGAGCTGTAGCTTTAGTTAGGGAGGTCTGACAGAAACACTGGGATAACAGGAGCTAACTCAACTAAGAAAAATTAGGAAATACACTTTGCTTTTTTAAAATCATGCACTGGAAAACACAGGAGTCAGATGAACCTCAACCAAGCTTTCCATCAGCTCCCCACACCTGCAGCTGGAGTGTGTGCAGTAACTCCCAGAGGCTATGCTGCCAACTGTAACACGGTGTTAAAGGTTGCACTAGAACATGAATCAATGGCTCTAGTATTCAGATGGCAAAGTGTCCCCAAAACAAACATTTCTGAAAATACCCTTTAAAGAATCTTTCATTGTATCTGAGTAATATAACAGCTCTTGGATACTGAAAAATCTCCATGGCCACTACAACTTTGCATTAGTACTATGAGACTCCAATCAAGAATTTTATCTGCATGTCTTCTCCATGCATCACAAGTTTCAATAGCATAGCATGGCCTTTTGTTACTTTTAATTCTATTTCATCTCTGGCACACACTTGAAAACTGAAATAATTAAGAACCAGTACAACAGAACTGTACCAAAAACATAGGGAAAGTATGTTCTTGGTTATCAACTGAAGACCAAGGTATGTAGGAAGATCTCAGCTTTGTGGAAGTGAAGAGTGACAGTACATCATACCATAAAATCTCAAGTCAGCCTGAAGTGCTTTGCCCATTAAAAGAAAAATTAAAAAATTTGATCTTTTGTTAAAATTTCTCTGCCTATATGCCATTACCACAAACTTCAGAACAGCAGAAATTTTAAGTGCATTTAAAATACTAGTTAATCAGAAATTCTGGTAAGAGGCTTTATTAACTAGATTATTTCAAAAGAAAATGCTCAGATTTCAATACCAGTCCTCTCTCATGGGAAATATGCATCTTGAAATTGCCAGCCTCATTTGAGGAAGTGAGGCAAATGTAGCAACCTACTAAAAATCATTTGGCTGTAATAAGTAATTTTAATCAAATAAAGAGAATGACATTGAAGTTAATTTCTGAAGTGTCATTAAAATATAGGAAATGTGTAGTAGCACTTTTAACACAATATCCTTTTTGGCAGTCTGGATTGTGGCTTGATCAAATGACATGACAAAACCAATTTTAATTTATTCTGAAACAATATTCAAGTAGATAATGCATAGTATAGCAAGTATGCTACTCTTTTTCAAAGGGAGATTTGAGGCAAAGCAATATCCCAAACAAAAATAGCCAGATGCTCACCTTCTTCTCCCCTTTAAAAGTAATGGGGATAGGACTGGGGGTTCACTTGCAAAATGGAAGTTCCACTGGGGATACAAAACACCCTTGAAATTTAAATAATCTACATCTTTTCTATTTTACATTTAACTATAGCAAAACCACTACTGCTCATTTCTCCTGCGGATCAAGGAAACAACATACCAAAATATTTCAAGCAAGTTTTCATAACCTGACAAGCAGTAAATTAGGGAATATTGTGAGTACAATACAGTAGTCATCCCCTTCTATTGATCACATACGATTTACATCTTATAAAGATGCGAATTATTGCATTCTCACTCCACAAGGAAAATCTCACTGATTTATTCATTTCAAATAAAAAGTACAAGGTAGATGAGAAGAATTACTTCACAGGCTGCAGCTTTCTCAGGGCACTAGTGCTAGGCTCTTCTTGCACACTGCCTGTAGGGCCTTTGTGTGCAATTCCCTCTAATTAACAAGGTGAATCTTGCAGCAGTTCCCTAATTAGTGAACATGACAAGCCAATGGAAACAAGCAGACAGACGTGGCATACAGATATGGTCAACAAAAGGCACAGCATTAAAAAAAACCTTTCACGTAAATAAAATACAAAAAGAGAACTAGCATAATACTTAATTACTCTTTTCATAGAATCACAAAATGGTTAGGGTTGGAAAGGACCTTAAGATCATCTAGTTCCAAACCCCCCTGACATGAGCAGAGACGCCTCACCCTAGACCATGTCACCCAATGCTCTGTCTAACCTGGCCTTGAGCCAGGGATGGAGCATTTACCACTTCTTTATTCCTCACTTATTGCAAACATAAATACTGACACGATATATCAAGGTTTCCAACTGCAAGTCACACCACCTTTCCAAAACCAAAGAGCAGTTATCACACATGAATAAGCATCTGCTTAAGGGGTATTATTTGCTTTCTCCCATTTTCTGCTTTAAAGAACTGCAGTTACATTAAGCTTAGCACTTTCAGAATCCCTTAATTCCATTCAGAATTATTTTTTCTTGAAATCCTTTTTCACCAACAAGAGTGCAATAGTTACACTTTTATTATTGCATTATAAAGATACAAAATTTTCTAACTTTTGTAAAAGGATAGATAAATAATAAGAGTGAAAAATCAAAGAATCAAATTTGCATTAAAAAGGAAATGAGATGATCTAAAATGTACCTCTTTACATTCATCTATCAAGTAAAATATTTTAAATCTTCCAGTTTTCCTTCTGCTTCTCCCTAAAATATTCTCTCCATGGGAGAAAACACACGGGGGTTTAATTCATTTTCCATTTATTGCAAATTGAACCTTTGATTTAGATCTTAACAGTCCTTCAACTTATTACAAGTCTAAAATGTGTATCACCAACAGCAGAATATAATTCTTCACACAAAAATTCCACTATATTCTTCACTCTCTATTCCTTGGCACATTAGAATAAGTGAAGAAGGCTACAGACTATTCCCTCATTACAGGTTCCTCTTCCTCACAATCTTGAAAAGAAATATTTCTGACTTTCCTCTTCTAACTGGATTGGGTAAAATTTCCTTACATTCCATAATTGATTTTCAAAATACTGCTGTCTAAATAACCTTCACTTTTCTGACCAGTGCAGTTTTAAAACCATGGGACTAAAATACTGGCCCCTAAGTAATAATGGTTCGACATGCCTTTAAAGGTTCTTTTTTTTTTCTTTTGGGGGAGGGGGAGTGTATAAATTTGAAGAATATATAATAAGGTTCTATAATAGAACTAACTGTTTCAAAGCTGTTTTAAATTCAGTGGGAATACTCACAATATATAGCATTAGAGATCATGGACAGAAATCTAAAATCACTACAAGGTATTTGCTATGTTTTCTTTTCCCTTCTTAGCATGTGAGCCTCCCCCATCTTCTCTCAGATCCCACTAACATAACCATTCTTAGGACAGTGCAGAAGAGCTTTAAACACAGGTTGATAAGTATCCTGTTTTAACATGAAGGCACAATGGATAATCTGCTAACAACTGAACTATGGTCTGCCATATGCGCAAAGGAAGTATTCAGCAACCAACCTGTCACAAACACTTACTGTTTCAGTAACCAACTCACCAAAGGACTTCACTTTATAAAATATACTACAAACTCTGGAACACAATTTATTATCAAAGACAATTGTAATTAAATGCAAAACTACTACAAAGAGAAAACAGATTCAGTGCATTAGAAAGCTTTACATTCTTCTTTGCATCTTAAATAACAAAGTTAAAGCAAGGAGTTTGGAAATAGATGCTAAATATGCAAAAAAAATAAATTCAATGCAAAATCACAAAATTTTAAGTTGATTTCCAATTAAATGGCATACATAAACACAATTATTTTATATAATTATAAAAATAGTTTGCATTTAAGGAAAAATGTTAAATGCAGCTGATAAGAAGAAATCATAATTGTCTGCAAGAGATGCTTTGATATGCGATTGTATCTAATACCAGTCAGACAATTTCTGTTTGTTTTGAATACTGCAACTGATGTCAATAGAGTTGTACCAGAGTCACAATGCTGTGACAGAGAAGAAATCAATTTCCAATATTTTAAATATGAGGATCTCACATTTTAAAAAGTGACAGGAGCAAAAATGCATGACAAAGCAAACAGGGCAAAAATAAAAATCCCCGAGACAGAACAGTTAGATTATTCTCATATTTGCCACATAGTCTACCACAAGTTCTTAGCATTCTTGATGTTGGCATGCCTGTTCAGGCAGACATTTCCTTCTCCATCAGATTTAGGGGGGTTATTTTTCAAATTTCAGTACTTAACAACAAATAATGTCTCCACATACACAGATGGCCAGATAAGCGTGTTTTACTCAGTAATTACTTTTAATGAAAAACAACGAGGTGGTTGGTGACAGGCAACATGCCCTCACTAAAGGGAAATCCTGCCCGACCAATTTGGTGGCCTTCTACGATGGGGCTACAGAACTGATGGACAGGGGTAGAGCAGTTGACGTCATCTACCTGGGCTTGTGCAAAGCATTCGACACTGTCCCACATGACATCCTTGTCTCTAAATTGGAGAGACATCGATTTGATAGGTGGACCACTCAGTGGATAAAGAACTGGCTGGATGGCAACACGCAAAGAGTTGTGGTCAACAGCTCATAGATATTCATGAAATGTACATTTATGATATTTTTTGTTTTTTATAGCTGAGCAGATCACAGAAATCATCACATACTGCAACGTTCACAGAAGAATCAGTTGACAAATTGAAGAGATATAGGCATTTTAGATAGCATAACAATGTACAAGATATTTAAAGATGCGTTATAATCACTCCGTATCCAGAACATCAAAAAAACAGAGCAGAATGCTGTCACACATTACTGAAACCCAGCACCTTTTACTGAGCACCATGACTGCATGCAACACGTGAAGTGTATTTTATCTTGTTATAAATTACTGAGATTAAACCTTGACAAAACTGGGATTAACAACTGTTCTCTGAAAACTATGTCAGTCTCTCGTGACCTCAAGTTACCTTTCTCCTCTGAGAAGTGACATCTCTAAGCTGGAGGTCTTTATCTTGCAGTCACCTAGATTGCTAAAATGGTAAAATATATAGAATATTTTTTTTATTTTTTTTTTTTTAAATTATCCTATATTTATGTTTTCTGACACACCATAGTAAACAGTGGATTCCCTCAACATATTGCCTAAGAAGGAAAAACTGGCAGCTGCTAATGACAGACCATGATTAAAATAGTGAACAATTTTGTTGAATATTGAATTTATTCTGACTCAAAATGGGAAGTAGAAAATGTTTTACTTAATTAAATAGCAGCATATACAGTAAAGTAATAATGTATATTGAATAACCTTCTTAATTATTACCTGTCATAGTAAAAAACAGCAGATACTCCTATGTATTCTACAGGTACCCTATAGGAGCCCATCTTACTTCTCCAGAACTGGCAAATGCCCATTAGAGCCACAAAGTGCTGGGCTGCCTTAAAGCTATGGGCTCCTTATGAAAACATAAACTTCTCCAAAATTTAAACATAGATTTTGAAAATAAGTAGATAAAATGACACTATTTCTCATTAAAATGTTCTCTGTTCTCATCAATCTCACTTCTATTATATTTGTAGTGAAGTGAATATTCTCCCTCTCTCCTGTCTTCCTGTACACAATTAATACCTGAGTTAAGTTTTCATGTTTCTAATTTCCCATTTTGTATATGTGACACCTTCCTAAAACTTACTTGACTTGTCTGACATGCTTGCCAGGTATGAGCACTTCTGCCAGGACAGATTTTTTTTTTTAATTATGCTTACTTTTGAGGAAATGTATAAATTTTCATACACCTTAACATGTGAATATGGCTTTTGGCCATAGAGGGTGAAAATCACTTTAAAAACCTGATAGTATGTCAAAAAAAACACAAGATTAAGAGAACTGTAAGGGTGGTGAGGAACTGGAATGGGTTGCCCAAGGAAGTTGTGAATGCTCCATCCCTGGCAGTGTTGAAGGCCAGGTTGGATAGAGCCTTGGGTGACATGGTTTAGTGTGAGGTGTCCCTGCCCATGGCAGGGGGGTTGGAACTAGATGATTTTAAGGTCCTTTCCAACCCTAACTATTCTATGATTCTATGATTCAGAAATCTACATGGTGTTCTTTTTAAAGAATATAAATGCCTGTTCTGAATATAAATAGATTTACTAGTTGCAAAGTGAAAGGACACAGAAGTGTAAGGAAGCCTACTCAGATGGGTTATTTAGGTTTCCCTATGGTTGTGCAGAGTCAATAAACCCATGAACTCTAATTGCATCATACTGGTTTTCAATTCCCTTCCCTTCAGACCTACAGTGAGATATCAGTTTTAAGGAAGCTGTAACACCTCAGTGTACAGACACATGTCATCACAAATATGCAACGTACTTTCCCGTTCCAGAAAATACCATTCACATCCTTCTAACCATTTCTATGAAAAACTAGAAGTTAACCACCAATTCAGCAAAAAATTTCAACACTAAATGAAAATAAAAGCCTTACAAATCATTACACATCTGCCGAATAAGGTTAAACATATTTTTCAAATGTACATTTTAGAGATAGTTGTATCCACCTTTAGTAATACATACTTGAGGGAAAACCTATCCTGTTTACATTGTGAAAGGCAAGAATACATTTTATTTAACAAAATACTATTACTAAGGGGAAACTACTTTTTCAGGGTATGTTGAGCAGTATGTTACATCTAAGGTGATTGGGAGACTCACAGGTTGACAGAAAGACATTTTTTAATGACAGAACTAAACTAAAATTAGGAAATAGATGCTAACACAGCTGTCATGACCTCTACACATTACTGACTAGCCACTAGGCTTGTAGTTTAGGAGAAGAGTATGCAGGTAACCAAGTTACAGACAGAAATGTTTAGCATTTACTATGTCAAAACTAATACTTTTTACTCCACTGTTGACTGTATTAAATATTCCTTAAAACTATACCACAATAAACTACCTGAAAATGATAACACAGCTAATGCTCCCATTACTCCACAATAAATACATATGCAAGTACATAAACATAAATCCTCACGTCCCAGCACAGACAGGAAATGCTGACGAGTCTTGTACAAAAATCATGAGACTTTTACAAAGCATATTTACAGAATTAGATTATTTCTTTGTATTTGATTTTACAATCAGTTCAATAAAATACTCTTGAAGAGATCTGTGAGAACTGATATCTTGTGTATCTTCAAAGTTACTTCGAGATACACAGAAGTATGCATGCATGTATTTCAACTATCTCAAATATGTGCTGGCAAGGAAGTTTTAAATTACTGTCTTTAAAATTTTACTACTATGGCTCCAACTTCAGCTTTAACTCTGCTCCCATGAAATCTTTCATCTTCTACTAACAGGCCATAAACAGATCACAGATTTTATGAAATGCAGTGTGTTCTACAAAACATATACATTTCAAACAAGATCCTGCCACTGTAAGATGACAGAACATGCAAATACCCTTCCAGACTACAGCCAGGAAGTAGATGTGGGGACAACAGGTAGACCTTTGTATGTGGAGCTTGCACAAAGAAGACACTGAAGATTTGTCAGCAGGAAGTATGCAGCTGATTGCTGATGGCCAGCTGCCTGCTGCTGGTGCAATGGGCAGCACCCAGACTGAGCGGGCAGAGGAAGACAAGATTTAGTAGGTGCGTCTTGATCCCCTAAGGTTATCTCATGTGACAGGAGCACCTGGAGGAACTGGGGGCAGATGAAAGCTGGCAGCTGTGTGCTGCCTGGAGTGCTCCAAGGCTGCCAAACAGTGATTACAAACATGTTAGCTCAGTGGCAGAATTAAAGCCCTCATTCAGGTTTATTTTGGGGTATGTCATGGTTTAAGCCCAGAAGGTAACTCAGAACCACACAGCTGCTCGCTCACTCCCCTCCCCCCCCTTCTTCCTCCCCCTGTTCCCAGAGGAATGGGAAAGAGAATCAAAAGAATGTAACTCCCATGGGTTGAGATAAGAACAGTCCAGTAACTAAGGTAGAATACAAAACTACTACAACTACCACTAATAATAATGATAAGGGAAATAACAAAGGGAGAGAATACAATTGCTCACCACTCGCTGACCAGTACCCAGCCCAACCCAAGCAGTGATCTGGGCCTTCCCATTGAATCCCCCCATTTTACATACTGGGCATTATGTGCTGTGGTATGGAATACCCCTTTGGCTAGTTTGGGTCAGGTGTCCTGTCTCTGCTTCCTCCCGGCTTCCTCTCCTCCCTGGCAGAGCACGAGACTGAGAAAGTCCTTGATCGAAGTAAACATTACTTGGCAACAACTAAAAACATCAGTGTTATCAGCACTGTTCCC
The DNA here is from genome assembly GCF_033815535.1 of Pezoporus flaviventris. Lineage (NCBI taxonomy): Eukaryota > Metazoa > Chordata > Aves > Psittaciformes > Psittacidae > Pezoporus > Pezoporus flaviventris. The sequence goes on from NW_026892625.1 coordinate 190,956, forward strand.
AGACTAAAGTAAAAAATGCAGCACTGCTCCAGCTACTAAGAAGGAGAAAAATGACTGCTACTGCTGAACCCAGGACAGGGTAAGAAACCAATGTGCATACAGAGGATGGCGGAAAATTTGCCCTGCAGGCTGAAACCTAAGTACACCTTGACCTTTCCTTGCAAGCTTCTATAGAGTAGAGCAGGCTTGACTAAGGGACAAAACTGCTAAATAATAATTTAGAATGTTGTCCAAGCAACCTCCTCCATTTCTGACAAGCTGATACAGCTGACATTTGCTGCCCTCTACTTATTAAATAGGCAATCATATTCTGATTTCTAAAGCACTATTATTTTGCCAGATCAGCAGCAAAGGAAATCTGTTGCAGTGTTCAGATACAAGAGTTATGTGATTTTTCCACATTTACAGCTTGCTCCAAATGAAAATATCTCTTCTCTGGCACACACCTTCCCCTTTCCTTTCCTCCCTCACCCTTTCCTCTTTTCTGGCTGTGCCAACATGACAAACTAAGCACAAGGTTGTTTCTACCTAAGGAACACAGATATTTAGACAACATACCACTGAGGCAGAAGAGGAACTGGGAATTCAGTCTTGACATCTTCCTTGCGCAAATTGATCTGATATATATACACATACATATGTATATATATGTATTATATATATGTATATATTTAGATACATAAAAAGAAATTTTTAAAAAAGGAAGTACCATTGCATGCATTTCTCACTGCCTCTCCTGGAACCTCTGGATACATTTGTCAGTACTTAGGAGAAGCAAAGCCAAACCATCCTTATCACAAATCTCACACCACAAAGGTAGAAGAAAACACTTCCTTTATCTCTTCACTGAGCTCTGTTGTCTGGGCACCTAAAAGCAATTAGAAAAAGAGGGCTGCCACTCTCCACTTGTTTGGCAGCGCATCAAAATCCAAAAGCAGTAGCACTGCTTATTCCTACAGACATGGAAGGAAAAATACAGGAGATCTGAATGGCTTAAACCATGACACTTTCCTGCAGTGGAAGTCAAGATACCACTTTCAGAGAATTCATTTTACAACAGAAAGTTCCTGCTGGAGTATTTTGGTGAGATTCAGAAAAGCGAAGTCACCTTCAGCTTCAGAAATTCTTTACAAAGAGCTTATACCGTTCTAAACCCAAGTTCTGGAAATTCATATTTTAGTCCTGTTGCTTTATAATGAGAGAATACTTGTTAGAACGATCTTTTATTAGGCAGGACTCTATCATGAGTATCATGGAATTCAATGTAAACCACAGGGATGGATTTATCCTCCCCTAATCCCTTGTAATCTTTAAAAATAAAAATCCATTAAGTAGAGCAGAATTTGTAACAGGTATTGCTCTTTGAACATGATTTTGCAGAAGGAAATTATTACGTTGGACAGGATTGGATTTAATTTAGATTTCTCCTAGACTAATGAAGTAATTTTGGGTTAAGCTTGGGTTAGAGAAAAGACCAAAACCAAAATCTAGCCATTGACTCAACTCTAATTAATATACATTTCACCCAAGCAGGAATAAACCAATTTGACTTAGTTGGAAAATATTATGGCCATTCCTTTGATCCCATGGCATTTTCCCATCAATTACCCGGTTTTCTGACTCCCTCTACTGCAAGGGTAACACCACAACTTCATCTTCAGCCAAACAACTGCCATCAGCAGGATTTCCATGAAAGTATTCTGACTGATAACAGACAGGACCACTTCTCTCTGAAATGCAAGTTTAATGCTGGCATTTGAAGTCACTGCAACAACTTCATAACTTCAGGAAAAACTTGTACTCTAAAACCAAATCCATGTCAGTGTTGCATGGGCTTTAGACAGTACCAGAACAGTCTAAGCACTTTTCTGAAGTATTTTTCTGGGTACAAACAACAGACCTGCGGTAAAGGGAGAGTGAAAACAAAGTGACTCTGTTATCTAACCTTCTACATGCATTGACAAAAATGCTTTCATTCCTTCTGCATCACAGTTATAGCTTTGGTAACCTGATGAGGAAAACTATCTATGGAATAACTCGGTTCTGAGGAATCATTATTGCCCAAATGTTGTTTTCGGAAGTATTTAAACACAATTTAAAGTGGATTTATGGCAGTTTGGTTTAAACAGTATGCAGAGTGGTTGGAAGACTGGCTAATAAATGAAGTAAAATTAAGTTACAGAACAAAACATAAAATAATATTCATCTTACCAAATTAATATTTAAATATGTTCAAAGGACACAGTAATCTCCCTTTACATTTTCTTGATCACACCAATAAGCAAGAAGGGCACTTCTTAATGGTGTAAGTTCTGTGACAGAATTTTAACCTTTTTTTTTTATAAATTAGGAAGAAAACCAAAGTGCTACAGAATGGAAGACCCCAAAATATCCATAAAGGAGAATGTTTTGGAACAAAGCTAGTCTTTCTTTCCTCTTCATACTTGTACTAATTCCTTTATTTTGCATTCTAAGACAATGCTTTCTAGAGTTCTTTCAATGTTGTGACAAGTTTTTTTTCTTAAATATTTAAAAGACTTTCTTAACTATTTTAAATTACTTATTTTGGTATTTCACTTTCTCCCTCTGACTTTCTTTTTCATTAAGTATCCTGGACTATATTCTCCTTATCAGACTGGTTACATCTGTTTAACCACAACATAGATGTTCATCCATTTCTACCTGGCACAGAACCAGTTTTGAAGAGGACGTTTACAGGCTGCTTGGTTAGCAGAAGGAATGCAGTAGTGTCGCTGTTCAAACACAGGCATGCTGCAAAGTCTGAAACATTATTTACTGTCAGAATGTAGTAATGAAATAATTGTAATAATGAAATTATCAACTGCTTTACTGATATGAAAAAAAAAACCCTATCTGAGAATCATATCATTAAACAAGTAACAAAAGCTAAAACCTGCAGGTTTTTTGGATGCCTCCCTCTTCAGGCTTTTTAAAATACTCCCTAATAGCCACTTTAATATGGGCCAGAAGAATATCTGAGCAACAAAGGTCTTCAAACCTTCAAGAAACAGAAATCACAGAAACACACCTTCAAATCCAGCTCATTATCAAATCTGACAGTGTTACATTCATCAGCTTAAACAAAACTTGGAAGAAGCCCCGTTTCTGAGCTATGGGTCATATGCACATTTAAGAATAGCCCAGCTGGCAGTGAAGTTTTGAAATTTTTACATTTTTGTAGGAGTTGATTTAAAACTTTGAATTTTAAATAAAAAAGCCATGACAAAGACACTCCAATTGACTTTTATATTATAAAGCTGGGGTGTTGTTTTTTTTTTTCCTTTGGTTTGTGTGTTTGTTTTTATTTTAAATTTATTTTTTATTTTGGCAGTGCCAGTACAATTTGAGACATCAGCATATAATCATTTGTCCTGGGTTCAGCTGTAGCAGCCATTTTTCTCAGTCTTAGTAGCTGGTGCAGTGCTGTGGTTTTGACTTTCAGCCTGGGAACAACGCTGATAACACTGATGTTTTTAGTTGCTGCTCAGTAATGTTTACTCTGACCAAGGACTTTCTGAGTCTCATGCTCTGCCAAGAAGGAGGGGAAGCCAGGAGGAAGAAGAGACAGGACACTGGGAGCAGGGGGAGGAAGGGGGGGAGTAAGCGAGCGGCTGCATGGCTCTGGGTTGCCGGCTGGGCTTAAACCACAACATTATTATTCAAATACAGAAAAAAGTATTAAAAATATTAAATGAAAATCTTGCCAGTCCCACATCCCCACTCCCCTTTGCAAAAGTTAATGCAAAATAATGTTTTTATTAAATATATTTGAATATTTCATGTGAAAGTCTTTAAACTAGTTGAAAAAATAGCTTTAGAACACTAATTACTAAAACCAGAGACATGCTTATATTTCTTATGGTTTCAAACAGGTAGAATGAATTTCAACTTCAGAGAGAGGCATGGTGCTAGCAAATTATACACTTTTATTAGAAGGGTGGGAAAAAGGTAGGGCTACTATATAAAACAATGGGGTGCAGCACTCACACAGAAAACCTTGTATTCATTCTGCATTTACTCAAACATGTTATCATACCCAGGAAAACTGCTACTTTAAAATAACCCCTGTTTGATCTAAGCATTTTTAATTAGGTTACCACCAAAATATTTTCTACCTCTTCACTAATACCACTATTACCATTACTCAGAATACACTTCATACGCTTTCTTTCATTCACGTCAGCACACCGTCACTCCCTCTAGTGTGCAAGAAACATAGCTCATATGGACAATCTGAATTTTCATACAAGGGAGAAGCACTCCTGCAGCTACACCAAAATCAACTACACTGGCTGGAGTGACAGACTTCCATCACAGCTACAAAGAGAACTACTCTGACTAGAAAATGTGGGTTTAGTAGCCCTATTGTTTAATTTGATTTCCTCAAGTTTCCAATGGCTGAAAAGGAACTACCATAAATGCAAATATTGTGGCAGCAAGAAATGCATTAATTTTTACCTTGCTTTCACTTCCAAGCAGCGTGGTAGCTTTAGTTCTCAACTCAACAGCAAGTTTTGCCTGCCAACAATTATTTTCACAAATCTGATTCTTCCTTTGCATACAGTGGCTACATGCTAAACTCAAGTAGTATTAAAAACACTTTGTCTTTTCCTGCCAAAGAATTTATTTCATTTGAATACTTGCTTGACAAACCCAACTCTGTAAACACTAAGGTATGGTCTAATTTTACAAGAACTCATTTCAGCAAATCTTACTAAATAATTGCATAATGAAAAAAAAAAAGGCAAATCTCACCATGTACTTCGAATTTTTTTTGACTGATATAGATATAAGATCTGTATAGCTAACGGAACTGTAGAATACTGCCAACAGGGAAACAAGACAAGAAGAACAGGTGAATACAAAAGAACTCGTTATATGCATTTTTCTGTATATATTACCTTCTAATGTATGATTATTACGTCCTAGTGCATATATCTAAAGAAGTTGGCTAAAAATAAATCATTAGTTTGCTTCAAATGATGCTGCAATTTCTTTTTAAAATAGGAATGGCTTTCAACTGATAGATATTTTACTCTAATTGATTTAAGTTACAACCCAATCCTAAAACATGAGATGCCATAAGCAAAGGACAATCACTCTCATCTACAGCAAATTAAGGTACTCAGTAGTTCACAAACTGTTATTCTTAAAATAACATATTGAAACTACATCTGAAATTATTTGATAATTTTTAGATTATTGTAATTTAGACCGATGAGTAAATAGTCCAGTGAATCACACTGTAGAGAAAATATCTGGTGATTATATTACTTGAAAGACTATTAACAGAACAAAATTGTTAAGTAGCACATTTCTAAGAAAGTGACATTTTACAAAAAGACAAAGACATATATTTTTCCACCAAAACCTAGTGTTGCTGTCATCAACAACCCAACAAAAGCTACATCTACCTAAAATGGAAATGTAAATATAATGTATGGAAATATTCTCTTAAAAAAATCTCCTTAGGCTTCACATGTATTAATGTATTAGTTTGCAAACATGAAGATCAAAGTCAAAGGAATAAATACATCCTAAAAAGTTTTTTAGTCAGACTTTTATTAGCAATATACAAGTAGCAAGGAATAAAAAATTAATATGTTTAAGCCTTGAAATATCAAGTGTAATGATCTCTAGCTCTGCTTACCTCCTTTGCTTTCTGTTTCAGTCTGGCTTGCTCTGGGTCTTCTTGCCTTGAGCGACTCTACATGTTTTAAAAAATGGGGAAAAAACATTAAGAGATAGTTTAAGAACCCTTCCTCTGTTGCAGTAAGTTAAAACATAGCAAAGAAAGGGGTACAGGATACAAGGTATCAAAGATGGGATGCTTAAACTCATAGAAGTGCAATTTCAAACCTGTAGGAATTAACCTAAAGACTGTTAAATATTCAGTTGCAAATAAGATCAACCTGTCCTGGGTTCAGCAGTAGCAGTCATGTTTTTTCCTTTGTGGTAGCTGGTGCAGTGCTGTGTTTTGACTTCCAGCCTGAGAACAGTGTTGGTGAAGCCGATGTTTTCAGTTGTTGCTAAGTGATGTTTACCCTGACCAAGGACTTTGTGAGGCTCATGCTCTGCCAGGGAGGAGGGGAAGCTGTGAGGAAGCAGGGACAGGGCGCCTGACCCGGGCTAGCCAAGGAGGTATTCCATACCACAGCACGTCATGCCCGGGGTGAGGGGTAACTGGGAGTTACCCGGAAGGACACAGGCTTCCGGGTGGAACTCGTTTTCTTGGCCGGTGGTATCGTATTCTCTTCCCTTGTTATTTTCCCTTATCATTGTTGTAGTTGATAGTAGCGGTGGTGATTTGTGTTGTACATTGGTTGCTGGACTGTTCTTGTCTCAACCCGTAGGAGTTGCACTCTCTCGATCCTCCTCCCTGTTCCTCCGGGAGCAGGGAAGGGGAGAGACCCCGTGGGGGATGGACACGGACCTCGACTGTTGTCAGCTCGGCACCACTCACTGGGAGTGAGTGAACAAGTTACCTGACTGGGTTTAAACCACGACAGTTCTTTTTGGCGCCCAACGTGGGGCACGAGGGGTTGAGATAAGAACAGATCTGACTGGATTGATAGTCACTCGTCACAATGCTGATTTATTGGCTCTCAAGGTTGTTCCTCTTGATCTCACAGTTTCAGTATATCGTATCTTACGTCCATCCGGTATTTGCTGTATTAGTGGTTCTCAAGTGTGAGGCTTGGGCTAAGGTTTTTGTCCCATTGTACTTTATGGTAATGACTTGTAATACAATAGAATCATTGATCATGAAACTGATCTGGCTTATGTTCCCAGTGTGGTCACCACCTTTATACTTTGGGAGGTATATGATGGAGGTGCTTAGCAATTACACATCTTTTTTCTCCTTCTCAGGTGCTCAACCTGTGAAGGAGACATCCTTTTACCCTCCTAGTCGTCCCCCCAGACCATTTACATTTGAGAGTTTTGAATTTTTTGAATGGCCTTTTAATGCTGTTGAGACTTGTTTGCTGATGGCGATGGGAATCACCACGCTAACAAGCATACAGAGTGTGTTTTGCCCACTACTGATTTCAAGAGTTAAGCAGAGTCAGGTTTGGGTCTTGTCTGGGGTCAAACGACGATGTAGGAGGACCAAGAGATTTTCCCTGAGGCTGGACAGCCATGAGTGGCAGGGTGTGTGGGATAGTATGGGCAAGTATCTAGGTCAGTGGGCCCCTCCAGTACTTTGGAATTTCACTACCGAACAACTGCAAAATCCAGAAGAATTAGTAAAACACTTAAATGAGGTGTGTGGTCATTCTGGCCATACCAGAGATGGACAAATCATGGCAACGTGCTGGGGCTTGGCCTATGCTTACAGGGCCTTGTTCAACACTATCCAGCACCTTCAAAAGGAAAAGAATGTCGGCGGATCTGAGGGCAAAGCAACAGTCGCTACTCAAACTTTGGCTGCAATGAACAGCACAGCTACCCCAGCGGCAAGTACAGCAGCTGCTCAAAATTCAACTGCAACAGACAGCGCAGTTACCCCAGCTCCAAGCACAGCAGCTGCACCAACCCCAGCGACAAGTACAGTCGCTACCCAAACTTTGGCCTCAATGAACAGAGCAGCTACCCCAGTGGCAAGTACAGCAGCTGCTCAAACTTCAACTGCAACAGACAGCGTGGTTACCCCAGCTCCAAGCACAGCAGCTACACCACCCCCAGCAACAAGTACAGTTGCTACTCAAACCACAGTGATAATCACTGCAGCCACACCAGAGGACCAATTCGTACCAATATCGGTTGCCCCTGTACGCAAGAGAACAAGCAAAAAGGAGGCAAAAAGGGTGAAGTGAGATGAAGAACCAATGAATTCACCACCCGGTCCAGAATCTGATCAGGAGTCATCATCACATGACGAAGAAGAAGAAGAAGAGGTGACTTCTCGACCTCGGACCTCAACCGAGCTGCAGAATATGCGAAAAGATTTTACCCGTCAACCAGGGGAGCACATCATCACCTGGTTACTCTGATGCTGGGACAATGGGGCCGATGGTCACGAGCTAGAAGGTACAGAAGCTAAGCAGCTGGGATCACTTCCTAGAGAAGGGGGAATTGACAAAGCAATTGCAAGAGAGAAAAAGTCCCTCAGCCTTTGGAGGCGGCTCTTGGCAGCTGTGAAAGAAAGGGTTCCGTACAAGGACGATGTTACAAGTCATTCGGCCAAGTGGACTACTATAGACAAAGGCATCCAGTCTCTGAGGGAATCGGCCATCGTAGAGATGATCTATCACATCAAGCCGAATAACGGGGATACACCTATAGATCCAGATGAAGTTGAATGTACACGACCCATGTGGCGAAAACTTACACGGAATGCACCGTCATCATATGCCCATTCATTGGCAACAGTAACCTGGAATGACATAGTACCACTAACAGTGGATGAAATGGTTCATAAACTCCGAGAGTTCGAAGACAATCTCACCCCTTCCATCATCTCAGCTGTGAAAAAACTGTCCCAGGACCTCGACAAATTGAGGGACGATCTATCTGATTTATCCAGCTCCTCACGTGTACCAACACACGTCTCAGCTATTAACAAAAGGCGTCCTATTGTTCAAGAGAGGAGATACAGGAGGTATACGCCACGGGGTACCCTATGGTTTTACCTGCTGGATCATGGAGAAGACATGACAAAGTGGGATGGAAAATCTACTTCAGCTTTGGAGGAAAAGGTGAGTGAACTGAAGAGGGGAGCAAGGGCCAAGACTGATCGTCCCATGAGAGCTACGGCTTCATTCTCTGGTGAGCAGTTTCCCACATGGAATGGAAGAGCTGATTTCAGTCCAGCTCCTGTGATAATGAAGAATAATCCCTTTCACCACGACTTAAGTGTCCAATGCTGTGACGACCATTAGAGGGGCCCTGCCTCCAGCCAGGTGGAGGTAGGTGTCCTGGGTTCAGCAGTAGCAGTCATTTTTCCCCTTCTTGGTAGCTGGCGTAGTGCAGTGTTTTGAATTTCAGCTCGGGAACAGAGCTGGTAACAAGGATGTTTTCGTTTGGCCAAGGACTTTGTGAGCCTCATGCTCTGCCAGGGGGGAGGGGAAGCCAGGAGGAAGCAGAGACAGGACACCTGACCCAAACTGACCAAAGAGGTATTCCATACCACAGCACGTCATGCCCGGGAGGTAACTGGGAGTTAGCCGGAAGGGCTGGGAGACTGCAGGGTTGGAGGAGGTATCGGTCGGAGCTTGGTCGGGCTTGGGGGCCGAGTTATCGGTCAGCTGGTGCTGAGGTGTTGTATTCTCTTCCCTTGTTATTTCCTTTATCATTATTATCATTGGTGGTAGCAGTAGTGATTTGTGTTATACCTTAGTTACTAAACTGTTCTTATCTCAACCCGTGGGAGTTGCATTCTTTTCAATTCTCCTCTCCATCCCTCCAAGAGCAGGGGGGGGGGGAAGTGAGCGAACGAATTACCTGACTGGGTTTAAACCACAACAGTTCTTTTTGGCGCCCAACGTGGGGCACGAAGGGTTGAGATAACGACAGATCTGACCAGATTAATAGTCACTCATCACAATGACGATTTATTGGCTCTCAGAGTTGTTTCTCTTGATCTCACAGCTTCAGAATGTTGTAACTTACGTAGAGCCAGTATTTGCTGTGTTAGTGTTTATCAAGTGTGGGGCTTGGGCTAAGGTTCTTGTCTCACTGTGCTTTATGGCAATGGCTTGTAATACGGGTGGGCTCCAGCAGCAGGGTGGGACGGACGTGGCCGTGGACTTGTACCTGGCCGTCCGGCTGCTCTTCACCGGCCTGGCCTCACCCTACTCTCCATCTTCGTGAGGCTGCGGGGAGCCGAGGGGGAGCGGACCCGGGAGCCGGCGGCAGCCGAACCGGCCCGGGAGAGCGGCCCCGGGGACCGAGCGGCGGCGGGAGCGGGGCCGGAGGCCGCGAGGGGACGGCTGCCGGTGGAGGAGGTCGGGGCGGTCGAGGAGAGGAAGGAGGCGGCTGCCGAGCAGCGGGAGAAGGCGGCGGAGGAGCCGAGCCCCGCGGGGGAGCTGAGACCCGCGGCCGAGCCCAGCCCCGCGACGGCCGAGAGCATCCCCCGGAAGCCGCCTGCCGAGCCCCAGGAGGATGCAGGAGACCACGCAGCATTTCCCAGCAAGGCAGAGGAGGAAGAGCTGGACTCAGAGAAGCTGGTGGTGGGAGAGCCGGCAAGCACAGCAGCTACACCAGCCCCAGTGACAAGTACAGCAGCATCAACTGAGAGTTCTGAAGGTTTTGAATGGCCTTTGGGTATCCTTGGGACCTGCCTGCTGATTGTGATGGGGATCAGCATATTGGCACACATACAGACTGTGTTTTACCCACAACCATTTTGTCTGATCTCAAAAGTTAAGCAGAGTCAGGTTTGGGTCTTGTCTGGGGTTAGACGACAATATAGGGGGACCAAGAGGTTTTCCCCAAGGCTGGAGAGTCATGAGTGGCAGGGTGTGTGGGACAGTATGGGCAAGTATCTAGTCCACTGGGACCCTCCAGTGCTTTGGAAGCATCGGAGATGGAAGGCAGCTGTATGGAGTCCCCAGCAACAAGCTGCAGAAACTGCTTAAGGGGACAGTGAATTATTTTAAGCCTGGTGGGCCCATGGCACTTCAGGCCATCAGAGCAGAGATGCAAAAGAGATGGACTCATGATCGAGGGGTGGACTTAGCAATGGACACTATTGCCCAGGTTATTCACAAGTGTGAACACTGCACACAGTGTCTCCTGCTCTGGAAGACTGTTACAAGAGGTGGAGCCTGACATCATGGACCAGATGGACTCAGCAGCTTTATAGGGACTGGTCCATGCACTAAGATAAGAGTGCACTGAGATAAGAGTGATGGTATATTGAAAATGTGGGATCTGAGCATGACGTGAATGGTATGGAATAAGGGGTGGATAATGTCCTGGGTTCAGCAGTAGCAGTCATTTTTCCCCTTCTTGGTAGCTGGTGTAGTGCAGTGTTTTGAATTTCAGCTCGGGAACAGAGCTGGTAACAAGGATGTTTTCGTTTGGCCAAGGACTTTGTGAGCCTCATGCTCTGCCAGGGGGGAGGGGAAGCCAGGAGGAAGCAGAGACAGGACACCTGACCCAAACGGACCAAAGAGGTATTCCATACCACAGCACGTCATGCCCGGGAGGTAACTGGGAGTTAGCCGGAAGGGCTGGGAGACTGCAGGGTTGGAGGAGGTATCGGTCGGAGCTTGGTCGGGCTTGGGGGCCGAGTTATCGGTCAGCTGGTGCTGAGGTGTTGTATTCTCTTCCCTTGTTATTTCCTTTATCATTATTATCATTGGTGGTAGCAGTAGTGATTTGTGTTATACCTTAGTTACTAAACTGTTCTTATCTCAACCCGTGGGAGTTGCATTCTTTTCAATTCTCCTCTCCATCCCTCCAAGAGCGGGGGGGGGGGAAGTGAGCGAACGAATTACCTGACTGGGTTTAAACCACAACAGTAGGGGACAATCAGATTTACTGGACTGTGTGGATCAGATGGCCTGGCACATCAGTCCCACAGAAGTATAAGGCTCTAGTAGATACCGGTGCACAGTGTACCCTGATGCCATCAAGCTGTCAAGGGGTGGAACCCATCTATATTTCTGGAGTAACAGGAGGATCCCAAGAGTTGACTGTGCTGGAGGCTGAAATCAGCCTGACTGGGAGGAAATGGCAAAAGCACCCTATTGTGACTGGTCCAGAGGCTCCATGCATCCTCGGCATAGACTACCTCAAGAGAGGGTACTTCAAAGACCCAAAACAGTACCGGTGGGCTTTTGGTATTGCCGCTTTGGAGACTGAGGAAATTGAGCAGCTGTCCACTTTGCCTGGTCTCTCAGAAGATCCCTCTGCTGTGGGGTTGCTGAAAGTTGAAGAACAACAAGTGCCAATTGCGACCACAACAGTGCACCGGCGGCAATATCGCACCAACCGAGACTCCCTGATTCCCATCCATCAGTTGATCCGTAGACTGGAGAGTCAGGGGGTGATCAGCAGGACCCGCTCACCCTTTAATAGCCCCATATGGCCAGTGCAAAAGTCTAATGGAGAATGGAGACTAACAGTAGACTATCGTGGCCTGAATGAAGTCACACCACCATTGAGTGCTGCCGTACCGGACATGCTAGAACTTCAGTATGAACTGGAGTCAAAGGCAGCCAAGTGGTATGACACAACTGATATTGCCAATGCATTTTTCTCAATTCCTCTGGCAGCAGAGTGCAGGCCACAGTTTGCTTTTACTTGGAGGGGTGTCCAGTTCACTTGGAACTGACTGCCCCAGCGGTGGAAACACAGCCCTACCATTTGCCATGGACTGATCCAGACTGCACTGGAACAGGGGCAAGCACCAGAACACCTGCAATACATTGATGACATTATTGTGTTGGACGATACAACGGAAGAAGTCTTTGAGAAAGGGAGGAAAATAATCCAAATCCTGCTGAAAGCTGGTTTTGCCATAAAACAGAGTGAGGTCAAGGGACCTGCACAGGAGATTCAATTATTGGGAATAAAATGGCAACCAACAAGTGGATAAAGCGGCTAAGATTGAAGTGGCTCAGATGGACTTAGATTTTCCCTTATCATTGTTGTAGTTGATAGTAGCGGTGGTGATTTGTGTTGTACATTGGTTGCTGGACTGTTCTTGTCTCAACCCGTAGGAGTTGCACTCTCTCGATCCTCCTCCCCGTTCCTCCGGGAGCAGGGAAGGGGAGAGCCCCGGTGGGGGGGGGGACACGGACCTCAATTGTTGTCAGCTCGGCACCACTCACTGGGAGTGAGTGAACAAGTTACCTGACTGGGTTTAAACCACAACACTACCCTAGATTTAAATTAAAGAAAAACAAAACAGAAAACCCAAGCAAACACCAAAAAAGCAATATGTTTTTGTCAATGCTAAAGTTTCCATACAGGTTTAGATTTCAATAATTTAATACAAACAAATTCAAGAGCAGAAGTGACACCCTTTCCATTATCTGAACTTTTTAATTTAAACTCCTTACAGTCACTTATTTTAAAATGATCTACTGTTTTCAACTAAGCTTTTATTCAGCTGTTGGTAGAGAATGTGGAGAGAACAGTTGTAAAGTCACCCTTAATATAAGTCATTAAAAACTCATATTAAAGATGTTACTATCCATATGAGCTTACTTTGAGTACAGCATACAAATACGCTTAAACTCATTCATGCACTACTAATGATATTAATGTTATAATTTTTTAAATTGAAGAAATATTATCAAATGGCAACTTTAATATTTTCCTTCAAAACCAAGAACAATAGCTCTAAAATGCCATTCAGAATAACTACTTAATTATAAGAACAATCATTAACAGGACATATCCTGGGATACAGACTGCTTTACAACCATATGTTAAAACTATTAAATTCTTATTTATGCTCACTAGGAATACTCAAATAGATGGAATTCAAAGCTCAAGATGTAGATAATATATTCATTATACTTTTCAATGGCATGATTGGTCAGTATTCAGAAAAGGTTGCATGAAAACTTGTAAGGCGACACAGTGAAACTTGTGACATCTATGGAAAACTGTTGCTCCCAATACCTGAAACATGTAATTGCTTTGTTTTGGTATTTCTTTAGGATTTAAAGTGATCATTGACACAACTCCTAAAGGAATAAGAATCTCTATGCCCTTTCCTATCTATCTTTCTCTGCCTCTTTCTAAGCTGAAGACAAATTGGAAACTTGAAAGAATATTAGCTTGTAAACTTTTTTCCTGCTGTTTAGTTTTTTCATAATATATTCTGATCAGAAGCTAAAAAAATCCGTGAAGAAAATCAAAGGGAGACAGGTTTTAAGGGTAAGAAGACGTATAATATTATTGATATATCTGGAGAGAGCCTAGACTATGATAGGCCAAACAGGACACCAATGACACTGAATTCTCTATCATCTTTGCTTGTTTGTTTGGGGTTTTCTTAAACTGGGATTATTTTTTCAGCTAATATACCACTGTTGTGGTTTAAACCAAACCAGACAACTCGTTCACTCACTTCCCCCCCCTCCTTCTTGCCCTCCCCCTACTCCCGGAGGGACAGAGAGGAGAGTCAAAAAGAATAAAACTCCCATGGGTTGAGATAAGAACAGTTTAGTAACTAAGGTATAACACAAATCACTACTGCTACCACCAATGATAACAATGATAAAGGAAATAACAAGGGAAGAGAATACAACATCTCAGCACCAGCCGACCGATAATTAGCCCCCCAAGCCCGACCAAGCACCGACCCATACCTCCTCCAACCCGGCAGTCTCCCAGCCCTTCCGGCTAACTCCCAGTTACATCCCGGGCATGACGTGCTGTGGTATGGAATACCTCTTTTGTCAGTTTGGGTCAGGTGTCCTGTCTCTGCTTCCTCCTGGCTTCCCCTCCTCCCTGGCAGAGCATGAGGCTCACAAAGTCCTTGGTCAAACCAAAACATCACTATCAGCTCTGTTCCCAAGCCAAAAGTCAAAACACTGCACTGCACCAGCTACCAAGAAGGAGAAAAATGACTGCTACTGCTGAACCCAGGACAACCACTCATATAAAACACGGTGATGATAAAACATACCCAAATTAATAATGAGATTTTTAGATGTGCTTGACTCTTCAACTACGCACATTAGTTTCATCTTCCACCACCACCTACTAATGATTTTGTGCCTGTTAGCATAAAAAGCAGCTTGACAGGATGGAGTAAAGTAATGAGAAACTAAAACTTGGAACATTGAAGTCTCCAGCACATATCGAGAATGTCAACTAAAAAACATTAAAATGTTCATTAAGCATTCTTAATTTTCATTAATTGTTGCAAACTGATCAGATGTTGAACTGAAATGCATCATGTACACAGTCCATAGATGTGATTATGTAGAAAACAGAGTCAACAAACCAGAGCTGAGTCTGGCCTGTCCCTTTAAGACTTTACTCTGGATGTTCTTCATTAAGAGTTTTCTAAAATAATGTATTATCATCTGAGTGATTTGGACACTGACAAATGCTCAAACCTGAAAATTATGATCTGAGATGGAATGAGATCACCTGTTGTAATTCTTTTTGCCTTTTAACCGAGAAAAGCCACAGAACATGTCCCATTACAGATCAAACAAATGAACATTTTGCAGTACTAAGAAGAAACAAATTGAAGATTCAGACTCAAAGTACTTCCTGAAGTAAATAATTCTTCTTCTAGACTCTCAGTCAAGAAATGAGAGTGTAATGTCAAGTATTTCAAAAGATGCAATTTTTATTTATAATTTCTTCAAACAGCAAACCTACATTCCATTTTAATTTTCTTGTTCTGGAAGCCCTTCCATATTGGTTCTAAGTTATTTAAAGTATATTATGAAATGAAAAGAGTACTTAGAATCTTGAATTTTTTTCCCTAACATCACTGGCAATTATTATTACTTTGACTACCTGCATAGCTGATAACAAGGGTAGAAACAGTATCTGCAGCTCTTCATTAGAGATTTGTTCTGTTACTTTGTAATATAAAAGCTAAGTCAACAGCAGCATAAAATTCGTCCCATCTCATTGTAGAGGCTCTGCTTCCTCCTGGCTTCCCCTCCTCCCTGGCAGAGCATGAGGCTCACAAAGTCCTTGGTCAAACCAAAACATCGCTATCAGCTCTGTTCCCGAGCCGAAAGTCAAAACACAGCACTGTACCAGCTACCAAGAAGGAGAAAAATGACTGCTACTGCTGAACCCAGGACAACACTGTAGGAAAAATTAAAGCAATAGATGAAAGTAACATTGCAGTTTCCTGGACTCCATAAGTGAAGGAACAATTCTGAAAGTGCTACAGATTATAACACATTTAAAAGTTGGGCTTCTCCCCCCCCCCCCCCCCGAAACTGACCCAATAAAAGTAAATCTGGAATTCAAAATAATCTGGAAAAACAGAACCCAAAAGCAGACCAAAAAACCCATACGATCTACTCTGTGTAACCTCCAGTTCATTCATAATAAATAAATAATCAAAATTATTGCCGAGGTGAAAACAGGTCCTCAGCACCTGACTGATATTAAATACAGGAAATTTTCAGTAATGAAGATTTAAAATACCAGGTGATGCTTAGATATACAAAGCCAGATTGAAGGTGAAGGTAGAGCTACTTTTACATTCAGAATAATGCAATGGGTTTCTAGTTATTGCTTGAATCCACACCAAATGGCCTTTTCAAAGAGCTGTTTCAAACAAGTAGAAATACAGCTTTACAACGGATGAGTCATTACTGGTATAAGTAACACTAAAAAAAAAAAAAGGAATTTAACTGTCATTTTCTGGTTCTTTTTGTGTTCAGATAAATTTTAATAGTTTTTTTTTAAAACAGACTAAGACTAAAATACCTTCCTACTGACTAGCATGTCAGTTTGCAAAGCAGTAAGGTTCAGAAATAAAATCATCAACATATGGAACCCAAAATGTGTAAAGTATAAGCAAAGACTACTTTACTAATTCTTTACGATCTAATGTAAATTATAAAAGGCTTCGTTAATACCAATGCAACACAGATTAAAGCAAATATAAGCAAACAAAAATATCAAGCTTAACAGAAGTGCCTAGATAAGCTTTAAAAATGTCACTGGCTTCTCTTTACGCTCCATTCCACATACGAGCATCTTTCCCTTCCTCTGAGAAAACTGAACAATTTTGCTGCCCCTCGGCTCTTGAAGTGCTCGTTTTTGTGTCACCATTTTCACTCGCCAATTATGTTAATATCTTACACTTACTTCCAACAAGCTACTGACTAATCATTCATTTTCTTCTAATTCCAGTTTAAAATTTTTCTTCAATGTCGTCTAGTATTTTTGGGTTTGTCTTGTTTTCTCCTTTCCCTCTAACATCCACAACTTACCATGCTGCAACTCACCTGCTTTGTGAAATATATTTTTCCAAAATCTTTCAGTACACCAGCGCTTCCTTCCTCTAAAGCTTTGGAAACACGCACCAGTTACTAAATCCCCCCAACTCAAATAGGTTCAAGGACTTTATCACAACTCCTTTCATTTCCCCTCTCTATTCTTCATGTCTAGATCTCTAAATAAAGCTGGGTTTGTGTAATATATATTCATGTTGATGAATAAACACCTTTAGAAGCAAGCTAGCTTCCCACTGTCATTTTAGAGAAACCTAGGACTGATCCTGACCAGATAACATACGTTTAAATATATTAAATGCTGTCTCCTACTAAGAAATTATTGACCAAACCAGGTTTGTTAAAATTTCTTCCAAGCACAAGCTATTTTTATTAGACCAGACAGCCTGATATATTAATCGTGAAGAATGAAAGTGCTTTCTGTTAGAGAACTTGTTATCTTACTTACCTGAAAGCTGCATAGATCACATTAGGTCTATGGAAATATTAGACTTTCAAAGTATGAAAAGCAACGTATGTTAAACGTGTGTATTCAAAACACATTAGAAATATGGGGGTCTGTTTACATGTTACCAAACTCCCTAGTGCTCCAAACCTCAGCTTTTTCCCCTTGCTTATTTTAAGGAATCCACTCGCGGATGGATTTCATCAGGTCCCATGGACATGTGCACGTTCAGGTTCTTAAAATGGTCTCATACCGGATCCTCTCCTACAGTGGGCCTAAGGTTTTCATTCTCACAATCCCTGAATCTGCCTTCCAAGACCTGGGTGTTGTGGTCAGAGCATTTGCCAGTGAAGACTGAAACAAAGTCATTAAGAACCTCAGCCTTCTCCAAATCCAGGGTAGCCAGTTTCCATACACAGTCTTTCTAATAGTTTAAATTAATTTTAGTCAACTATGTGAAATATGTGTGTGGATACACTCATGATTGGAAAAGCGACAATACAAAACTAACCAGTTAGCAAAACTAGCTACGATTTGCAGTCCTGCATGATGGCCTGCTGTTCCTATTGCACCTCCCCTGCAGGAACTGCCTGCAAGCCTGTAACTTGAAGACAAGCAGTAACTAAGTAGCTAATAAATAAGGAGTATACCACTAAAGTAAACAGTACCCTATCTACAATTAGCTAGCACAGACAAGCTGCTGGTGGTAGATGGCTCTCCAAGTTCCCTCAGGCCTTCTCCAGCCCAACTCCCCCCCAGAATCCCTTTAACCAGCATGCTCCTGTTTGACTCCAGGCAAAACAAAACCAAAATCCCCTTTTTTCCTAGTCACTCACTAGAACAGAGTATGTAACAAAAGGAACATCGAGACAAAGACACCACTATCAGACATTTTTACTATATTATTTCTTTGAAAGCAAAATAGAGCCCGTAATATCCAAGACACATTGGAAAACTTCATAAACCTGCATTTAACACACACTGATAGTCCCAAAGACTTGTGGTCAAATAACGTAAGACTTTTCAAAAGCATGAATATGCCAATTTCTAGAAAGAAACACCTGTCTTTACCACTGAAAAAAAACCAAAAGAGAAATAAAGTCCTTCCTACATCAGAATCAGTTAGGGATTAGTAAACCCAAGTTCATGCAGCAGGAAACACAAGGAGATTGACAGGAACACTGACAAACAGTGATCCAACAAAAGCTTATTGCATGCAATTAATGTTCTACGCAAGGCACGTTACTAACTTCAAACAAACTAACCGCTGTGCTAAAGTTAAGCATGTGCACATGTCCCTGCAGGTCTGGAGCTCAAACCCTTAACTTCTCGTGAATGCGGCCAAACAGGACCCATTTTACTATCTGTCTTACAAAGAAAGGATGCACAATACACACTGTTCATGTAAACTTGTAAACAGTTCTTAACAAAGGTGAAAGGCTACTTTCAGCTCAAAGTTTCAATATATTTGAGCCACAATTTTTAATTTTATCATTGGCAAATTTCAGCCAAATTCTGAAGAGGACTGGACAGTAGAAGACTGGTCAACATATGCGGAAGAAGTTTAATTTCCAAATTTAACAAATGTTTGCTCAAAATACTCTTACAATACAGACTAGATTATAGGGACTAAAAAGCCATCATATTCAATGAACAGCAAAGTTCATCACAATAAATTTGCTTGCACCCCAAACTGCTGATATTTTGTCATTTCATAATGACATCACTTAAGAAAACTGTAGAAGGGACCTGGCTCTAAAATTTGTGCACATAAACACATAATATGCATACATGAAATATTCCCGAATTGAAAGCATTCAAACTCACAGTACAATCTTGGAAGATTCGTGTATGGTAAAAGGAAACCATGAAGGGCCTGTCTTCATTAATCTTTATTACACACTGAGCTTTACTTCAATTTGAACTACTTAAAATGAAGGGATTTTTTTTTACTACACATAATAAGACAGCAAGTCCTGAATGAACTTGTTATGACAGGCTTTTTTTTTTTTTTATATTTAATTCAAGAACCACTCCTTTTCTTATCAACAAAGTTTTGCAAGCCAACATCCAACTGTAGCATGATGCATAGTGGTGGCAAGATATATTTAAGGATCCATTTAATAAAGCTCATACATATAACTTCACATTTTCAAAAGAGAGGAGCTTGTCTAATTATTCCAAACTGTTTACTCTGTGTCTCACATCAGTCAATGTAAAAGAAGCTCCCAGAAATATTTAATTACCCCCTACAAAGAGGTTCTTTGAAACAGTCAAGACTTAACAGAAGCAGAGTTTAGATACTGTTCTTTTGAGATGGAGGGAATGGGGGGCAGGACAGGGGCATGACAGACAAAGGAAACTGGGAAAAACGTTTGGTACTACAATTTACAGCAGGTAAAATAACAAAAAGACCTTACCTTCTGGGTAAGGTAATTATGCCCTGGTTTCAGCTGTAACTGTTTGGGTTTTTTCCTCTCCTTCCCAGTAGCTGGTGCAGTGCTATGGTTTTGGCTTTAGTCTGAGAACAATGCTGATAACACACCAATGGTTTAGTTGTTGCTAAGTAATGCTTTTCAGTCTCTCATGCTCTGCCATCTCCCATCCAAATTTATCTCTCACTCTCCCAAAAACATTTTCTGAAGCAAAACCAACCCCATCTGGGTGCTTACAAATTCTGCAATCGCATCCTACTATAACAGCTGAAATTATGGTCGAAGATCAGTCAGAAGACTAGTGTCAAATTTCCTTTTCTCCTCTTAAAGAAACCAATCCACTACCCAAAACAACAACAAAAAACTGCAAACCCAATGCTTTCTTACCCCTTGCTGAATTCCAATGCAAAATTACCAAATTGGTTTCAAGGCTTCCCAAAGACTCATGCCAATTCCCCGTTCATTTCAATCTATTCTGTATCTTTTCAGTTGATGATTTTGTTAAGTTTGATTATTTAATACCATCCACTCCAATGGCCAAAATATTTCCTTCATTGTCTTATTCTTTGTCAAAACCTGGACTTTGTCTGTTAACAAGGCTCCAAAGTGTAAATAATTAAAACAGAATTTTCACTGTGCAAGTTAAACCTGTTTATGCTTTTCCATACTAGACAATAGATGAGGTACCACTAGCAGGCAATTTTGAAACTTTTCCTAAAATTATTCTCCTGAGTAACTTTAGAAACATGTTGCAAAATAACTTATCAAAATGTGTACAAGAGAAAAGATCACTCTGTTCATCTAAAAGGCACATTAAGAATTTACAGTTATAAATTGAAAAAAAAAAATCTGACTTTTAGATTTAAGCATCTATAGAAAAAAAAAAATCCAAAACAGAAATTTCATTTTAAAATCCAAAGTTTTCTAACGTTTAAACACACAACACTGTCAAGATGAGAAAGGTGCCATGACCAGGGAAAAAACATCTTTGCATAGTGGGTATTTCAGTCCCCAGAGCCAGTTTAATCATTACCCCCTTTGCAGACACAAATATCAACCACCAGGCTACAAACAGACATGAAATGGTTACTGATCTTTATCATGACTTATCAGGGCAGATGGGGCAGATTTTAACTGTGTATGTTTGATAACTGTCATCACAATTACTGCATTGTTTCCACAAAGACTTCGATCTCCTTAGACCACAAGGCAAGTTCATAAAAGACAGAAGAACCTAAGTCCTGAGTAAGGAATTAGTATGTAGAAATTCAGAATAAAGATCTCAACAGTTACTGATATTATTGTACAGGTGGTCTTGCATTTGAGCAGCAACCTAAATTCTACGGAAATAATGAAAAATCTATTATTTTGAATAAAAAGTTGTAACCTGACCATATTTTGCCAAACTATGCCCTACTATGCAAGTCCTGCAATAGGTTGTCAATACTTCAGAACAGAATGGCTGAGAGCCAGCTGAACACTCCATAAAGAAAAGATGCTATCAATGTAAGTTCAGTTCCAAATCAGCATTTTCACTTATATCACAACATTGCAGAAGCACCTCCGAAAAGGTTCACGATGTCTTCAACTTCTCTTTCTAAACAGTCATACCGATCAATTAGCATTGCTCTTCCATGGATGCTTTGTAGTTTGGTTTTGGTTATTTAATACCTTCAGATATTTTTCTAGTATGCCATGTAGTTACGTCAAGCTGTCTCCTAACACTTTCTGGTTATGAAGATGATTTATGAGTTCATTAATATAATTTCCTCAAATCAAGTAGAGGACATTTTTATATTTTTCTTGTAGAATTCTTTAATTTGCTCTTTCTGTCATCTCTAGGAATCAAACATGTTGATCATGTATTTATTTCCTAAATTTTGACTTCACAGGAGTTTATAGTATTCAAGACTACAAGAAACAAAAAAAACCCACAAAGATTATCAAATCATGAAGTCATTCAGGTTGGAAGGGACAACAGGAGAGGTCATCTAACCCAATCTCAGATCAGCCTGTGTAAGGCTTTTTGAAGTCAGGGAAACTGTTTTGAAGGAAGGACTACAAGCTACTGCATTTTCTTCAGTGTCCATTAAAAAAAAAACAACCAAAATAACAAACAAGCAGCAGGATACACTGAAAAGAAAACATGATTCAACAAGATGTATTCATTGAATGAAGGAAACGGGGTGAAAAAAAAAAAAAAAGCATTGCTCATCTCTTTTCATCTAAACACTTAAAGAGTATATACATTATGTGGAAGCTTGTGGAATATTTAAAAATGTGAACATTTATAAATTAAGAGTGAAAAAGGAACAGATTAAAGCAGCCAAATTGAGAAACAAATTTCTGAGATAAACAAGGGTAGTTTTTTGGTTATTTTTATTAAAAAAAAAATAATCTCAATTTCTGAGCATCAATGGCACAAAATCAGGATGCTAAATGTTACCACTGAGCATTAACTTGCTGAGTATAAACTCTTCAGAATACCAATAAAGAATGAAAATGCAACAGAAATTCAGATACTGTCCTGGGTTCAGCTGTAAATTGTTTTTCTCCTTCTTAGTAGCTGGTGCAGTGCTGTGTGTCAGCTTTATTCTGAGAACAATGCTGATAACACACCAGTGGTTTAGTTGTTGCTAAGTAATGCTTATCCCAGTCAAAGATTTTACCGTCTCTCATGCTCTGCCAGTGAGGAGGGGCACAGGAAGCCGGGAAGAAGCAGAGACAGGACACTTGACCCAAACTAGCCAAAGGGGTATTCCATACCACAGCACATCACGCCCAGTATATAAACTGGGGGGTGTTGCAGAATGACTCTAAGAGCAGAACCATAGAGTTCTGGAGGACTGTGCAAGCAAGGCAGGGGGTGGCCCCCACAGGTGGCCGGAGACCGGACCTGGGAGGAGAATGTGGAGGAAGCTGTGGGGGCTAACCAATACTGTTATGCCAAGAAGGAGTGGCTGAATACCACTCCTATATATGTGTGAACTGCGTCACAAATAAAGTAGAAGTTGCTTATCACCCATATTGGGTTGGCCTGTCTGCTTCTCCTCGCCGCTTACAAGTGGCGCCCGAACAGGGACCGGACTACAGGGCCCTGGTCGCTGGGGACCCGGATTACAGGGCCCCGGTCGCTGGGGACCCGGATTACAGGGCCCCGGTCGCTGGGGACCCGGATTACAGGGCCCCGACTAGCGGGGACCCGGGATACAGTGCTCCGACTAGTGGGGACCCGGGATACAGGGCCCCGGTCGACGGGGACCCGGATTACAGGACCCCGACTAGCGGGGACCCGGGATACAGGGCCCCGGTCGACGGGGACCCGGATTACAGGGCCCCGGCCGACGGGGCCCCGGTTAGCGGGGACCCGGATACAGGGCCCCGGCCGACGGGGACCCGGAATACAGGGCCCCGGTTTAACGGGGACCCGGATACAGGGCCCCGGTCGACGGGGACCCGGAACGGCGAGTGAGCGGCGCCGGCGGCAGCGGCCGCGAAGCGCGGGCAATGCTGCTGCGGTGGCGTGACGGACCCGGGTGCTTCGGCTAACCGAAAGAATCCGCCGCTGGGGCGAACCAGACGCTGCTGCGTCGGGAGGCCGATCCGGAGACCGAGGTTACAGGACGACCCAGAAGAAGACGATCCGGAAAAGGCTGGCCATGAAAATGGACCGAGAGGTAGCCCTGGACTTATTACAGTGCTTCTTATAAAAGCGGGGAACTGAGCCCTGAACTTTTTACAGTGCTTTTTATAAAAGCGGGGAATTGAACCTGAGACTCTAAAGCAGCTAGCAGGTCTAGTGGCTAGGGAAGGCTAAGAGATTTTTTTGCAGATCCTAATACAATATTTGAGGAGAGTGAGTGGCGAAAGTTTGGTGGTGAACTATTTGACTCAGTGCTTAATGATTATAAAAAGGCAAAGAAACTCGGTAAACCACGGAGGGAAGTAATGAACTGTATAAAAAGATACAAGGCAGAAAAGAAAACTGCCGCGGTAGCAACGGAGAAACTAGGAACAGACGTCCCCGGTCGGTTGAAACCGGGGGAAGATTACAACTCGTTTCCCCCAACTCGCGGGAGCACAAGGTTTACCCCGCACCCCCCCCTTCCTTTTCTCCCCCTCCTTCATCAGAAGGTGCCGCGGAGGAGGTGTAACCCCCTGCTCCCCCACCACCCCAGTTCCGAAAGTAGGGACTTTGAAAAGGACAGAGAAAGTATATTAGAAGGTATATGCATGATAAATGTCGAGAAATCCGAAAGAAAGAGGGCGGTGCCTCGGCGCCGGATCGATTGCGGCGCCACTGTGAAGCACGCAGTAGAAAATAGGGATCATGCGCGAGCGGGAGATTTAAAGGAACTGCGAGCCTTTCCAACCCACTATGCCCTAGAGTGAAAAAAAAAATTTTAACTCAGTCACGGAGGAGCCAGGTCTGCAGATGGCTACATACCGAACGAGATACACCTGATAAGAAAGACACAGCTGCGAGCAACGGAGACCCCGAGTCCCGAGTTCGGCGCAGGATCAGCCCCCGAATTCCCTGAATCCGAGCCAGATTTGTATCGTCTGCTTCCAGACCCTGACTCTTTGTCTCCCGGGTCGGTCTGCTCAGATTTACTGGCCCTGGAGACGCTCAGTTGTAACAATGGGTAACCAAATATGTGATCATTATTGGGGAATTTTCTGCAATGGGCATCTTTGCATATCCTGTGTTTACTACACAGCAGGGGGCTAAAGAGTGGGAAGCTCTTGATCTCAAAATAGTCAAGGAGGCCTGACAAACAGTGACCACGTATGGGTTAAAATCCTCTTATACTCAAGCTGTATATGTTATGATTTTTTCTTGCAATTGACAGGGGGAGCCCATACAGTTTCTCTGTGATACTCGTGTATTAGAAGTTGGTAAAAATAAGTATGTCCAGGTTTCTATCAACCCTTGGAGACCTCTGTAGATACTGCTGGCCACTTCTTCCAGCACAGGCTGGCCACCTGTGTCGGAATGAGTGTGCATTTTGGTCAGTATAAAAGCCCAAGCCTCATGCGATGTGGGGGAGGCAGAGCCTCTGCGGGGATGCCCGCTAAGGTTGAGACTGCCACCTCGCACTGCAATGATGCTTCTCGGAGCTGGTTTGCTGTTAGTCTCCACAGGGTCCTTCTGCCACGTTCTGTACATGGGACTGTAGGGGGAGAAATGATGGCTTTTGCAGGGACTAAAAAAAAAAAAAAAAAGGGGGGGGGGGGGGGAGAGAGAGAGTAATGATGTTACATTTAACTTTAACCTGTCTACTTCTCAAGAACTGATAACCTGGGGGAGGGGGTATATTTGTGTCCTCCTGCCTACAGGTCCATGGTGACTGTCTGCAAAGTTTGTGAAGCCCTGCCATGAGCTGGACAGACAAATGGATAAACCTGATGCCTCAGCTACAGGAGCTGACCGTGATTACCCCAAGCAGAATGAGATAGAGGAAGAGAAAGAACAAATAACTGCAAAACATCACTTGGGGACAACTGAAAAGTAACATCCTGAATATGTGTGCTTGTAAAGTAGCTATTATTAGAGGTTGTGATTTTGTGTATAAAACCACCTGTATTTACTAGCTAGTTGCTAATAAGAAACTGCACCTTGTATTGTATAGATTTGTCACTTGTAAAAGAGATGTTAGAGTATGGAAATTTGCAGTAGCTGCTAGAAAATGCTAAGGCAAAAGCTAGAAAAATTTTAATACAATGGTAGTGTTATAAAGCAGGTGATGGAACAAATTAAGAGGGGGGAGAATTCCACTGGTAAGAAATTTCTTTGGCTAGTCCTTCACTGCCATCAGCATCTTCAACATGCTGCTGCACCCTGTAATAGTTACTCTGCTAATGTAAATGTGTGTGTGCCTTGCTGTAGTAGTGACTTGTTACTGGATAAAACAAAAGGGGGAAGGTGTGGAGACAGTGTTCTCACAGGAGAATGCATAATTGGTACATAAACTTTGAATAGTCCTGAAAGATACAGCAAGGCCATGAGAGGCCTGAAGAAGCTTAAGCAAGCAAGATAAGAGGCTGGAATTCACCAAGTTAATGAGAACTGTGGACTGTTGGCAAGCTTTCAAGGTTGAGTTCTCACACCTGTGTTTAACCAATTATATGTTAGTCACTAAGGGTCTTCAAAACATGTATCCAATCATAATATGCCAAATCACTGTAAGTGCTTCAGCTGGGGCCTTGGCTCAACTAAGCAGACTGGGTTGCTGAGTTGCTAAGCAGACAATTCTACATCGAAGGCAATTCCTGATTTGTTTTAATGTTGACTCTGTAAGACATGCAACACTGCAGAACCTTTTGTTGTTGGAACAGGGACATGGATGTGAAGAGTTTGATGGAATGTGTTGTATGAGTCTCTCTGATAATGCTAATTCGATGCACGCACAGCTGAGAACCCTGGCTCAGCTTACCCAGCAATAGTAAATGAGCAATATCCTAATAACTAGATGGTTGTCTTCATGGGGCATTACAGGTTGAGTCAAACACTGTTGTTTGAAGTATTGCACTTATGTATCATTGTTAGATTAATCATCGTAGCTATTAGACTTGTTTATAGTTGTGTGATAAAACAGGTGAACAGAATAACCCATAATGCCTTGCTTGCACAAAGAAAAAGGGGGGAATTGTTGCAGAATGACTCCAAGAGCAGAACCATAGAGTTCTGGAGGACTGTGCAAGCAAGGCAGGGGGTGGCCCCCACAGGTGGCTGGAGACCGGACCTGGGAGGAGAATGTGGAGGAAGCTGTGGGGGCTAACCAATACTGTTATGCCAAGAAGGAGTGGCTGAATACCACTCCTATATATGTGTGAACTGCGTCACAAATAAAGTAGAAGTTGCTTATCACCCATATTGGGTTGGCCTGTCTGCTTCTCCTCGCCGCTTACAGGGGGGAGTCACCCAAAAAGGGCAGATAGCTGCTCGTGTCGGGCTGGGTATCGGTTGACAGGTGGCAAGCAATTGTATTGTGCATCAGGTGGGTTTATTGTGTTTTTTTTTTCCCTTCCCTTTTTGGTTTGATACTCTCTCCCCTTGTTATTTCCCTTATCATCATTACTATTATTAGTGGTAGCAGTAGCAGTTTTGTATTCTACCTTAGTTACTGGACTGTTCTTATGTCCTGGGTTCAGCTATAGCAGTCATTTTTCTCCTTCTTCTTAGTAGCTGGTGCAGTGCTGTGTTTTTGACTTTCAGCCTGGGAACAGCGCTGATAACGCTAATGTTTTTAGTTGCTGCTCAGTAATGTTTACTCTGACCAAGGACTTTCTGAGTCTCATGCTCTGCCAGGGAGGAGGGGAAGCCGGGAGGAAGCAGAGACAGGACACCTGACCTAAACTAGCCAAAGAGGTATTCCATACCACAGCACATCATGCTTAGTATATAAACCGTGGGGGCAGTTACCCAGAAGGGCTAGATCGCTGTTCGAGTCGGGCTGGGTATCGGTCGGCAGGTCATGAGCAGTTGTATTCTCTCCCTTTGTTATTTCCCTTTTCATTATTATTATTGGTGGTAGCATTAGTGGTTTGGTGTTATACCTTAGTTACTGGACTGTTCTTATCTCAACCCATGGGAGTTACATTCTTTGAATTCTCCTCCCCACACCTCTGGGAGCGGGAGGAGGAAGAGGGGGGGAGTGAGCGAGAAACTGCGTGGTTATGGGTTGCTGGCTAGGCTTAAACAATGACAGTTCTTTCTGGTGCCCAATGTGGGGCACAAAGGCTTGAGATAGCGACAGATCTGAGCAGAGTGTGTCAAATCATATTTGTGATGAGCATTCATTGTTTCAGATAAATAGTCACTCGTTGCAATGTTCATTTATTTGCTCTCAGAGCTGTTGCGCTTGATCTCAGAGTTTCCTTATGTCAGGTCTTACTTGCAGCCAGTATTTGCTGCCTTAATGTTTATCGGCTTTGGGGCCTAGGGTAAGGTTCTCATTTCGCTGTACTTTACGGTAATGACTTGTGACACAATAGAATCCTTGATCATGAAACTTGGTCTAGCATGCATTCTCAGCACGGCCATCACCTCTATACTTTGGGAGGCATGTAATGGGAATTTCTAACAATTACAATTCTTTTTCCCCCACCTCGGAGGGTCAACCTATGAAGGTGCATGCCCTCACACCCTCTGCTCCCCCACCAGGCTATTTACAGAAGCATTTGAGAATTTTAAAGGTTTTGAATATCCTTTCAAAGCCCCTGAAACCAGCCTGCTCCTTTTGCTGGGAGCCAGCACGTTGCTGAATATGCTGCATGTGCTCTCCCATGGCCATACCACCCTGAGAATGCCCAATCTCACCTGATCTCGTAACTTAAGCAGGGTTGTCTGGGGGTGGATGACGACATAGGAGGACCACTAAGAGATCTTCCCTGAGGCTGGACAGTCATGAGTGGCAGGGTGCATGGGATCGTATAGGCAAGCACCTGGGCCAGTGAGCCCCTCCAGTGCTTTGGAACTTCACCCCTGAACTAGTGCAAAATTTGGAAAAACTAGTAAACCCCTTAGACAAGGTGTGCTGTCAACCTGGCAATACCAGAGAGGAACAACTCACCACAGCGTTCTGGGGCTTGGCCTACAGAGCCCTGCTCAACACTATCCGGTGCCCTCAAGGGTAAAAAGATCTCTCTCAATCTGATGGCAAAACAACAGATGACACAGCTGCTCCATCCCAAGCAACAAGCACAGCACCTACCCCAGCCCCAGTGACAACCACAACAGCTACTCCATCTCCAACAACAGGCACTGCAGCCACTCCAACCCCAGTGACAGACACGGCAGCCACTCCAAGCCCAGTTGCAGGCACTGCAACAGTACCAAAGGACCAATCTGTGCAAATATTACTTGCCCATACAAGCAAGGGGGAAAGCAAACAAAAAGCACAAAAAGCAACTCGTGCAGAGAAGGAAGATGAAGACTCAATGCCAGAACTAGAGGTGTGACATCTGAACAGGAATAACGAGAGGACACAGCACAACAAACAGAGGAAGAGGCAGAACAAGAGGTAACTTCACTATCCCATACCTTGACTGAGATGTGGAATATGCCAAAAGATTTCAGCCGCATTCCAAATGAGCACATCGTCACCTGGATGCTCTGATGCTGGGACAGTGGGGCCGACAGACATGAACTAGAGGGTAAGGAAGCCAAGCAGCTGGGATCACTTTCTAGGGCAGGGGAAACTGACAAAGGGATTGCGAAAGAGAAATGAGTCCTCAAACTCTTGAGGTGGCTTTTGGCAGCTGTGAAGGAAAGGTATCCCTACAAGGATGATGTTATATGTCGCCCAGGCAAGTGGACCATGACAGAGCAAGGCCTCCAGTACCTGAGGGAATTAGCCATTCTAGAGATGATCTATCATAGGCCAGATGCCGGGAATGAACCCACAGATACAGATGAAATCCAATGTACACAACCCATGTCATGGAAATTTACATGCAGCGTGCCATCATCGTATGCCAACTCATTGGCAACATTGACGTGGTGTCCTGGGTTCAGCAGTAGCAGTCATGTTTTTTCCTTTGTGGTAGCTGGTACAGTGCTGTGTTTTGACTTCCAGCCTGAGAACAGTGTTGGTGAAGTCGATGTTTTCAGTTGTTGCTAAGTGATGTTTACCCTGACCAAGGACTTTGTGAGGCTCATGCTCTGCCAGGGAGGAGGGGAAGCCGGGAGGAAGCAGAGACGGGGCGCCTGACCCGGGCTAGCCAGGGAGGTATTCCATACCACAGCACGTCATGGCCGGGGTGGGGGGTGACTGGGAGTTACCCGGAAGGACACGGGCTTCCGGGTGGAACTCGTTTTCTTGGCCGGTGGTATCGTATTCTCTTCCCTTGTTATTTTCCCTTATCATTGTTATAGTTGATAGTAACGGTGGTGATTTGTGTACATTGGTTGCTGGACTGTTCTTGTCTCAACCCGTGGGAGTTGCATTTTTTCGATCCTCCTCCCCGTTCCTCCGGGAGTGGGGGAGAACCCCAGGGGGGGGGGGGGGGGGGACAGGGACCTCGATTGTTGTCAGCTCGGCACCACTCACTGGGAGTGAGTGAACAAGTTACCTGACTGGGTTTAAACCATGACACCTGGAGTGAGGCAGCACCACCAACAGTGGATGAAGCGACTCGTCAACTCCGAGAGTTCAAAGACAATGTCACCCCTTCCATCATTTCAACGGTGGAAAAACTGTCCCAGAAGGACAAACAATTGAGAAATGATCTATCCAGCTCCCCATGTGTACAGACCTGCATCTCAGCTATTACCAGAAGGCACCCTATTGCCCAAGAAGGAAGATATAGGAAGGACACGCCATGGGCCACCCTATGGTTTTATCTTTGGGATCACAGAAAAGACATGAGAAAGTGGGGTGGAAAACCTACCTCACTTCTGGATGAATGGGTGCTGAATTAGAGAACAAGTCAAGGATGATCCTACCAAGAAAGTTGCTGCTCCAGTCTCCAGTGAGTAGTTTCCCAGATGGAGTAAAAGACGTAATTTTACCCCAATTCCTATGAGAAGGAATGATAATCTCTTTGTAAAAGAAGTAAAAGGAGAGCCTTATGGTTGCTATTAGAGGAGCCCTGCCTCCAGCCAGGTGGAGGAGAGGGACAATCAGGTTTAATGGACTGTGTGGACCACATGGCCTGGCACATCAGTCCCACAGAAGTATAAGGCTCTAGTAGACACTGGTGCACAGTGTACCCTGATGCCATCAAGTTACCAAGGGGTGGAACCCGTTTGTATTTCTGGAGTGACAGGAGGATCCCAAAAGTTAATTGTACTGGAGGCTGAAATCAGCCTAACTGGGAAGGCGTGGCAAATGCACCCTGTTGTGACTGATGCAGAGCTGCAGAGGATCCTTCTGTTGTGGGGTTGCTGAAGTTTGAAGAACAGTAAGCATCAATCGCAACCACAGCAGCGCACCGGCGGCAATACCGTGCCAACCGAGACTCCCTCATTCCCATCCATCAGCTGATGTGCAGACAGGAGAGCCAAGGACTGATCAGCAGGAACCGCTCACCCTTTAATAGACCCATATGCCTAGTGTGAAACTCTAACGGAGAGGGGAAACTAACAGTAGACTATTGTGGCCTGAATGAAGTCACACCACCATTGAGTGCTGCCGTACTGGACATGCTAGAACTTCAGTATGAACTGGAGTCAAAGGCAGCCAAGTGGAATGCCACAAATGATATTGCCAATGCATTCTTCTCAATTCCTTTGGCAGCAGAGTGCAGGCCACATTTCACTTTTACTTGGAGGGGTGTGGAGGCAGTGTTCTCACAGGGGAATAGATAATTGGTACATAAACTCTGAAAATCCTGAAAGATACAGCAAGGCCATGAGAGGCCTGAGGAAGCCTAAACAATCAAGACAAGAACAAGTTGGATTTCACCGAGTTAATGAGAACTGTGGACTGTTGGCAAGCTTTCGAGGTCAAGTTCCCACACCTGTGCTTAACCAATTATATGCTAGTTGTAAAGGGTCTTCAAGACATGTATCCAATCATAATATGCCAAATCACTGTAACTGCATGTAAAAAACAGTCTTTAAGGGGTTAAGGCTTTGTAATAAATGGCTTTTGTCTGATCATATTAATCTCTGACTGAGTCCATATATTTTCTGCGGCAGAGGGGCATCCAGTACACTTGGGATTGACTGCCCCAGGGGTGGAAACAAAGCCCTACTATCTGCCATGGACTAATCCAGACTGCACTGGAACAGAGGCAAGATCCGGAACACCTGCAATACACTAATGACATTATCGGGTGGGGTGATAGAGGGGAAGAAGTTTTTAAGAAAGGGAGGAAAATAATCCCGGGAAAAGCCGGGAGCAGCAGCAGGAGTCTCCTAGAACTGTCCTCACGTCACCATCGACTGAACCGGACTTCCTTCCAATTGTCACCCCAAGAAAGAATGAACTTTAATGAAACCAGATGAGCTCAGCAGTGACCAGATGAGTTCAGTGGTGCCGTCAGCAGGCAACAGTCCAACACTACGCACTGTCTCTTTTTCTGCTGTCCTGAAAGACTGTTAGGACAGGTGAAACATGACGTGGACTGAATGAACTCAGCGAACTTTATAGGGATGATCCATGGACTAAAGAATGATATCTGTCTATGTGTGTCTGTGTATAAATATATAAAGAGAGAAAAAGGGATGATATATTGAAAAATTTGGGACATGAGCATGATCTCAATGGTATCGAATAAGGGGTGGATACTGTCCTGGTTTCAGCTGTAACAGCTGTTTGTCTCCTTCTTAGTAGCTGTTGGAGTGCTGTGTTTTCAACTTCAGTCTGAAAACAATGCTGATAAAACACCAGTGTTTTAGTTGTTGCGACATAATGCTTACTCTGATCAAAGACTTTTCAGTCTCTCATGCTCTGCCAGAAGGAGGGGAACAAGGAGCTAGGAGGAAGAAGATACAAGACTCCTGACCATTGAAATACTCTTGAAAGAATATTATCTTAGTTTGTTCTATGACATGTATGAAATTTCAGTCTTTGGAATTAAACACAGACATGGATCAATAAAATAATGCAGTTATATAGAGGAGGAACAGCAAGAGTGACACACACTATTTAAACTAAAAAAAATGAACAAAATTTTAAAGGAAAAAAAGAGAAGTCTAGAAACTCAGTAACTATAAAGCCTCAAAAAAAAACCATCATAAGAATTTACTGAATTGTGTTTAAATACTGGAAGTGCAGCCTAGGATTTTCAAATGGCATGGAAACCCTGGCATCTATTAAATTTTAAAGGCAATTGTGAAAATTATTTCAGGAAGTTATTTTGACTATGTTAACCATTGTCTCCTATACAACCAAGAATTCATCACATTCAGATCTGTATCTTGAAAATGCAGGACCGTTCCAGTCAGGTAGGTCTGAAGTCATCACAGATAAGATAGTATGACTTAATGAATTTCAGTTTTGAAGTCACAACAACAGTATCTTTTTGTTATTAAAAAAAAAATCTATTTATGAAACAGATTTCATGAAATTAAATAACTGTTTTAAGATTATGAAGTGTTAAATAGTTTAAAAAAAATAGAGCAAAACAGATACCTTGGCAGCCTTCAGCAAGATTTCCCTCTCTTGTTCATCTTTCCTTTGCTTTTCTAAACGCTCCAACTGTTCAAAAAACTTTAACTGTGATCGGACATCTGTAGCTTGTTCATACCACTCATCATCCTGTAAAACAACAACAGCGTCTTACAATACATTTTCATCAAGACTACACATTTAAAGACTATACCTTAATATCTTTCCATTGTACTAACAGTAAAAAAAAAAATAGAATTTTTTTTTAAGCTCAGGGGAATGCAACCAGTCTATGGTTAATAATGTAGCTAAATTTAATATCTAAGATAAGTGAAAAGACAAAGATTGATTTATCAGCACCAGAGACATCAAGGAGTTAAAAACAAAGCAAACACACTTAATGGTTAAAAATCCCTAAGATGCTTAACTTTATTACTGAACAATCCTAGACACAGCATATAAGCTTGGTTATAAACTGCAATACCTGTATTTCTACTCATCTTGAACTATTAACAGACATAGTCAAGATGCAGCATTAAAAGATAAAAGAATTAAAGCTAAAAATTGGGTTGAATACAAGCCTTTAATTACTATTAAAATAGAGGAACTTTATGACAACTAAGAGCATGCAAGCTTTCCTAGTACCCAATAAAAAGAACTTATGACACAAGTAACAGGGGGAACACTCAGAATGTCAGTCAGAACAATAAGTTATTCATATTACTTCCATCTAATTTATCTGCTTAATATTTTCCTTTCTGGCTGCAATGCTATGAAATCAAATAAAACCATTAGCCAAGAAATTTACAAAAGAAAATAAAAATGCTACAGTTCAATCCGAGACAGCACTGTTTTTTTCGAAGAACCTGTTAAAACTTTATTTTAAATGCATCTTTAGCTTAGCATGGACTAAGTAAAGTGTTATATTCTCAGATGCCATCCTAGAGTGAAGGAAGGAGGGTTTTATCACTGTTGAAGCTGATGAAGAATTTTGGAAAGAAACAAACAGATTTACTTTTTATCTAACATAGCAGAATATATCTATCGATTGCAAGGAAAGATGTAAGTGTAGGCAGCGCACAGGCATAGTGCATTTTTTCTTTTAAATCTATTTTTCTAACACATCAATGCTGATACTAGTCACATATCCCAGTTATTTTTTCTTGAAAATGCCAGATATAATCAGTTCAACTTTGACTCAGGTTAGGGAAAGAGGTGGGCAAAGGTACAGTCCAAAGCTGTTTGCCCAGGCTTTCATTCAAGGGGGAAAACAAACAAAGCCCAAAACAAGCATAAGAACACCAAACCAGAGCTACTCAATGCATATATACAATAAAGAAATCTAAACACAGTTTAGACACAACACACACCAATGGCGTCCTGGGTTCAGCAGTAGCAGTCATTTTTCTCCTTCTTAGTAGCTGCTGCAGTGCTGTGTTTTTGACTTTCAGTCTGAGAACAACGTTGATAACACCGATGTTTTCAGTTCTTGCTCAGTAATGTTTATGCTGACCAAGGACTTTGTGAGTCTCATACTCTGCCAGGAAAGATGGGAAGACGGGAGGAAATCTGACCCAAACTAACCAAAGGGGTATTCCATACCACAGCACGTCATGCCCACGATATAAAATGGGGGCAGTTATCCGGAAGGGCTAGATCGCTGCTCGGGTCAGGCTGGGTATCGATTGGCGGGTGGTAAGCAGTTGTATTCTCTTCCATTGTTATTTCCCTTATCATTATTATTATTGGTGGTAGCAGTAGTGGGTTTGTGTTATACCTTAGTTACTGGACTGTTCTTATCACAACCTGTGGGAGTTATATTCTTTTGATTCTCCTCCCCATCCCTCCAGGAGCTGGGGGAGGAAGGGGGGGGGGGGGTGGCAGTGAGCAAGCAGCCACATGGTTCTGAATTACCGGCTGGGCTTAAACCACAACAGTTCTTTCTGGCACCCAATGTGATGCACAAAGGGTTGACATAATGACAGATCTGACTGGAGTGTGTCTAATCATATTTGTGATAAGCATTCATTGTTTTGGATTAATAGTCACTCTTCACAATGCTGATTTACTGGCTTTCAAAGTTTTTGCTCTTGATCTCAGAGTTTCAGCATGTCATACCTTACTTACAGCTGGTATTTGCTGTCTCAGTGTTTATCGGCTGGGGGGCCTGGGCTAAACTTCTTGTTTCATTGTACTTTATGGTAAAGACTTGTAATACAATAGACTCACTGATCATGAAACTGATCTGGCTTGCGTTCCCAGTGTGGTCACCACCTCTGTACTTTGGGAGGTATATAATAGAAGTGTTTAGAAAATGCACATCTTTTTTCCCCTCCTCGGGTGGTCAACCTGTGAAGGAGACATTCCCTTACCTTCCCAGCCCCCTCACAAGACTATTTACAGCATCATTTGAGAGTTCTGAAGGTTTTGAATGGCCTTTGGGTACCCTTGAGACCTGCCTGCTGATTGTGATGGGATCAGCATGTTGGCACGCATACAGAGTGTGTGTGCTTTCACAACCATTTTGTCTGGTCTTGAAAGTTAAGAAGGTTTGAATTTGGGTCTGCTCTAGGGTTAGACAATGATATAGGAGGACCAAGAGATTTTCCCCGAGGCTGGACAGTCATGAGTGGCAGGGTGTGTGGGATAGTAAGGGCAAGAATCTAGGCCAGTGGGCCCCTCCAGTGCTTCGGAACTTCACCACTGAACAAGTACAAAATACAGAAAAAATAGTAAAACGCTTTAATGAGGTGTTTTGTTATCCTGGTCAAATCAGAGAGGGACAAATCATGGCAACATGCTGGGGCTTGTCCTATGCTTACAGAGCCCTGATGAACACTATCCAGCAACATCAAAGGGGAAAAAAATGTCTCTGGATCTGATGTCAAAGCAACAGACAACACAGCTTCTACAACTCAAATACAGCAACTACACCAACCCCAGGGACAAGTATAGCAGCTACTCAAACTCCGAATGCAACACAGTATGCAGCTAATCCAATTCCAAGCACAGCAACTACACAAATCCCTGTGACAAGTACAGCAGAAATCCAAACCCTGCCACCAACAGACAGTGCAGATTCTGGTGCTACTCAAACCCAAGCACAGTGCCTGCACCAATCCCAACAACTGATACTGCAGCGACTCCAACCACAGTGATAATCACTGCAGCTAAACCAGAGGACTAATTTGTGCCAATATTGGTTGCCCCTGTACGCAAGGGGAAAAGCAAAAGAGGCACAAAGAGGAAGCCGCACAGTGAAGAAAGATGAATTAATAATGCACTTACTACACAGGACAGCAACTGAAAAAGAGTTATTATTATGAGAATCAGAGGAAGAGGAAGAAGAAGAGGTGACTTCTTGACCTTGGACCTCAACTGAGCTACGGAATATGCAGAAAGATTTTACCCATCAACCAGGAGAGCACATCATCACCTAGTTGCTCCAATGCTGGGCCAATGGGGCCAATGGTCATGAACTAGAAGGTAGGGAAGCTAAGCAGCTGGGACCACTTGATAGGGGAGGGGGAACTGACAAAGTAATTGTGAAAGAGAAATGGTACCTCAGCCTTTGGAGGCAGCTCTTGGCACCTGTGAAAGAAAGGCTTCTATACAAGGACGATGTTATGAGTTGTTTGGCCAACTGGACCATGACAGAGAAAGGCATGCAGTCTCTGAAAAAATCAGCCACTGTAGAGACAATCTATCACAGGCCAGATGCCGGGAATGCATCAATAGATCCAGATGAAGTTGAATGTACACAACCCATGTGGTGGAAATTAACAAGGAGTGCACCATCATCATATGCCCACTCACTGGCAGCAATAACCTGGAATGACATAGTACCACCAACACTGGATGAAACGATTCGTCAGCTCTGACAGTTCGAAGACAATCTCACCCCTTCCATTATTTCAGCTGTGGAAAAAATGCCCCAGGAGTTCAAACAATTGAGAAATGATCTATCCAGCTCCCAATGTGTACCAATCCGTGTCTCAGCTATTAACGAAAGGTGTTCTACTGCTTAAGAGAGAACACATAGAAGGTATACACCACGGGCCACCCTATGGTTTTACCTGTGGGATCAAGGAAAACACATGAGAAAGTGGGATGGAAAAGCTAACTCAGCTCTGGAGGAGGGGATGCGTGAATTGAAGAGAACAAAGGTAAAGGATAATCGTTTGGGAACTTCTGATCTCACTGGAATCCCTCCTGCCCTTCGTGGTGTCCTCCAGATTGAAAATACCATTGAAACAAATGTGAACAGAATCCTCCATGTCACAGCTCAGGACAAGGGCACCAGGAAGAAGAACAAGATCACCGTATAATGAACTGTCAGAAAGTGAAAAGCAATATACCTTGTTTACTGATGGGTCCTGCCATATGGTGGGAAAGCATCGGAGATGGAAGGCAGCTGCATGGAGTCCCCAATGACAAGTTGCAGAAACTACTGAAGGAGAGGGTGAATTGAGACAGTTTGCAGAGGTGAAAGCCATCCAGCTGGCCTTGGACATTGCTGAACAAGAAGAGTGGCCAGGACTTTATACTGACTCATGGATGGTGGTAAATGCCCTGTGGGGGTGGTTGCAGCAACTGAAGCAGAGCAACTGGCAACACAGAGGTTGCAACCATCTGGGCTGCTGCACTATGGAAAGATATCGCTGCTTGGGTGCAGAACTTGGTGGTGAAGGTACACCATGTAGATGATTCTGACGACGTCAGTACTGACCAGAAAGTTCCACAGTGTCATCAGCAGGCAACAATCCAGCACTGCAGTCTCTCCTGCTCTGAAAGACAGTTACAAGAGATGGAGCCTGACATTACGGACCGGATGAACTCAGGAGCTTTATAGGGATCGGTCCATGCAGTAAGAAATGATCTCTCTCTCTTTGTGTGTGTGTTAATACATATATATATATGACGGCAGGGGGTTGGAACTAGATGATCTTAAGGTCCTTTCCAACCCTAACGATTCTATGATTCTATGATAGAAGAGTGATGGTATACTGAAAAATGTGGGATCTGAGCATGATTTGAATGGTATGGAATAAGGGGTGGATACTGTCCTGGGTTCAGCTGTAGCAGTCATTTTTCTCCTTCTTAGTACCTGGTGCAGTGCTGTGTTTTTGACTTTCAGTCTGGGATCAACGCTGATAACACTGATGTTCTTGTTGCTAAGCAATGTTTACTCTGACCAGACTTCCCGAGTCTCATGCTCTGCCAGAGAGGAGGGGAAGTCGGGTGTAAACTTGGCCCAAACAAGCCAAAGACGTATTCCATACCACAGCACATCATTCCCAGTATATAAACTGGGGGCAGTTCCCCAAAATGGCCAGATCCTTGCTCGGGTTGGGCTGGGTATAGGGCAGCAGGTGGTGAGCAGTTAAAATTCTCTTCCCTTGTGTCATGTTTTAAGCCCATCCAGTAATTAAGTACCACACAGTCTCTCTCTCACTCCCCCCCTCTTCCTCCCCCCCCCCCCGCTGTCAGAGAGATGGGGAAGAGAAATGAAAGAACGTAACTCCCACGGGTCGAGATAAGAACGGTCCAGTAACTAAGGTATAACACAAAACCACTACTGCTACCACCAATAATAATGATGATAAGGGAAATAACAAGGGAAGAGAATACAACTGCTCACCCCCTGCCCACTGATACCCAGCCTGACCCCAGCAGTGATTTAGCCCTTCCGGGTAACTGCCCCCCATTTTATATCATGGGCATGACGTGCTGTGGTATGGAATACCTCTTTGGTTAGTTTGGGTCAGGTGTCCTGTCTCTGCTTCCTCCTGGCTTCCCCTCCTTCCTGGCAGAGCATGAGACTCAGAAAGTCCTTGGTCAGACTAAACATCACTGAGCACCAACTAAAAACATTGGTGTTATCAGCGCTGTTCCCAGACTGAAAGTCAAAAACATGGCACTGCACCAGCTACCAAGAAGGAGAAAAATGACTGCTAATGCTGAACCCAGGACAGTATCCACCCCTTATTCCATACCACCCACGACATGCTCACATCCCACATTTTCAGTATACTACCACTCTTATATATATACATCAACGCAAAGAGCAGGAGAGAGAGGGATCATTCCTTAGTACATGGACCAATCCCTATGACGCTGCTGAGTCCATCTGGTCCATGATGTCAGGCTCCATCTCTTGTAACAGTCTTTCAGAGCAGGAGAGGCTGTGTGCAGTGCTCATGCTCTTGAATAACCTGGGTAATAGTGTCCATTGCTAAGTCCACCCCTCGATCATGAGTCCATCTCTATGTTGCATCTCTGTCCTGATGGCCTGAAGTGTCATGGGCCCACCAGGCTCAAAATAATTCATCCTCCCCTTCAGCAGTTTCTGAAATTTGTCCTTAGGGACTCCATACAGCTGCCATTCCAAAGCACTGGAGGGGCCCAGTGGATTAGGCACTTGCCCATAATGTCCCACACACCCTTGCCACTCATGACTGTCTAGCCTTGGGGAAATCTCTTGGACCCCCTATATTGTCGTCTAACCCTAGACAAGACCCAAACCCGACTCCGCTTAACTTTTGAGATCAGACAAAATGGCCATGGAGAATACACACTCTTTGTGCCAACATGCTGATCCCCATCACAGTCAGCAGGCAGGTCTCAAGGGTACCCAAAGGCCATTGAAAACTTTCAGAACTCTCAAATGACACTGCTGTACTTGTCACTGGGGTTGGTGTAGCTGCTGTGCTTGGAGTTGGTGTAGCTGCTGTACTTGTCACTGGGGTGTGTGGGAATGTTTCCCTCATAGGCTGACCACTCAAGGAGGGGAAAATAAATGTGTAATTGCTAAACACTTCTATTATATACCTTCTAAAGTATAGATGTGGTGACAACACTGGGAACGCAAACCAGATCAGTTTCACGATCAGTGATTCTATTGTATTACAAGTCTTTACCATAAAGTACAAGGAACAAGAACCTTAGCCCAAGACCCCCAGCCAATAAACACTGAGACAAAAAATACCGGCTGTAAGTAAGGTACGGCATGCTGAAACTCTGAGATCAAGAGCAACAACTTTGAGGACCAATAAATCAGCATTGTGACAAGTGACTATTAACCCAAAACAAAAAATGCTTATCACAAATACGATTAGACACACTCCTGTCAGATCTGTTGTTATCTCAAGCTTTCATGCCCCACGTTGGGGGCCAAAAAGAACTGTCGTGGTTTAAGCCTAGTCAGTAATTCAGTACCACGCAGTTTCTCTCTCACTCCCCCCCTCTTCCTCCCCCAGCTCCTGGAGGGATGTGGAGCAGAATCGAAATAACGTAACTCCCACGGGTTGAGATAAGAACAATCCAGTAATTAAGGTATAACACAAAATCACTACTGCTATCACCAATAATAATAATGATAAGGGAAATAACAAGGGAAGAGAATGCAACCGCTCACCACCCACTGACTGATACCCAGCCCGACCCAAGCAGTGATGTGTGCCTTTCGGGTAACTGCCCCCCATTTTATATCATGGGCATGACGTGCTGTGGTATGGAATACCTCTTTGGTTAGTTTGGGTCAGGTGTCCTGTCTCTGCTTCCTCCTGGCTTCCCCTCCTTCCTGGCAGAGAGTGAGACTCAGAAAGTCCTTGGTCAGACTAAACATTAGTGAGCACCAACTAAAAACATTGTTGTTATCAGCGCTTTTACCAGGCCAAAAATCAAAGCCACAGCGCTGTACCAGCTAGTAAGAAGGAGAAAAAATGACTGCTACTGCTGAACCTAGGACACCTTGTTACTTCCCTTATCATCATTATTATTGGTGGCAGCAGTAGTGGGTTTGTGTTATACCTTAGCTACTGAACTGTTCTTACCTAAATCCGTGGGGTTATATTCTTTCTATTCTCCTCTCCGTCCCTCTGGGAGCAGGGGTAGGAAGGGAGGGGGGAGTTAGCGAGCAGCTGCGTGTTTCTGAATTACCAGCTGGACTTAAACCATGAGAAATGGTCAATATCATCTTGCTTTTACACCAGTTTAACAGCTGTTAGCATCGTAGATTATTTCAAATTTATCAATAAAGATGTTTGCTTTATTTGAATTTCAAACTGATTTGCAGATTCTTATTTAAAGTTCCTCCCTGATTTATGATATCTAAATAGTTCTAATTTTCCTCAATAATTCAATCACTAACAATAGAATCAGAGTAGCATTTTATCTTGAAATGTTCTTTTTAAAGAGAACATAAATGTTTAATTACAGTGAAGAATTTGCAGCTGAATTCTTTATTTGCTGGTTTAAAACAAATTGGTAGCTTTTGTAAAATATTAATATTTGTCACAGACAACAACATGTAATTTTACCATAGATTCCTTTATATTGAAACAATTTTGATCCAATCGGTGGATGTCTTGGTTGAAAAAGGAGATCAAGAATCAACGGTCTTAGTCACAATTGATGAGCAGAAATAGCTAAACAGATGCTCCATGCTAGACACTTTAGCAG
This sequence comes from Pezoporus flaviventris, assembly GCF_033815535.1. Classification (NCBI taxonomy): domain Eukaryota; kingdom Metazoa; phylum Chordata; class Aves; order Psittaciformes; family Psittacidae; genus Pezoporus; species Pezoporus flaviventris. The sequence continues at coordinate 232,285 of NW_026892625.1, forward strand.
AGAAGGATGAAAACAACTCTATCATAGAGAAGGAAGACAGATCCGGCAAGCAGTACTATCACCCTACCACCATCTATTTGCTTAGGCATGCTTTGCACAGAGAATGACACAGAACACCTACTGTGTGCTATGCAAAAACAGCATCACACTGCATCATTCTGTAATTATAACATGGTAACAAAATACCTTCCTTTGCGCACTTACTTTGTATGATTCCATGCGGTGCTGGGTTATCACTCTTAATTTTTCTATCATTGTTCTTAATCTGTTTTGTGTTGCATGGGAAATAAAAGTAACCACCTCAGCTGGCACATCAGTAATTCCTATTTTTTTAGCTAAATCAAAAAACAAAATGAAATAGAATTAGCTTACCCCCCAAACACAAGCAAACAAACAAACAAACCTGACACCCTCTAAAGAACATGAAGTCAGAACTTCATATTCTCGAACAGAAAAATCTGCAGCAGTGTATTTATATGGCTTTGGTGATACATTCACGACCCCCTGAAAAGACGTGCGATTACATTTCAAAAAGTTTGAAAAAGCTATCAGAGCTTTTTTTATCACTTAGAAATTTAAGCATTTAAGAAATTTTATTGAAATTTATCCTCGTATATTAAAACAAAGTATAAACAATTTGAATTCTCAGTTGACCTACACAAGAAAAAGCAATTCCTTTATTTTCAGAAGAACTAGTGAAGGTTAATTTTGGTATCAATGAGATGAGGCTGCAGCCCAAAAGATACTGTTGCTTGCATACTTTAGCCTACACTATTGGCATACTAGTGATAATATAAATTGTTTAGGGAAAAAAACTATTAAAGAAATACTGTCATATTAACAACAGTTATTTAGAAACACCAGTTGTCCCCCAAACACTGCTAAAATACATATTTGTAGTTATTTGGACATTTGGTACTTTGTGTTAAGATTATATGAAAAGCAAACTCTCTACAGTCTAATGTATTAATATATTAAAAAAAACACCTGAGCTACAGAAACAAGAATATAGGTAACACTTAAAAATTCCTAAATTCATAATAATTCCTGAATACTGGATATAAATTTGTAGATATTCATCTAAGCTATAATCCTACAAAGACACATATATGAGTAGTGCCAGTGGGACAGCTTTCTGGATAGAAAACTCTGTGCGTCCACACACAAATATATATATATTTTTTACATATAAAAAATCAGCAGTTGCATTTTGTATGGATTATTGGACGGACCCACCACAGAAGAGTTAATACTCTGATGACACTATCAGTTTTCCACACAATGAACACAAGACTTTTAAAAACGTTTGTGAATATGTTTCTGATATGTTAATGCATACACAAAACAGCACAGGAAATTTGTTTGAGAATATAGTGGAAAGTGCTTCCTGAATGGCTAATTACAAAAGTAATCTTCATGTGTGGGAGGGGTCCCCAAGCAGATACAACATGAGAGGCTTAATTACAAGTATTTGTTTTGTGAGGCATTCCTAGCTTTACCTGGCCAAATTCAAGAGCAAGAAACCATCACACGTCTAAAAAATGAGGACGAACAAGTGAGCAGAGGTCTTAGGGGAATGTACATGTGTGTTATTTCCATGATACGATCTGAGGCGAGCTGGCAGCGTTCACCATAACTCCGGCCTTGGGTCAGCACTGCTCCATCAACAGGGCAGGGCGGCGGACACCAACGCCGCTGACAGGGTGCCCTGCGGCAGCTCCACTGAGGTAAGGCCGACACGCTGCACGGCCATGGCTACCGCAGCCCTCGGTCGCCCGTCTCCATCTTCTGATCCGCAGTGTCCATTTCAATGTCTGTTTTATTGCATCACTACAGCACACCATTCCGGCACTTCCCAGCGCCCAATTCCCTATGCCATATATATATTTTTAATGACTCTTTGAAGTTGTTATCTCTTCAGCTAACTTAAGCCACCACCGACTCCACACTGCATGCGTTACCTCAGGGATTTTAGCAATATGCACGTATGCTTTTTTTTTTTTAAACTGATTTCTGCTTTATTGCAGAAAGAAGTTACATCTTTCTTGGTGCCCAATTTGCCTCCTGTAATAGAGAAGGAACTCTGCTGGGGTTGCTGAGAGCTGAACGCATGTAATGGAAAGCAGACATACGTATTCAGATCCCCATGCTGCAACTGTTACTCATGCAAATTAAGTCCTTCAAGTCAGAAGGACTATTCATATTGGTACGAGCTATTTGTGCAAGTCAGACTTGCAATATCAAGACCTACTTGAGCATGCACCATTTTATTATGCAAATGTGCAAGCAAAGCTATCAAACAAAAAACTCTAGTATGAAAGGTAAAATGTAAGTAAGAAAGGAAATTTAATTAACTAGTGTCCAGAAAAGAGGTGTGAGATGGAATATTCTGCTGAGTATTCCAGGTAAGGGTATGAATGAATAACTGGTAAAATAATAATTCTTTGAATTTCAGCAGTGTAACTACAGCTACCCAACTTCCTGGAACACACACAATCCTTTCATAATAAAGAACTATCACCATCTTGGTTTTTCCACAATAAAGGTTTTCCTAATTTTAAAGACTTTTGTTCTAAGTAAATTCAACCATTATGGGGTTTGTCATCTATTCAGCTCATCAGAAATTCAATAATCAAAGAACTATTCCCTGAGACACTTGGTTCCTAAAGATTCTTGTCCTATATCCTCACCATCAGCCTCTGCAATATCCCAGTAACATTCTATTCCTGAAATCCCTCAACACAGTATTTTAAAGTTCAGAAAACTAGCTGGAGGCCAGTTATAAATGTAGTCCCTCAGGAATCTGTGATGGGACTTTTCCATCACAGAGCAGAGACAGGACACCTGACCCAAACTGACCAAAGAGGTATTCCATAACACAGCACGTCATGCCCAGTATATAAACTGGAGGCAGTTACCCAGAAAGGCTAGATCACTGCTGGGGTCGGGCTGGGTATCGGTCAGTAGGTGGTGAGCAGTTGTATTCTCTTCCCTTGTTATTTCCCATATTGTTATTATTATTGGTGGTAGCAGCAGTGGTTTTGTGTTATACCTTAGTTACTGGACTGTTCTTATCTCAACCCATGGGAGTTACATTCTTTTGATTCTCCTCCCCATCCCTCTGAGAGTGGGGGGGGAGGAAAAAGAGGGAGGAGTGAGCAAGTGGCTGCATGGTCCTGAGTTATCGGCTGGGCTTGAACCACGACAACTGCCTACCGGGGCAGTAGCACTGATGGAAAGCACATGAGACTCTGGTGGTCAGGAAGCTAATCAGGATTCAGCAGTTCATCCTGGCAACAATGAAGACTAACAGCATAGTGGTTTTATCAACAGCAAAATGGTAGATCAACAGTAATCAATACATCAAGGGCAGAAATTATTCCTTTTCAATCATCCCGCATCTAGAATATTGCAATCAGTTTTGGGTCACCTGGTACAAGACTTGGAAACACTTGAGTCATGGGAAAAGTCACCAAGACAGTTATGGAGCTATGATTCCATGGGGTTAGAGCATATAACCTATATGAGGACAACCTGAGGGTTCTTTAGCCTAGAGAAGGCTTAAGGGAGAGGTTATTGAGGCAACTGAGCCAGACTCTTTATTGAGGATGCTTGGAAGAAGAATGAGAAATAAATTCATAAACTAAAAAAGCAGAGGTTCTAACTGCATATAGAAAAGAATTCCTCATTGTGAAGATAATTAAGTACTGGTACACATTGCACAAAAAAGACTATCCCACCTTCCAGGCTTTTAAGACTCAGCCAAACAACACCCTAAACAACCTTGGTTGAATTTAATGTTGACCCAGCTTTGAACAAAAGGTTGGGCTAAATGACCAATCAAGTTCTCTTCCAACCTGAGTGATTCAATGATCCCTGTCCTCCTGCATAGCTCCAACTTCCTCCCATGTTCCTTATTGAACAATACCCTTAGTTCCCTCATACATCTAGGATCACCCCCTGGCATGTCTCCTAGTCCATAGCTTGCTAGTTGGGCATAGTCTGTTCAGCCTGAGGACACCCTGGCTAGTCTGTACAAGAGTGCTGATTGGCAGCCAACCAGACAGAAAAGCAAAGATTAAGGTTGATTTCCCCCTCACCTGCTGATTTATCAATGGATTCAAAAGTTACCTAAAGGGAGAGAGAAGGCAGACAAATAGACTGATCAATCACTTAAGGCTATCTTTCTTTGGAAAACAGGCTAAGGAAGAAAGAATTCAAAACAAATTTTCCCCAAAAATGAAATAGTGTCAAGAAACCAGACTACAAAAATACAAAAAGATAAATTTTTTAAAAGTCAAGTTGTCATGCACAACATTCATTACATGTGGAAGCATCAGCATGTCTTCCCTGCTCCCTGAGTATCAGAAGCAAGGTGCATTCCAAAGCTGTATACTACATGATGATTTGGCACACTACTTAAATTGTTGTATTGTATTTGGGGCAAGGATGGGAAAATTACCAATCTCATCTACACTTGGAAAGGCTGGCCTAGTTATATTTTCATAAACAGTCATGCATACCCCTTTTATTGATCTGCTGACCTAAGAAAAGTTCTCATACCATCATTTAGAGATCATCACCTTTTGCTTTCCACGACACAGAGAAAATGCCAAGTAGAAACTGAATCTCTGCAAAGGGCTGTAACTGCTATTTTTCATGTTTCTGTATTGGAGTCTTAGGTTGTTTGTTTCTTTGTCTAAGCTGCTACCTTTCCTCCTGAGTTTTATCCACTCTCATTTATAAAAAGCATACTGGAATTCTGTCTTACATCAAAGGAAAATAATGATGACCTCTAAATAAGAAATTCCTGAGATATTTTTCTAGTCTGCATAATTACTTTTAACAGTTTTAATATCATCAAGAGAGATGGAAGAGAGGCTTCTCTTCCCTTTGCAAGTTTCCCTAGACTGATGATGATAAAAAGAAATATAAATTATAGTTTTCAGGAATGTGTGTATACACCTATATAATACTACATATACTTAATTGTATCACAAACCACAAATACCCCCAATATATTATTCATCATTCTAACCAGGTCAGTGGTTCATCTACAGGTATTTTTATTTAGGTCCTAGCATTCTGGATTCCAGTCTTAACTGCACCATTTGAACACTGCAATAGTCAGTCATAATATATACACTTACATACATACAGAAACATAAAAACCAAAGAGAAAATTAGGATTAAACAAACAAACAAACAACCCCACCCCCAAAAAAACTCCAAAAAACCAACCAACCAACCAAAAAAACCAAACCAAAACCACCTTAGTTCTATCAACAGACTGCTATAATCTATCTTTAGTTAAAAAAAGTTTAACTTGTTTCTGACTTTTAGGTGATCAACTTAATGTGTTCTTAAAGTTCAATAACGTGGCTGCCTTAATTTGTAGTTTTATAACCGAAATTCTGCATTTAAAGCAGTAAGGAGACATACCCTTGAAAGTAAAACACAAAGATATGTGTAATTTGAAAAAGGTTGCTTGCTTTTAAATAATAAATTTATTAAATTTAGACATTTTTGATAACAAGTATATGCTTCAAGTCTTTAAAATTACTTTAGCAATGCAATTCTGAAATTTTCCTAGAGCTATGATAAAAACATCATCAAGGATAACAACAGAAATGGATCCAGAGCAAAGCAATGCTCCAAGTTATAATTTTAACCACTCTCTCCACTTGAATTTGAGTTTTCATATTTTTAAAGACAACTAAGGTCACATTCTTCATTCATATGTTCTTGCCAGAACTCTACTACACCAGAGCTGTACAAGATCATCAAGAATTAATGACTGATTGCATGAACACTACAATTCTTTGTGGAATGACTGAGTTTCAACACATTGTCAGCGGCATCAAATGCATCTAAAGCATTCATTTGAGTCACACTATCCTACATGAGAAACATAGAATCATAGAATGGTTAAGGTTGGAAAGGACCTTAAGATCATGTAGTACACTGAGAGCAATAGGTGGTGGGAGTTTCAAACATTGGGATACACGTTTACCAAAAGCCACCTGGTTGGTCAACACCAGAGGATCTGCCAACAGGGATGGCCCAGTCCAGTCAGAACTAGAAGGGGACACCATTCCTGTGGTGCACCTAAAGAATTTGCTGGGGATGACAGTCTGAGTTATTCCTGCTTCAGGTAAAAGCAAACCCACTCATGGGATTGCTTTTGCTCAGGAACCCAGATGTACTTGGTGGGTAATGCGGGAAGATGGGGAAGTCCAGTGTGTACCTCAAGGGGATTTGATTTTAGGGGAAAACAGCCAATGAACTCAATTGTATGCTGTTGTCTGCTACGTAGCACTTTTATAGCTCACCAACTAGATATCTTCAGGTCACCAGCGAGTGTCCCTGACTTCCCTCTGACCATCATCCCAACAAAGAATGAACTTTGATTAAACCAGAGGAGTTCTGTGGTATCATCATCAGGCAACGATCCAACACTGCACACCATCTCTCTTTCTCTTAGTGACTGTTATATGAGATGGAGCCTGACATCATGGGCTGGATGGACTCAGCAGCTTTATAGGGACTGGTCCATGCACTAAGGAATGATATCTCTGTGTGTGTGTATGTGTATATATATATATATGTATGAGATAAGAGTGATGGTATATTGAAAATGTGGGATCATAGCATGATGTGAATGGTATGGAATAAGGGGTGGATACTGTCCTGGATTCAGCAGTAGCAGTCATTTTTCTCCTTCTTAGTACCTGGTGCAGTGCTGTGTTTTTGACTTTCAGCCTGGGAACAACGCTGATAACACCTATGTTTTTAGTTGTTGCTCCGTAATGTTTAGTCTGACCAAGGACTTTCTGAGTCTCGTGCTCTGCCAGGGAGGAGGGGAAACCAGGTGGAAGCAGAGACAGGACACCTGACCCAAACTAGCCAAAGGGGTATTCCATACCATAGCACGTCATGCTTAGTATATAAACTGTGGGGCAATTACCCCGAAGGGCTGGATCGCTGCTGGGGTCAGGCTGGGTATCAGTCGGTGGGTGGTAAGCGGTTGTATTCTCTTCCCTTGTTATTTCCCTTATCATTATTATCGGTGGCAGCAGTAGTGGTTTTGTGTTATACCTTAGTTACTGGACTGTTCTTATCTCAACCCGTGGGAGTTACATTCTTTAGATTCTCCTCCCCATCCCTCAGGGTGTGGGGGGAGGAAGAGGGGTGGTGTGCGAACGTCTGTGTGATTCTTTTTGCCGGCTGGGCTTAAACCATGACATTATTGCAGCATTTTCTTCTACAAAAATGCTTTTCTTCCTAACCAAAGGGGTACTCCATACCACAGCACATCATGCCCACGATGTAGAACTGGGAGCATTTACCCGGAAGGGTCAGATCACTGCTGGGGTCGGGCTGGGTATCAGTCGGTGGGTGTTGAGCAGTTGTATTCTCTTCCCTTGTTATTTCCCTTATCATTATTATTGGTAGCAGCAGTAGTGGTTTTGTGTTATACCTTAGTTACTGGACTGTTCTTATCTCAACCCGTGGGAGTTACTTTCTTTCGATTCTCCTCCCCATCCCTCCGGGAACAGGGGAGAGGAATGGGAGGGGAGTGAGCAAACAGCTACGTAGTTTTTCTGAATTACTGACTGGACTTAAACCATGACAACACATCACACTAGACCATGTCACCCAAGGCTCTGTCCAAACTGTCCTTGAATACCGCCAGAGATGGAGCATTTACTACTTCTTTGGGCAACCTGTTCCAGTGCCTCTCCACCCTCACAGTAAAAAACTTCTTCCTTATATCTAACCTGAACATCCCCTGCTTAAGTCTGAACCCCTTACCCCTTGTCCTATCATTACAGTCCCTGATGAAGAGTCCCTCTCCGACATTCTTGTAGGCCCCCTTCAGATATTGGAAGGCTGATATGAGGTCACCACTTAGCCTTCTCTTCTCCAGGCTGAACAGCCCCAACTTTCTCAGCCTGTCTTCATATGGGAGGTGCTCCAGCCCCCTCCCATTATAAGTTATAATGTAACTGTCTTATAATGTTGTAACATTAGCAATCAATTAAGTTGGTATATAAAACCAGATTCTCTAATGAACATGTACAGTAAGCTCCAATCTCAACATAAGAAACTAAATTATTACAACTATAGACATCGATAAGAAGACTGGGAGCAGTTCACACCTAATCTAAATATAAACAATGCAATTTGTTAGAAATTTTACTAATGAAAAAACCCACAATCCAACCCTAACTCTACACTACGTTACAGAAGTATTCCAGATGTCATAATGTAAATACATCTCCTCACCTGCCACATCTCTGCAGGTGACATACTGAAGTTTATAGGAACTAGAGAAAGTCAATGTATTTGGCATGCTCAATAACTTGTGATTTGGACTATACAATACCCAACAGCTTTTTTTCCTGAGAAAAAGCAACTAGAATCACAGTAAACACCCCTCTAGGTACATTTCAAGTGGACCTAAACATGTCATTAGGACAATGCACGACTTCAAAATGCTATGCTTAACAACAAGTACATGTTAGAACTATTTCCAAACACAATCAAAAGTTATGTCCAGAAGTATTTAATGAGGTCACCCTGATAGAAAGATGCTGGTAGAAAAACTGATATTAAAAAGAATATTTCAGTTTGAAGACAAATCAACTCATGGGTAAAAAGTTAAAAGTTAACAATGAAAACAACCAAGTCACATCAACAAAAAGTGCAGAGAAAACAAAAAATTACATTCACAGTCAATCCAATAGCTCAGAATTTCAGAACCCACAACTGTAATCTAAGCAGCTATAAAACCCCTCAAAAGTAAACCAACTAGAGAAATAAGTGTACTTTTATGTTAGAACTGCTCTGTATATGAAAGAGCAATCATCAGTAGTACAGTTTATCTCATTCAAACATGAGCACAACTGTTGACAAACAGATGAAAGAGGATGACAGAATGACTCTCTTATTAAACTAGTAACAAATGCTTTAAATAGAGGCTCTGAAATCTACTGGCCTGGTTTCATGAAGGATATCCCAATCAATTTTTAGATGATTTAGCAACATAAAATGTCATTTAGAGTATCCAAATTTAAAATACATACATATGCATACAACTGGGCTACCACTGTGATGCAACATACAGAGTAGATTTAATACACTCCAGAACACAGAAAAAAACATATAAGCTATTTCCTTATGTTTTAACATGCATTTTTACAGCAGACATGCAATTTGAGTGTGACTGAACAAAGAAAGAATCAAGGCAGAACAATTATAAATCATAGAATCATAGAATAGAATCATAGACTAGGGTTGGGAAGGACCTTAAGATCATCTAGTTCCAACCCCCCTGCCATGGGCAGAGTCACCTCACACTAAACCATGTCACCCAAGTCTCTGCCCAACCTGGCCTTGAACACCACCAGGGATGGAGCATTCACAACCTCCCTGGGCAACCCATTCCAGTGCCTCACCACCCTTACAGTCAAGAACTTCTTCCTTATATCCAATCTAAACTTCATCTGTTTAAGTTTTAACCCATTACCCCTTCTCCTATCACTACAGTCCCTAGTGAAGAGTCCCTCCCCAGCATCCTTGCATGCCCCCTTCAGATACTGGAAGGCTGCTATGAGGTTTCCACGCTGCCTTCTCTTCTCCAGGCTGAACAGCCCCAACTTTCTCAGCCTATCTTCATACGGGAGGTGCTCCGGTCGCCTGATCATCCTCGTGGCCCTCCTCTGGACTTGTTCCAACAGCTCCATGTCCTTTTTATGTTGAGGACACCAGAACTGCACACAATACTCCAAGTGAGGTCTCAAATCTCAATCAGACAGGATTAAAAGAATATATCACATGTAAAATAACAAAAAGGTAAAGCTGTAAATTATGTTGAGCTTAACCCTACAACTGTTGCATTAACAGAGACAATGGCTTAATTCTATCAAGCCAAGCTTCTCTGAAGCTGTTTTAAGAAAGACTGCAGGCCTTTTAACTACTGGACTAGTGGAATTTGGATTCATCAGCACATTTTCAAGCTTCATAATAACTGGCCTGCACCACTATGCATGTTCTAGCCTACCTTTATTTGGATGAAGCAAGAGAATCCAGTACTAATTTTGTGATAGGCAATGTTGTAGGTGTATGCTGTGGTGTCAATGCAATAACCTTTTTCCAAAGGAAATTTATAAGAAGACTAGAAAACAGACACAAATACAGTATTTTATAAAATCATGCAACAGAAAAAAATATTTCTTAGTGCAGGTGTAAAAATAATTCCAAATGAATGTAAAAGAAAAATATATATGATGATCCTCAAATACATCTTTTATACATATTTAAGTAAAGATAATTTGGAAAATACAAGATGGGCAATTAAAATGTACTCAGTATGGCCAAACCAGTCTCACATTCCTTAGAATTTCACATTTGTAAATATTCCATTTAGCCAGTGCTCTGTAACAATAACAAATGAAGTAGAAAAATAGGGTGAAGAACACTGAAAGTGAAAGAAACAATGTAAGTCAAAGAATACAGTATGCCTAACTTGAGTTTCAGTGTTATTGCATTAAGACAATTAATTTACGGTTAAGATTCTCCACAAGTTGTGACATTTTAGGGATAGCCAATAAAAATAAAATGGCATCACCTGGCTGCAGAAGAAATCAGAATTAAAACAAAAGCTGTGGGAATTAATAAACTGCTGCAGATTCTGAGCTTGTGAGGATATCATGCTTGGTTGACCACAAAATATAAAGCAAACTTTTTAGAACAACTAGATGTTCTAGAGACCACCCACTCCCAGTCAAAAGACTTCTCAGGAAAGCACACAACATAGCTGTTCCCTTTCCCATGGATTTAGTTAGCAGGCAATATAAAAACAATCAGCTTTTATCCCATCCTTCACTATGTCCTGCTATCTTTCACTAATATTAAATACTAAATATAAAATACAGTGCATCCTAATTCTTATCCGCTCTCAGAAACAATGCTGTAACAAAGTAATTCCCAAGCCAAACAGTTTCTATTTTCACAAGATGGTTACAAACCAGAGAAAACTATTATGCTTAAAATAACCTGGTAAGTCATATTGTTTTATTCATTAAAGTGTCACCCCTTTTGGTAAACAGTGGAAATGTAGCATGTCACAAACCAGCTTCTAAAACCTCACTAATACAGCATTCTTACCCACAAAAAAAAACCTTATGAATGAAGGTGAAACAATCACGGAGGTTATTTTTCTTTTTTCTTTCCCATAAAACCACATGAAAAAGCTAGGATTTTTCAGCATTATTTGTGAGGGTCTAATTGGCTTATCTTGCCCTTTAAAGAAATACTACCCATTTTACTAACAGGGTTAAAGACCTTGAAAGTTTTAAGAGTTTGTATGCACATCAGCATGCACATGCATGAAGAACATCAACCTGTCTCCCAGCTTCCCAAAAATAGAAGACTTACAACTCTTTGCATACATTTCATTGTGCTGTGCTGTCATGTAGAAATATCAGGGTTTAAAGTTTTACGATCCTGAATGGAATAGCGAAAGAAATACATTAAATGCTAAGAAATAGCCACTCTTGATTTTGCATCAAAAGCATTTGAAACAGTCACAGCCCTGTCTTCCTACATGAACAAGTGACAACGATAACCAGCTAAAGATGACAAGATACAGAATTGGATAAGGAAGCAAGTGGGAAGTGGATCAATATCTTTGTAATGAATTAACATTCAGTTACTTCTCACATATAAAAGGATCAGTAATAATATTAGTAATTTAGATTTAAAATAAAGTTTGGATAATAACACTGCCAAGTTACAGTAGAGATAAGAATGTACAAAATATTAAGAAACCTCTTTCGCTATAACTTTGAGGCATCTGACTGAATAGCATCTGCTCTTACTTTAGCAGTTTATATTCTGACTGGTGAATGGAAGCACAATTTCTGAAACAGCCTTTGGGGAACACTACTGAGTTGCTTGACAGAACTCTTACTCAGAAAAGAGAGAAGGAGATTAATATTACAGAAAACTCGAAAGACCTAGCTTCTGAGAAAGGAAAGAAGAGCAGTTTCCTAATACTGTACATACTACAAATCTCTCTTTTGCTAAAACATTAAAAGCATGCCCTAAAACTAAAGTGATTAAATATGAATAGACCTAAAGGTAGAAAATAAGGTCTGTTTAAGTCCTGTTCAGGTAAAAGTAAGAAGAAATAATGCATTTTATCTCATTTGTCAACAGGCATAACAAAAAGAGAAGAATGAGGACTCACATAACATTCTTTTTCCTAATGTGCTTGAGAAGGTCACAGCCTCCTTTGCTTAGTTCGGGTGTGTCTAGGCACAGCAACATATGGTAAGACTGAGTTTTGTCATGAACTTACAATGTCATTATTTTAAGTGCCCAGTAGCACAAATGACTAAATTTGTGTGTGGACCTATGCAAACAACAAATCTGGCCACACACAGTGAAAACCAAGCTTCTAAAACTTCAAAATCAGCTGAGGGAATTCTCTCCTCAAGAGCCACAGATCCCAGACAGTAGCCACTAGTGGACCCCACAACCACTTTCAAAACTATAAAAGGCTTCATGTAAAGACAAAATAAAGCTGTAAAAGTGGCTGCAGGAGATCACTAGGAGTGGCTGCTCTTCTGGATTCACTGCTTTTGAGAAATAAATCCCTACAGTTGCTTTTAAAAGCTTTGAAAGTTTCATTTCAATTATCAAAACCAACAAAGCTTCAAAATCAGCCATAGGGATTTGTTCCTCAGAGGAGCAAACCCCAAAAGGATATAAGAAGGAAATTCTTTCCTGTTAGGGTGGTGAGGCACTGGAACAGGTTGCCCAGGGAGGTTGTGAATGCTCCATCCCTGGCAGCGTTCAAGACCAGGTTGGACGAGGCCTTGGGTGATATGATTTAGTGTAAGGTGTCCCTGCCCATGGCAGGGGGGTTGGAAATAGATGAACAGTCAGCTGATCGGAGCTAGCCTAGCTAGAGCCACAACCGGCACGCTTCAGCGACCGCGAGGATCAACGGAGATTAGGAAAATCAGAGGGAATAGCGCAGAGACATCGCGATTCCCGACATCTCCCGATCCCCGAAACCCCAGCAGCCCTTGCGAGAGAGCGGCTGACGTGGCGGGGGGCGTTCCCACGATGACGGTGACCACTCCCCTGCCGCTTGCCTTGAAAGAGCCTTTGAGAGGGAAGGGACCGGTCGCTGCCTACCAGGCGCAGGGAGGAACAAGCAGGTCGTGTTGCTGACCCTGTTGCTGGTGTCCGACTGCGGACCAATATGGTCGCCTCCAGAAAGAGAGTTTGCAGTAAGAAGACTGCAGCAACTCAGACAGAGACCCCGTCCCAAACCGTGGCTGTTCAGGTCTCTGGATGCAGGGAGTGCCAGAGCCTGCTGCTGCTGGGGGAGGGAGGACAGCATCTTCTGGCATTACCCACCAAGTATATCCAGGTCCCTAATGAAGTTAATACCACAAGTGAGTTTGCCTTTCCCTGAAGCAGGAATAACCCAGACTGTCTTCCCGAGCAAATTCCTTATGTGCACCACAGGAATTTTATCCCCTTCTACAATATATAAAAGTTCTGACTGGGCTGGGCCATCCCTGTTGGCAGATCCTCTGGTGTTGACCAACCAGGTGGCCTTCAGTAAATGTGTATCCCAATATTTTAAAGTCCCACCACCCATGGCTCTCAGTGTAGTTTTTAAATAGCCCATTGTACAGTTCAATTTTCCCAGAAGCTGGTGCATGGTAGGGGATGTGATAGATCCAATCAATGCCATGCTCTTTGGCCCAAGTGTCTAGAATGTTGCTCCAGGAATGAGTCCCATTATCTAACTCTATTCTCCCTGGGGTGCCGTGTCACCACAAAAAAATCTGTTTCCCAAGGCCCAGGACAGTGTTCTGGGCAGTGGAGTGGGGCACAGCATATGTTTCCAGCCATCCGGTAGTTGGTTCTAACATGGTAACCACATGGTACTTGCCTTGGCAGGTTGGTGGGAGTGTGATATAATCAATCTGGAGGCCTCCCCATATTTGTACTTCTGCCATCGTCCTCCATACCAAAGAGGCTTTAACCGCTTGGCTTGCTTAATTGTAGCAATTGCAGTTTATAACGTGGTGGGGCCTCTTCAGCATGCATCACCTCCTCCTCTGGTGACATTCCAAAATCTTTGCCCTCTGGGCAGTCCATGATGACTTCCAGAACTCCTGGATGAGTGAGATTTCTTATTTGAGCTTTTTGTGTAATTAGTGCAGCCCATTACTCCATGTAGCATCGGTTGCATTATGTGTAGAAGAGACCCTGCCTTTGAACATCCAAGCCCAGCATGGGCAACCTGCCAGAGGCTCCAGGAAGGACCATTCTCCCCAGATGCAGTGTAGAGTATATTTTTCACATCTGGCCCAGGGGCTACTGCATGCACTATCTCTCATTTAATTTGTTCAAAGGCTTGTTGCTGCTCAGGGCCCCATTTGAAATCATTCTTCTTCCAGGTCACATGATAGAAAGGGCTTACAGTCAAACTGTAATTCAGGATGTGCATTCTCCAGAACCCCACAACACCCAAGAAAGCTTGTGTTTCTTATTAGTTGGTGGAAACATTGCTGTTATCTTGTTGATCACACCTGTGGGGATCTAGCAACATGCATCTTGCCATTTTATTCCCAAAAATTGAATGGTCCTTGTACAGAAACCTTTCTTTCACAACTGCCAAGAGCCACCACCAAAGACTGAATGATTGTTTCTCTTTTGCAATTTCGTTTATTTCCTCCTTCCCTAGCAAGTGATCCCAGCTGCTTGGCTTCCCATCCTTCTAGTTCATGACCATAGGCCTCATTACCCCAGTATCAAAGCAACCAGGTTATGATGTGCTCCCATGGTCGACGGGGAAAACCTACTTGCATAATCTGCAGCTCAGTTGAGGTCTGGGATTGAGAACTCGCCTCTTCTTCCTCTGATTAATGTAACAATAACTCCTGACCAAATGCTGTTCCTGGTAATAATTGTTTCTTTATATTGCTTCTTCATCCTTTTGTCTTTTACTTGCTTTTCCCTTTACATACAGGGGCAACCAATATTTGCACAAACCGATCCTGTGGTTTAGCTGAAGTGATTACCACTGCGGCTGGAGTGCCTGCAGTACCTGTTGTTGCGGTTAGGGTAGTTGCTGTACTTGTCACTGGTGTTGGTGTAGCTGCTGTGCTTGGAGCTGGAACAGCAGCATTGACTGTTGCGTTTCTGGTTTGAGTAGTGGCAGTACTTGTCACTGGGGTTGGTGTAGCTGCTGTACTTGGCAGAGGGGTTGGCGGAGCTGCTGTATTTGGCACTGCAGGTGGTACAGCTGCTGTATTTGGAGTTAGAGTAGCTACTTTGCCTGTTGCTTTGCCATCAGATCCCAAGACATTTTTTTCCCTTTGAAGGTGATGGATAGTGTAGAACAAGACTCTGTAAGTATAGACCAAGGCCCAGCACACTGCCATGACTTCTCCCTCTCCAGTATGACCGGGATGACAAAAAAATGCATTTACATGCTTTACTAAAATTTCCAGATTTTGCACTTGTTCGGTGGTGAAGTTCCAAAACACTGGAGGGGCTCACTGGCCTAGGTACTTACCCATACTAGCTCACACAACCTGCCACTCATGATTGTCCAGCCTCAGGGAACATCTCTTGGTCCTCCTATATCATCATTTAACCCTAGACAAGACCCAAAGGAGACCCTGCTTAACTTTGGAGGTCAGACTGGGAACACAAGCCAGATCAGTTTCATAATCAATGAGTCTATTGAATTATAAGTCATTACCATAAAGTACAGTGAAACAAGAACATTAGCCCAGGCCCCCCAGCTGATAAACACTAAAACAGCAAATACTGGCTGTTAGTAAGGTACAACATGCTGAAACTCCAAGGTAAAGAGCAACAACTTTGAGAGCCAATAAATCAGCACTGTGATGAGTGACTCTCTCCTTCAGCAGGACTCCATACAGCTGTCTTCCATCTCCAACGCTTTCCCACAATATGGCAGGACCCATCAGTAAACAAGGCATACTGCTTTTCACTTTCTGACAGCTTATTATATGGTAAGGCCTCTTTAGCCCGCATTAACTCCTCCTCTGGTGACGTTCCAAAATCTTTGCCCTCTGGCCAGTCCATGATGACTACTAGAATTCCTGGACGACTGGGATTTCCTATTTGAGCTCATTGTGTAATTAGTGCAGCCCACTTTCTCCATGTAGCATCGGTTGCATGATGTGTAGAGGAAACCCTGCCTTTGAGCATCCAGCCCAGCATGGGCAACCGGCCTACCAGGAGGAGCTGTGCTTCAGCACCAATCACTTCAGAAGCAGCTTGAACCCCCTCATAGGCTGCCAGTATCTCTTTCTCAGTTGGGGTATAGCTGGCATCAGATCCTTTGTATCCTTGACTCCAAAAGCCAAGGGGTCAATCTCAATTTAAAAGCGGCTTAAACTCGCTACTAGCATTCAGTCAGCTGATCAGAGCTAGCCTAGCTAGAGCCACAGCCGGCACGCTTCAGCGACCGCGAGGATCAAGGGAAATTAGGAAAATCAGAGGGGATAGTGCAGAGACATCACGATTCCCGACATCTCCCGATCCCAGAAGCCCTTGCGAGAGAGCGGCTGACGTGGCGGGGGGCGTTCCCACGGTGACGGTGACCACTCCCCTGCCGCTTGCCTTGAAAGAGCCTCTGAGAGGTTCTAGTGGCAATTACAGAGACGTGGTGGGAGAGCTCACATGACTGGAATATAGTCATGGAGGGCTATGTCCTTTTCAGGAAAGACAGGCCAGCCAGGAGGGGTGGTGGGGTTGCTCTTTATGTACGGGAGCAACTACAATGCACCGAGTTCTGTCCAGGGACAGATGACGAGCGAGTTGAGAGTCTGTGGGTGAGAATTAAGGGGCAGGCTGGCAGGGGGGATACTGTTGTGGGTGTCTGTTACAGACCACCAGATCAGGGTGAGGAAGTTGACAAGGCCTTCTACAGGCAGCTGAGAGCGGCCTCACAGTCACAGGCCGTGGTCGTCGTGGGGGATTTTAACTTCCCTGATGTTTGGTGGAAGGACCACTCAGCAACCCAGCCACAGTCCAGGAGGTTCCTCCAGTGTATGGATGATAACTTCCTCCTGCAAATGGTGGATGAGCCGACCAGGAGAGGAGTGCTGCTGGATCTCATCCTCACTAACAAGGAGGGTCTGGTCGAAGCAGTAAGGGTTGAGGGCTGCCTTGGTTGCAGCAACCACGAGATGGTGGAGTTCAGGTGTGGTAGGACTAGTAGAATAGCAAGTAGAATTGCAACCCTGGACTTTAGCAGGGCAAACTTTGGCCTTTTCAAGCAATTGCTAGGGGAAATCCCATGGGCAAGGCTGTTTGAAGGTAAAGGGGCCCAAGATAGTTGGTTGGCATTCAAGGATTGCTTTTTCCGAGCTCAAGATCGGAGCATCCCGACACAGTCAAGGAAGAGGGCCAGGAGACCTGCGTGGCTAAATAGGGAACTGCTGGGTATGCTCAAGTGGAAGAGGAGAGTTTAGAGGTCATGGAAGGAGGGGCTGGCCACTTGGGAGGAATATAAGGCTGCTGCTAGAGGATGTAGGAAGGCAGCTAGGATGACTAAGGCCTCCTTAGAATTAAACCTGGCGAGAAGGGTCAAGGACAGCAAAAAGAACTTTTTCAAATACATGGCAGATAAAACTAACACCAGAGGCAATGTAGGCCCACTGATGAACGGGATGGGTGCCCTGGTGACAGAAGATACAGAGATGGCAGAGTTACTGAAGCCTTCTTTGTCTCTGTCTGCTCTGCTGCAGGCAGTCCTGAAGAGCCCTGTACCCCTAAGACCTTAGATGAAGTCAGGTCAACGGAGCGGTTTGCCTTAGTCGATGAGGAATGGGTTAGAGACCAGTTGAGCAATCTGGACATCCATAAATCCATGGGTCCAGATGGGATGCACCCGCGGGTGCTGAGGGAACTGGCGGAAGTCATTGCTAGACCGCTCTCCATCATCTTTACCAAGTCTTGGGAAACGGGAGAGGTGCCTGAGGACTGGAGGAAAGCAAATGTCACTCCAGTCTTCAAAAAGGGCAAGAAGAAGGAGGACCCAGGTAACTATAGACCGGTCAGCCTCACCTCCATCCCTGGGAAAGTGATGGAACACCTTATCCTTGGTGCCATCTTAAGGCATATCAAGGATAAGAGGGTTATGAGGGGCAGTCAACATGGCTTCACCAAGGGGAAATCATGTTTGACCAATCTCTTAGCCTTTTATGAGGAAATAACACGGTGGATGGATGATGGCAGAGTGGTGGATGTGGTCTACCTTAACTTCAGCAAAGCATTTGACACAGTCTCCCACAGCATCCTCACAGATAAATTGAGGAAGTGTGGTCTGGATGATCGGGTAGTGAGGTGTACTGTGAACTGGCTGAAGGAGAGAAGCCAGAGAGTTGTAGTCTATGGGGCAGAGTCTAGTTGGAGGCCTGTAACTAGTGGAGTGCCTCAAGGGTCAGTACTGGGACCGGTATTATTTAATATATTCATCAACGATTTAGATGAGGGAATTGAGTGTACTATCAGCAAGTTTGCTGATGACACTAAGCTGGGAGGAGTGGCTGACACGCCAGAAGGCTGTGCTGCTATCCAGCGAGACCTGGACAGGCTGGAGAGTTGGGCAGGGAATAACTTGATGAAATATAACAAGGGAAATTGTAGAGTCCTGCATCTGGGCAGGAACAACCCCAGGTTCCAGTATAGGTTGGGGAACGACCTGTTAGAGAGCAGTGTAGGGGAGAGGGACCTGGGGGTCCTAGTGGACGACAGGATGACCATGAGCTAACACTGTGCCCTTGTGGCCAAGAAGGCCAATGGCATCCTGGGGTGTATTAGAAGGGTGGTGGTTAGTAGGTCGAGAGAGGTCCACCTTCCCCTCTACTCTGCCCTGGTGAGACTGCATCTGGAATATTGTGTCCAGTTCTGGGCCCCTCAGTTCAAGAAGGACAGGGAGCTGCTGGAGAGAGTCCAGCGAAGGGCAACGAAGATGATTAAGGGAGTGGAGCATCTCCCTTATGAGGAAAGACTGAGGGAGCTGGGTCTCTATAGTTTGGAGAAGAGGAGACTGAGGGGTGACCTTATAAGTGTCTATAAATATATAAAGGGGGAGTGTCACGAGGATGGAGCCAGGCTCTACTCAGTGGCAAACAATGATAGGACAAGGGATAATGGGTACAAACTGGAACACAAGAGGTTCCACTTAAACTTGAAACTTCTTCTCAGTGAGGGTGATGGAATACTGGAACAGGCTGCCCAGGGAGGTTGTGGAGTCTCCTTCCCTGGAGACATTCAAAACCCGCCTGGGCACTTTCCTGTGTAACATTATGTAGGTGTTCCTGCTCCGGCAGGGGGATTGTACTAGATGATCTTTCGAGGTCCCTTCCGATCTCTAGCATACTGTGATACTGTGATCTTAAGGTCCTTTCCAACCCTAACTATTCTATGATTCTATGATGGGTTCTGTGGCTCTTAAAGGTTCCTGTAAATCCTGCACTTGTAATTAGAACTTCATGTTGTACAGCAATTGTTACACCCAGGTTGTTCATTAAGGCTTATATGGCAATTTTTTTACTGATTTCCTGTTCTTTTTAACAGTTTCATGTGTGCTTCCTTTTATGTTTCCTTACACTTGCATTATCTATTGTGTGAACATTCCCCACAACAGTTACTCAGATTTAACTGAAACCTTGCTGGCTTCCTATCTCAGGTGGTGGTGAACCATCTCACAAAATGCTGCACATATGCTTTCCTAGACAGCATCACATAATGCCATCATCACAATGTGAGAACTACAGCATGCAAAATAATTCATTTCTCTGACTGAGAGCTTAAAAGGGCACTAGTTAAAATACAAGAGTGAAGCTTGACAATAAGTCAATGAAGAACTTTACCTGCAACTGCAATATAAAAAAGGCTTCCATTAGTTCAATGAACACAAATAACATTTCAGAAGTAACCACATGACTTAAAAACCCAACTGTACCAATTTGTAACAGGATTTTTGTTCAATCTCTAAAATTACAGAACTAGATCCCTAAAAATTTGACAGATTTCACTAGTGATATAAGTATAGTTCTAAAAGAACATGATTCACACCCCTAAATAATTTGAGTTTAATATCTTAAGACACTGATAGTTCTGAAAATATTACCAAAATTATGTTGAAAAAGATACATTTAGGTACTAGAACATATATAGAATATTAAGAATGTCATAAAATACATTCTGAGGATACTTACAAACCCTAAAACATCACTAATACTGATGAGTTATTTTTCCGCTAAAGTTTTAAACTTCTGTTTTCAAATGGCAGAATAAATAAATATACTTTATCACCAGGACAAATAAATACACCATTTTGGAAAAAATGCTATGAGAAAATCACTATGAACTTAAATAGATGCAGGTGTTAGGAACTGAGTAACTGGTTTGCATGGGAAAAGCAAATCTTGACAGATAAATTCAACATTCTGTTAAATGCTATTCACAGGTCACTCTGTGACCTATACTACTTACTTTACCTCTCTCTTTCAATCTTCTCATGTGTAAAACATGAAGTAGGATTGTGAGAAATAATGTTTGCAAAGAGCTTTGAGATCCTTGGACACAAAAAACACAGGGAAAGCATGAAGTTTAAAAGCACCAGTATACTATTTTTTTGCAACTTGATATAACTAAACTGTGGGAATACAGAAGATGTGAGGGACGTAACCAGACTAAGTGACTTTTATCACAAAAACCTTGAAAATTTAGTAATACAAGATCATGTAATAAAATGCTTAAAAAACAATCTTAAGTGCTAAGCATAATCTGTTACTCCAAAGGAAACACTATCAAAAGGAAAGGACATGGTTCTCACCCATTTCAAGTATGCGTTTATGTAGAGGTACAGCAGCAAGAAAGGGTTCATCTTTACAGGACTGTATCTGGGTTCCAACCAAGTCAGAGTTGGTAGCCATAATGCAGGCACTTTCTTCATTAACACCAGCCACAGAGACAACATCATTGACATCATCATCATCTCTATAATAACAAAAGCAAAACAATAATTCTGCATGTGGTATATTCATTTTGTATATTATCTGCTTCTCAAGAAGTCATCGTCATTGCAACATACCCGGTGGCTGGGCCAACTTGAGGCACAACCACCAAGTTCACAATTTTCATAGAATATATTCTAAATTCAGAAATAACTAAATATTTCTTTGAACACATTAGGAAAACTTTAGAAGCAGGACAATTTGTCTGTACCAGAAGGTGTGACAGAGGTGTCCTTTCTTCATCTGAGAGTCAATGATATTAATGAAACCGGGATGGTCAGGCAATGATCACCACTAAAGACAGAGAGCATTTGGCTATTCTCTTTATGCTGAAAACTAGGAGTAAAATTATAAAATAAATAAAAAGACCATAGACATTAAAAGCAAAAACATGAATTTGGAATCCTGCACTGTTTCACAAGTTCCTATCAAAATGGGCACCAAAGTATTTTCAGCAATTGTCAGGAAAGATTCTTTGACCATGTAAGTCATAGGTAAGTTTAGGTTCCAAGTGTGGTTTGAATATGCACGGGTATTTTTCTATGGCAACATACAAAAATCAGCTGAATATGTCAAGTAGTTTTAGAAAAATGAGCTGCATTTGAGAAGATCTTAAGGTCCTTTCCAACCCTAACTATTCTATGATAAGATGATAGCAGCACTTCACTTATTTGCTCTTCAATACCATTCCTAACAGCTTGAGGAAGTACTGACTAACAAATCTGAGTTACCACACCTGTATCTCCCAAGCATCTTTTACATCTATGAGGTATGAGTCATAACTGTGGAAAAAACTATCTGTTTTTGGTACATTCTGTTTAGGAGCTGTTACTGACAAGAACACTGTATTTCAGCATATTCTAGGAGTCATTACACAACTTTTGAGATATATATATGGAAAAGATTCACGTACATCCAAGTCCAGACTCCAACTACTGCATGAAGCAAGCAAATAAAAGCTTAATTTGAAAGATTTAAGAAAAAAAAAATTACATAGATGTCATCCTAAAATACTTTTTGTCACTTGTAACAAGTTTAATGCCTACAGTAAAAAACAAAAGCTACAAGTAAGGTCTGAGGACAAAAGGAGATAAATCTAGAAATTCATTATCTAAGTCCTCCCTATCCTCCTATACTCTCCTTGATATCTGCACTACAACAGCCAATTTTGGTGGAAGACTTCTATGGTTTGTTAGATACTGCTTTTTTTCAAGAAGGGATTTTTGCTGGTATAAACCTAGATAAATGTGCTGAACACTTGAGGCAGAAAATGTAAAATTTTACAATGATCATCAGAAAAATGCTACACAAATGAGCTTTTATTATTTCCCATGAGTGCTAAGCACTTGATCTCTAAGAATGAAATTCCTGAGGACAATGTCACAAAACTGATCTCCCACCTTGATAGTTTTCATGCTGAGTCTAAAGGATTTTAATTTTCACATTTCACATGGTATGTATGTGATACTCATAGGAGGGCCACAAGACCTGCCATGAAGAAACTGGCCTCCTATGCATTCAGTGCATGGATGACCAAAGTAGTCTTTGGCCTTGTCCAACCAGCTGTGATACTGCCCCCAAATATCACAGCTGATAAATGTACTTGGCCATATAACAGTTAACAATGACTTAAATATTTCAGTGACAAATTCAAAAGATTCTAACTAAAATTTGAAAAACAGGAACTAAAGCTGAAAAAATGGGGGAAACTAAGATTTTGGGGGCTTAAAAACCTCAGCACTTGAAACAGAATGAACATCACCCAAGGTAATCTACCCAGGACTCACAAGGCCTAAATCCATCAGGTCTTTTAAACAATGGCAAAATCAAATTCAGTTAAAAGGAAGTTCTCATAACACAAACTCAAAACTATGTAAGATAGTAAAAGCTACTGGAAACCAGATTTGAGCCCAGAACTTCATCTTCTTCAAGCAAAGATCCATACAAAAACCAAGATAGCATTCTTGACTTCAAGAAAACAATTTTTAAGAGAAGTTTATACTGATCTCTACTTTTACTTAATAGCTGAGAAGTACGATCTATCTTGTACCTTCCTTTTGCTTAGCATTTTAGCTATTACAATTTTAATTCAGAGTACAGATCTGAGACCACATTATAAATAAACAAATATTGTTTTAAATAAGACCACACAATTGATTTGGGCACAAACCAGGATTCCAATGAAATTACCAAAATCAATGCAACTGCACCTATAATGATCATCACTAATTTCTGGAGAGAATAATTTTCTTCCATCTTACATTAACAATCTAATGTGAGTACATCTTCTTCTGTTTTTGTTTTAAATGTTACATGGAAGATAGATATAAGATATCTTAATCATAGTTGGGACTACAATTTTTTTCAGTCTAAAGGGGAAAACTATCAAAATAGGTTTTTTTGACCTTGAGGAACTTCATGAATTAAAGCTTGGATTTGGATACTGAAACACACACATTTACATATTAAGAGGGCTGGCATTCTCACAAAACTATTATTTCCTAGGAAAGTCAACTTTTAAGTCCAGAGTGAGTTTTCAGAATTCATTCTGTGGAACAAAGAGGCCATCCAGTGGTCATCTAGATTGATAATCACTGTCTATCTTTCCTTTTTCATCCCAGAACAGTATTTAACTATTTCATATTTCTTGGTGTATATTACTGTTCTCATATTAATTATATTGTTTCAGTAATTATTTCTGTTTTTTACTGGATTAAATTCCAAGTCTTATGGGATAAATCTAACATTCCAACATACATGCTATTTTTAAGAAGATAGCATGGTTTCTCAAATTCTTTCGAAATGCAAGCTACATCTTAAAATAGTCTAAGAGTTTAGCTCTCTCCTACATTCAACCTCTTGTAACACCTCCCCTCTCTTCTTCATTAAAAAGATTTGTGCAATTACAAAAAATAATCTTATCTGAAAATAAGAAAGAAAAATCAAAGTATTTGCACAGTTGTCCATAACACATTAAGAATTGTTCTGTCCACTTCTTGCCTTGTACATGCAATGCCACTGAGCCTTACTCAATACAGTTAGGAAGTAGTAGGATAATACAGGAGTGCAAACATGTATCTCCATCCTTGGAGATATGTAGATTGGACCAGTCCCTGATCTAACCAAACCTGCTCTGAGTCAGAAGTTCATCTTGTTGACCTCCCAAGGTCCCTTCCAGATGAAATTATTTTGACTCAGTATCAAGGGGAACAAATGTTTCCACTAGTTCTTTATATTTGCCACAGTCTGAACTATGGCTAATAAGTACTTTGACAGTTTGATACTTTCACTGTCATCAATGGTAGATTATGTTAGTATGTTCATCTCTCTTGACTACAGAAATCTCTAGCTGACTATTATGGTGAAAGTGCAAGTCTGGATGTCTACTGTAAAACAAACAATTATAAAAAACAGAATTCAAATTTCTATCCTTAGGTATTAACACAGTTGAAAAGTCAACTAGATGGAGTTGTCTGTAGCTCTCTGAAAAAATTAGCAGCAATAAAGTTTAATACTGAAAAGGTAACAAAATTTCATCAATACAACTTTCTTACAGAAGTTCCGAGTTGAAAACTTTGAATTATAGAATAGCTACTATAATATCCATATAAGAGTTCATTAATAAATGCTGACATTAAAGACTAAGCTGTAATTTGCAAAATTCCTCATTGCTACATCTTTTATTTAATTATTTCTTCTATTTTCCACAGTCCAGAACAGAGGAAACTGGAAATCAAGTTTACATTTCCATTTCTAGTGACCAACATTTTACTCACAAAAATGAAAAGCACAAGTAAGCTATTTTTAAAAAAGCAGAATATAAAATAATGAAACAAATAATAAAACACTAGGGGCAAAAAAATTTATACGTAACTATTTTTCAAAAATCTTGCTTTGCCTCAGATGCCAGTTTGCCTTCTGGCTAAAAAACACATTCTTCACACACACTGGGAATGTTGAGGAAAATTAGTCAGCATTCAGAGGATTAATACAGATTTCCAGCTCTGTGCCCTCAGACATCTATTTGTCCTCGGGAGAGGTTAGGGGTTGAAATGTAAATACGCAAACAACTGAATTCTTTGTTAGGAAAACAAGGAAAAGCTTTATCTTTGCTGTTTTTTAATAAATCCTTGTAATTTTATGGACTTATTTAAATTCAGCTTTGTGTCTTACTATTTTGAAGGAGAAAATGATGAAAGGAAACAAGAACATTCATTCTGACTAAAATTTGTTCTCTAGAGGAAAAATGACATACACCCTTGACAGCTTATTTACCCAACTCACTAAAGATTTATTGATTTATGAATCAGTGCCTTAAGCATTTGCTTCTCCCCAAGGGAAAATTAGCAATTCCAGCTAACCTAATATATTCTATGTATAAATTAAGTGAATGCAAGAATCAGTCCTGGCACAGTTTACAACATCCAGTTAAAAAAATGCTGTCCCTTTTGGTGTATGTAAATTTGAAAGCTATACTAACAAAGAATAAATGTTCATGTTGCTTACAAACATAAAAAATACTTATTAAGACAGTACAACTGAACCCAACAGACATTTTAAATCATTTAAATACTCACTGGAAGGCAAAAGCATTGGAAAATAAAAAAAAATAATGATTTTGCGTCTAGATTAATACTAAGTACTACCACTATTAGTTGCAATACTGACATGTCTCAAAGCAGAGATATTCCAAAGAGCTCCAAATTCTCTTCTACTTTACCTGCAAAAGCATAAGCCTGAAACTTAATTACTAGTTTGATGATTTCGGAGCAATATAAGACATCCGGAATATGAAAATCTAGGAATATTTTGTCATTTAACAAAGGCAAAAACTTTTAAACACAAATAAAATGTACTTTCATCAATGGAAAAAAAATTAAAATTATGGTAGTGTAAGCAAAATGCAGTAAACAAGATTCGTTTTTCACTACAAAAATTAAAAATACCAAAATACATATTAAAAAAAATGTTTGAAGTACAAAAGAACTGGTGTAGCATCAATGCTACTGTGTTGAACCTTTGCATCAGCTAGTTAGTACAGGGACCCACAGAATGCTCCAATCTCTGCTACTAAAGGATAAGCATGCGAAAAATATATACAGAGATGTCTTCTCTTTAAAACCAAGAACAATCCTATATACAGACAAACACACACAAAAAACCAACCCCAAAACCCATTACCAAAACCATACAGCATTTTCTCTATGCTGATGCTGCAGCTTAGCTGAAGAAGCCTATCGACAGGATGCCTTCTCATCACACTCAGTACCTTCTCAGCAAGATACGATCCACATGAATGTTAGAATCTGATAACATGAAACCAACCATGTATTTTTAAAAACTTCATACACATGATTCCATTTACCAGAAGTTTTATTATAACCCACAGAATTGAAGGCTTTACTAAACATTTAAAAGTATATTTAGGGAAAAATCCTCCAGACATGTCATGACCCACTCCTCCCTATTTTTAAAATAGAACTAAGAAAGAAAATTGTCACCCAATCACCATAAGATAAGGTAGGAATTATTGTCAAACATTGCGCTCTGGTGTTAAGACAATTCTAAATTCTATTTTGTATTTAAAATACCCACCCACCCACCCCCCAAGCACCCCCCTGCATGTTTTTTTCTTCTTTTTTTTTCTTTTTTTTTTTACCTGAAAGAACCACCTCCAGGGTCATTCAGCTTGTTTGTCTGATTTGCACAGACCTGAATACCAAAGCCTCCAGGACTTTTGCTGGCTTGTATTGTTGGTGCCTTCCCTAGTGTTCCTGAAAAACACCAAGCAATGTTATTATGAGAAGTCTTAGACAGTTTACATCAAAGAACCTCCAGTCCAGAAACTAAATTTAACTGTAAATTGCAAACAAAGGAAGTTATTATTTTTAAAGATTACACTGCTGAAGAAGAACAATTAAAAATACAAAATTTTGTTCAATATTTACAGGATACTGAAGATTCCAAAACTGAAAACTATTTGCAATAACTGGTTATAACACACATAATGGCTACAAGTGTGTTTGCAATTGCCAGTAAACCACTTTTCTAGATAATCTGCACAGAATGAAGAAACAAAATTTGAAATGGTCTTGATACAGACACTAAGTCACAGTCACTCAGGGTATTAACTATGTCTTTTATATTTTTTATACAGTCATTGTTCTTTGTTGCAGTGAAAAAAATGTATTTTCAGAGCTGAAAACATTATTGTAAATATTTTAGTGCTTTATATTGTATGCAAAAGAAAAAACACTATTGTAAAATTTGACATAATCCCCATCATAAAGGTCATCTTTTACTTTCTTATTTTGAAAACAATGATTTTAAAGTTGTTCATATCTCTATCCAGACTTTACAGGTCTATGTGTAGAAGTAAAACTGGGCTTTCTAAATGAGCCAGTGTGGTGGACCATTCAGCTCCTTGTGACAGTAAATTAAAAAATATATATTAATTCCTCCTCTGACATTTGGCAATACCTAACAAAAATAATTGCAAATTTATGTTGCTAATTAGAAAAATTAACAGACCTGCATTATTACTATTAAAAATATTTCATCAGTATACAACTGAAAAAGCA
The DNA here is from genome assembly GCF_033815535.1 of Pezoporus flaviventris. Classification (NCBI taxonomy): domain Eukaryota; kingdom Metazoa; phylum Chordata; class Aves; order Psittaciformes; family Psittacidae; genus Pezoporus; species Pezoporus flaviventris. Next base: position 259,967 of record NW_026892625.1, read on the forward strand.
CTAACAAATGAAACTTCTGGAGTAAGCTCTCCTTTACTGCTTCAACACATGTTTACTTGGGTTATATTTTGTGTTTTCTTTAATCCCACCTGTGATTTGGCATGTGAAAATAATTAATTAATGTTTACTTGACTTAAAAAATCTCCTTTTCACTCAATTTTATTGAGCTTACATACACATAGTGCTTAAGACTTTGAGAAGCATGAGGTTATTCCTACACATCTGTGACTCAACTGCATATAAATGACATTTTATGAACCTTAGTAATTACATTATTTTTCTTTCATGAATTATAAAACCCTGGAATGTAATTATCCAAACAAATCCTTGTGAAAACACTTCTTTGCTAAAACAAAAATGTTAGCTTTGAATGAATCCAGCATTACTTTTTTTATTTTGAAGTCTTCATCAACTTTAACATATGATCATAAAGCAAAACTGATTTAAGTGTTTGTTCAGTTCTTCAATCTGGATAAATTAACTGTTGCGTGGACTCTCAACATGAGCAAATACAAAACCCAATTTAGGACTTTCAGGCTCCAAGCCTGGGGAACAAAAATATTTTGTCATCAAAATATTCAGGGTCCATGAGATGTCACAGATAACATTAGTTCACAGACCAGACAGTTCATTTATCTACTAAGATGAACTAATTGAAAGGCATGTGAAAAGTACTAAGTGAACTGGAAGGAAAGAATCAACAGAATATTAAAAATTAGCAAATCTCTGCTTTCCACAGTTAACATCTAGAAGATTAAGGTAACAGTGGCACTCCTCCAGAATTAATATTATATTCCTTTAGAACTAGTATCAACAGTTTGTTTTCTACAGATGATATGATAAATTTTGCTAAAAAGTGCCAAAAAGTTCCACAACAGATAAATTCCATTCTTGGTCTCAGAAAAAGAGTATGTCTACACTGGATATGGAAAAATAAAAGTCCCACTTTCTTTCACCCCATGTATATGTAATTCTACTCAAATGGATCTGGCAAAGTAAATATAAGTTTTAGGATGACATAGAAGTTTTCCGGTTTAAATCACAAATCACCTGTGGGCTTAGATATTTCATGTGATTGGTAATGACATACAGAGTCTTTCACCACTGCGTCCTTGTTTCAAACTTTAAGTAGCATGATCCAGAGAAATAAGCCCAAATTTAGGAGCTTAGTTGTATTTCTGCGCAGGTTAAATAGCTGCAATGAATATGGCTTAATTCCCCCATCCATAAGATGCAATTCACCTAATTATTATACTGAAAAGTAGTTTGATAAAGGAGTGTGAATTTTTTATGCCATCACTATAGTGTTACTTTCCCTGGTGTGGAAATAATTTTATTAATATCAAAGTCCTTAAATCCTGCCTACTTTATCTATAGTACTGTTTTAAAAAGCATTATAGTCTGTTCACATGGATGCATTAATATACAATACACTAGCAGATTCACTCCAATTTGAGAAGGAAAATGCATCGCTCAGTGGAAGTTAGCTGAGTTCTGATGTACCTAGTCTTAAAAAAAAACCAAAAATAAAAAACAAAACAAAACAAAAACCACAACCAGAACACCCAACAAAAAACCACCCCAAACTCCACCAAATTACACTACTTCAGTTTTCTATACAGACCACATCCTATTACAGCATTTTACTACCTTCTAGAGGAATACCTAGGCCACTATAAAATATCATTATACTGGTGTTTACCATAGAAAGTTTGAACAATACATCAAGATCAAAATAATCTGGTATCTGAGAGTATGCCATAGTGCCATTTCTTAAAGCTGCAAGCACAAAGGCAGACATTTTGCCAGACATGGGGTGCAGGATGAGCAGTTTTACAATGGGATGTTTTGTAAATTTCTGTGTAATTATAAGAATACAGTGGTGGGCTTAAACAAGCTTGTAATTAGGAATAAGCACACCTGAAAGCAGGGCTTTGCATGAATTTACCTTTATGAACCACAGTCTTCCTTAAGCCAAACTGCCAGTTAAGTTGCATTTCATTGGCTGATCAATGGTTATCATTAATAAATTTGTATTGTGAAACCAGTGTTTAAAAAGCACATGCCAGTATCATGCAAATTCTCGGCACGCTGTTGACTTTCACAACTTATGAGACTGAACAAAGAAATTAAATCAGCCTTCATTCTGAGAAACATTAGTCAGAAGTGGAAGTTCATTCCGTAAGATGTTGAATACCTTCCTTGTTAATAAACTCAGGATGTATCAGTGCTATCAAATACATACCTTTTATGGCATTTCTTCCCCTACCTTGGAAAAACAGCCTACAGGAAGACAATGACAGCTTGGTCTCCATGTCCATTCAACCTTTGGATTCTCTGAAGAGAACAGAGCCAGCAGAACATCAACTGCTGTTAACTGGTTTTGATGCTGTCTTTTCCCAAGGAGGACAGAAAATACCAAGCAGTAGGACCAAAAGATCAAATAGGCAGGAATGATTTTATGCGCATTTAAACTAGTTAGTTTTCTGATTAAATACCTAAAGATGACAAGCTCTGTATTCCATTACAAACCCTCAAGCATCTAAATGCCCAAATCCAAAAAGATACTCACACATAATCACAAAAAATAAAAAAGAAGCCTAACAGGTCTAGTGGTGGAAAGAAACAAATGTGTATTAGAAAGTAAGAATGCTTCAAGAACCCTCTTAGAAAGTAGGATGTATCAGCCAGGCATCAATCCAACTGTGCAAAGAGAGATGAGGAAGTTGTGTTCAAACCACACTTCTTGCTCCCCTAGCTAATCATGGCATGTCAGCTTGCTGCAGTTGGGGTTTAAGAAATTTCCTTAGGGTTCCTACCTTGACCTCTGTAGTTGCAGAGACAGTGACTATCATGTTCTGCTTCAGCAGTAAGAGTTAGAAGTAGGGTGATCACACTGAGGCATCCTCTAGGCTTTTTTGGCCCAGACTTAAGAGTGTAGGACAGCAAGAGTCAAGATTCTGACTTGTATCAGAAGCTTCCATGAAAAACTGCTGAGTAAGGAGCTAAGCAAGTGAGTTCCGAAACACTTTGCTGTATTGGTCTGAAATACCTTGCAACGACATAGTAAAAACATGCATTCCACAGACATTATGAAGTAGAAAATAAATGTCAAGCTTTCCAATGTCAACACTGTAAGTTTTTCCCATGCAACTAGCTTGAAATTACAATGAAATTCATACAAAGGCAACAATCTCACTAAAACATTTAAACCCGTACCTTGTGGTCTAATGGTCTGAGTTACTACCACTGGCATCCTAATCTGGGTAGTCTGGCAAGCAGGGGTTCGTTTCACAGTTTGAGCAGATGTTGACTGGATAATATGCTATTATTAAAAAAAAGTATATTATATTCTTTATAAACAAACACAACATAAACATACTAATACCTGTAATTACTAATATAAGAATCTAGAACTCCAAAAGCACAACCAGCTACTGAAAAAAGTCATATTCATGTAATGCATATTGTTCTGTGAGTGTGTACATACCTATTTTGTCATTATGCATTAAAAAAACCAACAAAAACCCATATTTGACACAAATGTTATGTCACAACCTTCATCAAAAATCTATTTCAAAGTACTAAGGTTAGCATTTAAGTACAGACTTCTGTCTTCGGAAATTTTTCTAGGAAGAAAAGCATTTTTGAAGAAGAAAATGCTGCAATAATGTCATGGTTTAAGCCCACCCAGCAAAAAGAATCACGCAGACGTTCGCACACCACCCCTCTTCCTCCCCCCACACCCTGAGGGACGGGGAGGAGAATCTAAAGAATGTAACTCCCGCAGGTTGAGATAAGAACAGTCCAGTAACTAAGGTATAACACAAAACCACTACTGCTGCCACCGATAATAATGATAAGGGAAATAACAAGGGAAGAGAATACAACCGCTTACCACCCACCGACTGATACCCAGCCTGACCCCAGCAGCGATCCAGCCCTTCGGGGTAATTGCCCCACAGTTTATATACTAAGCATGACGTGCTATGGTATGGAATACCCCTTTGGCTAGTTTGGGTCAGGTGTCCTGTCTCTGCTTCCACCTGGTTTCCCCTCCTCCCTGGCAGAGCATGAGACTCAGAAAGTACTTGGTCAGACTAAACATTACGGAGCAACAACTAAAAACATAGGTGTTATCAGCGTTGTTCCCAGGCTGAAAGTCAAAAACACAGCACTGCACCACCTACTAAGAAGGAGAAAAATGACTGCTACTGCTGAATCCAGGACAGTATCCACCCCTTATTCCATACCATTCACATCATGCTATGATCCCACATTTTCAATATACCATCACTCTTATCTCATACATATATATATATATACACATACACACACACAGAGATATCATTCCTTAGTGCATGGACCAGTCCCTATAAAGCTGCTGAGTCCATCCAGCCCATGATGTCAGGCTCCATCTCATCTAACAGTCACTAAGAGCAGGAGAGATAGTGTGCAGTGTTGGATCATTGCCTGATGATGATACCACAGAACTCCTCTGGTTTAATCAAAGTTCATTCTTTGTTGGGATGATGGTCAGAGGGAAGTCAGGGACACTCGCTGGTGACCTGAAGATATCTAGTTGGTGAGCTATAAAAGTGCTACGTAGCAGACAACAGTATACAATTGAGTTCATTGGCTGTTTTCCCCTAAAATCAAATCCCCTTGAGGTACACACTGGACTTCCCCATCTTCCCGCATTACCCACCAAGTACATCTGGGTTCCTGAGCAAAAGCAATCCCACGAGTGAGTTTGCCTTCACCTGAAGCAGGAAATAACTCAGACTGTCATCCCCAGCAAATTCTTTAGGTGCACCACAGGAATGGTGTCCCCTTCTAGTTCTGACTGGACTGGGCCATCCCTGTTGGCAGATCCTCTGGTGTTGACCAACCAGGTGGCTTTTGGTAAACGTGTATCCCAATGTTTGTAACTCCCACCACCCATTGCTCTCAGCGTAGTTTTTAACAGCCCATTGTAGCGTATGATTTTCCCAGAGGCTGGAGCATGGTAGGGGATGTGATATACCCGTTCAATGCCATGCTCTTTGGCCCAAGTGTTTATAAAGCTGTCCCACTGTCTGACTCAGTTCTCTCTGGGGTGCCTTGTCAACACAAAATCTGTTTCTCAAGGGCCTGGATAGTGTTCCGGGCAGTGGTGTGGGGAACAGCATATGTTTCCAGTCATCTGGTGGTTGCCTCCACCATGGTAAGCACATGGCGCTTGCCTTGGCGGGTCGGTGGCAGTGTGATCAATCTGCCAGGCCTCCCCATAAATTACTTCAGCCATCGTCCTCCATACCAAAGAGGCTTTACCATTTAGCTTGCGTAATTGCAGCATGTTTCACACTCGTGAATAACCTGGGCAATAGTGTCCATTGTTAAGTCCACCCCTCGATCACGAGCCCATCTATATGTTGCATCTCTGCCCTGATGGCCTGAAGTGTCACATGCCACGGGGCCAAAAATAATTCACCCCCATGCTGCCAATCTAAGTCCATCTGAGTCACTTCAATCTTAGCAGCTTTATCCATTTGTTGGTTGCTCTGGTATTCCTCAGAGGCCCAACTCTTGCGTACATGACAATCTACATGGTGTACCTTCACCACCAGGTTCTGCACCCTGGCAGCGATATCTTTCCACAGTGCAGCAGCCCACATGGGTTTACCTCTGCACTGCCAGTTGCTCTGCTTCATTGCTGCAGCCACCCCCACAGGGCACTTGCCACCATCTATGAGAAGGTATGTCGTGGTTTAAAACCAGTCAGGGAGCACGTTCACTCACTCCCCCCCTTCTTGCCCTCTTCCTACACCCGGAGAGACAGAGGAGAATTGAAAAGAATGCAACTCCCACGGGTTGAGATAAGAACAGTTTAGTAACTACAGTATAACAAAAATCACTACTGCTGCCACAAATAATAATAATAATGAAAAAAGGAAATAACAAGGGAAGAGAATACAGCATCTCACCACCAGCCAACTGATAACTCACCCTCCCCAAGCCAGACCAAGCACCGACGGATACCTAGTCCAACCCCACAAGTCCTAGACCTTCCAGACAACTCTCAGTAACATCCTGGGCATGATGTGCTATGGTATGGAATACCTCTTTGGCTAGCTTGGGTCAGGTGTCCTGTCTCTGCTTCTTCCTGGCTTCCCCTCCTCCCTGGCAGAGCATGAGGCTCACAAAGTCCTTGGTCAGACTAAAACATCATTGTTATCAGCACTGTTCCCAGGCTGAAAGTCGAAACACAGCACTGCACCAGCTACTAAGAAGGAGAAAAATGACTGCTACTGCTGAACCCAGGACATTATCCACCCCTTATTCCATACCATTCATGTCATGCTCAGATCCCACATTTTCAATATACCATCACTCTGATCTCAGTGCACTCTCATCTTAGTGCATGGACCAGTCCCTATAAAGCTGCTGAGTCCATCTGGTCCATGATGTCAGGCTCCATCTCTTGTAACAGTCTTCCAGAGCAGGAGAAGCTGTGTGCAGTGTTCACACTCCTGAATAATCTAGGCAATAGTGTCCATTGCTAAGTCCACCCCTCGATCATGAGTCCATCTCTATGTTGCATCTCTGCTCTGTTGGCCTGAAGTGCCATGGGCCCACCAGGCTCAAAATAACTCACTGTCCCCTCCAGCAGTTTCTGGAGCTTGTTGCTGGGGACTCCATAGAGCTGCCTTCCATCTCTGATGCTTCCAAAGCACTGGAGGGGCCCACTGGCCTGGATACTTCCCATACTATCCCACAAACCTTGCCACTCATGACTGTCCAGCCCCAGGGAATATCTCTTGGTCCTCCTATATTGTCGTCTAATCCAAGACAAGACCCAAACCCGACTCTGCTTAACTTTTGAGATCAGACAAAATGGTTGTGGGTAAAACTCATTCTGTGCTTGCGCCAGCATGGTGATCCCCATCACAATCAGCAGGCAGGTCCCAAGGATACCCAAAGGCCATTCAAAACCTTCAGAACTCTCAAACGATGCTGCTGTACTTGTCACTGGGGCTGGTGTATCTCCTGTACTTGCCAGCTCTCCCACCACCAGCTTCCCTTTTTCTGAGTCCAGATCTTCCTCCTCTGCCTTGCTGGGAAATGCTGCCTGGTCTCCTGCATCCTCCTGGGGCTCGGCAGGCGGCTTCTGGGGATTGCTCTTGGCCGTCGCGGGGCTGGGATCAGCCGCAGGTCTCAGCTCCTCCACGGGGCTCGGCTACTCCGCCCCCTTCTCCCTCTGCTCAGCAGCCTCCTCCTTCCACTCCTCGACTGCCCTGACCTCCTCCACAGGCAGCCGCTCCTTGCTGGCCTCCGGCACCGCTCCTGCCGCCGCTTGGTCCCAGGGGCCGCTCTCCTGGGCCGCTTCAGCAGCTGCCGGCTCCAGGGGCCGCTCCCCCTAAGCTCCCCACGGCCTCCCAAAGACAGAGGCGAGGACGAGGGCCAGGATGGTGAAGAGCAGCGGGACGGCCAGGTACAAGTCCACAGCCACGTCCATCCCGCCCTGCTTGCTGGAGCCCGCCCGTATTACAAGTCATTGCCATGAAGTACAGCGAGACAAGAACCTTAGCCCAAGCCCCACACATGATAAACACTAACACAGCAAACACTGGCTCTAAGTAAGTTACAACATTCTGAAACCGTGAAATCAAGAAAACACAACTCTGAGAGTCAATAAATCAGCATTGTGAGGAGTGACTATTAATCCGGTCAGATCTGTTATCTCAACCCTTTGTGCCCCACGTTGGGCACCTAAAAGAACTGTCGTGGTTTAAAACCAGTCAGGCAGCTCGTTCACTCACTCCCCCCCTTCTTGCCCCTACTCCCAGAGGGACAGAGAGGAGAATTGAAAAGAATGCAACTCCCATGGGATGAGATGAGAACAGTTTAGTAACTAAGGTATAACACAAATCATTACTGCTGCGACCAAAAATAATAATGAAAAAAGGAAATAACAATGGAAGAGACTACAACACCTCACCACCAGCCAACCGATAACTCACCCCCCCCCCAGCCTGACCAAGCAGCAACCGATACCTCTTCCAACCGCGCAGTCCTAGCCCTTCCGGGCAACTCTCAGTTACATCCTGGGCATGACGTGCTGTGGTATGGAATACTTCTTTGGTCAGTTTGGGTCAGGTGTCCTGTCTCTGCTTCCTCCCAGCTTCCCCTCCTCCCTGGCAGAGCATGAGGCTCACAAAGTCCTTGGTCAGACTAAAACATCAGTGTTATCAGCTCTGTTCCCAGGCCGGAAGTCAAAACACAGTGCTGCACCAGCTACTAAGGAGAAAAATGACTGCTACTGCTAAACCCAGGACAATGTATAAAGTACCGACCACTTTTCTAGTTCAACAATGTCCAAGGCCAGCTGGATGGCTTTCACCTCTGCAAACTGACTTGATTCACCCTGTCCTTCAGCACTTTCTGCAACTTGTCGTCAGAGACGCCATGCACCTGCCTTCCATCTCCGATGCTTTCCCACAATATGGCAGGATCTATCAGTAAACAAGGCATATTGCTTTTCACTTTCCGACACTTTATTTTATGGTAGGGTCTCCTCAGCATGCATCACCTCCTCCTCTGGTGACATTTCAAAATCTTTGCCCTCTGGCCAGTCCATGATGATTTTCAGAATTCCTGGATGACTGGGATTTCCTGTTAGAACTCGTTGTGTAATTAGTGCAGCCCACTTACTCTAGTTTAGCTGCAGTGATTAACACTGTGGTTGGAGTGGCTGCAGTATCTGTTAATGAAGTTTGGGTAGCTGCTGTGCTTGTCACTGGGCCTGGTATATCTGCTGCACTTGAAGCTGGAGTAGCTGCACTGTCTGTTGCAGTCAGAGTTTGAGTAGATGCTCTAGTTGTTGCTGGGGTTGGTGTAGCTACTGTGCTTGGAGCTGGAGTAGCTGTGCTGTCTGTTGCAGTCAGACTTTGAGTAGCTGTGTACTTTTCACTGAGGCTGGTGTAGCTGCTGTATTTGGAGTTGGAGTAGCTGCTGTATTTGGTGTTAGAGTAGCTTCATTGTCGGTTGCTTTCCCTTGAGATCCAGAGACATTTATTTCCCTTTGAAATTGCTGGATAGTGTTGAACAGGGCACTGTAAGCATAGGCCAAGCCCCAGCATGTTGCCATGATTTGTCCCTCTCTGATTTGACCAGGATGACAAAAAACCTCATTTAAATGTTTTACTAATTTTTCTGGATTTTGCACTTGTGCAGTGGTGAAGTTCCAAAGCACTGGAGGGGCCCACTGGCCTGGATACTTCCCATACTATCCCACAAACCTTGCCACTCATGACTGTCCAGCCCCAGGGAAAATCTCTTGGTCCTCCTATATTGTCGTCTAATCCAAGACAAGATCCAAACCCGACTCTGCTTAACTTTCAAAATCAGACAAAATGGTCGTGGACAAAATGCACTCTGTAAGCATGCCAAGAGGGTGATCCCCATCACAATCAGCAGGCAGGTCTCAAGGGTACCCAAAGGCCAATCAAAACCTTCAGAACTCTCAAATGATGCTGTAAATGGTCTCATGAGGGGGATGGGAAGGTAAGGGAATGTCTCCTTCACAGTTTGACCACCTGAGGAGGGGAAAAAAGATGTGCATTTTCTAAACACTTCTGTTATATACCTTCCAAAGTACAGAGGTGGTAACCACACTGGGAACGCAAGCCAGATCGGTTTCATGATCAATGATTCTATTGTATTACCAGTCATAACCATAAAGTATAATGAAACAACAACCTTAGCCCAAGGCCCCCAACCAATAAACACTAAGACAGCAAATACCGGCTGTAAATAAGGTACGACATGCTAAAACTGCAAGATCAAGAGCAACAACTTTGAGGGCAAATAAATCAGCATTGTGAGGAGTGACTATTAGTCCTAAACAATGACTGCTTAACACAAATATGATTAGACACTCTGCGGTCAGATCTGTTGTTATCTCAACCCTTCGTGCCCCACCTTGGGTGCCACAAAGAACTGTGGCTTAAGCCCAGCCAGTAATCTAGAACCATGCAGCCGTTCGCTCAACCCCCCCCCCCCATTCCTCCCCCCAGTCCCAGAGAGATGAGGAGGAAAATTGAAAGAATGTAACTCCCACGGGCTGAGATAAGAACAGTCCAGTAACTAAGGTATAACACAAACCACTACTGCTACCACCAATAATAATTGATTGATGGCTTGGCTACGCGAACAAAGATTTGGGCAGGGCTTTACCCACAATTACTACAAGCGTGATGAGGACTGAAAGGGAAATGTGGGATAGGCAAATCCAGTTGTAATGTCTTGACACAGGCTAGTTTTACCCGACTGATGATGTTTTGTTGCAATAATAATCCTGCTCAGTAGGAGAGGAACCACATGTTCAGACCCCTGGTGCATGTGCTCGGCCGAAGAGCCACTGGCATGAGGGTACCATCTGTGGGCTTATGACTGAATGCCTCTAAGTCAGAATCCCGCCTGTACATAGCGACCGATAATAATAATGATAAGGGAAATAACAAGGGAAGAGAATACAACAGCACACCACCTGCCAACAGATACCCAGCCCGACCCAAGGAGCCAGGTAACTGCCCCCCAGTTTATATAATGGGCATGACGTGCTGTGGTATGGAATACCTTTTTGGCTAGTTTGGGTCAGGTGTCCTGTCTCTGCTTCCTCCCAGCTTCCCCTCCTCCCTGGCAGAGCATGAGACTCAGAAAGTCCTTGGTCAGAGTAAACATTATTGAGCAGCAACTAAAATCATCAGTGTTATCAGCGCTGTTCCCAGAAGGAGAAAAATGACTGCTACTGCTGAACCCAGGACAAATAACTTCAGTGGTATCCACCTACAACCATGAGGCCTTTCACTATATAGCTATGCTTTAAAAAAAAATTAAAAAATACTTGAAGTAAATTCTAAAATATTACAGGTTCTAAAGTCAGATATACACAAGATAGAAAACAATGTTTTGTAGCAATCATATACTATTCATCTTTTAACTGTTAACTGGATATTCTCATGGTTTCACTCTACTACTAAGCTAATTTCTGAAGTCGTTACCCAAAACTGAAACTGGGTTAGAAACTTAGAATTTGATCCATAGGCAAATTAAATCAGAAAGCAAAAAACTGCAAGGGTCACGTGTAATCAACAGCAAAATGCATACTCATGAAATCAAGGACAAGGTAGGCACAGACGTAATGAACAGAAGAGTAAAAGATGTGTGGATGCTGCACAGCTGGAACGAAGTCCGTAAATAAACTTTGAAAACAAAACACAAGCAAACAGCTGCAAATAAGATTACAACCACAGCTCTGGCATTACAACTTCAGAAGCCTTGTGCTCTTCACAGTCACAACTACCGTATTCCCATTGCATAATGTGTCTGCTGTTCCCAAATTATACATATCGATCTCACACCCACAGGATGCAGTATTCCCTCCTAGAGGGCAACATGCCACGCTACGCAGCTACTTGAAGCAAACGGGAACCACTGCAACTTTGTTCAGTACCAGTTAGCATTATTCTTACAAAGTGCATCTAAAACTGTACTAAAACTGTGGTTTTGGAAGGAAGACTGCCATGCTGGTCAAGAAAGCTTTAAACTAGATGTGCTGGGGGAGGGGGGCATCATTCCATCCCAGCACTCCCAGTTGCCAGCACCTATAATAAATGCTCAGAGCAATGTAGAGATATTTCAGCAGCTCCAACCAATGAGCTGGCTTCATTCGGAGCTTGGCACAGATGCCTCTATATAAAAGCCAGTAGTATGAGGAACAAACAAGAGGAATTAGAGATGTGTGCACGTCTACAGGGATATAATATAATAGGCATCACAGAAACATGGTGGGATGGCTCCTATGACTGGAGAGCCCCTTCTGAGAGGAACAGAGGGCCTGATATGCAGAGTTGACCCTCATCATAGGGAAGTGTGTAGTCTGCCTGGAGCCCGGATCAGGGATATCACTAGGGCGCTCCCCAACCGGGTGCACCCAACAGACTACTACCCGCTGCTGGTCTTCCAGACAGGTGAGGGGGAAGCTGCTTCCCGCAGTCTGAGGGGGATGAAGAAAGACTACAGGACCCTGGGGTGGATGGTGAAAGAGTCTGGGGCTCAAGGGATCTTCTCCTCACTCCTTCCATCTTCCACTGATGATGTGGGAAGGAATGGGAAGATTCAGTTCATAAACGACTGGCTTCGAGACTGGTGCTACAGGCAGGGCTTTGGATTCTTTGATAACAGCTGGTTTTATAGGGCACCATTCCGGACAATGACAAGTGGGAAAGGCTTATGTCACAGAGGCAAAAGGATGCTGGGGCACAAATTAGCAGGGCTCATTTGGAGAGCTTTAAACTAGATTCGAAGGGGGATGGGGTTGTAGCTGGACTTGCCCCAGTGGGGCAGCACTCCAGAACTGATGAAGACTGGGAGGCCTCCTATAATCCTATGGTGAAATTGGTGTGCTCAGCTCTCTCCCTGGAATGTCTGTACACCAATGCGCGCAGCATGGGAAATAAGCAGGAGGAGTTGGAAACCTGTGTTAAGTCAGGAGACTATGATCTGGTGGCAATTACAGAGACGTGGTGGGACAGCTCACATGACTGGAATATAGTCATGGAGGGCTATGTCTTTTTCAGGAAAGACAGGCCAGCCAGGAGGGGTGGTGGGGTTGCTCTTTATGTACGGGAGCAACTACAATGCACCGAGTTCTGTCCAGGGACAGATGACAAGCGAGTTGAGAGTCTGTGGGTGAGAATTAAGGGGCAGGCTGGCAGGGGCGATACTGTTGTGGGTGTCTGTTACAGACCACCTGATCAGGGTGAGGAAGTTGACGAGGCCTTCTACAGGCAGCTGAGAGGGGCCTCACAGTCACAGGCCATGGTCGTCGTGGGGGATTTTAACTTCCCTGATGTTTGCTGGAAGGACCACTCAGCAACCCAGCCACAGTCCAGGAGGTTCCTCCAGTGTATGGATGATAACTTCCTCCTGCAAATGGTGGATGAGCCGACCAGGAGAGGAGCGCTGCTGGATCTCATCCTCACTAACAAGGAGGGTCTAGTCGAAGCAGTAAGGGTTGAGGGCTGCCTTGGTTGCAGCAACCACGAGATGGTGGAATTCAGGATCTTGTGTGGTAGGACCAGTAGAATAGCAAGTAGAATTGCAACCCTGGACTTTAGCAGGGCAAACTTTGGCCTTTTCAAGCAATTGCTAGGGGAAATCCCATGGGCAAGGCTGTTTGAAGGTAAAGGGGCTCAAGATAGTTGGTTGGCATTCAAGGATTGCTTTTTCTGAGCTCAAGATCGGAGCATCCCGACACAGTCAAGGAAGAGGGCCAGGAGACCTGCGTGGCTAAATAGGGAATTGCTGGGTATGCTCAAGTGGAAGAGGAGAGTTTACAGGTCATGGAAGGAGGGGCTGGCCACTTGGGAGGAATATAAGGCTGCTGCTAGAGGATGTAGGAAGGCAGCTAGGATGACTAAGGCCTCCTTAGAATTAAACCTGGCGAGAAGGGTCAAGGACAGCAGAAAGAGCTTTTTCAAATACATGGCAGATAAAACTAACACCAGAGGCAATGTAGGCCCACTGATGAACGGGATGGGTGCCCTGGTGACAGAAGATACAGAGATGGCAGAGTTACTGAATGCCTTCTTTGTCTCTGTCTACTCTGCTGCAGGCAGTCCTGAAGAGCCCTGTACCCCTGAGACCTTAGATGAAGTCAGGTCAACGGAGCGGTTTGCCTTAGTCGATGAGGGCCCAAGCCTCATGGTTGATATTCAAGGATCACCTGCTACAAGCTCAGGAGTGTTGCATCCCAACTAGAAGGAAGTGCAGCAGGAGGGCAAGGAAACCTCCTTGGATGGATAAGGAGCTGTTGAGGAAACTTTGAAGGAAAAAAGAGGCTTAAAAAAGGTGGAAGCAAGGACAGGAGGCAAGGGAAGAATACAGGAATGTTCTCTGGGAAGCTAGGGACCAGGTTAGAAAAGCTAAGGCCCAGTTAGAATTAAACTTGGTGAGGGATGTTAAGGATAACAGGAAGGAATTCTATAGGTATGTAGCGAATAAAAGACAGACAAGGGAAAACATAGACCCTCTCTGGAAGCTATCAGGAGAACTGACTACACAGGATTCAAAGAAGGCTGAGGTTCTTAATGACTTATTTGCCTCGGTCTAAATTGGCAAATACTCTGACCACACCACCCAAGTCTTGGAAAGCAGATGCAGGGACTCTGAGAATGAAGACCTTAGGCCCACTGCAGGAGACTACCTGGGTCGAGAGCATCTTAAGAACTTGAAAAAGCACAAGTACATGGGACCTGATGAAATCCATCCGCAGGTTCTGAAGGAGCTGGCAAATGAAGTTGCTAAGCCACTGTCCATCATATTTGAAAGATCATGGCAGTCAGGTGAAGTTCCCTATGACTGGAAAAAGGGAAATATAACCCCCATTTTCAAGAAGGGGAAAATGGATGACCCGGGGAATTACAGACCAGTCTCACCTCTGTGCCTGGCAAAATCTTGGAGCAGATTCTCCTGGAAGGCATGCTAAGGCACATGAAAAACAAGGTGCTTGGTGACAGCCAGCATGGCTTCACCGAGGGGAAATCCTGCCTGACCAATTTGGTGGTCTTCTATGACGGGGATACGGAACTGATGGACAGGGGTAGAGCAGTTGAGGTCACCTACCTGGACTTGTGCAAAGTGTTTGACACTATCCCACATGACATCCTTGTCTATAAATAAGAGAGATATCAATTTGATAGGTGGACCATTTTGCAGATAACTCACTGGCTGGATGGCTGCATGCAAAGAGTTGTGGTCAATGGCTCAATGTCCGGCTGGAAACCAGTAACAAGTGGTGTCCCTCAGGTATCGGTGCTGGGTTCGGTATTGTTCAACATCTTTGTCAGTGACATGGACAGGGGGATTGAGTGCACCCTCAGCAAGTTTGCTGATGACACCAAGCTGTGTGGTTCAGTTGATACCCTGGAGGGAAGGAATGACATACAAACGGACCCTGACATGCTTGTCAGGTGGGCTGATGCCAACCTTATGAAGTTTAACCATGACAAGTACAAGGTCCTACACCTGGGTCTGAACAACCCCAGGCACAGCTACAGATTGGGCAGAGATGAGATTCAGAGAAGACCTGTAGAGTAGAAGGACTTGGGGGTGTTGGTTGATGAGAAACTGAACATGAGCAGGCAGTATGCGCTTGCAGCTCAGAAAGCCAACCGTATCCTGTGCTGCATCCAAAAGAGCATGACCAGCAGGTCAAAGGAGGTGATCCTGCCCCTCTACTCTGCTCTTGTGAGACCTCACCTGGAGTATTGTGTGCAGTTCTGGTGTCCTCAACATAAAAAGGACATGGAGCTGTTGGAACAAGTCCAGAGGAGGGCCACGAGGATGATCAGGGGACTGGAGCACCTCCCGTATGAAGACAGGCTTTGAAAGGTGGGGCTCTTCAGCCTGGAGAAGAGAAGGCTGTGTGGAGACCTCATAGCAGCCTTCTAATTTCTGAAGTTGGCCTATAAGGATGCTGGAGAGGGACTCTTCATTAGGGACTGTACTGATAGGTCAAGGGGTAATGGGTTAAACAGGGGAAGTTTAGATTGGAAGAAGTTCTTGACTGTAAGGGTGGTGAGGCACTGGAATGGGTTGCCCAGGGAGGTTGTGAATGCTCCATCCCTGGCAGTGTTCAAGGCCAGGTTTGACGAGGCCTTGGGTGACATGGTTTAGTGTGAGGTGTCCCTGCTCATGGCAGGAGGGTTGGAACTAGATGATCTTAAGGTCCTTTCCAACTGTAACTATATATGATTCTATGATTCTATGATTTAGCTGAATAATGAATGGCCACATCTCTGACTTCCAAGGATGCTTTGGAGAAAGGAAAAGAGAAACAGTATTCCAACTCTAATGATTCTATGATTCTATTTTCAAATGATATGTAAAAATCAGCAGGAGCCAGGGCTTCCGTAAGGAAGAGGCGAAAACTACAAAGAAGAAAAGAGTAATGAGGGAATATGACCTGTGATGTAGTCTGGAGAAAAAAAAAACACCAACAAACAACCAACCCAAAAGAAACAGGGCCATTTTGAAGTTACAAGATTGCATTCTGTATATCGTAAAATACTGTAAGTTTAAAAGCCATAATAAACCTGTGGATGTGTAAGTATTAGCAATAGCTACCTTGCAGAAAGAGAAACGGGATAAAAAAGATTAAGGATTCAGCTTCAACTACGGACAATAAAGGAAAATGTACTAAGCACAAAAATTGAACAAATGAACATAAATTTACTTGGTCAAGTCAAGCAGTGAGCAAATAGTGACACTGAGGGGAAAGAATAAAGTAGCTACCATGCTTAAAACAGGAAAGAAATATAGGTGGTAAGTGAAAATGAGGGGGGGGGGGAAGTGGAATTTGACTGCATTTTGATGCACAGGAAACATGTACAAGTATCTTTTAATAAGTAAGGAGATGGAATAGCCTATAGGGGAAGGGTGGGAAAGGAGAGGGAAAGGGAGGAGAGACTGCATTGGTATGGGAAAACAAGGAGAATGCTACCACTTTTACAATAATTTATTTGATAAATTTTTAGAGAATAGTGAAGAAAAGCAGCCATACCTTAACTGGCCAGAAGCCAGGCCAAAAAGGAGATGTGTGTGACCGGTGGATAGAATTACTGCCTGGTATTACAGTAATCATCTGCAATTCCATTTTTTTTCCTCTGTGAAGCAAGCAGCTTCTACAGTTCGGAGTCAAGTTCTGTTTCACCTGTTTAATATTTCCACGTGAATGCCCTAAAATATTAACCACTAACACCATAAAAGGTACAATAGTATTTAACCATTTATGGTTACATAAACAACGGCAATGTTTTCTTTGCTATCAAATACATTCAAAAAATGTCCTTTAATAATTACTGTACAAGGACTTCAACATATGGAGAAGTGCTGAAAGAGAAGAAAACTAGAGAAATAAAGGGGCACAGATCAAAATCATCACCTTAAATTCCATATAGAAACCAATCATCAACAAGCACGTACTCTCTAAAAGGAACAAATGCACCTGAACTCAGAGCAATATTTTACAGTAACTTAAATTCCAGTTTCTATACAGTTTTAAGATACCTTTCAACACAGACATAACCTTCAGAACAAGAAGTGATTAAGGAATGAACGTTAGCAATTTGTTTCTGAAACAGAATGTGTAACCTCTGGCAGCAAACAAGGAACATAGTAAAAACTGATGAATCAAAGTTACTTGACTGTGCATTAAAATAATTCAAACTGTTCTAACCCTCTTGCCTATTTTCCTAACAGCAAACACAATATTATTATGTCCTTAACTCAGCATGAAAAGTGTAGACAATCAACAAGGTACTAGCAAGCTATTCTGGGATATGATTAAATTAGTTCATATTTCTCACAGCCTAAAAACACACACAATGAGTGTACCCCATCTAATGCTATCTATTCATATGCTGAACCAATGCTGAATCCCAAATGATCTGTTCATAAGAACCAATTTACTAACCCAGACTGATCTAGAAGATTCAGAAGTAGATGTTTTAGTATGCTGAGGTTATGAGAGACATAACTTGAGCCTTCAGAAAAGGGGAAATCTTATTGCTGTTTGCAACCACCTCATGGGAAGATGCAGAGAAGATAGAGCCAGACTCTCTCAGAGGTGCAGACCAGAAGGATGTGACACAATGGGCACAAGTTGGAATATAGGAAATTTCAGTTTAATGTAAGGAAAAGAAAATTTACCACAAGGGTGGGCAAGCACTGGAACAGGTTGCCCAGAGAAGTTGTGTAATCTCATATTGAAGATGTTCAAAACATGGCTGGTCAAGGTGCTGGGCAACATGCTAACCTGTAAGGAGGAGGTTTGACCAGACACCTCCAGAAGTCCTTTCCAGCCTTTTACCACTACATCCATAACCATATTATCAATGATCTTATAAAAGTGCTGAGTCAGATCAACATATGATCATACACAGTGTTGAGACAGCAACAGGATCAACAGTGATCAACAGTGGTGAGACAGCAAGTACCGTCATATACTTCTTCCTTTCATTCTTCTTAATTTACCAATCAAAAGGTGAAGAATCATCTCCTAGACTGCTACACTTCGGAGCTCTTCAAGGAACACACTGAAGCAAGTTCCTTTTCTAACTTTCTGAATGCTTCAAACTGCCCACTGCTAAAGTTAACTTTATTTGCACATCTGGTAAAGGTTGTTTATACAAGGCTGTTTCCACAAATCAAGCAGACTTACAAAGATTTAAAAAGGGCATTTAAAAAGGGTATTTAATAGTCACGTTACTGATAACCAGAAAAACAAAGAGGTGACAGCTGAAATACTCATTTTTCTTAAGGCCCTTCTTGAAAAAGGATTCAATAACCATATGACAACAAAGTAACAGTGCTTTCTGGTCAGAGTCTCAAGCCAAAAGGTGATGATCACACTATGACAAGTGTGAATCTTCTACCATATGTGCTATTACAACAAAAAGAACACAGACCACTAATTAACAGCACAAATGACGAACAAATTCAGGCTAAGAAAGAATTCAGCCAAAGCACAGAAAATGTATAAAAGCAGAAAGACTGATAACTTCTGTTCTCTTTCTTTTATGCAAACAGGAGATACCAATTGAAAATGAAAGCTACTACCTACAAACCACTGAAAATAAAAATTCTTTAGGACAAATACATTAGAACTCACTAATAAAGTTTTTGAGGAGAAGTCTTTTGCAAGCCTTCAAGAATCTAGATGCTCCTTTACCAATGCAGATGCATGGGGCCCCAACGATATGTTTCCCCTTACTTAACAAGGGCTGCAATATCAGGCTAACTCAACAAATCACACCCTGAAAAAAAAAACACTTGATCCAAAAACTTAAGCACATCAAATACAGCAAAAAACCCAAAAGGATAGGAAATAGAAGCTTTTTTTTTTGTCACACTATTGCAGCCAGTATTTGCTGTTTTAGTGTGAGACAATCAGGTTTACTTGACTGTGTGGATCAGATGGCCTGGCTCATAAGTCCCACAGTAGTATGTGACTGTAGTAGACACGAGTGCAAGGTGTACCCTGATGCCGTCAAGCTGTCAAGAGGTAGAACCCATTTCTATTTCTGGAGTGACAGGAGAATCCCAAGAGTTGACTGTACTGGAAGCTGAAAATAGCCTACCTGCGAAGGAGTGGCAAAGCATCCCATCATGACTGATCCAGAGGCTCCAGGCATCGTTGGCATAGACTATCTCAGGAAAGGGCACTTCAAAGATGCCCAATCTCATCTAATCTCAAGCTAAGCAGGGTCAGGCTCAGATCTTGTCTAAAGTTAAACTACTATCTAAGAGGACCACCAAGAGATCTTCCCTAAGGCTGGACAGACATGAGTGGCAGGGTGCATGGGATCGTATGGGCAAGTCCCTAGGCCAATGGGCCCCTCCAGTGCTTTGGAACTTCACCCCTGAACCAGCTCAAAATTCAGAAAAAACAGTAAAACCCTTAGACAAGGTGTGCTGCCATCCTGGCAATACCAGAGAGGAACAACTCACCAGTGTCCTGGGGCTTGGCCTACAGAGCCCTGCTCAACACTATCCAGTACCCTCAAGTGAAAAAAGATGTCCCTGGATCTGATGAACCCACAGAATCAGATGAAATCGAAAGTACACAATCCATGTGACGTAAATTTACATGCAGCGTGCCATCATCATATGCCAACTCATTGGCAACACTGACCTGGAGTGAGGCAGTGGCACAAACAGTTGATAAAGTGAATCGTCAACTCCAAGAGTTCGAAGACAATCTCACCCCTTCCATCATTTCAGCTGTGGAAAAACTCCTGTCCCAGAAGTTCAAGCAGTTGAGAGACGATCTATCCAGCTCCACACATGTACAGACCCGCATCTCAGCTATTATCAGAAAGTACCCAATTGCCAGAAGGAGAAGATATAGGAGGTACACACAACAGGTCACCCTATGGTTTTACCAGCGGGATCATGGAGAAGACATGAGAAAGTGGGATGGAAAACCTACCTCATTTCTGGAGGAATGGGTGCCTGGATTGAATTGGTCACTGGGGATCTTCCCAAGAAAGTTGCTGTGCCAGTCTCTGGTGAGCACTTTCCCAGATGGAGTGGAAGAGCTGATTTCACTACAACTCCTATGAATAGGAATGCTAATTTCTTTCTACAAGAAGTAAATGGAGAATCTTATGACTGCTATTAGAGGAGCCCTGCCTCCAGCCAGGTGGAGGAGAGGGACAATTGCGTTTATTGGACTGTGTGGATCAGATGGCCTGGCACATCACTCCCACAGGACTATAAGGCTCTAGTAGACACCAATACACAGTGTACCCTGATGCCATCAAGCTGTCAAGAGGTAGAACCCATTTCTATTTGTGGAGTGACAGGAGGATCCCAAGTTAATTGTACTGGAGGCTGAAATCAGCCTAATTTGGAATGAGTGGCAAAAGCATCCCATCATGACTGGTCCAGAGGCTCCATACATCCTTGGCATACTGTATCAGGAGAGAGGACTTCAAAGACCCAAAAGGATACTGGAGAAAATGAAACAGCTGTCCACCCTGCCTGGTCTCTCAGAGGATCCTTCCGTTGTGGGGTTGCTGAAGGTCAAAGAACAACTAATAATAAACACAAGCTTTCTTAGGTGTCGTGGGGTTCTGGAAAATGCACACCCCAAATTACAGTCTAACTGTAAGCCTTCTGTAAGAAGAACGATTTCAAATGTGGCCCTGAAGCAACAAGCCTTGGAACAAATTAAACGAGAGAGTTCATGGAGTAAGCCCTCAGGCCAGACCAAACCCAGCAAGATGTGAGCCATGTGCTTTAAACAGCAGCCAGGGAGACGGGTCCTACATGGAGCCTCTGGCAGAAAGCTCCAGGGGAGACTCAAAGTCAACCCCCCATCTTTTGGAGTTGGGGATACAGAGGATCCAAGGCCAACTATACGCCAACTGAAAAGAGACAGTGGAAGCCTATGAAGGGGTTCGAGCTGCTACAGAAGTGATTGGCACTGAAGCACAGCACCTCCTGGCACCCTGGTTGCCTGGGCTGGGCTGGGTGTTCAAAGGCACTGTCTCCTCTACACATCATGCAACTGATGCTACATGGAGTGGGCTGCACTAATTACACAATGAGATCGAATAGGAAATCCCTGTCATCCAGGAATTCTAGGAGTTATCATGGACTGGCCAGAGGCCAAAGATTTTGGAATGTCACCAGAGGAGGAGCTGATGCCTGCTGAAGAGTCCCCACCATAAAATGAGCTGCCAGAAAGTGAGAAGCAATATGTCTTGTTTACTGATGGATCCTGTCGTATTGTAGCAATGCATCGGAGATTTAGGGGACTCCAAGTAGCTGCGGTCCAAGTTTCAGAAACTTATGAAGGAGAGGGTGAATTGAGTCAGTTTTCAGAGGTGAAAGCCATCCAGCTGTCCTTGGACAATGCTAAACAAGAAAAAAGGCCAGTACTTTACACTGACTCATGGATGCTGGCAAATGCCCAATGGCCCATGATACCTCAGGACATCAGGACAGAGATGCAACATATAGATGGGCTCATGATCGAGGGGTGGACTTAACAATGGACACTATTGTCCAGGTTATTCATGAATGTGAAACATGTGCTGCAATTAAGCAAGCCAAGCAGTTAAAGCTTCTCTGGTAGGGAGGACGATGGCTGAAGTACAAATATGGGGAGGCCTGGCAGATTAACTATATCACATTCCCACCAACCTGCCAAGGCAAGCGCCATGTGCTTACCATGGTGGAAGCAACCACCGGATGGCTGGAAACATAGGCTGTGCCCCACGTCACTGCTCAGAACACTATCCTGGGCCTTAAGAAACAAGTCTTGTGGCGTCATGGCACCCCAGAAAGAACTGAGTCAGGCAATGGGACTCACTTCCAGAATAACCTCATAGACACCTGGGTCAAAGAGCATGGCATTGAGTGGGTATATCACATCCCCTATCATGCACCAGCCTCTGGGAAAATCGAACAGTACAATGGGCTGTTCAAAACTACACTGAGAGCAATGGGTGGTGGGACTTTAAAACATTGGGATACGCATTTACCAAAAGCCACCTGTTTGGTCAACACTAGGGGATCTGCCAACAGGGTTGACCCAGCCCAATGTACTTCTATGTACAGTAGAGGGGGATAAAGTTCCTGTGGTGAACATAAATAATCTTCTGGGGAAGACAGTCTGGGTTATTCCTGCTTCAGGTAAAGTCAAACCCACTTGTATGATTCCTTTTGCTCAGTGACCTGGACATACTTGGTGGGTAATGTGGAAAGATGGGAAAGTCTTTTGTGGACCTCAAGGGGATTTGATTTTAGAGGAAAACAGCCAATGAACTCAATTATACGCTGTTGCCTGCTATATAACACTTCTATATGTGACATCATGATCATCACTAGAGAACAGTCATGGGAAAAGCCAGCAGCAGCAGCAGGATTCTCCTAGAACTGTCCTCAGGCCACCATCAACTGACCCTGAGTTCCTTCCAATCATTACCCCAACAAAGAGTGAACTTTGATGAAATCAAACAAGCTCAGCAGTGACCAGATGAGTTCAGTAGTGTCATGAGCAGGCAACAATCCAACACTACACACAGCCTCTCCTGCCCCGTGAATTAAGGAGCGATATCTGTCTCTATGTGTGTTTGCATATATGTGTGTGTATATATATATGTACCAAGAGACAAAAAGCCAAAAAGTGATGGTATATTGTAAAATGTGGGATATGAGCATGACATGTATGGTATGGAATAAGGGGTGGATACTGACCTGGGTTCAGCTGTAACAGTTATTTTCCTCCTTCTTAGTAGCTGGTGCAGTGCTGTGTTTCAGCTTTAGTCTGAGAACAACGCTTAGTTGTTTGCAAGTAATGCTTACTCTAATCAAGGACTTTTCAGTCTTTCACGCTCTGCCAGTGAGGAGGGGCACAAGAAGACAGGAGGAAGCAGAGACCGGACACCTGACCCAAACTAGCTATAGGGGTTTTCCATACCACACCACATCATGCCCAGTATATAAACTAGAGGGAGTTACCCAGAAGGGCAGATCACTGCTTGGGTCGGGCTGGGTATCAGTCAGCAGGTGGTGAGCAGTTGTATTATGCATCACTTGTGTTTATTGGGTATTTTTTCCCTTCCCTTTTAGTTTTATATTCTCTTGCCTTGTTACTTCCATTATTATTATTAGTAGCAGTAGTTTTATATTATACTTTAGTTATTGGACTGTTCTCGTCTTAACCCATGGGATTTATATTCTTTCGATTCTCCTCCCCAGAGTGGGTGGGGGGAAAAGGGGGGAGTGAGTGAGCAGCTGTGTAGTTCTGAGTTACCAGCTGGGCTTAAACCATGACACACAGGTATGTCAAAATTACAGAGCAACTCTTGATATTGCTAATCTCTACTGAGGTTAACATCATAATTGCTTGCTTTGAGTAAGCACCAACATGTGAGAGAGACAGACACCAAAATTCTCTCCCCCAAAAATTTGGCTTTATCCCATTCAGAAAATATTCCACAAAAACTATAATCATAAGAATAAGAATTCTTGCAGACTTACTAAGACATTTTTATTATACGTCAGTGTTTGTCGAAAGGTGGGGTGCTAGCTGGCTAGTAGGCAGAGGAGTGTTTCAAGTGGGTTGCAGAACACTGGAAAAAGCTGTGCTACCTGGAAGTAGGTTAGTCCCAAGACTGTTGCATGAGATAAGGCTACACTTATTGGCCATGAACATTTATACTTTTAAGAGACCTGTCAGCAGCTGTCAGAAATTTGCCTTCCCCAGGAAATGAAGTAATTTTTACACTTGCTGCCTGTAATTGCAACCATTTCCTGCTCCCTATCTTGAAGAACCAAAGTTATTACCAAAGTCAATTCAGTCTTACATAGATAAGACATGAACACAAACTAACATAGATAAATCAAAAACAAGCCATAGAAAACCTGAGGAACACTATTCTAATTAATGCAACAGTCCAGAAGGAATGGGGAGAACCCACCTTAGGAAAAGAAAGACTGCAAGTGGCTGAACAGAAAGCAGCCAAGTTAAGGTGCAAAATATCCAAATGTCTGTGTGTATTACTCAATGAGTAACTGGCTGTAAAGTTGACTTATTGATAGTGCCTTTGAAATTAAGGAGTCTAAGTGCATAATTCTCCAGTATACACAGCAATGATATTTCAGTAAATAACAAAGTATGGCACTTTTTCCAAACAAAACATGCTGGTACAGTACAACTATTCTTCTACAAGATTTTCTAAATATATGTAGAAGAGTTTAAAATAAGAACTAATTTTTATACAGATGAATCTGAGCAAAACAGCATATCTAATGATATACTAAAAATTATACCCTTGTCTAAATATTGAAAAGCTTTCTGTTCTACATTTGTAATTAACTCACATTCCACTGTGCTCATAACAATCACTGTATTCCAGTCAAAAAGGCCAAGAGTGTAGTTTCTTAAATTTAAGCTATGTCAATAATGTTGCCTAAACTAATGGTTGAACATACATGTTAACTGCCATAAAATGAGGTACTACTATATGTCACAGAATATGTGTCCTGGGTTCAGCAGTAGCAGACATTTTCTCCTTCTTAGTAGCTGGGGCAGTGCTGTGTTTTTGACTTTAGTGTGGGAACAGTGCTGATAACACACCGATGCTTTTAGTTGTTGCTAAGTAATTCTTACCCCAATCAAGGACTTTTTCAGTCTCATGCTCTGCCAGGGAGAAAAGGCACAGGAAGCTGGGAGGAAGCAGACAGGACACCTGACCCAAACTAGCCAAAGGGGTCTTCCATACCACAGCACATCATGCCCAGTATATAAACTGGGGGGAGTTACCCAGAAAGCACAGATCGCTGCTTGGGTCAGGCTGAGTATTGGTCAGCAGGTGGTGAGTATTCTCTCCCTTTGTTATTTCCCTTACCTTTATTATTACTGATGGTAGTAGTAGTAGTTTTGTATTATACCTTAGTTATGGGACTGTTCTTATCTCAACCCATGGGAGATACATTCTTTCAGTTCTCCTCCCCATCCCTCCAGGAGCAAGGGAAGGAAGAAGTGGGGGGAGTGAGCAAGCAGCTGCATGGTTCTGAGTTACCAGCTGGGCTTAAGCCACGACAATATGACACAAACAAAAAAGTATTTTCCCAAACAAGCTGCAATAACATTGAAAACTGCTATTCAGTTTAAGAAATTCTTTTATACTACAGTACCTACCAGTTGAGAACTCTGATTGGATTGTACCAACTTAACCTGAGGAGGCTGCACTGTATTTGATACAGAGACTGTGCAAATGTTGTTTGATTGCCTTATTCCTATTGTCTGTTTGGTGACAACAGAGGAAATGCTTCCAGAGGCAGACTGAGGTATAACTTGTGATATCCTGGTTTGTTGAAGTGACTGCTGAGATGGCTGTCCTTGCAAAACTGAATGTTGACTATTCAGTAAAGATTGTCTCAATGCAGGTAGACTTTTCTAAAAACAGAAGAAAGTTTATGTAATAACAAAATTTAGCAGGTTGACAAAAAAACACTTTTAAATTTGCTGTAAACATAATTAAAAGAATGCAGCTTGCTTTCCCATTTTTCTATCAGCCTATTCAATAAAAAGAAATAAGATTGAACATATTTTGTAAGAGGCAAGAATCCATTTATTTTTTAATAAGCTTTCAATTTGGATTTAGCAACCCTGTAGATTTTGATGTGGCCTAACTCCACCATAGCCATAAAATAGAACACTCCCCTCCTCAAAACTATCTAGAGCTTGTAGCTTAGGTCTTTGGAAGGGTAACAACTGAAAATAGAAAAGGCAGAACCATAGAACAGCTCTATTCCCATTGCATGCTGGAAGTAGTAAGCTGCACCAATTTACTTCTGACATGCCTCCAGTACCTAGAACAAGATGATTCAACTGCTGGTGCCTTACAGCAATAGCTGTTTACTGCATTTTTACTGATCTAATGTATTCTGACTGGATTAGAAAAAATGTACTATTGTATGTTTCATGTTCAGACTAGTTCAACAAAAAAACAGTTCTAAAAGGCTATACTGTACCTTCACAAACTTTTTACTATTTTAAGTGGTAGTAGAGTTCTTTCGAATTGCTCTCCCCAGGCAGCTGTAGAATGCAAGTGCATTTAAGCCAAGCTACAGTTCTTTCTAAACTTCTAATATTTATTTAAAAACTTAATGCCTGTTGCCAAGAAAGGACTTGAAAGAAAGGAAACAAGTTAAAACTTATCATGATTCTGTAAGTGACTGCAGCATAAGAGCAGGAAAAGGCACAAATAAGGGTTAATGATAACATAAAAAAACAGAAGCAGGGGGAGAGAGTTCTGAAGAAAAGCTGCAGGGAGAGAAGAGAGGACATCTGCCCCAAATTGAGAAGTTTTGGACTAGAAGAAAAATGCTTTTAGAATTACAGTTGTGGTTTTGTTGGGGCATAATTAAACACACTCTGTATGTTTGCATATAATCTTGCATACGGATGCTATTGTAGCTTATGTACAAGAACCAATTAAAAGTTAAATTTACCCCCACATATACTAATTTAGGACCCAACAATAAATCCATTTGGTATTACATCAGAATTTCTATATTAGATTAGTTCCAGATTACAAGCAGGATCAGCTAATCAATTATTTTAAACATATTTTTAAAAGTATATTCTAAAACTTAATGCATTGACATTTGCATTGAAATACATTTATATAAGCAATATTTGCATTACCTTAAGGAAAGGTACGAGATACGGCTGAGGAGATGACCTGAGTTCTGATTGAAGGCGGCCTGTAAATTCTTCTGGATCAATCTTTGCATCCTTCAGGGGGAAGAAGAAAAAGCATCAACAACTCAGATGAGTTGTTTTGTTGGTTTTTTTTCTAGATAATGTATATGTATATATCTCTAGCTAAATAGGCTACCATATCAAGAAAAACTTTCAAAGCTGAAGTCCCTCAACTCCTCTGTATCTATAAAATCCTTCTGTCAAGAGCTAATATGTACATGTAAGAAGCCCCTCAGAATTCAGGGAGTTCCCTCAGGCATGCACAATTCAAGACACAATGAGATCCCACACACACTTAAGTCTTTTTTCAGGATTCCATTCTCATGCTAACATTTACATAGTGCTTTCTTTTTAAAAAATTAAAAAATTGATTAAAAAAAAGGCTGTTGAAGTAAGCTTACAATCCATTATAAAATTCAACAGACCTTGTAATACAAAAATTATCTTTACTTAATTCCAAAACCAATTTTGAAGGTTCAGTTTAACTTAGTAGAATATGTGTATACATATACATAAAGCTATATATGTAAAGCATATGCATATATAAAAGTATACATATAAGTATATATAATTTACACCTGCATAAATGTATGCATATATATCACAGTATCACAGTATGCTAGAGATTGGAAGGGACCTCGAAAGATCATCTAGTCCAATCCCCCTGCCGGAGCAGGAACACCTAGATAATGTTACACAGGAATGTGTCCAGGCGGGTTTTGAATGTCTCCAGGGAAGGAGACTCCGCAACCTCCCTGGGCAGCCTGTTCCAGTGTTCTGTCACCCTCACTGAGAAGAAGTTTCTTCTCAAGTTTAAGTGGAACCTCTTGTGTTCCAGTTTGTACCCATTACCCCTTGTCCTATCATTGTTTGCCACTGAGTAGAGCCTGGCTCCATCCTCGTGACACTCCCCCTTTATATATTTATATACACTAATAAGGTCACCCCTCAGTCTCCTCTTCTCCAAACTATAGAGACCCAGCTCCCTCAGTCTTTCCTCATAAGGGAGATGTTCCACTCCCTTAATCATCTTTGTTGCCCTGCGCTGGACTCTCTCCAGCAGGTCCCTGTCCTTCTTGAACTGAGGGGCCCAGAACTGGACACAATATTCCAGATGGGGTCTCACCAGGGCAGAGTAGAGGGGAAGGAGGACCTCTCTCGACCTACTAACCACCCCCCTTCTAATACACCCCAGGATGCCATTGGCCTTCTTAGCCACAAGGGCACAGTGTTGGCTCATGGTCATCCTGTCGTCCACTAGGACCCCCAGGTCCCTCTCCCCTACACTGCTCTCTAACAGGTCGTTTCCCAACCTATACTGGAACCTGGGGTTGTTCCTGCCCAGATGCAGGACTCTACACTTTCCCTTGTTATATTTCATCAAGTTATTCCCTGCCCAACTCTCCAGCCTGTCCAGGTCTCGCTGGATGGCAGCACAGCCTTCTGGCGTGTCAGCCACTCCTCCCAGCTTAGTGTCATCAGCAAACTTGCTGATAGTACA
Organism: Pezoporus flaviventris; assembly: GCF_033815535.1. Taxonomy (NCBI): domain Eukaryota; kingdom Metazoa; phylum Chordata; class Aves; order Psittaciformes; family Psittacidae; genus Pezoporus; species Pezoporus flaviventris. The sequence continues at coordinate 288,301 of NW_026892625.1, forward strand.
CTCAATTCCCTTATCTAAATCATTGATGAATATATTAAATAATACCGGTCCCAGTACTGACCCTTGAGGCACTCCACTAGTTACAGGCCTCCAACTAGACTCAGCCCCATAGACTACAACTCTCTGGCTTCTCTCCTTCAGCCAGTTCACAGTCCACCTCACTACCCGATCATCCAGTCCACACTTCCTCATTTTAGCCGTGAGGATGCTGTGGGAGACTGTGTCAAATGCTTTGCTGAAGTCAAGGTAGACTACATCCACCGCTCTGCCATCATCCATCCACCGTGTTATTTCCTCATAAAAGGCTAAGAGATTGGTCAAACATGATTTCCCCCTGGTGAAGCCATGTTGACTGCCCCTCATAAGCTTCTTATCCTTGATATGCCTTAAGATGGTACCAAGGATAAGGTGTTCCATCACTTTCCCAGGGATGGAGGTGAGGCTGACCGGTCTATAGTTACCCGGGTCCTACTTCTTGCCCTTTTTGAAGACTGGAGTGACATTTGCTTTCCTCCAGTCCTCAGGCACCTCTCCCGTTTCCCAAGACTTGGTAAAGATGATGGAGAGTGGTCTAGCAATGACTTCCACCAGTTCCCTCAGCACCCACGGGTGCATCCCATCTGGACCCATGGATTTATGGATGTCCAGATTGCTCAACTGGTCTCTAACCGATTCCTCATCGACTAAGGCAAACCGCTCCGTCAACCTGACTTCATCTAAGGTCTCAGGGGTACAGGGCTCTTCAGGACTGCCTGCAGCAGAGTAGACAGAGACAAAGAAGGCATTCAGTAACTCTGCCATCTCTGTATCTTCTGTCACCAGGGCACCCATCCTGTTCATCAGTGGGCCTACATTGCCTCTGGTGTTAGTTTTGTCTGCCATGTATTTGAAAAAGCTCTTTCTGCTGTCCTTGACCCCTCTCACCAGATTTAATTCTAAGGAGGCCTTAGTCCTCCTAGCTGCCTTCCTACATCCTCTAGCAGCAGCCTTATATTCCTCCCAAGTGGCCAGCCCCTCCTTCCATGACCTGTAAACTCTCCTCTTCCACCTGAGCATACCCAGCAATTCCCTATTTAGCCACGCAGGTCTCTTGGCCCTCTTCCTTGACTTCCTACGTATCGGGATGCTCCGATCTTGAGCACGGAAAAAGCAGTCCTTGAATGTCAACCAACTATCTTGGGCCCCTTTACCTTCAAGCAGCCTTGCCCATGGGATTTCCCCTAGCAATTGCTTGAAAAGGCCAAAGTTTGCCCTGCTAAAGTCCAGGGTTGCAATTCTACTTGGTATTCTACTAGTCCTACCACACAAGATCCTGAACTCCACCATCTCGTGGTCGCTGCAACCAAGGCAGCCCTCAACCCTTACTGCTTCGACCAGATCCTCCTTGTTAGTGAGGATGAGATCCAGCAGCGCTCCTCTCCTGGTCGGCTCATCCACCATTTGCAGGAGGAAGTTATCATCCATACACTGGAGGAACCTCCTGGACTGTGGCTGGGTTGCTGAGTGGTCCTTCCAGCAAACATCAGGGAAGTTAAAATCCCCCACAACGACCACAGCCTGTGATTGTGAGGCCCCTCTCAGCTGCCTGTAGAAGGCCTCGTCAACTTCCTCACCCTGATCTGGTGGTCTGTAACAGACACCCACAACAGTATCTCCCCTGCCAGCCTGCCCCTTAATTCTCACCCACAGACTCTCAACTCGCTCATCATCTGTCCCTGGACAGAACTCGGTGCATTGTAGTTCCTCCCGCACATAAAGAGCAACCCCACCACCCCTCCTGGCTGGCCTGTCTTTCCTGAAAAGGACATAGCCCTCCATGACTATATTCCAGTCATGTGAGCTGTCCCACCACGTCTCTGTAATTGCCACCAGATCATAGTCTCCTGACTTAACACAGGTTTCCAACTCCTCCTGCTTATTTCCCATGCTGCGCGCATTGGTGTACAGGCATTTCAGGGAGCGAGCTGACCACACCGATTTCACCCTAGGATTATAGGAGGCCTCCCAGTCTTCATTAATTCTGGAGCGCTGCCCCACTAGGGCAAGTCCAGCTACAACCCCATACCCCTTCGAATCTAGTTTAAAGCTCTCCAAATGAGCCCTGCTAATTCGTGCCCCAGCATCCTTTTGCCTCTGTGAGACAAACCTTTCTCACTTGTCATTGTCCAGACTGGTGCCCTATAAAACCAGCCGTTATCAAAGAATCCAAAGCCCTGCCTGTAGCACCAGTCTCGAAGCCAATTGTTCATGAACTGAATCTTCCCATTCCTTCCCACATCAGTGGAAGATGGAAGGAGAGAGGAGAAGATCACTTGAGCCCCAGACTCTTTCACCATCTGCCCCAAGGCCAATGGCATCCTGGGGTGTATTAGAAGGGCAGTGGTTAGTAGGTCGAGAGAGGTCCTCCTTCCCCTCTACTCTGCCCTGGTGAGACTGCATCTGGAATATTGTGTCCAGTTCTGGGCCCCTCAGTTCAAGAAGGACAGGGAGCTGCTGGAGAGAGTCCAGCGAAGGGCAACGAAGATGATTAAGGGAGTGGAGCATCTCCCTTATGATGAAAGACTGAGGGAGCTGGGTCTCTATAGTTTGGAGAAGAGGAGACTGAGGGGTGACCTTATAAGTGTCTATAAATATATAAAGGGGGAGTGTCACGAGGATGGAGCCAGGCTCTACTCAGTGGCAAACAATGATAGGACAAGGGATAATGGGTACAAACTGGAACACAAGAGGTTCCACTTAAACTTGAGAAGAAACTTCTTCTCAGTGAGGGTGACGGAACACTGGAACAGGCTGCCCAGGGAGGTTGTGGAGTCTCCTTCCCTGGAGACATTCAAAACCCGCCTGGACACATTCCTGTGTAACATTATCTAGGTGTTCCTGCTCCGGCAGGGGGATTGGACTAGATGATCTTTCGAGATCCCTTCCAATCTCTAGCATACTGTGATACTGTGTGATACTGTAATGTGGCACCAACTTGAAAAAAGTCTTAGGCTTGTCTAAATACACAGGTTTCTTTGTCAATCAATTCAAAGAAATATGTATCAACTGCTTTTAAATCTAAGTTCTTCATAGACTATATTTAATCTTTTTAAGAAGCTTGACCATTTTGTTCCACTCTACAGTAACATCTGTGTGCAACTCATTTATACAATTCACTGATCCACATACTGCACTGGAGACTACTGTAAGTCAGATTTTTTCTGGGCCCAAGGACTCTCTCTAGCTGAAACACAACTTTGCCTCTTGAAATCTACTTACAGTTAAGGCTCCATGCAGGGGCACCTGTCTGCAGAACTGCCTGGACACAACAGCTTAGGAAAACACTTTTCCTTCAGCCCTAGAAACTCTAAATCACATTGTGGAGGCATGCATCTACATTCAATCTGTGGTTAAAATATTAAATAGCTTCTTAGTGTTTAAGAAAAGACTATGGTTTGGAGGAAAAGAAACTTAGTGAGTCCTCAAGGAAAAATCCTGTATTTTACTATCTTTTTCTGAATAAACAACCACAATATTATCCATCAAAACAAGAGTGTTCTTGACAAATGCATACAAACTGCTTTGTTGCATTTCCCCTTTCAGAAATTGAAGAGACAGCCTACCTTTAAAAGATTTTTGAAGATATGTAACATACAGAATAATTGCATTTTGATGTAGCCCAACTCCCTTAGCTTCCATTACATAAAAAAAAAAAATTAGATCAAAGCAATAGTCCATAGCATATGTAAATAGGAAGCTTAATAGATAAATGACAAAATGAAAGAACCAAATTATTTACCAACAAATCTTGAACCAGAGCTTTCACATTACGGGATGTTTCTGGAGATGGTGAATTATGAGAAGCAAGTTTTATAAGGGTAGCTAAGAAGTTTTTGCATTTTTTCACATTCTCTTCCATTTCCTGCAAAAGCCAAAGAAAAGAAATATCATATCTATGATATTTTGCAATCAGGATCAATGCATGCTCTGATCACTATAAATATGAAAAATGATGAAATTGTTCTAATTGAGGCAGGACACTGAAATACATCTGCAGCTATTTTACTATTGCTGCTAGTTACCTGACATTTTCTTCAATTTTTATGTAATGGAACATCATACCTCACAAATATTAACAACAAACAAACAACAAAGAAAAAATCAGAGAAATATATTTAATATTTTTCAGTCTGTTTTGATAAAAATAACCTTAAATATGAGAAGTAACACAACAATCTGTTGGAGATGCATTCTCCTTTGAGATGCCCAAAACACAATGTACAATATTCCCCAAGCTATCTTAATTTGTTATATTGATTCAGTATGTTTCTATATAATGCAGCTACAGCAGTAAAATCAAATTAGAAATAGTCTTAAAATATCTAATCTTTTCTTCATCAGTAGGAAAAGAGATGCTTTACACCACATAAAAATAAAGGCTTGAAAAAATTAATTACTCCTAGAAACAGAGACGTTACAGTTCAGCGCAACCACAGTTTTGAGGCCCAGCAACATGATAATAAGTTCATAGACTGAAGGCCTAATTGGTCTGTCAGCAGAAAGAGAATAGTTCTTACTGACACATACATGGTAGGATGGGGAAAGCTGACCACAAGTGTTCATCTCAGAATACATATCCCATTTAGCTGAAATGAAGGGAAAGGTTTCTTGTTTGTAAAATATTTGTTCCATCACAGAAAGTGTGCTTGCATGAAGAAAAGTTCTTCCTGCTTCTGAATAGACCTGAGAAGATTATAAAGTACTAAGAAAACTAAGCTTCTAATATGTTATAACTTACCTGTGATACAACTGTAATTCCAGGTACAGGAGCGCTTGGTATGACCTGGGGCTGTGCTGGTACTTGTGCTGTTGTATGAGGTTGAAGTGACAGCTGAGGCTGACACTGTGTTTGTGCTGAAGCTTTAGTTTGTCCAGCAGCGATTACTGCAAGTTGTTGAGAAGCTGATGTTCCAATTGCTACTGTTGTCTTGAATAAATTCTGAGCACTTGATGTAGCTACTGATACCTGTTAATATTTTATATTTAAAAAATAAAAATAAACAAAACCAAACAAACCACACACCCAGGTAATTATCTTCCTTTAATTCTTTTACTCAACCATAAAGTTCTTGAAAGCCTGACAAGAAAAACTTGTTTCTTTTCAAATACAGCCTTACTGACAAAATTAAACCATTGACTTTACTTGCTTTTAAATCTAATTTTATCACCCTTTAGTGAACAGTGAAAGTCTTCATTTAAAGTTCTTTTTATTACAGAAATGAATATACCACTAAAAATGAGTTGCTATTACCCAGCCCTTTAAGATCACCATGATGATGTGACTTCTGTAATACAACTTTCTGTAAATTTGTATCTTAATACAAACAAGTCAATTCCCAAAGGTCTGTGGTCATGTCATCAGGTTTACAATTATCTATACCACAATGTTGTGTCATCTGGATCTGAGCTGTCACTGTACACAGTTACAAGCTAACTCATTCACCTGCACTGTGATGCCACAGGTGATGCCATGGATCCTGCAGTACCAGTGGCCACACAGCAGATACCACCACTCTCAACAGAGGCAAACACAGTGCAGCATGCCCACTACTGAAACAGTATTTGAGTCCAGCTGATTTAAGTTTTTTCTTTTAAAAGAAGCTTAAAACTGAATCTGTACTACCCACTATTTTAGGAAACAGTAGAAAATAAAATTTAAGTTATCACTTGTGGGAACTGCAAGCTGTCCTGTCCCCACTACATGGATAATTAAAGAAGAAGAATTGCTAATAGTGCACCTGGGTCTTGAGTAAACCAGGAGAATTTGGGTGCAAGGTCGAGCTGGGTAACAGCCTGGGGAGTGACTGTTCATAGAATGGAATTTATAGTGAATGAAAACAGTCACTGGGAATGATGTAGTTGCTGTTTGGTTTCATGGCTCAGACCCGTATCTGTATGCTATACATTGCCATGCTTGACTGAATAAAGTAGAACTAGTTGTGAAAGCAGTGTTTGTGTTTGTGTGTGTTTAGCCTTTTTCTTTACAGATGCGACAAATGGTGCCCTCCGTGTGTGGTAACTAAACTGCTCAACATTGTGATGCCTGCACAATCCGACAGGGAATTTCTGGTACCGACATTCACCTGTGAAAGGTCAGTAATATTCGTTGAATGGGGAATTACTGGATTTCGTTAGAAAAATGGGACAAGTAGAATCAGCTGAAATTTTCTTTGAAAGTTTTACAGCAAATTTTAATATCCTCTGAATATAATTTGTCTGAGAAGCAAGTAATGAATCTTTTGTTATGGGTAAAAATTAATTGCAACTGGTTTCCAGCAACAGGGTCATTTCATACTCGGATATGGGAGAGAGTGGGAGAACATTTACAGACTCAAAGTCACCTTGGTATGGAGGTTCCTGTTGATTTAATAGTCTATTCTGCGTTACCTAATTTACAACCTCCTGAGGATATAATTCAGAAACATGATAAAACAAATGATCAAAATACTGACAATTTGAAAGAGCAAAGACAGAACAATGAAAATATCTTTTCTGAGAATCCTGATGACCCCTTTGATCCTGGCTCTGTAGATTCAGAAAAGAAAAATTTATACCTATCTTTGACGCCATTAAAGGCATTCACATCAAATATTCCTCATGCTCCTCAACCTAACGCACCTCCCTTGACTGATCTCGATAAAGAACAATTTGACCAGCTGTTAGTTAACCAGAAGGCATACAAAAATGTATGGGGAAAGTGATAGAGGATGGTGATTTTACTGGAGACATGGCTTTTGCTTTTCCTTTATTTTATTGAACAGATGGGCAGGGACAACAAAAACCGGTACATGAAAATATTCCGTATGCAGTATTTAAGGAATTGAAAAAATCAGTGATGGAAAAAGGAATTCAAAGTCCTTATACTTTAGGTCTGCTAGAAATGATGGCTAGTTCAGGATCTATGGTGCCATGGGACTGGAACACTTTAATGCGAACGATTTTGACACCTGCTCAATACTCGGTGTGGAGACTGGAATATAATAACTTAGCGGATTTACAGGTATTAGATAATGTTCAAAGAGGAATACCAGTATATGCTGACACGTTAACAGGCTCTGGGCGATGGTTGCAACCTTATGATCAAATTAATTTAAAGCCTCTGGTATTCCAGCAAGCCACCCATATGGCTGTACAAGCCTGGAGGCGAGTACCTGAATCAGGGAAGAAAACTACTTATTTTGCAACTGTTTGCCAAGGGTCTCAGGAACCCTATGTGTCTTTTATAGACCAATTAAGCAATGCTATACAAAGGCAGATTGATAATCCTGAGGCTGCTCATGCACTTTTATTTCAGCAAGCATATGAAAATGCAAATGGAGACTGCAAAGCTGCTTTAGCCCCAGTCAGGGAAAAATTTACAGGCACTGCTGAGTTTATTAAAACATGTCAGGATATCATTATAGAGACTCATAAGGCTTCTGTACTGGCTGCTGCATTACTGAAACTTAATATGAGTCAGCAAAAATGTTTTAACTGTGGACAGGAAGGATATATTAGTAAAATGTGTCCCAAAAAGAAATAAAAGCAGAAAGAAAAAACACCATCTCAACTCTGTCCCAGATGCAAGAAAGGATATCACTAGAGCAAACAGTGTAAATCTAAATTTGATAAGGATGGAAATTCTTTGTTGGGAAACTCCAGGGGGAGCACGGCGAAACCCAGTGCCCCTCAAAACAACAGGGTTTTTGCAACAAACACTCCATCTCCGACCTTGCAGCTGCCACAACAGGCAGCGCTGGGTTGGATTTGGCAACAACCACTGTCAACTGTTGTCATGGTCTAAACCCAGTCAGGCAACTCATTCACTCACTTCCCCCCCCCCCCCCTTCTTTTCCTCCCCCTACTCCCAGAGGGATGGAGAGGAGAATCGAAAAGAATGCAACTCCCATGGGTTAAGAACAGTTTAGTAACTAAGGTATAACACAAATCACTACTGCTACCACCAATAATAACAACGATAAAGGAAATAACAAGGGAAGAGAATACAACATCTCACCACCAGCCCCACCCCACCAGACCTAGCACACACTGACCGATACCTCCTCCCAGCCCTTCTGGGTAACTCCCAGTTACATCCTGGGCATGATGTGCTGTGGTATGGAATACCTCTTTGGTCAGTTTAGGTCAGGTGCCCTGTCTCGGCTTCCTCTCCTCCCTGGCAGAGCATGAGGCTCACAAAGTCCTTGGCCAAACCAAAACATCAGGCCAAAAGTCAAAACACAGCACTGCACCAGCTACCAAGAAGGAGAAAAATGACTGCTACTGCTGAACCCAGGACAACTGTGCTGCTCCTATGCAAAGATATCAATGGACTGTTTTGCCACAAGGAATGATGAACAGTCCAGCAGTCTGTCAGCTAGTAGTTTCCACAACTATATCACCAACTAGGAGTGCATTTCCTGAATCGATAACTTATCATTATATGGATGACATTTTGGTCTGTGCAGAAATGGAACAATATTTAGAAACTACTGTTAATCATTTAACAGAAAATTTCTGTTGTTTTTGAATACAAATTGCCAATGAAAAAATACAAAGAATGCCACCCTGGAAATATTTGGGGTGGGTGCTAACTGAAAGAAAAGTAAAGCCTCAGAAGCTAAAATTGGCAAACAAAATCACAAATTTGAATGATTTACAGAAGCTCTTAGATACTATTAATTGGGCACATCCTATGCTGCGTATTACTTATGCCGACCTTGAATCACTCTTTGATTTATTATGAGGGGACTCAGACTTGAATTCTCCTCATTAGCTTGCCCCTAAAGCTATTCAGGCTTTGAATATAGTGACTCAAAAAATTGAGAGGCTAGAGGCAGATAGAGTGCGTTTACACTTGGCGATTTCTCTGCTCATTGTTAATATGCAACAAAGGCCATTAGGATGTGAGGGCGATCTGGCTGCGACAATCTGTCACCCCATTGATCGCCAGGGTTGATTAGGCTGATCTGGCCGGCTAGGCGGGTGTCCCCTTCCTCCCTCACCACTCCACGCGCGTCCCTCCCGAAGCTTTGCGCTCGGTCGAAGAGGACGACCTTCCCCGATACAGGCAGTACCATTCATCGGTCACGGGTATACGGTAGCTGCACTCCCCTGCCATGACCTCCAAACAAGCTCAAGGTCCAGTTGTAGGAGAACGTAGGGTAGTCAAGCTTCCAAGACTGCAGACACATCCAAGTGATAATATATTCATCAATGATTTAGATGAGGGAATTAAGTGTACTATCAGCAAGTTTGCTGATGACACTAAGCTGGGAGGAGTGGCTGACACGCCAGAAGAGCATCTCCCTTACGAGGAAAGACTAAGGGAGCTGGGTCTCTATAGTTTGGAGAAGAGGAGACTGAGGGGTGACCTTATTAGTGTATATAAATATATAAAGGGGGAGTGTCACGAGGATGGAGCCAGGCTCTACTCAGTGGCAAACAATGATAGGACAAGGGGTAATGGGTACAAACTGGAACACAAGAGGTTCCACTTAAACTTGAGAAGAAACTTCTTCTCAGTGAAGTTGACGGAACACTGGAACAGGCTGCCCAGGGAGGTTGTGGAGTCTCCTTCCCTGGAGACATTCAAAACCCACCTGGGCACTTTCCTGTGTAACATTATCTAGGTGTTCCTGCTCCAGCAGGGGGATTGGACTAGATGATCTTTTGAGGTCCCTTCCAATCTCTAGCATACTGTGATACTGTGATACTGTGATATGATTGTTGACTTAATCGTCAAAGGCCCTACGAGGGTTCAACATTTAACAGGCAACAACCCTGCAGAATTGTATCTACCATTAACTGTAACAGACTTTTAGTTCCTTTTTGCTCAGTCTGTTTCTTTCCAAATAGTGTTAGCAGACTTCACAGGAAAAAAAAGTTATGGTACTCTGAAACATAAATTGCTAAAAGCTTTTTCAGATTTTGACCTACAGGAGCGATTTGTAATTTAAACACAACCCATTCAGGATACTAAAACCATTTTTGTTGATGGTTCTGGAAAACTGGTAAAGCTGCTGTGGTCTGGTTTGAAAATGATTCCTGGCAATCCTCTGTTATACATGTGGACGGCTCTATGCAGCTTGTTGAAATTGCTGCAGTCTTACATGGGCTACAGTTGTTCCCTGCAGAATCCTTAAATATTGTTTGTGACTCAGAATATGTTGTTTGATTGTTACCACACCTCTCTTTTAGTGTGTTAAAAGAAATCAATAACCATGCACTTTTTGACATTTTGCTGAAGCTAAAACATTGTTTGGAAACCAGGAATTATTCTGTTGTTATTGGTCATATTAGATCGCATTCCAACCTGCCTGGCCCTTTAACTGCGGGTAATGACATAGCAGACTCCTTGACTGTTAACACTGTGCAGTTTACTTCTGCAGCTGCTTCACATTCCTTTTTTCATCAGAATGCTTCTGCTTTAAAGAAACATTTTAACCTGTCTTCTTTTCAAGCAAAGCAAGTTGTCAGGTCTTGCCCTGACTGTCAGTCAACAGCTCAATCCTCATTTGCCATGGGTGTAGATCTTCGTGGCTTAAAGGCGAATGAGATTTGGCAAAAAGATGTTACACACATTTCTTCCTTGGGTGCCTTAAAATATGTTCATGTATCCGTTGACACATTTTCACATATGATTTCAGCCTCTGCCCATAAAAGAAAGAAGGCTCGTGATGTTATCCAACATTTAACGCATGCCTTTGTACCTTAGGAGTTCCTTCCCAATTGAAAACAGATAATGGCCCTGCATATAATTCATTAGCTTTATCACAATTTTTACAGCAGTGGGGTGTCACACATGTCACTGGTATTCCCCACTCCCCTACAAGCCAGGGGATTATGGAATGAACTCACTCTGTTCTGAAATCCATGCTACAAAAACAAAAAAGGGGGAATATAGTCCCTCAAGAACAATTAGACAATGCCATCTATACATTGAATTTTTTAAATTGCACTCAATATTCCATGAATACTCCTGTCACTGCACTGTAATGACATTTTGGCTCTGATAGTCCACCTTCAGAACGTGCTAAAGTGTGGTACCGTGATCCTTTGGGCCTGCAGAAATGGGAAGGGCCAGTGGAACTGATAACCTGGGGGAGGGGGTATGCTTGTGTCCTCCTACCTACAGGTCCGCAGCAGCTGCCTGCAAAGTTTGCCAAGCCGTACCATGAGCTGAACAGACAAGTTAAAGAACCCAGTGCCTCAGATGCAGGAGCTGACCTTGAAGACCCCAAGCAGAATGAGAGAGAGGAAGAGAAAAAGGCATGATTTGTAAAACATCACTTGGGGGCAATTGAAAAGTCTCTGTAACCAGACTGTGGTTAACAATTCAAATATGTGTGCTTGCAACATAGCTATTATTAGAGGCTGTGATTTTGTGCATAAACCACCTGTATTTACTAGCCAGTTGCTAATAAGAAACTACACCTTGTGGCATTTGGATTTGTCACTTGTAGAAGAGATGTTAGAGCATGCAAATTTACAGCAGCTGCTAGAAAATGCTAAGGCAGAAGCTAGAAAAATCCTAGTAACTGTACATCACAATGATAGTGTTATAAAACAGGTAATGGAACAAATTAAGAGGGTGGGAGAACACCACTGGTTGGAAACTTCTTTGGCTGGTCCTTCACTGCCACAAGCATCTTCAAAGCACTGCTGTACCCTGGAGTAGTTATACTGCTAATGTAAATCTGTGTGTGCTTTGCCATAGTAGCGAGTTGCTACTGGATGAGGCAGGTGAAACTGCACTGACAACGAGGTGCAAGGGCTAAGGTTGGCCGAATGCCTCCCACCATATTTAAGGGCAAGACTGGGTTGGCCTCTGTTTGCCACCAAGAAGAACCTTTAGCTCCGCTGTTGGCTACAACCCAGCAGGCATTGAGCAGTGGGAACACATGCCATGCCAAACCTTGATGTAAGGGATGGCCTCCTCTGTTATAAGAGGGCCATCCAGGAGGGAAGGGCAGGCCAGGTAGCCTGCGGTTGGCATGAGAGATGATTTAGTCCAAATCCCCTGCTCAAGCAGAGTCACCTAAAGTAGGTTTCATCATTCTCACAGTAAGAAAGCAAAAGTTAGCATAAATAACTATTATAAGTAATAATAATATAATAAGTAACTATTGTATTTGAACTTTCCATCTTTAAATGCTAATGTCAAGAAACTGATCTTGTGTGATTTAAGACTCCTCAAGCAAGGAAGGGGATAAGGAAAGCCAAGGACTGTGCTTTTGGAAGTAACAGCGTCTATTCTCCAGGTTCCCAAGACTCCCAGTCCATTTGGCCAACAAATCGGTGAGATCTTGTCTTTGGAGCCTGGACATCACCGCTTTGCTTTGCTTTTCCTCCCTGTCATAGAATCATAGAATGGTTAGGGTCGGAAAGGACCTTAAGATTATCTAGTTCCAACCCCCCTGCCATGGGCAGGGACACCTCACACTAGACCATGTCCCCCAGGGCTCTGTCCAAACTGTCCTTGAACACTGCCAGAGATAGCACCTAGAGATTTGTTGCCAACTTGTGAAGAATTGAAGTCAAAGTATCATGCAAAACAAAAAAGGGGGAGATGTAGGAACTGCAAAGCCATCCTGTTCCCACTACATGGATAATTAAAGAAGAAGAAGAAGAATTACTGATAGTGCACCTGGGTCTTGAGTAAGCCAAGGAGAATTTGGGTGCAAGGTTGAGCTGGGAAACAGCCTGGGGAGTGACTGTTCATAGAATGGAATTTATAGCGACTGAAAACAGTTACTGGGAAAGATGTAGTTGCTGTTTGGTTTCATGGCTCAGACCCATATCTGTATACTATATATTACCACGCTTGAGTAAATAAAGTAGAACTAGTTGTGAAAGCAGCGTGTTTGTGTGTGTGTATGTTTAGCCTCTTTCTTTACAGACACCACAATCGCTCAACACCTGTGTAACAGCGTGACTATACATTTATTATCAATTTCTGGGATTATATTCCTGATAAAAGCAAACATAGAATCATATAATGGTTTGGGTTGGAAGGGACTTTAAAGCTCATCTAGTTCCAATCCCCTGTCATGGGCAGGAACACCTTCCGCTAGACCAGGTTGCTCAAAGCCCCATCCAACCCAGCCTTGAACACTGCCAGGGACAGGGCAGACACAGCTTCTCTGGGCAAGCTGTGATAGTGCCTCGCCACCCTCACAGGGAAGAATCTCTTCCCAATACCTAATCTAAATATCCCCTCTTCCAGCTTAAACCCATTCCCCCTTGTCCTCTTGCTGCATGTCCTACACGAACATAACATTAAAATTCACTTCTGAAAAAACATGTAATTACAAACATCCTTTTCTTCACACATCTTTTGTTTTTTATATTGTTATTACTTACTGTGGTATGGGAGAGAATAGAGCCTCCTGGCAGAGTCTCAGCAGATGTACCACTGACAGGTGTAACAGCTGATTGAACAAATTTGGCTTGCACTGGAAATCCCAGGTGAACAGTAGATGTGGCTACAGAAGTTGGTTGCTAATAAAGGAAAAATAAGCATTTTATTTATATTCCTCCTTAGTAACTTGATCTCCAAGACTTTTTAATAATAGCAATTACATGAGTAATCATTATTAATGCTGAAAAAAACAAAACCAAACCATTAATATGTTCTCAAATATATATTCACAAATAATACAAAAATGAGCTTTCTTATGTTCAATGATATGTTAGCAATATTTCTCCTAAAAGCTATTTGCCATACAGTTATTTGGAAAAGATCAGGAAAAACACAATGTGACTTTGAAAAAAACTGATATTACATTTGATTCATTAGTTCGGTTATAACATTTACTTGTCAGTACTCCTCAATATTTGAGTTTATAATTGCCTTCTGTGTGCCTTGATTACATAGCTGAAGCTTTTATCTTTGTGCATTTATCACACACAGACTGCAAGGAATTCACTGCATATGTACAGATGAGATTAGTGTAGGATGAATGGGAAGTTATATATCTTAATCTTTCTGAACTTCTGTGTTTGGCACTGCAATCAAAGTATCTTTTCTTAAACTTGGGAAGAGGATGGCTGTATCAATTCCCTACAAAGGTAAGTACTACTGTATAGAGGTATGAATTCTGAACCTTCAGCAATGCAACATATAAGGATAAAACCACTGACTTTATCCTAAACCCATATACTCAAGTATATCTATATACTATATAGTAAAGGATATAGTAAAGTATACTATATCCTAAGTATTATCCTAAGCCCATATACTAAAATCCTAAGGGAAAGCAGACTACACCTCTATTTCAGGAGCTTCCGCTGTTCCTAGAGAAAGGTGGCTCCTTCCTCACATTCTGTCCTGAATACAGGCCTAGCTGATGAAACTAGAGGAATTTTCATGAGAAACCCAATTCCTTTTCCTCCCAAACAGCTGGGAGAAGATCTGGCAAATGATGGCCCTGGGATATGTGAAGAAAAACCTGTATTACCAGGCTGCAGAAGCAGTTTAGAACCTGGACAGCTCTGCACATATCAACCAAGTCAATCTCATTCAAGAGCATTTAAACATTGCCTTATTTTCCCCTCCTCTGTTTTTGCAAGTGAAGGAGGAATTAGTTGTCAAGAGGAGCAATTTATAGAGCTGTCAAATTTGATAACTTTTCAGACAATCTTTCTTATATTTTTTAAAGAAAGTAATTCATAATTCATTTTATATTCTCCAGTTATCACTCTAAACACTTCTTAATGAGTTGCCAAATTAGCCGAGCTTTTGCAATTTCTTTAGCATGTTATTTAATAACCTGGGGTTTACATCTAACTACATAGCTCATAACACACATTTTAAAACACAATAATTATTTAAAGTGCCTATAAAATTAACACTGAAAGCAATCACTTAGCTGAGTAACTTCTGACAGTGGCTAGGAATTAAGACAAGGTGAGAAAAAGCAACCATACTACCTATGAAGCATGAAACCTATGACTTTTTCTGATATGTTCTTCATAGTAAGATACTATTTCCTACAATACTCACAGCAGACTGTAAATTTCCACCTGCGTAGACTTTCTACATAAGTAAAAGAGTAAAACATAAAGTCAGTGACTGAAGTATATTACTAAATTTTACACATTTAAAGCACCCTCCAATTTAATTCAAATAAAACTACCTTAAAATAACTGAATAAAAACATAATAGTAAATCTGAACTCTGCACAGTAAAATAACAGTCATCCCACTAACATACTGAAGAAACAGGCATTTGATGTTCTAGAGGTTAAAAACTGCATAGCCTGCAATGTTCCTCAATCTTGCAAAATATTTTGCAGGACTCGCAGAAGTAATGTTTATATTCTGCCTGTCTTGACTTAATGGTACACACAATTTTTCTGTCTCAGTCACAGTGGAGACTAGGATTCCTGAATATTATACTTCAAGGACATAAAACTGTAAGACACTATTTTCAATACATACTAAATTCCTACTGAAAAAATAATTCACAGAATTTAGCTGATACATCAAAATTTGATTCTGAAAGAAAAAAGCTTAATTATAAACTTACTGAAAAAGCTTACTTTTCAGGACATATGATTGCCTGTGTTTTAGAACTTGAACACTTTTCTTGATTAATCATGACTACTCAAATAACTGACACTTCTAAAAACTTAGCATAATAATTGTCATTGGACATTTCCTCCAGAAAACCAAGGAATAGTCTCTAGTTATAAACCATCCGCCTAATCAGTCTAGTGTCTAATTCTGATATGATAAACCTTTAGACTTGAAAACTTTACAACCTGGTTTTAAAAGACCATCAACCATCATTATTAAAGAGCACTGTAATGATATAAAGAAAGCAACTGCCTAGAAAACATAGGGTTAAGATATTTGATATAAGGAAAGCAAGTGCCTGGAAAACATAGGATTAAGATACTTTTAACTTAGGTCTAAGATAGAGAACAATGTTTGTGTTGTAAGTCTGTGGTGTGATAACATAATTTAGCAGTCTTACTAACAAGAGTGAATTATTTCTTTCCATCCTTCTAATGAGTGAATTATTTCTTACCATCCTTCTACTTACCAGTTAGTTTGGAGACAGCGACTCCCGAACATAGCTTTGGATATTCATTGTCTGCCCAGCCTGTTCTGCTTGCAATAAATTTTGTATGAAGGTCACACTGTTCTAAATCTTTGCCAGCTATCAGAAACCTGCAGATACAGCTGGTTTCAGCTAGCTTTGTGATTACTGGAGCATCCAACTGTGCCAAAGGTGAAAAGTGCACTGTGAGGAAGACTGCATACTTCATCTTGAAGAACCCTGCCCACATGAGGAAGACTACTTACTTCCTCTTGAAGACCTCTGGCTACGACCATCGGAGGGCAGTGCGCAAGCGCCAAAAGGGAGGAAACTTATGATAATAAGTACCTAAACTAACTGTAATATCCCCACCGCTCTCTCAGGAACCTAATGAATATGCATGTTTGTGTGTAATAAATATCTGCTTGCTTAACCCCTCGGTGTGCAAGTTAGGAGGAGCGATCCCCCTTGCACCTAGGCCTGTAAAAACATAGATGCTTTATAACTCTCTCTGAGTTGTAGAGTCTGATTACGTGCTTCAGTAAGGTCAAACATTTATAAAACATAAGCACTGTCAAAATGAAAGAGAGTCTGCAGATCACATGCAGAGCCATGGAAGTTCAATGCAAATTTTTGAAGGACAAAATTATTTCTTATCCTTGGTAATAACAACAAAGAAAGAAATGATACAGTACAGTCTGGGCAGCTACTACAAAGATATGTCAAAGGAAATGAATCCTGACAAGCTGAAATACCATGATTCTAATCACACTACACTGAAATAATCAAACTTTCGCATCCTGTAAGACATTTATCATTCATGAGATCTTGCAGGTTTCCTCTATTCTCAACCACCTTATTAGCACTAACAAATGTAAAGCAGTATCTGTAATGCAGTGGGGTATCTATGGAGGCAGAACCCCACACAAAAACAATTGCATCTTTATAATACATGAACTCCTTCAGATTTTAGGTATCTCTACAAACACATGAATGCACAGTATCCTCACAGATGTAGTATTATATAAATACAGCAAGTTAGATTATATTCTTCCTGCAACTTCAGCTGCTTTGCATAACTGCCTGAGGCCAAGATAATCAACTCCCAGTATTTGCTGTGCACACATCTTAAGGTTGACTTTGGGATCCAAACTACAGTCTTCTAATAATGACTGAACACTGTCCTGGGTTCAGCAGTAGCAGTCATTTTTCTCCTTCTTGGTAGCTGGTGCAGTGCCATGTTTTTGACTTTCAGTCTGGGAACAGCGCTGATAACACCAATGTTTTTAGTTGGTGCTCAGTGATGTTTAGTCTGACCAAGGACTTTCTGAGGCTCATGCTCTGCCAGGGAGGAGGGGAAGCCAGGAGGAAGCAGAGACAGGACACCTGACCCAAACTAACCAAAGAGGTATTCCATAACACAGCACATCATGCCCAGTATATAAACTGGGGGCAGTTACCCGGAAGGGCTACATCTCTGCTTGGGTCAGGCTGGGTATCGGTCACAGGTGGTAAGCAGTTGTATTCTCTTTCCTTGTTATTTCCCTTATCATTATTACTATTGGTGTTAGCAGTAGTGGTTTTGTGTTATACCTTAGTTACTGGACTGTTCTTATCTCAACCTGTGAGAGTTAAATTAGTTATATTCTCCTCCCCATTCCTCCAGGAGAGGGGAGAGGAAAGGAGGGGACTGAGCGAACAGGTCCGTGGTTCTGGGTTGCCGGCTGGGCTAAAACCATGACAGTTCTCTCTGGCGACCAACATGGGGCACGAAGGCTTGAGATAACGGCAGATCTGACCGCAGAGCGTCCAACTGTATTTGTGATAAGCATTCATTGTTCTGAATTAATAGTCACTCCTCACAATGCTGATTTACTGGCTCTCAAAGTTCCTGCTCTTGATCTCAGAGCTTCAGCATGTCATACCATACTTACAGACGGTATTTGCTGGTTTAGTGTTTATTGGCTGGGGGGCCTGTGCTAAGGTTCTTCTTTCACTGTACTTTATGGTAATGACGAGCTCCTGGTGCTACTCAAACCCCAAGCACAGTGCCTGCACCAATCCCAACAACTGATACTGCAGCCACTCAAACCACAGAAATAATCACTGCAGCTAAACTAGAGGACCAATTTGTGCCAATATCAGTTGTCCCCATACACAAGGAAAAAGCAAAAAAGAGGAACAAAGAGAAACACACACAATGAAGAAAGATGAATTAACAATGTAATTACAACACAGGACAGCATCTGAAAAAGAGATATTATTATGAGAATCAGAGGAAGAGGAAGAAGAAGAGGTGACTTCTTGACCCTGGGCCTCAACTGAGCTATGGAATATGCAGAAAGATTTTACCCGTCAACCAGGAGAGCACATCATCACCTAGTTGCTCCGATGCTGGGACAACGGGGCTGACAGTCATGAACTAGGAGGTAGGGAACCCAAGTAGCTGGGATCACTTGCTAGAGAAGGGGGAACTGACAAAGCAATTGCAAAAGAGAAACAGTCCCTCAGCCTTTGGAGACGGTTCTTGGCAGCTGTGAAGAACATAACATCATAACACCCTACAAGGGTGATGTTATGAGTCGTTCAGCGAAATGGACCACGCTAGAGAAAGACATCCAGTCTCTGAGGGAATGAGCCATTGTAGAGATGATCTATAGCAAGGTGGGTGCCAGGGACATATCTGTAGATCCAGATGAAGTCAAAAGTACACGACATGTGGCAGAAATTTACACGGAATGCACTGTACACTCATTGGCAGGAATAACCTGACATGACATAGCACCACCAACAGTGAATGAAGTGATTTGTCAGCTCTGAGAGTTCAAAAACAATCTCACCCCTTCCATCACTTCAGCTGTGGAAAAACTGTCCCAGGAACTCAAACAACTGAGAAACAATCCTACCTACAACTGAGAGAAACCTACCTCAGCTCTGGAGGAATGGGTGCATGAATTGGAGAACAAAGGCCAAGGATGATAATCCCATGAAAGCTGTGGCTCAAGTTTCTGGTAAGCAGTTCCAAGGATGGAGTGGAAGAGCTGATTTCACTACAGCTCTTGTCATAAAGACGACTAATGCCTTTCTACAAGATATAAGAGAACAATTTTGTGATATTATTAGAGAGGCCCTACCTCCAGCCAGGTGGAAGAGAGGGACAATTGGATTTACTGGACTGTGTGGAACAGATGGCCTGGCATATCAGTCCCACAGAAGTATAAGGCTCTAGTAGATACCGGTGCACAGTGTACCCTGATGCCATCAAGCTGTCAAGGGGTGGAACCCATTTATATTTCTGGAGTGAAAGGAGGATCCCAAGAGTTGACTGTACTGGAGGCTTCAATCAGCCTGACTGGGAGGAAGTGGCAAAAGCACCCCACTGTGACTGGTCCAGAGGCTCCATGCATCCTTAGCATACACCACCACAGGAGAAGTTACTTCAAAGACCCAAAAGCTGCTTTGGAGACAGAGGAAATTGAGCAGCTGTCCACCTTGCCTGGTCTCTCAGAGGATCCTTCTGTTCTGGGGTTGCTGAAGGTCGAAGAACAACAAGTGCCAATCGTGACCACAACAGTGCACCAGCAGCAATATTATACCAACTGACACTCCCTGATTCCCATCCATAAGCTGATCCATAGACTGGAGAGCGAAGGAGTGATCATTACGACCCTCTCACCCTTTATTGGCCCCATATGACCAGTGTAAAAGTCTAACAGAGAGTGGAGACTAACAGTAGACTATTGTGGCCTGAATGAAGTCACACCACCATTGAGTGCTGCCATACCAGACATGATAGAACTTCAATAAGGACTGGAGTCAAAGGCAGCCAAGCGGTATGCTACAGCTGACATTGCAAATGTATTTCTCTCAATTCCTTTGGCAGCAGAGTGAAGCAACAGTTTGCTTTTACTTAGAGGGGCATCCAGTGCACTTGGAACTGATTGGCCCGGGGTGGAAACAGCCCTACCATCTGCCATGGAGTGATCCAGACTGCACTGGAACAGGGGCAAGCTCCAGAACACTTGCAATACGTTGATGACATTATTGGGTGGGGTGATACAGGGGAAGAAGTTTTTGAGAAAGGGAGGAAAATAATCCAAATCCTGCTGAAAGCCAGTTTTGCCATAAAACGGAGTGATGTCAAGGGACCTGCACAGGAGATTCAATGTTTGGGAATAAAATGGAAAGAGAGGCATCGCAGGATGCCCATAGACGTGATCAACAAGATAACAGCAAAGTCTCCACCATCTCATAAGAAAGAAATATAAGCTTTCTTGGGTGCAGTGGGGTTCTGAAGAATGCACATCCCAAATTAGCTTGATTGTAAGCCCTCTCTATCATGTGACCTGGAAGAAGAATGATTTCAAATGGGGCCCTGAGCAACAACAAGCCTTTGAGCAAATCAAATGAGAGACAGTTCACGCAGTAGCCCTTGGACCAGTCCAGACTGGGCCAGATGTGAAAAACGTACTCTACACCGCAGCCAGGGAGAATGGTTCTACCTGGAGCCTCTGCTCTGGCAGAGAGCTCCAGGAGAGATTTGAGATAGACCCCTCGGCTTTTGGACTCGGGGATACAAAGGATCTGAGGCCAGCTATACCCCAACTGAAAAAGAGGTACAGGCAGTCTATGAAGGGGTTCAAGCTGCTTCAGAAGTGACTGGCACTGAAGCACAGGTCCTCCTGGGCAGGCTGGTTGCCCGTGCTGGGATGGATGTTCAAAGGCAGGGTTTACTCTACACATCATGCAACTGATGCTACATGGAATAAGTGGGCTGCACTAATTATACAATGAGCTCGAATAGGAAACCCCAGTCCTCCAGGCATTCTAGAAGTCATCATGGACTGGCCAGAGGGCAAAGATTTTGGAATGTCACCAGAGGAGGAAGTGATGCATGCTGAAGAGGCCCCACCATATAATAAATTGTCAGAAAGTGAAAAGCAGTATGCCTTGTTTACTGAGGGGTCCTCCTATATTGTGGGAAAGCATTGGAGAGGGGAGGCAGCTGCACAGAGTCCCCAATGAAAAGTTGCAGAAACTGCTGAAGGAGAAGGCGAATTTAGTCAGTTTGCCGAGGTGAAAGCCATCCAGCTGGCCCTGGACATTGCTGAACGAGAAAAATGGCCAGTACTTTATCTCTATACCAACTCATGGATGGCGGCAAATGTCCTGTGAGGGTGGTTGCAGCAATGGAAGCAGAGCAACTGGCAAAGCAGAAGGAAACCCATCTGGGCTGCTGCACTGTGGAAAGATATCACTGCCCGGGTGCTGAACCTGGTGGTGAAGGTACATCATGTAGATGCACACGTACCCAAGAGTCGGGCCACTGAGGAACACCAGAACAACCTGGTAGATAAAGCTGATAAGATTGAAGTGGCTCAGATGGACTTAGATTGGCAACATAAAGGTGAATTATTTTTGGCCCGGTGGGCCCATGACACTTCAGGCCATCAGGGCAGAGATGCAACATATAGATGGGCCCGTGATCAAGGGGTGGACTTAACAATGGACACTATTGCCCAGGTTATTCATGAGTGTGAAATATGTGCTGCAATTAAACAAGCCAAACAGTTAAAGCCTCTTTGGTATGGAGGACGATAGCTGAAGCATAAATATGGGGAGGCCTGGCAGATTGACTATATCACACTCCCACCAACCCACCAAGGCAAGCGCCATGTGCTTACCATGGTGGAAGCAACCACCAGATGGCTGGAAACATATGCTGTGCCCGACGCCACTGCCCGGAAAACTATCCTGGGCCTTGAGAAATAAATTTTGTGGCGACACGGCACCCCAGAGAGAAATGAGTCAGATAATGGTACTCATTTCTGGAACAACCTTCTAGACACTTGGGCCAAAGAGCATGGCACTGAGTGGGTATATCACATCCCCTACCATGCACCAGCCTCTGGGAAAATCGAATGGTACAATGGGCTGTTAAAAACTACACTGAGAGCAATGGGTGGTGGGACTTTCAAACATTGGGATACACAATTACCAAAGGCCACCTGGTTGTTCAACACCAGAGTATCTGCCAACAGGACTGGCCCAGGCCAGTCAGAACCTTTACGCAGTTCTATGTGAACCTCAATCATCCAATGAACTCAGGTATATGCTGTTGCCTGCTATGGAGCACTTTTATAGCCCAACAACTAGATGTCTTTAGGTCACCAGCGACTGGCCCTGACTTCCCTCTGACCATCATCCCAACAAAAAAAATGCACTTTGACGAAAACAGACAATCTCAGCAGTGACCAGACGAGTTCCACAGTCATCAGCAGGCAACAATCCAACACTGCACACCACCTCTCCTGCTCTGAAAGACTGTTACAAGAGATGGAGCCCGACATCATGGACTGGATGAACTCAGCAGCTTTATACGGACTGGTCCATGCACTAAGGAATGATATCTCTCTCTTTGTGCGTGTGTATGTATATATAAATATATATATGTATGAGATAAGAATAATGAGATATTGAAAAATAACGGATCTGAGCATGATGTGAATGGTATGGAATAAGGGGTGGATACTGTCTTGGGTTCAGCAGTAGCAGTCATTTTTCTCCTTCTTAGTAGCTGATGCAGTGCTGTGCTTTTGACTTTCAGCCTGGGAACAATGCTGATCAGACCGATGTTTTGAGTTGTTGCTAAGTAATATTTACTCTGACCAAGGACTTTGAGTCTCATGCTCTGCCAGGGAGGAGGGGAAGCCAGAAGGAAGCAGAGACAGGACACCTGACCCAAACTAGCCAAAGGGGTATTCCATACCACAACAAGTTATGCCCAGTAGATAAACTGGGGGCATTTACCCAGAATGGCTAGATCGCTGCTTGGGTCGGGCTGGGTGTCGGTCAGCAAGTGGTGAGCAGTTGTATTCTCTTCCCTTATTATTTCCCTTATCATTATTATTATTATTGGTGGTAGCAGTAGTGGTTTTGTGTTATACCTTAGTTACTGGACTGTTCTTATCTCAGACCGTGGGAGTTACATTCTTTTGATTCTCCTCCCTATTCCTCTGGGAGCAGGGGAAGGAAGGGGTGCAGGGGAACGAGCAAGCAGCTGTGTGGTTCTGAGTTACCACCTTGGCTTAAACCACAACAGTAATCAAACGTTAAACATCGGGAAACACACATCGAAGTTATTTCAAGCAACCTACGCAACCATCAGTTAAAAAATATAAAGGCATCTCTTCATCTCTTTCCATTCAGAATTATTTACCACTTCTGCAAACACAGACTGTAGGAAAAACTACTTTAAATTCTGCCTATTATTATGGCACAGCTGCCCTGCACTAACATCCAAAGATACTTGCCTCTACATTTTAGTAAGATAGTTCAGCTCTAACCCCTAATGGCCTGAAGCTGAACAGCCTCCCTAAGCAATTTTAAACCAATGCAGCCTACCAAGTAATCTAAAAAACAATACCCCTTCATCCTTGAATATACATCACTTCTGATTTGAAATAAGCCCACTCCACTGAAGATTTTGGGGTAGGGAAGTACACTACTCTGTCAATCCAAATAAAAAAGGAAATGTAGTCATGACACAGACAAAACTAAGTGTAGACCTATTACACTTAGAGGTGAAGCAAAGGAATCAAACCTTTGGTTGTTTTTTTTTTTAATAAAGTGTATCTGAAAAGTTAATTCTTGAAAATCCTTGTATTGAATGTGGTTGGCTTTTTCTTTTCTATTAGAATCTAGCTATCCCGTGCATCCATTCAGCATGTTGGGATCACAGTGCTTCTGATTCAGAGGAACAAGAAGCACTTACTGAACCAGTGGTACAGAGTCCAAATTAAGTTCAGGCTAAGAATGAGCCTTCTAGCCTCCAATGATCTTATAGTCTGAACAAGGTCTTGAGAGACTTTATAAAGTAGGGTTTTTTTTTAATTTTTTTTTTTTTTTCTGAAATATGAAAAAAAAATTAGGCCTCGGAAAAGAAACTGCATTTGAATAAGTATTTAGTGTTTTCACAACAAAAAAAAGGTGAGGAAAGCACATTTGCAAACACACATGAACTAACAATATGTAAGACGGAGGAAAACACAATGCACAAGAGTAAAGTGAAATTAAGCCAGACATACCTGAGTTGTTGATAGGCGAAAAACAGGGCCAGTTGTGGGCACAGAAAGTCTCTGAGACATGCTGACAGGACCCTGTCCCTGCATGTGTACTTGAGCCTGCATTTGAGCCTGTGCTAGAGCCTGCTGAGGCATCATTACAAGCTGTCCAACATCCATGCGCACCAAGACCATATCTAATGAGAACAAAGTAACAATAACTATACAATAAAGAATAATATATAAAGAACTATAACTACAGAATATAAAGCTTATATATAGCACTGTACATTTTTATTTATACTGTATATTCTTTTTTTATTCTGGTGTAGCATGAGGTGTTATTTCAAGGAAGAAAAGTAGCCCCCACCAGCAGACAAAATAATAATTCAGTTTGGAATTCAAATAACTGTAGTTTATGGATAACAGTGACTAAAAAAAGGTCACTTGAGTGTATAGGCATACTTTTAGCAGTCTACTCAGGGTCAGCAGAATAAAATTGAAAAGGAATATTCATTAGAAGTAAACTATAGCGACAATCCAGTAGCCAAGAATAAAATTTAGTATGAACATACCAGGGACAGTGACACAACAGCTTTACTAAAACAACAGCTTTAGAGGATGTGTACACAGAAACATCAGGCCAACCACATTTCTGAGCATACAGTATTTGAGATCTAGTTAATCGTTGAGCATTAACAGATGAATTTTTGTAGTACCCATCATCAACATATTGGGAGGCACTACCTGTGGTTTAGACATCAAGAAAAAAATATCACCAAACTCAGAGAACCAACACTGCCACTCCTCAGCACAAAATGATACAAGTGCAGGTATTTTAGGAAAACACCAAAGAAATTGTTTAAAATTAGCAGAGTACTTGGCAAGTGTTTTCTAACACTTTTTGGAAGTAAATGATATTTTTTTTTCATATTATTTTCTGGTAACACATTTCACAAATAGAGGCCTTTTACACAACACAGCCAGTGCCATCAAGTTTTGTCTTAAGCTTTCCAGAAAAAAGGAAGACAATAGCTAACTTGGTCCCTAGATTACCTGGAGCTTCACACTTACTCAAGATCACTGCAAAGCATGTCCCTTATTAAGAAACAATTCCCCAGACAGATTATTTAAAAAGAATTTCCAAGTTCATTCCAGAACACACTTTAATAATTTAACCTAGATATGGTACAACAGGTCTATAAACAGGAAAACATCTTGCCTGCAACTACAGGAGAACAAAAAATATAAGAGTGTAAGAAGTCACATTTATTCTGCTGGTAACAATCAGTAGACACTGCTTCTACAACTTATCTCCATGTGCAAAATGCTTCATATATATTTTTTAAGTTTTCAAGGGAAAAAAGGTAAAAGTATACATTCACTTCTAATTAACATTGCAAAGAAAAAACAAAAAACAAACAAACAACAAAAAACAACCACCACCACAAAACACCCCACAAAAAAAAAAACCACCACCACCACACCTCAGTAAAGAGACATGGCTTGCAACATACCACCAGGATAAAGAAATCCGACACTATCATAACAAGAAAAAAAACCTCAAATGTACCCTATACCAAGTCTTTCAGTCTCTAACATAGAAATACAAATACAAATCATGGGATGAACACACGAGTGAACTGCAGCACCAATAAAAGCCCTCACTCGCATAGTCTTAGGTGCTCCCAGGCAACCCTCCCTACTAAAAACACAAACAGGAGGCAAATTTCTGCCACTACAAACTAAAGAATTTTGGAAACCAAGCTTTAAGGTTAAAGGCATAGAGTGCTACAGGAAGGACCACATCCAAAAGCCATGTTCATAACTCTCTAAGCTCAGAGAGCAACTTTTAAAAGAAAAGTTGAAAGAAACCCATAAAACATCTTTTAAAATATAACTTTTAAGGTCCATTAGCCATTTAAGCACCAAACCTCATCTTTTATATTTGCAGAAAAACTCTGTAAGCAGATGATATACTTGGTATATGCCATTCCTAAACCATCCAGACACAAAAATACCAGTACACTGACAACTGGCCAAACAGATATCCCTCCTCTCATTACATTGTAAAACTTATATAGAAATCCTCATAGGATAATGCCTACCCCACATTAAAAACTACACGTTCTATTTCCATTACACAGATTCACAAGCGTGTTAATTTATCTTCCAATTTTCTAAAACAAAAATTAATGGAAAGGACAAATTAATTGCAACACATGCCACAGTTTCAATAAAAGTTGTAGACATAATTACTACTATAGATGCATAAATATTCATGTATTAATGTTATGTTTTAATTTAGTTTGGAGGACTTGAAATTTCTTTTACTGAGCAATACACGCAAATTAGAATCCACTTAAATTATGAGATTATTTTTTCCTGTCAGCCACATAAAGACAAGACACACAACTTATGATTATTATATGCTAAAATAACTTATTGTCAAAAGGTGATTCTAAATTTCTGCTTTAGATAGAAGTTTACATTGTGGGAGTTCCATAATTAATTATAAATGATCCACCAATTTTAAGAGTGAAAACTCAAAAATAACATTGTATTTTCTGAATAACTTCATTTTAGAACATACTATCTTAATGTTTACAAAAAATATAATTGATTTCAAGCTGACTTGTAATAGAATCAAATTCAAATTATAACTTTTAACAGTATTATTTCCATAACATTTAAATCTTGGACCAGATGGCTTTCAAGGCCTACTGTCTCTCTTCTGTTTGAAAATTAAGTAGCAGAACAAAGTATCAACACAAGAAACTGCCACAACTGTATGCAAAGTTATGATACACATTATCATATGCAATTATGATAAACAGATTAACAATGGGAAATCAAAGGCATTAACGTAGTCTGAATAGCAACCTCTTATCTCTTTGAAACCACTGAGCTTTTTACGTTTGGAGCATTAGAATCTGGAGCAGGACTTCCAGAAACTATGGCCAAATGTACTTTGCTTAGAAGTTAGCTTCTACACCATCACGTTTTTGCTACACTTCACTAATAAATATCAAATATTTTAAGAAACATGATGGAAGAAGGTGTTTCAGACTACATCAATGGTTCCACATATTATCATGCTATTCATATTAATAGCAAAAATATACCAAAACCAGTTCAAATGTTAAATCATCTCCTAAATCAAGAAGGCAGAAAGTTACCAGATTTTTGAAACATGAAAATTTAGTACAGGGCCACAGAACCCTTCAGAATTTCAGCTGAAATAATACATAATCAGGAATTACCAGGATGAAGGGATGCTGTTTTGGTTAGTTAACAACCTTTCTGAACTTACATTTTTAGTAATAAAAGTTAAGATATTAAGAGAAGAATAAACAGGATGCAACTGTTACTTCAGAATTGGAAATAAATATAAAAATATAATATAAATATAAAAATATAATTAGTGATGTAAAGACTGCCCAGATGCAGCAGAGAATGACACCATCACACTTAGAATCATAGAATAGTTAGGGTTGGAAAGAACCTTAAGATCATCTAGTTCCAACCCCCCTGCCATGGGCAGGGACACCTCACACTAAACTATGTCACCCAAGGCTCTGTCCAACCTGGCCTTGAACACTGCCAGGGATGGAGCATTCACAACTTCTTTGGGCAACCCATTCCAGTGCTTCACCACCCTAACAGGAAAGAATTTCCTCCTTATATCCAATCTAAACTTCCCCTGTTTAAGTTTTAACCCGTTACCCCTTGTCCTATCACTACAGTCCCTAATGAAAAGTCCCTCCCCAAGATCCCTGTAGGCCCCCTTCAGATACTGGAAGGCTGCTATGAGGTCTCCACACAGCCTTCTCTTCTCCAGGCTGAACAGCCCCAACTTTCTCAGACTGTCTTCATATGGGAGGTGCTCCAGTCCCCTGACTGTCCTCGTGGCCCTTCTCTGGACTTGTTCCAACAGTTCCATGCCCTTTTTATGTTGAGGACACCAGAATTGTACACAGTACTCCAAGTGAGGTCTCATGAGAGCAGAGGGGCAGGATCACCTCCTTCGACCTGCTGGCCACACTCCTTTTGATGCAGCCCAGGATACGGCTGGCTTTCTGGGCTGCGAGCACACACTGCTGGCTCACGTTCATTTTCTCATCGACCAACACCCCCAAGTCCTTCTCCACAGGGCTGCTCTGAATCTTTTCTCTGCCCAGCCTGTAGCTTCAGCAAAGTTAAAAACTTTAAAAATTAAAAGTTTTAGATTAAATTATACACATCAGCCTATATCTTGCCACCTGATTCATAACAAAAGACACTCTCTGAAGAAGAAAAGCTTTTCAAGTCTATCAGAAGTAGAGCAGGAAATAGAATCCTACAAGGCACATATAAAGTTACTCTTTGCTAACACCCCAGATTTTTGTCTGGATCACGACTGCTCACTACTGATGGGAAGGGTTAACCGATGCACAGGAGGGTTAGGGTTAAGCCGGCTGCTTACTACTTACTCATGCTTACTCAACAAATGCGTGCTCAACACTTATCATGCTAGCCGGAACAGAGTGGAAGGATATTCAGTCAACTGATCGGAACTAGCCCAGCTACAGCCGCAGTAAGCACGCTTCAGCGACCTCGAGGTTCAACAGAGATTAGGAAAATCAGAGGGAATAGCGCAGAGACATCGCGAATCCCGACATCTCCCGATCCCCAAAGCGCAAACAGCCCATGCGAGAGAGCGGCTGATGTGGCGAGGGGCGTTCCCACAGTGACGGCGACCACCGCCCTGCCTCTTGCCTTGAAAGAGCCTCTGAAAGGATCAGCGACATGTCGCTGCCTACCAGGTGCAGGGAGAAACAAGCAGGTCTTGTTGCTGACCCTGTTGTCCCAGACTGCTGACCAATATGGTCGCCTCCAGAAAGAGAGCTTGCAGTAAGAAGACTGCAGCAACTCGGACAGAGACCCCATCCCAAACCGTGGCTGTTCAGGTCTCTGGATGCAGGGAGTGCCAGAGCCTGCTGCTGCCGGGGGAGGGAGGACAGCATTCCACCTGCATGAAGTGTGAGCAGGTAAAAGATCTGCTTACCTTGGTGGCAAAACTTAAGGAGGAGGTTGAGACGCTGAGGACCATCAGGGAGTGTGAAAGGGAGATCGACTGGTGGAGTAACTCCCTGGCTTGCCAGTCGGAATGGTTCCAGGGAGATACCCCCCAAAAGGGGATGGACCCCCTGCCCTCTCAGACAGAGGGGGATGGCCCGAGACAGCCCCTGCCCTGTAGCTGTTGCGCAGAGGTAGGGGACCAAAAAGATGACGAGGGTTGGAACCGAGTTCTGGTTCGGTGTCGTGGGAAAACCTCCTCCCTTCTTGCCCTGCTTCCCCAGGTGTCCCTCCGTAATAGGTTTGAGTCCCTGGATCTTGAAGGAGAGGTAGGTGAGGATGTGGTGCAAGGCCAGCCTACAAGGCCACATAGGAAAAGGCAGTCGACTTTGCACCTCAAGACTGCCTCTGATAAGAAAGAAAGAAGGGTCACTGTAGTAGGCGATTCCCTTCTGAGAGGAACAGAGGGCCTGATATGCAGAGTTGACCCTCATCATAGGGAAGTGTGTAGTCCGCCTGGAGCCCAGATCAGGGATATCACCAAGACGCTCCCCAACCGGGTGCACCCAACAGACTACTACCTGCTGCTGGTCTTCCAGACAGGTGAGGGGGAAGCTGCTTCCCACAGTCTGAGGGGGATGAAGAAAGCCCACTGATGAACGGGATGGGTGCCCTGGTGACAGAAGATACAGAGATGGCAGTTACTGTATGCCTTTTTTTTTTCTCTGCCTACCCTCTGCAGGCAGTCCTGAAGAGCCCTGTACCCCTGAGACCTTAGATGAAGTCAGGTCAACGGAGCGGTTTGCCTTAGTCAATGAGGAATGGGTTAGAGATCAGTTGAGCAATCTGGACATCCATAAATCCATGGGTCCAGATGGGATGCACCCGCGGGTGCTGAGGGAACTGGCGGAAGTCATTGCTAGACCACTCTCCATCATATTTACCAAGTCTTGGGAAATGGGAGAGGTGCCTGAGGACTGGAGGAAAGCAAATGTCACTCCAGTCTTCAAAAAGGGCAAGAAGAAGGAGGACCCAGGTAACTATAGACCGGTCAGCCTCACCTCCATCCCTGGGAAACTGTTGGAACACCTTATCCTTGCTGCCATCTTAAGGCATATCAAGTCTAAGAGGGTTATGAGGGGCAGTCAACATGGCTTCACCAAGGGGAAATCATGTTTGACCAATCTCTTGGCCTTTTATGAGGAAATAACACGGTGGATGGATGATGGCAGAGCGGTGGATGTGGTCTACCTTGACTTCAGCAAAGCATGACACAGTCTCCCACAGCATCCTCACAGATAAATTGAGGAAGTGTGGTCTGGATGATCAGGTAGTGAGGTGGACTGTGAACTGGCTGAAGGAGAGAAGCCAGAGAGTTGTAGTCTATGGGGCGGAGTCTAGTTGGAGGCCTGTAACTAGGAGTGCCTCAAGGGTCAGTACTGGGACCAGTATTATTTAATATATTCATCAATGATTTAGATGAGGGAACTGAGTGTACTATCAGCAAGTTTGCTGATGACACTAAGCTGGGAGGAGTGGCTGACACGCCAGAAGGCTGTGCTGCCATCCAGCGAGACCTGGACAGGCTGGAGAGTTGGGCAGGGAATAACTTGATGAAATATAACAAGGGAAAGTGTAGAGTCCTGCATCTGGGCAGGAACAACCCCAGGTTCCAGTATAGGTTGGGAAACGACCTGTTAGAGAGCAGTGTAGGGGAGAGGGACCTGGGGGTCCTAGTGGATGACAGGATGACCATGAGCCAACACTGTGCCCTTGTGGCCAAGAAGGCCAATGGCATCCTGGGGTGTATTAGAAGGGGGGTGGTTAGTAGGTCGAGAGAGGTCCACCTTCCCCTCTACTCTGCCCTGGTGAGACTGCATCTGGAATATTGTGTCCAGTTCTGGGCCCCTCAGTTCAAGAAGGACAGGGAGCTGCTGGAGAGAGTCCAGCGCAGGGCAACGAAGATGATTAGGGGAGTGGAGCATCTCCCTTATGAGGAAAGACTGAGGGAGCTGGGTCTCTATAGTTTGGAGAAGAGGAGACTGAGGGGTGACCTTATTAGTGTATATAAATATATAAAGGGGGAGTGTCACGAGGATGGAGCCAGGCTCTACTCAGTGGCAAACAATGATAGGACAAGGGGTAATGGATACAGACTGCAACACAAGAGGTTCCACTTAAACTTGAGAAGAAACTTCTTCTCAGTGAGGGTGACAGAACACTGGAACAGGCTGCCCAGGGAGGTTGTGGAGTCTCCTTCTCTGGAGACATTCCTGTGTAACATTATCTAGGTGTTCCTGCTCCGGCAGGGGGATTGGACTAGATGATCTTTTGAGGTCCCTTCCAATCTCTAGCATACTGTGATACTGTGATATGGGTGTGTTACATAACCTCATGAATATGTAATAGTTTAGAGGATAAATATGAAGGAGAACAACGTTGAGGTGCGCATGCCTTTGCAGGAGCAATCCCCCATGCACCTCAGCGCTGAATAAAACATACCTACTTTACAACTTTAACTAGTTGTAGAGTCTATCCATGTATCAATTTGGCAAGCCATCCAGAAGATGTCTGTTCGGCTGCAGGATCAGCTGGGGGGTGGACATCCTGGGCGCCCCAGGCTGTATGCCTGGAGGACCTCTACTTCTCGTCCGCTCACTGCGGGGGCAGACAACAACCTGTGCTGGCTGCGGAAAAGGTATGCTTGTAATTTAGAGGGGCCTATAAGTCATACACTTGGCTGGGGCTGCTGGTAAGCCACGCAGAGATGTCTGGTGCACAGCATAGTTCCCCTTGGCAGGTAGGGCTTGCAAGCAGTAGGTTGGGGACTCGTCGACCGATAGAGCACCCGCTAGCGATCCTGAGGGTGGATCAGGTAAGTCCAAGGACCCGTCGGCCAATAGAGCGGCCATAGACCAAGCAAGTCCAGGGTTTCTGCTGCATTCCAGGTTTTGGGAGCCAGGATGGACCTGCTAATGACTGTGTAAGAAGCAGGAGAAGGGTAAGCGGAACCACTGTGTGGAGTGTGTCTGTGGGATCCCATGTGGAGGTGAAAGTGTTTTGTGTGGCTGAGACATGGCATAGCTATGAAGTGAGTGTGGAGTCCTGATCCGCGGTTCCGTGTTCTCTGCGACAAGAGTGGCTGGAGACAAACACAACACAAAACAAATACGTTTCGTCTAAGTGTTTTGTGAGACCAAGACGTGGCATAGCTACAAAGCGTATTTGTCTTGTATTGTATCTATTTGTTTTTCTGTATATGTCTCTCCTTAGTGTTAAAGATTACAGTGTTTAAGCGGTGGGGGAGGAGTAGACGAAAGTAAACTGTGGCTAACTGGGGGGTTAAGAAGACTTCCCTCTCTGCGCCCCAGTGGCTGTATAAGAGAAGGCCTAAAAATGGAACTCTGAACTATAACACATTGTTACAATTCATGTTGTTTTGAGGCAGCAAGGAAAATGGGATGAAATAATGTATGCAGATACGTTTTTCACTTTAAGAAACCACCCAGAGTGACAGACTGAATGTAAAATTAATATAGCTCCACCAGATCCCTTAATTTTGGCTTTGGAAAAGGACAGGGAAAAACTGAAAGTTAAGATGGAGAATGATATTTAAAGTTAAAAAAAAAAAAAACAAACAACAAAACAAACAGTAATCAGGAAGATGGGTAGGAAAATCATGTATCACAATTACCTCCGAGAGGAGCACACCCTATATCTGTCTTATCAGATGCTGATAAGAAGTAGATTGCTGTCACTGGCAACAAGCAGCAGACTCACAGAGTTAAGAAAGGGTTAAACCAGAAGTGCTGCTGCAGAGGCAGGCATCTGCAGCCCCTGCAGAGCAGGGTGAGCAGCTGTGAGAGAGAAAAAAAAAAGGAAAAAGAAGGGGGAAAGGAGGGGAGCTTACTCAACTCCTGTGTTTGAGCATGGGATGGGTGCTGGGGCAGGCAAACAAGTGGGAAGCATTCTATAGACAGGAAAAGCCTCACACTCACAGGCCCTTGTTCTCATGGGGGAGTTCAACCACCCTGACATCTGTTGGAAGGATGGTACAGCCCGGCACAAGCAATCCAGGAAGTTCCTCGATTGTGTGGAAGACAACTTCCTTCTGCAAGTAATAGAGGAGCTGACAAGGAGAGGTGCCATGATTGACCTCTTGCTCACCAACAGGGAAGGGCTAGTTGGAAATGTGACGCTCTAGGGCAGCCTTGGATGCAGACATCACGAGATGGTCAAATTTGAGATCCTCAGGACAGAGAAGAGCGTGCAGCAAGCTCACTGCCCTGGACTTCAAAAGAGCAGACTTTGGCCTCTTCAGGAACCTGCTTAGGAAGGTTCCATGGGACATAACCCTAGAGGGCAGGGGGGCCCAAGCCTCATGGTTGATATTCAAGGATCACCTGCTGCAAGCTCAGGAGTGTTGCATCCAAACTAGAAAGAAATTCAGCAGGAGGGCCAGGAGACCTCCTTGGATGGATAAGGAGCTCCTGAGGAAAATTCATTTGAAAAAAGAGGCTTATAATAAGTGGAAGCAAGGACAGGTGGCACGGGAAGAGTACAGGGATGTTGTCCGAGAAGCCAGGGACCAGGTTAGGAAAGCTAAGGCCCAGTTAGAATTGAACTTGGCTAGGGGTATTAAGGATAACAGGAAGGGATTCTACAGGTACATAGCAAATAAAAAACAGACTAGGGAGAATGTAGGCACCCTCAGGAAGCTCTCAGGAGAACTGGCTACACAGGATTTGGAAAAGGCTGAGGTTCTGAATGAAGTCTTTGCCTCTGTCTTCACAGGCAAATGCTCTGACCACACCACCCAAGTCCTGGAAGGCAGACGCAGGGACTGTGAGAATGAAGACCTTGAGCCCACTGTAGGAGAAGATCTGGTTCGAGACCATCTTAAAAATCTGAATGTGCACAAGTCCATGGGACCTGATGAAATCCATCAGCGGGTCCTGAAGGAGCTGGCAAATGCAGTTGTGAAGCCGCTGGCCATAATAGTTGAGAAATCATGGCAGTCAGGTGAAGTTCCCGATGACTGGAAAAAGGGAAATATAACCCCCATTTTCAAGAAGGGGAAAATGGATGACCCGGGGAATTACAGACCAGTCAGTCTCACCTCTGTGCCTGGCAAAATCTTGGAGCAGATACCCCTGGAAGGCATGCTAAGGCACATGAAAAACAACAAGGTTCTTGGTGACAGCCAGCATGGCTTCACTAAGGGGAAATCCTGCCTGACCAATTTGGTGGCCTTCTATGACGGGGTTACAGAACTGATGGACAGGGGTAGAGCAGTTGATGTCATCTACCTGGACTTGTGTAAAGCATTCGACACTGTCCCACACGACATCCTTGTCTCTAAATTGGAGCGACATCAATTTGATGGATGGACCACTCGGTGGATAAAGAAATGGCTGGATGGCTGCACACAAAGAGTTCTGGTCAATGGCTCAGTGTCCGGCTGGAGACCAGTAATGAGCGGTGTCCCTCAGGGATTGGTGTTGGGACCGGTCTTGTTTAACATCTTCATCGCTGACATGGACAGGGGGATTGAGTGTGCCCTCAGCAAGTTTGCTGATGACACCAAGCTGTGTGGTTCGGTTGATACCCTGGGGGGAAGGAATGCCATCCAGAGGGACCTCGACACACTTGTGAGGTGGGCTGATGCAAACCTCATGAAGTTTAACCGTAACAAGTGCAAGGTCATACACCTGGGTCGGAGCAATCCCAGGCACAGCTACAGGTTGGGCAAAGAAGAGATTCAGGGCAGCCCTGCAGAGAAGGACTTGGGGGTGCTGGTTGATGAGAAAATGAACATGGGCCAGCAGTGTGCACTTGCAGCCCAGAAAGCCAACGTTATCTTGGGCTGCATCAAAAGGAGTGTGGCCAGCAGGTCGAAGGAGGTGATCCTGCCCCTCTACTCTGCTCTTGTGAGACCTCACCTGGAGTATTGTGTGCAGTTCTGGTGTCCTCAACATAAAAAGAACATGGAACTGTTGGAACAAGTCCAGAGAAGAGCCACAAGGATGGTCAGGGGACTGGAGCACCTCCCATATGAAGACAGGCTGAGGAAGTTGGGGCTGTTCAGCCTGGAGAAGAGAAGGCTGTGTGGAGACCTCATAGCAGCCTTCCAGTATCTGAAGGGGGCCTACAGGGATCCTGGGGAAGGACTTTTCATTAGGGACTGTAGTGACAGGACAAGGGGTAACGGGTTAAAACTTAAACAGGGGAAGTTTAGATTGGATATAAGGAGGAAATTCTTTCCTGTTAGGGTGGTGAAGCACTGGAATGGGTTGCCCAGGGAGGTTGTGAATGCTCCATCCCTGGCAGTGTTCAAGACCAGGTTGGACAAGGCCTTGGGTGATATGGTTTAGTGTGAGGTGTCCCTGCCCATGGCAGGGGGGTTGGAACTAGATGATCTTAAGGTCCTTTCCAACCCTAACTATTCTATGATTCTGTGTTGACAGATGGGACCGAGGTGTCATTGAATAAATGTGGATTGGAGTGAAGGAGGAAGCATGGAGAGCATATAGGAATCGGGGACAGGTAGCAAAGAAAAAGCTGGGCCATGCTATAGCCACGACTACGGTGGTTGCTTTGAAACTGGTGGAAGGAAGAATGTCAGGCAGAGGTGGGGGAGTGGGCTCTTCTGTGGCACCAGATCAGTGTGCATGCTATGGGGAGTTTGGACACTGGAAGTGAGACTGCCCTGGGGGGGAGTGCCATGGGGTGGCTCCAGTGACTGAACTGGAACTAGACTGACAGGGACCAGGGGAATCTTCCCTAGCAGATCCACTGGTTATAATGAAGCTAGGGGACAAAGAAAAGGAAGTGAAATTTTTAGTTGATACGGGCACAACGTATTCAGTTTTAAACAAAGCTTTAATGCCTTTGGGGGATGATTATATTATGGTAAAAGGGGTGACTGGCCAAAATGAAAAGGCTTATTTTTGTAAACCATTGAAATATCAATTGGAAAAGCAATGGGGCATTCATAAATTCTTATGTATGCCTAACTCCTCAAAAGCTCTCCTAGGGAGAGACTTACTGGAACATTTGGGAGCAACTATTACTTTCCAAGGAGGCAAGATCGCTTTAGAAGTAAATGACCAACAGTACATAGAGACATTTAGTTTTGATCACTAATCACGTTGAGGAAGAAGTCCAGGAAGA
Organism: Pezoporus flaviventris; assembly: GCF_033815535.1. Lineage (NCBI taxonomy): Eukaryota > Metazoa > Chordata > Aves > Psittaciformes > Psittacidae > Pezoporus > Pezoporus flaviventris. The sequence continues at coordinate 324,661 of NW_026892625.1, forward strand.
TATACTGGATCAGGTATTCCCAGGAGTATGGGCCACAAATGTACCTGGAAAAGCCAAAAATGCACCCCCAATACAGATTAAGCTCAAGGAGGGAAAACAGCCAGTCAGGATTAAACAATACCCCCTGAAAAAGGAAGATAGGGAAGGAACTTGCCCAATAATTGAAAATTTCCTACAGCTAGGACTGCTAAAAGAGTGCCAATCCGATTTTAACACCCCTATTTTACCTGTTTGTAAACCTGATGGGTCATACCGGGTGGTACAGGATTTACGGGCTGTTAACAAAATAACCGAGGACCTTTATCCTATAGTAGCAAGTCCATAGACTTTGCTAACATGCTTAACACCAGAGCTAACTTGGTTTACCGTTCTAGATTTGAAGGATGCTTTCTTTTGCCTCCCTCTCCACGAAGCCAGCCAAAATAACTTACCGTGGCTGCTGCTCTCACCCTAGGACAGAACAAGTAACTCGCCACACAACAGTCGCAATTACATTGCATTAGCAACCGCCCGTCCCCTACCAATTACACCCTCATTAACGGCAGCCTGTTTGTCACACATAGTGCCTCAAACAGGTGCCTCTTCTTTTGTTTCCATCGCGTCGAGCAAACAACTCTGGGGGATAAAAACGTAAAATCAACCTCGGGAAAAAAAAAAAAAAAGAGAGAGAGAAAGAGAAAAGATTATCCCGATTCCCGATGCGATTCACTTACCGGGCGGTATGGTGAAACCGGGGGGCAGCTGGATGGTGGTCTGCTGTGGCGACCTCACGATCAGCTGCGGGGCCACGATCCTGGAGGCAGCGCCCAGCGCCAGACGGGGTGATAGGGCCTGGGGGGCGGTTGAAGGGGCAGCGCTCACCTTGGCAGCGCTAACCGCTAGCTTGGGAGCGGCGGGGCCCGGCGGGGTGCAGTTGGCAGTCGAGCCCTGCCCCGGTGGGGTGGCAGGCGCAGGGCTAGCGGAGGTACCGAGTGCGTTTACAGCGGAGAGCGGGCCGTGCGCAGGCTTGGTCTGTGCCGTAGCGGCATCGGCTCTGCCGTGAATGCTGGCTAATGGGACTGCCGCCAGCTGGCCCCAGGCGCCCTCCCCGTTGAGCGCCGCCTTGACGGGGAGTGACGTGGTGGCGGCGGCAGAAGCATTCTCCGCAGCTCCCTCCGGCCCGCCGCCCTCTGCCGAGGTCCCGCTACCCTCCGCGGCCTCATTGCGCTGCAGGGGCAGTACCGCGCTGTTGGCGCCGGGCGGATTGCCGCTGGGGCTCCCCGTGTCCCGGGCAGCAGCGCCAACAGCCACGTGGTTGTTCACAGACTGAGCAGGGACGCTGGCAGGCGGGGGAGCAGCGGGCTGTGGCGGTGCAAGGGCGGCGAGCGCGCCGGGGTTGTCGCCGCCGCTGCCGAGAGTCGCTCCATGTGATTGCTGCACACTACTACTGTTTACACTCGCTCCCCTCCCTGCCACCGCCACTGCCGCCGCCGGGGGGAATGGGAGCTGTCCCTGAACAGGGGCTCGGCTCTCCGCGACTCCGGGGCATCCCACCGCCGCCTCCTCCTCCTCCTCCTCCTCCGCTCCGGGAGTGGAAGGAGGCACGGGATGTCCTTGCTGCTGCTGAACGGGGCTGCTGCTCCCTACTAGGCTCCCCTGGTGCTGCTGCTGTTGGGACGGGGCGAAGGTCCTGGGCTGGGGCGCCTCGACGGAATTTTTTCCTCCTATCAGCTGCGATTCTAAAGAGCCCACCAGATCACTGACCACCTTCTCATCCACCTCCTCAGTGAAGAGCAGCATCTCTTCCAGGGGATCCGAGGAGCCCGTCGCCATCTTGCGTAGAGCTGAAAACCGGCCACACACCACGCAAGCGCACTAACCTCTACCGCACGCGAGGCATACTGGGGGGAGGCAGCTTCCTCTTCTTCCCGCCCCTCCTCTCTCCCCTTTTCGCGGCACGATGAAATCTGTATATTTCCTAAGGAGTGGCTATGGGAGGAAAAGAGCCGATGGGCGTCAGCGAAAGTATAGTCGGCTTTACCTTGGTCGCTGTGGGAAGCGACAGTATGTCTGGGCAAGTGCCTCAGCGACGCGGATGGGTGGTGTGTATCTGTAGGAACTTCTGGCAGGAAGGTTTGAGGCTTGGAGGAGACCTGCCGCCCTGGTGGAGAGGGGTGTGAGTTTGTACGTTAGAAATTGAAATGTCACGCACTCGTATAATCTTTTGGTAGAGAAGCTGTCATAATTATGTTCTTTGCCTTCACTTCATACCTTGTGAGGATGGTTGCAGCAAGGATAATTTTCTTCACGCTTAGGAAGAACTAAAAGCATGCATGTAGTCAGCTGTAGGGGCTCAGGTGCCTGAAACAAGCTCCTTCAAAAGCGGTAACTGCATGGGCTGTTGAAGCTGTTTGAAATCCTTAAGAGCACACAGAGTACGTTCAATGCTAATTTCACCTAGACAAGAATGGTTGCATACAATTTCTAATGCAGATGCTATTAACAGAAGACTTGTAAACCAAAAAAAAAGATTCTTTACATCATCACAGCAGTTGTTCTGGTCTACTGTATTCCCTCAGCATCCCCACAAGAAATTTGAGGTAATTTTGATACTAGCACTTTTGCTACTGCACTCCTATATACCCTTTTCCCATCAGTTTGCCTCATGCGTTCAGAAAAACCATTTGAGAGAAAGATGGTGGTACTAAATCATAATTACTTTGACTAATGACGAATCAGTTTCTTTGTTAGGACAAAATGATTGAGACAAATACCCATTTTACATATCAATCCTGTTACAGTAATACAAAACTACTACTACTCTCCTGGGTTCAGCAGTAGCAGTCGCTTTTCTCCTTAGTAACTGGTGCAGTGCTGTGTTTTAAGCTTTAGTCTGAGAACAATGCTAATAACACACCAATGTTTTTAGTTGTTGCTAAGTAATGTTTACTCTGACCAAGGACTTTTTAAGTCTCATGCTCTGCCAGGGAGGAGGGGAAGCCAGGAGGAAGCAGAGATGGGACACCTGACCCAAACTAGCCAAAGGGGTATTCCATACCACAGCACATCATGCCTGGTATATAAACTGGGGGGAGTTACCCAGAAGGTGGAGACTGCTGCTTGGGTCAGGCTGAGTATCGATTGGTGGGTGGTAAGCAATTGTATTCTCTTCCGTTGTTATTTCCCTTATCATTATTATTATTGGTGGTAGCAGTACTGGTTTTGTATTATACCTTAGTTACTGGAGTGTTCTGATTTCAACCTGTGGGAGTTACATTCTTTCGGTTCTCCTCCCCATCCCTCTGGGAGTGGGGGGAGGAAGAAGGGGTGAGTGAGCAAGCGGGTGTATGGTTCCGAGTTACCAGCTGGGCTTAAACCATGACAAGCGCTGCTAAGGGAAATAACAAGTAAAGATAATACAAAACTAAAAAAAGAAGGGGATAAAACCCCAATAAACAAAAAAAAACAAAAACAAAAAGCAACACACCCCCCCCAAAAAAAAAAAAACACACACACACAGAAGGAAATTTTATTGCTATGTGACTTTAGAAGATAAAAAGTAATTTTCCCACCAGAGGGAGAAAATGGGAAGTCACAATTTCTACAACATATTGCAAAACCTAAAAAAATTACCTACTTTAATTAGTTTTAAATTATACTTGTGGGTGGGTCATTTCTAAAACATTAATTCATATTTCTTCCCACTCACCTCCTCTTAATTGAGCCATTTTGTGTATATAAACACACAGAATAATGAAGTATAATAGAATAATTTAATAAAACATTTATACTGATTCACATTGGACTCTAAGTCAAGAAATTATGACATACATAATGTATGTAAACTTGTTGCTGAAGCTGGCTTTGGGCTTGTGCTTCTGTGTAGGGAATGAGACTTTTAGTATAGAATCTTGATGAACTTTTGTATCCATTCCTTTATTATAAAAATATTTTTAAATATTTACATGCTCATAGTAATTCCTATAACATGTAACTCAAATCATGGCTTACAAAAGTTTAAAGGTATGTCCATTACAATCTCCACACCTGGTCTCCATATGGTTTAACACTGCAATGAATTCCTCCCCTTGCCCCTAGGTGTGCACCTGCTCCAAGTGGTGCTCCAGCATGACCTCATGCAGAGCTACTGATGCTTCAAGGTGTACCTTCTCCAGCATGGACTCCATCCTTGAGCCACATCCCTTCAGAGGTATACCTGCTGCAGCTCAGACATAACAATGGCCATAGATGCTTTGAGATGTGTACTTGCTCTGGCATGGACTCATCTACAGCCACAGGTGTTTCAGGGTATCCTGCTCCCATGTGGACTCATCCATAGGTCATGCAGTCCCTTTGACTAGAGTTCACACTGGAGTTCCAGCCTGTCCAGTAGTACAGCAGCACAGAAACAGCAGCAATGCCCTGGCCATCTGCCAGCCCAGGGTACTGCCACTGCTGTTATCAAAATGCTCCCAGGCACAGCAGTCAGATGATAAGCAGGACAGCAAGCAGTGAAAGCAAAAACCAGTAACTAATGAGCATGACACTAATATACAGTAAGGCAAGCAAGCCCCATGGCAAACACAGCACCCTGTCAATTAACAGCTAAACAACAAACACAGCTATAAATTCCATCTAGCACATCCCCATCATATCTGTCATTATCTCAAACCCTTCGTGCATTATGTTGGGCACCAAAAAAGGACTGTCATGGTGTAATCCCACCTGGCAACTAAGCACTAAGCACCACATAGCCACTCACTCACCCTCCCACCCCCCAGTAGGATGGGGGAGAGGATTGGTAGGGTAGAAGTGAGAAAACTGATGGGTTGAGATAAAGACAGTTTAATAGGTAAAGCAAAAGCTGAACATGTAAACAAAGTGAAGCAAGGAATTCATTCAGCATTTCCCATCTGCAGGCAAGTGTTCATCCATCTCCAGGAAAGCAGGGCTCCATCACATGTTAAGGGTTACTGAGAAAAACAAAATACCATCACTGCAAATGACTGACACTGACATACACACCCCCTTCCTTCTTTTTCCCCCAGCTTTATATACTGAGCATGACATCACATGGCATAGAATATCCCTTGGGTCAGTTGCAGTCAACTGTCCCAGCTGCATCCCCTCCCAACTCCTTATTCACACCCAGCCTGCTCACTGGTGGGGTGGGGAGCAGAAAAGACCTTGACTCTGTGTAAGTTGCTCAGCAGTAACTAAAACATCTCTGTATTACCAATGCCATTTCACCAAATCCAAAACACAGCCCCATACCAGCTCCTGTGAAAAACATTAACTCTATCCCAGAAAAAAACAGGACACCTCTAAAGGAGTGAAAGAACTTAAGAAGGAGCATTATTTGCCTAGTTAAACTACATGGGTTTCTTTCAAATACACACTTTCAGTGGCTTCAAATATACAATTTAAGTATCTTAATGTCATGGTTTAAGTCCAGCCGGCAACCCAGAACCACGCAACCGCTCGCTCGCTCACTCCCTCCCTCCCCCAGAGGGACGGGGAGGAGAATAGAAAGAATGTAACTACCACGGGTTGAGATAAGAACAGTCCAGTAACTAAGGTATAACACAAAACCACTACTGCTACCACCAATAATAATAATGATAAGGGAAATAACAAGGGAAGAGAATACAAATGCTCATCACCCGCCAACAGATACCCAACCAGACCCAAGCAGTGATCTCACCCTTCCGGGTAACTGCCCCCAGTTTATATACCAGGCATGATGTGCTGTGGTATGGAATACCTCTTTGGCTAGTTTGGGTCAGGTGTCCTGTCTCTGCTTCCTCCTGGCTTCCCCTCCTCCCTGGCAGAGCATGAGACTCAGAAAGTCCTTGGTCAGAGTAAACATTACTGAGCAGCAACTAAAAACATGGGTGTTATCAGTGCTGTTCCCTGGCTGAAAGTCAAAAGCACAGCACTGCACCAGCTACCAAGAAGGAGAAAAATGACTGCAACTGCTGAACCCAGGACACTTAAGTTTACATTTAATATTAAAATGGTACCTACCAGGTTTAGATAAGGCTTTGAGGTAACTTCTTAAAATGAATTCAAGGAAGTCTTTACATATAAAATTGAAATTCACTTTATGCTATAAAAATATTCTTTCAACTGCTGATTTTAAGCATGAATTAAAAACCGTAAGTTCCACAAACTGGAGAGCACCAAGAAGGCTAAAGTATCCAAAGGGTATTCTAGAAACGTGTCTAAATTTAGTTTCATGTACTTCAGTTGCAAGTAACTTTTATATATATATATACATATCTTATAGAAATTTAGGAGCTTTTGTTTTGAAGTTAATCATCATTGCAAATATTTGACTGCACTCACCTAGACAGGACTTGATGTAAAGCTTTATTTTCTGCTGAGTTACAAATATTGATTTTCAACAGTGGACTCCCACAGACTTGACATGGTCATGTATATCCAGTAATTAACTGCACAACTTTGTTCAAAAAATCTTTCAGTTCGTCCAGGACATGCTAGAAGCACATCACAGCAAAGCTCCCCGAGTACACAATTTCTCCATGACTTTACAGTCAGTTGATCTTGGGCATAAAGTCTCTGTAAATCTAATACAGCTCCTATTTAGAAACCTGCAGGCTCTTCCAGAAAAATCTGGCTTGTTATTGTGCTTCAAAGCCCTATTCTGAGCAAAATACTTGCTGAATCTTTGCAACATGAGTGCCCAGTTGCTGTAACAAAAACTATTAAGTGCCCTTTTCCAGAAGTTAAGCTTGTTGCATGCAATTTTCTAGGCTGTAAATATACAAAGGGCACCCAAGGCAGTACGCTTTAACAGGCAAAGCCTCCAACAGGAGGCCCCATTTGTGATTTTTATTTAAGGTGAATGACCTAAAAATAATCTCAAAATCATTATTTTCTGTGTGTTTACTTGTACTAAAACAATATTTTTTCAGGATTAATTCCACACTTTAGTCAAGATTCCATCAACAGTTGCATTGCTTAGTGCTGCTTGGCAAGATCCCACTATCTCAAAACTGCCAACCAAGTAAAACAGAATCCCCCCTGAAATGCAAACTAAATAGTTACCGACATCAAAACTTTTGCATCTCTTCACATAACTGGATTCTAAATGGCTTATCAATGATCAGAAGAATATAGCATTCATAGAATCATAGAATAGTTAGGGTTGGAAAGAACCTTAAGATCATCTAGTTCCAACCCCCCTGCCATGGGCAGGGACAAATTACACTAAATCATATCACCCAAGGCCTCGTCCAACCTGGCCTTGAACACTGCCAGGGATGGAGCATTCACAACCTCCCTGGCCAACCCATTCCAGTGCCTCACAACCCTAACAGGAAAGAATTTCCTCCTTATATCCAATCTAAACTTCCCCTGTTTAAGTTTTAAACTGTTACCCCTTGTCCTATCACTACAGTCTCTAATGAAGAGTCCCTCCCCAGCATCCCTATAGGCCCCCTTCAGATACTGGAAGGCTGCTATGAGGTCTCCACGCAGCCTTCTCTTCTCCAGGCTGAACAACCCCAACTTCCTCAGCCTGTCTTCATACAGGAGGTGCTCCAGTCCCCTGACCATCCTCATGGCCCTTCTCTGGACTTGTTCCAACAGTTCCATGTCCTTTTTATGTTGAGGACACCAGAACTGCACACAATACTCCAGGTGAGGTCTCACAAGAGCAGAGTAGAGGGGCAGGATCACCTCCTTCGACCTACTGGTCACACTCCTTTTGATGCAGCCCAGGATAAGGTTGGCTTTCTGGGCTGCAAGCGCACACTGCTGGCCCATGTTCATTTTCTCATCAACCAACACCCCCAAGTCCTTCTCCACAGGGCTGCCCTGAATCTCTTCTCTGCCCAACCTGTAGCTGTGCCTGGGATTGCTCCGACCCAGGTGTATGACCTTGCACTTGTTACGGTTAAACTTCATGAGGTTTGCATCAGCCCACCTCACAAGTGTGTCGAGGTCCCTCTGGATGGCATTCCTTCCCCCCAGGGTATCAACCGAACCACACAGCTTGGTGTCATCAGCAAACTTGCTGAGGGCACACTCAATCCCCCTGTCCATGTTAGCGATGAAGATGTTAAACAAGACTGGTCCCAACACCAATCCCTGAGGGACACCACTCATTACTGATCTCCAGCAGGACATTGAGCCATTGACCAGAAATCTTTGTGTGCAGCCATCCAGCCAGTTCTTTATCCACCGAGTGGTCCATCCATCAAATTGATGTCGCTCCAATTTAGAGACAAGGATGTCGTGTGGGACAGTGTCGAATGCTTTACACAAGTCCAGGTAGATGACATCAACTGCTCTACCCCTGTCCATCAGTTCTGTAGCCCCATCATAGAAGGCCACCAAATTGGTCAGGTAGGATTTCCCCTTAGTGAAGCCATGCTGGCTGTCACCAAGAACCTTGTTGTTTTTCATGTGCCTTAGCATGCGTTCCAGGAGAATCTGCTCCAGGATTTTGCCAGGTACAGAGGTGAGACTGACTGGTCTGTAATTCCCCGGGTCATCCATTTTCCCCTTCTTGAAAATGGGGGTTATATTTCCCTTTTTCCAGTCATCGGGAACTTCACCTGACTGCCATGATCGCTCGAATATGATGGCCAACGGCTTCACAACTTCATTCGCCAGCTCCTTCAGGACCCACGGACTTGTGCACGTTCAGATTTTTAAGATGGTCTTGAACCAGTTCCTCTCCTACAGGGGGCGCAAGGTCTTCATTCTCACAGTCCCTGCGTCTGCCTTCCAGGACTTGGGTAGTTTGGTCAGAGCCTTTGCCATTGAAGACCAAGGCAAAGAATTCATTCAGAACCTCAGCCTTCTCCAAATCCTGTGTAGCCAGTTCTCCTGAGAGCTTCCTGAGGGTGCCTACATTCTCCCTAGTCTGTTTTTTATTTGCTATGTACTTGTAGAATCCCTTCCTGTTATCTTTAATACCTCTAGCTAAGTTTAATTCTAACTGGGCCTTAGATAGGCGGCTTAGGCCTCTGTGAAAAAAAAAGAAAAAAAAAAAGCCAAGTCTCCCAACCTACTTCCACATCCCCGGGTGCTCACAGATTACGGACCAGGGTGAGGTTTCCAAGGTGCGAGCTATAATACCTGACACACCGGCCCGGGGAGAAAGAGCCGCAGGGACACGGCCCTAGTCCAATACACCAGTCACCAACCAGGCATATAAAACACGATAAAGCACAGCCAAACCCAATCACCATGAAAATCATACCCTAAACGCAGAAAGAAAACACGCCAGAAACTCACGACTGTGAAGCCCAAATGACCACGCCTTCCCCTCAGTGCCGTGCCGTGGCGCGGCGTGGCCCCGCCCCGGCCGGCTGCTCTCGCGAGATCATTTCCGCTCCCGGCATCCATTTCACGGCTGGAGTGGAGGGGGTGGCTTTGAAAGAACATGAGAGTGGTTGCCATGTTGGGATTTTAGGGTACTTTCGTTGCGAGGTATGTTGAAGGAGTCTGCGCAGAGAAAGTCGTCGCTGGGAGTTCGGCGGAAGGAAGGTTGGATTCTAAGCGGGAGGAGTAGAACGCCTACTACGATTCTGAGGCGGGCTTGCTTAGTTGTTTGTGCTGGGTTTCAAAAGGAAGAGATCCTGTTCCTAACCGAGAAGCCAGTACCATGAGCGGGGGGGCGCCCTACATCGGGAGCAAAATAAGCCTTATTTCTAAGGCTGAGATCCGCTACGAAGGGATCTTGTACACTATCGACACCGAAAACTCCACTGTGGCGTTGGCTAAGGGTAAGGACCTGGCGGACCAGCAATGTCTCAGGGAGGGAAGTGGGACCGCTGGGGGCCCGTCGGAGATCGAGCAAGAACTTGAAATTGCGGTGAAGTAGTCCGTGGTGTTGTGCTCATGGGGGTCCTGTAGGTTGCGAGGGCCTACCAATAGCTGCGAGTCTTGGCAGATCTTTGGTAAGAGCCCACGTACTTTCAGCCGGAGGCGCGTCTTCCCGCCATCTTTCCCCGAAGGAGTGTCTGCCGTGGGGTTGAGGCGACCTGCCACGCTTCCCGGCAGAGGTGGAAGTGAGTGAAGGGTTAGGAGTGGTGGCGAGACAGTGCTGCGGAGGCCCATACTCCTGCGGCGCGGGCTGCTCCCCTGGTTTTGGGGGTGGGGTGCGTGTGTGGTATAAAAGGCTTAGAGTGGCCGCCGTGGTACAGTCGCGAAAGGGAGCCAAGAGCATTACCTAGTTAGGGGCTGCTCATAGGATGTTTGCGTAGAGTAAGAATGATGCCCTTCGCGGTGGAAGTGGTCCAGAGTTAGTGTGTGAGCGGGAGTAGGGGGAAGCTGGAAATAGGAGTCATTTGTATCGTAAGAGTTTTAGACCTGCAGGATACGGGGCCGCATATGACTGAACTCATGCATCCTGGGCTAGGAGATAACTGGGGTCTAAAGGGGTTCCTGTAAGTGCTAGGGTATCAACAAAGAAGGCTGATTGTGAGCTCTTAATTTCGGAGGTAGCTGTATGGCATTGTATAAATCGAAGTTGGGTACAGATGCTGGCATGAGAATGTATTGTCCAGAGAATATGTGTGTGTAAGCTGCTCGCTCACTCCCCCCCTCTTCCTCCCCCCACTCCTGGAGGGATGGGGAGGAGAAATAATCTAACTCCCATAGGTTGAGGTAAGAACAGCTCAGTAACTAAGGTGTAATACAAAAGTACTGCTACTACCACCAATAATAATAATAAGGGAAACAACAAGGGGAGAGAATATAAAAGTAAAAGGGGAAAAGGAAAAGAAACAAACACAAGTGATGCCCAATAAAATTGCTCACCACCTGCCAACCGATACTCAGCCCTACCCGAGCAGCGATCTGGGCCTTCTGGGTGGCTCCCCCTAGTTTATGTACTGGGCATGACGTGCTGTGGTATGGAATACCCCTTTGGCTAGTTTGGGTCAGTTGTCCTGTCTGCTTCCTCTCAGCTTCCCTTCCTTCCTGGCAGAGCATGAGATTGAAAAAGTCCTTGATCGGAGTAAACATTACTTGGCAACAACTAAAAACATCGGTGTGCTATCAGCACTGTTACCAGACTGAAGTAAAAAACTCAGCACTGCACCAGTTACTAGGAAGGAGGAAAATAACTGCTACAGTTGGACCCAGGACAGTATGTATAAGAAAGTTAGGAAGATATGTCTACAGAAAAGAGATTCAGACTGGCAAGTAAGAAAAGAGAAGAGGATCTTTGAAACAGGGCATTGAAGAACTTTGCTGTTTCTTGTGCATGATAATGTGCACTCAGTGCAAGTGTATTAGCCATGGCAGTGATTGTGTAATATTGAAGTAAAAAATTAAGTCAGAACTTTTAATAACTTTAATAATAGATTTTGCATAACTCAATGGTATTTTACTTTACACTTGACTCTGTAAAGTCTCTCTAAGTAATCTAAATGCATATATGTAAGCAGAGAGTTTATCTAGCCATTAGGAAAAGGGGAAAATTGCTCATTGTGTATACTAAATATTTGGGACTGAGAGTATTCTGAACCTCAGTTCCTGTTTGGTATGATAAATTTAGCAGTTCACCATAATGATAATGTATTTTACATAATAGGTGTTTATAATAGTTGGGCTGTGGAGTTGATACTGTCAGGCAGTTTGTTAGCTTTCATCTTGCTTTGGCCTTTGTGGTAGTTCTTGTTTGTGTGCCTTGTCACCGTAAGGCTCTCTTTTTCCCCTTCTCCCTACCAACAAGTATTATTTAAGAAATCAATTGCTTTGGTCTGTAAATTCTTACATTCAAAATGCTCTGAAACACCTTATAGTTGGCTTGGTCCTAGGCTTGCATAGTTAATTTGTGGGACATTTAGCTTTTGTGATATGTTTCTTACTTCTAAAGTTGCCTTTTGGTTAAATTATCTTGCTGGTATTATCTGTTTAAAAACCACAGCTAGTATTTATATGAGAAAAAAAACAGAGCACTGTTAGAAATTCCAGTTGAATCCTGTGATTGTGAAGCTTTTTACAAAAGCACTTAGAAGAATCTCATCCTCAAGGAACTTGCAATAGCCTTGCCTTAAATTGGACAGTTTTTCTGCTGACCAAGCTGATTTTGCATGACTTCTCAAGAGTGGTTAAGTCATATTATGGCATATCTACTGAAGTGTACATATGTAAGATAGATCAAACTGCAGTTCCAAATCTGATCATCTCTCTTCCTATAGCTCTCATCAGAAATGTAAGTCTTAACCATTAAATCTGCTTTAATAAAACTTGGCTGAGTTAGCTGAAGAAAGTTTTGTAATATAGTGTCATGATCCAGAAGAGAATGAACCAGTATTTCTGGGTCACCTGGAACCAAAAATATTGAGATTAATCTGGAAGCTGATAACGACCAGATCAGACTGTAAAACAGTTCACTGTGCTCATGAACAAAATGCTCAACACTAGGGTATTGAAGGTTCTGAATAAATGAAGGTTTAGATCACATGAGTGTAGTATGATAGCTTATATGTAAGATGGCAAGTGTGGTTCATTATGGTCAGGTCCTTATGTGAAAAAAACAGATCTTCCTTTTGAACTGTCTGTAGCTGTGAATATATTGATGAGATAAGTTATCTCTTCCTGTGGTGAGTCCAGAAGTCATACCAGAACTGTTTACCATGGATTTTTACCACAAATGTCAAACTGCCAGAAAGAGACAAGAAAAAGCCCCAAAAGATGACTCGGCTTTTTCATTTGCTCTGCTAGGTAGCTGGCTTGAGTGCAGGGTGTTTTATCATTATTTATTTCCTAACTTAAATTTTTTGACGTAAAGTTCAAAAGTAGAGGTAGAATCTGTTCTTGAATAACTACAGATTTGCCTAACAATAGGACTTGTGTGGGCTAAACTGAAGTCTGAGTTTAATCTCAAAGTTGTACATATGGAATTGCTTCATTTAGCTTAAATCTTCAGGGGTTTTAGACAAAAATATTTTTTTGGTTGCTAACAGGGTACTGATTGTAGTCTTTGCCTACTGAGGGGCAATCTCCTATAGTTCTCTAATCAGCATTTTATTTATGAAGCTGTGATCCTTTTACTAGCAGAAGTTATGGCCTCTCTTGCAAATTAGAGGAAGACAGCAACTGTTTAAATAACAGCATTTTTGTCCTAAGCTGGAGTCTGATAAGGGAAAGCAGCACAGTCTTTCACAAAGTGTTAAAGTGTGTTACTTAAATAACAGGGAGAACTCCTATCTCTATCAGATTACAAATGTTAAGCAAGTTACACAAGTATTTGAGGTTTTTATATTTTATTGGTGTATTGGGTCAGAAAAGGCTTTGTTCTCTGACACCAGCAGGGAATCTGTAGGCATGTGGGTATAAGAAACAAAATTATTTCCTGTCTCTTTGGTATAATGCATCAGTTTTCACTTACCACCATTGAGACTTACATTTGGAACCATTGTCGTTAATAATAGATATTAACGAAATCACTTTCAGTAACTTTAGTAGTTAAATTTCTGGCATTTTTAACCATCCATGATAGTGTTTTCCATAGTTTAAAGGACACATGAGAGAAAACTTCCCTTTCTTTTAGACTTTTATGCAAAATTAATTGGCTAAAGGGCTTGGAAATGTAGGCAAAGAAAGCTAAATTCTTGTAGAGACTTGAAGTGTTTCTTATAGTTCAGGGGTGGGAGCAGGAAGGGGAAGGATTAAATTTATCACCTTGGGAAGAAGGGATGGTTAACAGGTTTAGATTGGATATTAGGAAAAATTTCTTCACAGAAAGTGATCAGGTATTGGAACAGGCTGCCCAGGGCAGTGGTGGTGTCACTGTACCTGGAAGTGTTCACAAACTGTGTAGATGAGGCCCTAGATAATATGGTTTAGTGGTGGTCTTGGCTGTCCTGGGGCTGGACTTGATGATCTTAAAGGTCTTTTCCAACCTAGCTGATTCTATGATTCTACTTAGGCATAATGTCACGTATGTGAATCCTGTTAGGCTCATAGGTGTTAGTTTCTGTCTAGGTAGGCACTTAATTGTGTGTATCTAAACTGACAAAAAAGTAAGTTAATGAGTTGGCTTTTAACATGTGTTTTGTTTGTAAGTCCCTAAGCCAGTTTAGCTCATTTAAAACCAACCAACCAATCCCCCAAACAAACCAACCCCACCCTCAAAGCGCACAAAGAAAATGCACACACAGGAAAAAAAAAAACAAAAACAAACAAAAAAAAAAACAAAACAAAAAACAACAAACCAACCAACAAAAACCCACCACACTTAAATTGACAAGGTAAGATTAAATGTGTTTATCATAGTTCTGGTAAGTGTTACAAGACTATATCTTTCACATGCTTATTTTAATTTCCTCTCTTCACTGTTACACTATATATCACATTATCACAGTATGCTAGAGATTGGAAGGGACCTCAAAAGATCATCTAGTCCAATCCCCCTGCTGGAGCAGGAACACCTAGATAATGTTACACAGGAATGTCTCCAGAGAAGGAGACTCCACAACCTCCCTGGGCAGCCTGTTCCAGTGTTCTGTCACCCTCACTGAGAAGAAGTTTCTTCTCAAGTTTAAGTGGAACCTCTTGTGTTGCGGTTTGTACCCATTACCCCTTGTCCTATCATTGTTTGCCACTGAGTAGAGCCAGGCTCCATCCTCGTGACACTCCCCCTTTATATATTTATAGACACTAATAAGGTCACCCCTCAGTCTCCTCCAAACTATAGAGACCCAGCTCCCTCAGTCTTTCCTCATAAGGGAGATGCTCCACTCCCTTAATCATCTTCGTTGCCCTGCGCTGGACTCTCTCCAGCAGGTCCCTGTCCTTCTTGAACTGAAGGGCCCAGAACTGGACACAATATTCCAGATGCAGTCTCACCAGGGCAGAGTAGAGGGGAAGGAGGACCTCTCTCGACCTACTAACCACCCCCCTTCTAATACACCCCAGGATGCCATTGGCTTCTTGGCCACAAGGGCACAGTGTTGGCTCATGGTCATCCTGTCATCCACTAGGACCCCCAGGTCCCTCTCCCCTACACTGCTCTCTAACAGGTCGTTCCCCAACCTATACTGGAACCTGGGGTTGTTCCTGCCCAGATGCAAGACTCTACACTTTCCCTTGTTATATTTCATCAAGTTATTCCCTGCCCAACTCTCCAGCCTGTCCAGGTCTCGCTGGATGGCAGCACAGCCTTCTGGCATGTCAGCCACTCCTCCCAGCTTAGTGTCATCAGCAAACTTGCTGATAGTACAATCAGTTTTCTCATCTAAATCATTGATGAACATATTAAATAATACTGGTCCCAGTACTGACCCTTGAGGCACTCCACTAGTTACAGGCCTCCAACTAGACTCCACCCCATAGACTACAACTCTTTGGCTTCTCTCCTTCAGCCAGTTCACAGTCCACCTCACTACCTGATCATCCAGACCACACTTCCTCAATTTATCTGTGAGGATGCTGTGGGAGACTGTGTCATGCTTTGCTGAAGTCAAGGTAGACCACATCCAGCACTCTGCCATCATCCATCCACTGTGTTATTTCCTCATAAAAGGCTAAGAGATTAGTCAAGCATGATTTCCCCTTGGTGAAGCCATGTTGACTGCCCCTCATAACCCTCTTAGACTTGATATGCCTTAAGATGGCAGCAAGGATAAGGTGTTCCATCACTTTCCCAGGGATGGAGGTGAGGCTGACCAGTCTATAGTTACCTGGGTCCTCCTTCTTCTTGCCCTTTTTGAAGACTGGAGTGACATTTGCTTTCCTCCAGTCCTCAGGCACCTCTCCCATTTCCCAAGACTTGGTAAATATGATGGAGAGTGGTCTAGCAATGACTTCCGCCAGTTCCCTCAGCACCCGCGGGTGCATCCCATCTGGACCCATGGATTTATGGATGTCCAGATTGCTCAACTGATCTCTAACCCATTCCTCATTGACTAAGGCAAACCGCTCCGTTGACCTGACTTCATCTAAGGTCTCAGGGGTACAGGGCTCTTCAGGACTGCCTGCAGAGGGTAGGCAGAGAAAAAAAAAAGGCATACAGTAACTGCCATCTCTGTATCTTCTGTCACCAGGGCACCCATCCCGTTCATCAGTGGGCCTACATTGCCTCTGGTGTTAGTTTTATCTGCCATGTATTTGAAAAAGCTCTTTCTGCTGTCCTTGACCCTTCTCGCCAGGTTTAATTCTAAGGAGGCCTTAGTCATCCTAGCTGCCTTCCTACATCCTCTAGCAGCAGCCTTATATTCCTCCCAAGTGGCCAGCCCCTCCTTCCATGACCTGTAAACTCTCCTCTTCCACTTGAGCATACCCAGCAATTCCCTATTTAGCCACGCAGGTCTCCTGGCCCTCTTCCTTGATTTCCTACGTGTCGGGTTGCTCTGATCTTGAGCTCAGAAAAAGCATTTCAGGGAGGGAGCTGAGCACACCGATTTCACCCTAGGATTATAGGAGGCCTCCCAGTCTTCATCAATTCTGGAGTGCTGCCCCACTGGGGCAAGCCCAGCTACAACCCCATCCCCCTTCGAATCTAGTTTAAAGCTCTCCAAATGAGCCCTGCTAATTTGTGCCCCAGCATCCTTTTGCCTCTGTGAGATAAACGTTTCCCACATGCCATTGTCCAGACTGGTGCCCTATAAAACCAGCTGTTATCAAAGAATCCAAATCCATGCCTGCAGCACCAGTCTCAAAGCCAATCGTTTATGGACTGAATTTTCCCATTCCATCCCACATCATCAGTGGAAGATGGAAGGAGTGAGGAGAAGATCCCTTGAGCCCCAGACTCTTTCAACCATCCGCCCCAAAGCCCTGTAGTCTTTCTTCATCCCCCTCAGACTGTGGGAAGCAGCTTCCCCCCCACCTGTCTGGAAGACCAGCAGCAGGTAGTATTCTGTTGGGTGCACCAGGTTGGGGAGCTCCCTGGTGATATCCCTGATCTGGGCTCCAGGCAGACTATACACTTCCCTATGATGAGGGTCAACTCTGCATATCAGGCCCTCTGTCCCTCTCAGAAGGGAATAGCCTACTACAGTGACCCTTCTTTCTTTCTTATCAGAGGCAGTCTTGAGGTGCAAAGTCGACTCCCTTTTCCTATGTGGCCTTGTAGGCTCGCCTGGCCCCACATTCTCACCTACCTCTCCTTCAAGATCCAGGGCCTCGAACCTATTACAGAGGGACACCTGGGGAAGCAGGGCAGGAAGGGGGGGGGGGGGGTCCCACGAGGCCCAACTGGAACTTGCTTCCAACCCTCGTCATCTTTTTGGTCCCCTACCTCTGCGCAACAGCTACAGGGCAGGGGCTGTCTCGGGCCATCCCCCTCTGTCTGAGAGGGCAGGGGGTCCTTTGCCTTTTAGGGGGTATCTCCCTGGAACCATTCCGACTGGCAAGCCAGGGAGTTACTCCACCAATAGATCTCCCTTTCATATTCCCTGATGGTTCTCAGCGTCTCAACCTCCTCCTTAAGTCTTGCCACCAGGCTAAGTAGATCTTCTACCTGCTCACACCTCACACAGGTGGAATGCTGTCCTCCCTCCCCCGGCAGCAGCAGGCTCTGGCACTCCCTGCATCCAGAGACCTGAACAGCCACGGTTTGGGACGGGGTCTCTGTCTGTGTTGCTGCAGTCTTCTTACTGCAAACTCTCTTTCTGGAGGCGACCATATTGGTCCGCAGTCGGACACCATCAACAGGGTCAGCAACACGACCTGCTTGTTCCTCCCTGCGCCTGGTAGGCAGCGACCGGTCCCTTCCCTCTCAAAGGCTCTTTCAAGGCAAGCGGCAGGGGAGTGGTCACCGTCACTGTGGGAACGCCCCTCGCCACGTCAGCCGCTCTCTCGCAAGGCCTGCTGGGGCTTTGGGGATCGGGAGATGTCGGGAATTGCGATGTCTCTGCGCTATTCCCTCTGATTTTCTTAATCCCCGTTGATCCTCGCGGTCGCTGAAGCGTGCCGGCTGTGGCTCTAGCTAGGCTAGCTCCGATCAGCTGACTAAATGCTAGTAGCGAGTTTAAACCGCTTTTAAATTGAGATTGACCCCTTGGCTTTTGGAGTCAAGGATACAAAGGATCTGATGCCAGCTATACCCCAACTGAGAAAGAGATACTGGCAGCCTATGAGGGGGTTCAAGCTGCTTCTGAAGTGATTGGTGCTGAAGCACAGCTCCTCCTGGTAGGCCGGTTGCCCATGCTGGGCTGGATGCTCAAAGGCAGGGTTTCCTCTACACATCATGCAACCGATGCTACATGGAGAAAGTGGGCTGCACTAATTACACAATGAGCTCAAATAGGAAATCCCAGTCGTCCAGGAATTCTAGTAGTCATCATGGACTGGCCAGAGGGCAAAGATTTTGGAACGTCACCAGAGGAGGAGTTAATGCGGGCTAAAGAGGCCTTACCATATAATAAACTGTCAGAAAGTGAAAAGCAGTATGCCTTGTTTACTGATGGGTCCTGCCATATTGTGGGAAAGCGTTGGAGATGGAAGACAGCTGTATGGAGTCCTGCTGAAGGAGAGAGTCACTCATCACAGTGCTGATTTATTGGCTCTCAAAGTTGTTGCTCTTTACCTTGGAGTTTCAGCATGTTGTACCTTACTAACAGCCAGTATTTGCTGTTTTAGTGTTTATCAGCTGGGGGGCCTGGGCTAATGTTCTTGTTTCACTGTACTTTATGGTAATGACTTATAATTCAATAGACTCATTGATTATGAAACTGATCTGGCTTGTGTTCCCAGTCTGACCTCCAAAGTTAAGCAGGGTCTCCTTTGGGTCTTGTCTAGGGTTAAATGATGATATAGGAGGACCAAGAGATTTTCCCTGAGGCTGGACAATCATGAGTGGCAGGTTGTGTGAGCTAGTATGGGTAAGTACCTAGGCCAGTGAGCCCCTCCAGTGTTTTGGAACTTCACCACCGAACAAGTGCAAAATCTGGAAATTTTAGTAAAGCATGTAAATGCATTTTTTTGTCATCCCGGTCATACTGGAGAGGGAGAAGTCATGGCAGTGTGCTGGGCCTTGGTCTATACTTACAGAGTCTTGTTCTACACTATCCATCACCTTCAAAGGGAAAAAAATGTCTTGGGATCTGATGGCAAAGCAACAGGCAAAGTAGCTACTCTAACTCCAAATACAGCAGCTGTACCACCTGCAGTGCCAAATACAGCAGCTCCGCCAACCCCTCTGCCAAGTACAGCAGCTACACCAACCCCAGTGACAAGTACTGCCACTACTCAAACCAGAAACGCAACAGTCAATGCTGCTGTTCCAGCTCCAAGCACAGCAGCTACACCAACACCAGTGACAAGTACAGCAACTACCCTAACCGCAACAACAGGTACTGCAGGCACTCCAGCCGCAGTGGTAATCACTTCAGCTAAACCACAGGATCGGTTTGTGCAAATATTGGTTGCCCCTGTATGTAAAGGGAAAAGCAAGTAAAAGACAAAAGGATGAAGAAGCAATATAAAGAAACAATTATTACCAGGAACAGCATTTGGTCAGGAGTTATTGTTACATTAATCAGAGGAAGAAGAGGCGAGTTCTCAATCCCAGACCTCAACTGAGCTGCAGATTATGCAAGTAGGTTTTCCCTGTCGACCATGGGAGCACATCATAACCTGGTTGCTTTGATACTGGGGTAATGAGGCCTATGGTCATGAACTAGAAGGATGGGAAGCCAAGCAGCTGGGATCACTTGCTAGGGAAGGAGGAAATAAACGAAATTGCAAAAGAGAAACAATCATTCAGTCTTTGGTGGTGGCTCTTGGCAGTTGTGAAAGAAAGGTTTCTGTACAAGGACCATTCAATTTTTGGGAATAAAATGGCAAGATGCATGTTGCTAGATCCCCACAGGTGTGATCAACAAGATAACAGCAATGTTTCCACCAACTAATAAGAAACACAAGCTTTCTTGGGTGTTGTGGGGTTCTGGAGAATGCACATCCTGAATTACAGTTTGACTGTAAGCCCTTTCTATCATGTGACCTGGAAGAAGAATGATTTCAAATGGGGCCCTGAGCAGCAACAAGCCTTTGAACAAATTAAATGAGAGATAGTGCATGCAGTAGCCCCTGGGCCAGATGTGAAAAATATACTCTACACTGCATCTGGGGAGAATGGTCCTTCCTGGAGCCTCTGGCAGGTTGCCCATGCTGGGCTTGGATGTTCAAAGGCAGGGTCTCTTCTACACATAATGCAACCGATGCTACATGGAGTAATGGGCTGCACTAATTACACAAAAAGCTCAAATAAGAAATCTCACTCATCCAGGAGTTCTGGAAGTCATCATGGACTGCCCAGAGGGCAAAGATTTTGGAATGTCACCAGAGGAGGAGGTGATGCATGCTGAAGAGGCCCCACCACATTATAAACTGCAATTGCTACAATTAAGCAAGCCAAGCGGTTAAAGCCTCTTTGGTATGGAGGACGATGGCAGAAGTACAAATATGGGGAGGCCTCCAGATTGATTATATCACACTCCCACCAACCTGCCAAGGCAAGTACCATGTGGTTACCATGTTAGAACCAACTACCGGATGGCTGGAAACATATGCTGTGCCCCACTCCACTGCCCAGAACACTGTCCTGGGCCTTGGGAAACAGATTTTTTTGTGGCGACACGGCACCCCAGGGAGAATAGAGTTAGATAATGGGACTCATTCCTGGAGCAACATTCTAGACACTTGGGCCAAAGAGCATGGCATTGATTGGATCTATCACATCCCCTACCATGCACCAGCTTCTGGGAAAATTGAACTGTACAATGGGCTATTTAAAAACTACACTGAGAGCCATGGGTGGTGGGACTTTAAAATATTGGGATACACATTTACTGAAGGCCACCTGGTTGGTCAACACCAGAGGATCTGCCAACAGGGATGGCCCAGCCCAGTCAGAACTTTTATATATTGTAGAAGGGGATAAAATTCCTGTGGTGCACATAAGGAATTTGCTCGGGAAGACAGTCTGGGTTATTCCTGCTTCAGGGAAAGGCAAACTCACTTGTGGTATTAACTTCATTAGGGACCTGGATATACTTGGTGGGTAATGCCAGAAGCTGGGGAAGTCCAATGTCTACCTCAAGGTGATTTAAGGGGGAAACAGCCAATGAACTCAATTGTATGCTATTGTCTGCTATGTAGCACTTTTATAGCCCCTCAACTAGTTGTCTTCAGGTCACCAGCGACTGGCCCTGACTTCCCTCTGGCCATCATCCCAACGAAGAATGAACTTTGTGGAAACCAGACGACTTCCACGATGTCATCAGCAGACAACACTCCAACACTGCACACTGTCTCTCCTGCTCTGAAAGACCATCACATGAGATGGAGCCTGACGTCTTGGACCGGATGAGCTCAGCAGCTTTATAGGGACTGTTCCTTGCACTAAGGAATGATCTCTCTCTTTGTGTTTGTGTGGATGCATTTGTGTGTGTATATATATGTGAGACAAGATTGATGGTATATTGAAAAATGTGGACTCTGAGCCTGGCATGAATGGTATGGAATAAGGGGTGGATACTGTCTTGGGTTCTGCCATAGCAGTTGTTTTTCTCCTTTTTAGTAGTTGGTCCAGTTCTGTCCGTTTGACTTTCAGCCTGGGAACAAGGCTGATAACACAGCTGCGTTTAGTTGTTGCTGAGTAATGTTTACTCTGACCAAGGACTTTTTGAGTCTCATGCTCTGCCAGGGAGGAGGGGAAGTCAGGCGAAGCAGAGACAGGACACCTGACCCAAACTAACCAAAGACGTATTCCATACCACATCAGGTCATGCCCAGTTCCATGCTCTCCAGCCTATCCCTGACATAAAGGGCAATTCCCCCTCCCTGCCTGCAGGTCCTGTCTTTTCTAAAGAGCCTATAACCTTCCATTCCAACTCTCCAGTCATAGGAGCTGTCCCACCATGTTTCTGTAATACTGATGATACCATATCCCCATAGATGTGCACATATCTCTAATTTCTCTTGTTTGCCCTTCATACTACATTGCTCTGAGCATTTATTATAGGTGCTAGCAACTGACTGTGTGTGTTAAGATGGAATGATACTCACCTCCCCCAGCATGTCGAGTTTAAAGCATACTACCAAGGCAGCCCTTCCCCTTCATTGTCAGATTAGCTCTCCCAACCACCAGTGGACCTGGTCTCTCAAATTGAGTCCCATGTTCTAAATATCCAAACCCTTGACTATGGTACCAGTCTTCTAACCATTTATTAACCTGCCACATCCGCCTAGCCTTTTTAAGGTCCTCCCTTTTATACTGGAGAATTGATGAGAAGACTATCTGAACTCCAGAGCCCCTAACCACCTCTCCCAGGGCTCTGTAGTCCTTCAGAATGTTTTCTGGGCTGCTGCTATTTATATCATTAGCACCCATGTGGGTGACTAGAAGTGGGTAATACTCATTGAGACTCACTAGACCAGGCAGCCTCTCAGCAACATCCCTGATCTGAGCCCCTGATAGGCAACACACGTCCCTTGAGAGTGGGTCAGGGTGACAGATGGGTGCCTCTGTCCCTTTCAAAGTAGAGTTCCCTATTATTATGACCTGCTGCTTTTTCTTGGTGGCACCAGTAGTGATCCTCTTTACTGGTGCATCAGCTGGTTGTTCATGTGGTGAGGTGTGTTTCCTTGTTAGCCCCCTGCAGAACTGCAAAGCATTTCTGGGTGGGGACATCAGATTTAGGAGGAAGCCCCTTGCTTTTAATTGTTCTCTTCCTCCTCTTTTTTCTTTTTTTTTTTTTTGTTTTGTTGTTTTTACTAGTTCCCAGCTTCCTGAGTTAATGACCTCCTTCTTTCCTGCATGAGCTACAATGTGCGCTTGAGGCCCCTGCACAGTTTTGGGCCTGCAAGAAGTCCTGCTTTCTCTCAGCCTGAACATGATGATCTTAAGGTCCTTTCCAACCCTAACTATTCTATGATTCTAAGGCAAAGTGCCAGGTCTTGAACTTGGGCCACAAGAACCTCATGCAACAGCACAGGCTTGGGGAAGAGTGGCTAGAAAGCTGATCATGGAAAAGAACTTGGGGGTGCTGATTGATGAAGCTGAGCGTGAGCTAGGTTGTGTCCAGGCAGCCAAGAAGGTTAGCAGCATCCTAGCCTGTATCAGCAATCATCCCCCTGTACTGCACTGATGAGGCTGCACCTTGAATCCTGTGTTCAGTTCCGGGCCCCTCACTAAAAGAGAGACATTGAGGTGCTGGAGTGGGTCCAGAGAAGGGCAACAAAGCTGGTGAAGGGTCTAAAGCACAAATTTGATGAGGAAAGGTTGAGGTAAGTGGTGGTGTTGAATCTGGAGAAGGCCCAGGGTGTACCTTATTGTTCTCTACAACTACCTTAAATGAGGTTGTAGTGAGGTGAGGGTCCATCTCTTGTCCCAAGTAATTAGTGATAGGATAAGAGATAACGGCCTCAAGCTGTGCCAGGGGAGGTTTAGATTGGATATTAGGAATAATTTTTTCACAGAGAGGGTGATCAGGCATTGGAACAGGCTGCCCAGGGAAGTAGTAGAGTCACTGTACCTGGAGGTGTTCAGAAAGGGTGTAGATAAGGCCCTCAGTAATAAGGTTTAGTGGTGGTCTTGGCAGTCCTAGGGTAATGGTTGGACTTGATGATCTTAAAGGTCTTTTCCAACCTAATTGATTCTATGAAACTCATGTAGTCCTTGATTCACAGGAATTATGGACCAGACTTTGTTGGTGTTCATATTGCTATAATCTCCAGAAAGTGTTTGCACAAAATCTGCTTTGTTGCTTCCCCTTACCACAAAACAGTCAAAATAATCAATGTGTAAGTGATGTCTCGGTGAGAAATAGGTGTCTTTCTGCATGATTTTTTTCAACTGGCATTTCTAAGATGAAATGACTTGTTTATGTCTGAGCAGTTGATAATAACAGAGGATATGCTGCCTATTTGCGTTTGGTTTGTTGTTTTTTTTTTTTTCTTTTGTTTTTTGTGGTGGGGTTTTTTGTTGTTTTTTTTATGGTTGCACAAAATTTTATTTTTCATTTAAAGCTGTTGGTCTCTGAAGTATATTTGAAGCCTTTTTTGTTGAATGTAGGATTTTTTTTTATTTTTTTTTTCTGCCTTCCCAATTTTGCAGTTCGCTCCTTTGGTACAGAGGATAGACCAACTGATAGACCTATACCACCTCGTGATGAAGTCTTTGAGTATATTATATTCCGTGGCAGTGACATTAAAGATCTGACTGTCTGTGAGCCACCAAAGCCCCAGTGTTCTTTGCCACAGGACCCTGCTATTGTTCAGGTAAGTAAAAGCATATTTTTAGATGTTTTTTGCTGTTATAACTTGGTAGCTTTAAGTGCTCTCTAGCTGAGTGTTTAAAAAATAAAATGTTTGTTGCGGTGAAGTTCACGACTCAATGTAAAGAACTGTGGAAAGACTTTGTTCTTTTGAATCATTTCTTTTAACTATGAAAATTAAGATTGAAATCTAATTATAGCACAAAGCACTGGATACCAAAGCTGTCAGTTTTTCTAAAACAGCTAATGACTTTTGGTAGACCCTGATGCCTTTTCTAAAAGATACTGGGCTTAGGAGGACATGTGTGTGAGATTTGGTGGAAAGATCAGGCTTGGTATAAGTCAAATGGAATAAAAGCTGAGACCTCTCCAAATCATTAGTGATTTTTTTTGTTTGTCTGTTTTTGGTGATTGTGACTCTAAAAAGTGTTTCATCTTGCTATGTGTTTTTAAAAAGGCTTCATACTAAAGGGCAGTTACCTGAAAAAGGAATACTTGGTTGCTTGAAGAGAAAGCGACTTGCAACTTGAAGCCTTCAAGGTTAATCTGTTATTTTGTAGTAAATGGACTGACAGGGCTAGTTATTTTTGATTACTGAAATTTGTTGGCTTATTGATTGTTTGTGGGGTCTCTTAAAAATCACCCGAGAGCAAGATGGAAGTTTTTGGTTTAAATGCAACTTGGTAATTCTGTTTAAGTGCTTACATTTCTAATGTTCAACTATTCCATAAGATAAAATTCTTGGTACTTCCTTACAGAGTACCCTTGCAGTCCTCCGAGGACTTTTGCTAAATGTGATGCAACTTCTTCTGTCAGTGGGGGTTAAGAGCTGTGAAATAGCATTACTGCTAACCCCAATAACAGTAATAACCCTGACTTTCTCCAGTATGCTTGGGTCTTTTGTTATTCATGTGATATTTGAAACTTCAAGGAAAAAGATAAGGCATTTTCCAAATTTGCTGACAAAAGCTTATACGTGTCTGACAAAAGAGTTAGTATCTGAGGTTTTAGGGAAAAAATTGCAGAATTTTATGGTACTGTTTTCACAAGTTTGTGATCTTGGAAAGGTAAAAGTACTTTCTAAACTGTGTAATGCTTGTGAAAATGCTTTCTGCTAACTGTTGTCTGTTACAAGTTTTCATACAGAGTAATGTGTGTAATTCAAATTTTTTTTTTGTTCTATTTTCACTTGTGTTAAAGTGGCTATGTTCTTGATATTTAAAGAAGCAACTTTATGAATGTTGAGGTCTTGTACACGTATTAGCCACAGTGGTAGGGTAAATTTAAATAAGTGTTAATTTCTGCATTTCTTGCCCTGCAGAATTATTTCTTACTTTTTCTGTAAACATGAATTTCTGCAAGTGTTTTGTCTTTAGTCTTCATTAGGATCTTCGACTGCATCTTCATTCCAGAATGTGGGATCCTATGGTTCTTTTGGGAGAATGCCTGCTTACAGTCAGTTTAGTCCAAGCCCGCTGGTGGGGCAGCAGTTCAGTGCTGTTGGAGTTGGTATGTTGCTTTTTATTATTTGGTGTTTTACTATAAGTCAAGTTTCATGTGTGTGCATAGACAGTAATCACTGTTACAATTTCATCTGTCTTGCCCTAAAGGCAGATCAAAAGTCTTCAGTCTGTATCAGTCCCACAACTTAGCTCAAAAATAGAGTGTCTTTCATGGAAACTTACATTCCTGTAATTCTTGTGGCATCAGCATTACTCCTAGTACTGAAAATGTTAGCCAGGTGAAAGGAAGGCTGTAGAACTGGCCATAACTTGATATCAGTTAACAAGATGTGACAGTCATATTTCTGTTTAAAATACATTAAATGGAAATATATACCAATACTGTTTATTTATTACTCTGCAAGATGCTATCATGATTATGCTATGTTAATACTTGTGACATAAAAGTTAGCAGTGTTTTTTTTTGTGTGTTGTTTTTGTTTGTTTGTTTGGTGGTTTTTTTGGTGTTTTGTGTGTGTGTGGTGCAGGTTTTGTTGTTTGTTTTTTTTAAAGTATCAAAATATTAGTCTTACCAACTTTCTATGAATACATATATCACGTTATTCTTAAATTGTATGGGAAGGGCAGATTTTATGTGTATTCTATAATAACTGCCTAATATGATATTCTATAATAACTGCTAATCATTTAGTGCTTATTAAAAGAAAAAGCAAACAAAACCCCAGAAAAAAAGTCTAAACCAAGTTTTACAACTATATTATTTCTTTCAAAGCAGGAGATTCTTTAACATCTTTTGGAACAGATTCTTCAGCCAGCAGTAGCATGTCCCAAAGCACTGCAGTTGGTTCTGCATTTACAACAGATGTAAGATCACTAAAACCACAAATGTCTCAAGGTAAATCTTTTTTAATAACTCTTTGATCATTTTTGACCAATTGTGTTCCTGTGACTTAGGTGGTTGCCAGAAATGCTAACTAAACAGTTAAAGCCTGTTATGAAACACCTGATATTGAAATCAGAAAGCACTGAGAGGCTTTGCACTTCCTCTTTAAAAGTGTTTTCCCATCTTGGTGTGCTATATAGGAAACTTAGCAACACATTTGATTTTCTTCTTAAAGCATCTATATTGAAGAGTAGGACTTAGTTCCATTGAATACTGTTACCAAATAAGTGCATATGGAAATTCAATATCTGGTTTTATTGCTGACATGACAAAAGTCAAGATACTTCATGCTGACTGAATTGTGAAGTCCTTCAGCCTACAATTTTAAATTCTTTATTAATGTATATTTATATAAATATTAACAACAGACCTGATTGTCCGTAGAGAAAGTGACATGGTAGTTAAGTCAGCTTAATAGTAATAGAATGTATGGGTAGTTTGTGTAATACTGGAAAAAGAAAGTAGAAACAGAAAGGAAATTCTTTATGCTTTTTGAGGGGCAAAGAAAAAAGAAACTAAATGTTGAGCACCTTCCTTGTCTCTAAATTGGAGCGACATCAATTTGATGGATGGACCACTCGGTGGATAAAGAACTGGCTGGATGGCCGCACACAAAGAGTTGTGGTCAATGGCTCAGTGTCCGGCTGGAGACCAGTAATGAGTGGCGTCCCTCAGGGATAGGTGTTGGGACCGGTCTTGTTTAACATCTTCGTCGCTAACATGGACAGGGGGATTGAGTGCGCCCTCAGCAAGTTTGCTGATGACACCAAGCTGTGTGGTTTGGTTGATACCCTGGAGGGAAGGAATGCTATCCAGAGGGACCTTGACACGCTTGTGAGGTGGGCTGATGCCAACCTCATGAAGTTTAACCATGCCAAGTGCAAGGTCCTACACCTGGGTCGGAGCAATCCCAGGCACAGCTAAGGTTGGGCAGAGAAGAGATTCAGGGCAGCCCTGTGGAGAAGGACTTGGGGGTGCTGGTTGATGAGAAAATGAACATGGGCTGGCAGTGTGCGCTTGCAGCCCAGAAAGCCAACGTTATCCTGGGCTGCATCAAAAGGAGCATGACCAGCAGGTTGAAGGAGGTGATCCTGCCCCTCTACTCTGCTCCTGTGAGACCTCACCTGGAGTATTGTGTGCAGTTCTGGTGTCCTCAAATTTGTAGATGAGAAATAACTCTTTGGGTTTTGGTTTTGTTTTGTCTTTGTCCCAGGTCATTCAAGCCCTCAGATAGATCATTTGAGAAGGAGCCCCACCATGGAACAAGCAGTACAAACAGCTTCAGCCCACTTGCCTACTCCAGCGCCAGCTGGGAGGAGGAGTCCTGTACCAGCCAGGCCTTTGATGTCTGTTAGCCAAAAATCATTAGAGAATCAGGAGCACAGACGAGGTAGCTTTGAATAATTTGGCTTATTTTTTAACATATGCGTATGAAGTGCTCTTTTTAAGGGTAATGTGTAGGAATTTTCTTGCTGTCCATTACTGGTTGACTGGCAGGCAGAGACCTGAATTATATATTTTTCTTTCTGAAGTCAAGCATATATTCTAAATATTTTTTTTTCTTGCAAGTTAAACTTGTATTTTTACTTTCTATAGGTTTGATTTTTTTTTTTTTTTTTTTTAAATCTGAACTATATACCTATATACAAAAGTATGGTCAGAAATACCGAATTGGATAAACAAATAATATTTTTATTTCCAGCTTTAGCTGAAGCACACAAGGTTTCAGTATCAGAAAGTGAACTCAGAAATGAAAACAAATGACAAATTGGTAAATCTTGTTTTGAGAAATAGAAATCATTGTTTCCAGACTTCATTAAGTTTTGTAAAAGTCTGCTAACATACATCACTGTGTAGTTTGCCAAGTGTTAGGACTTTGTTTCTAACAGCTAGAGAACTTGCAGTTCGGATTACAGTAGTAAAGAATTCATGTATTTAGAATTATTTCACATAATTGTTTCTAGCAGGTGACAGTAACTTTGCATTGAGTCAGAATCTTACAAGCACAAAAAGTCAACATTAAAGAGAAAAATCTCTTCTGATTGCTCCATATTAAGCAATTTGAATAAAAATGCAAAACCAAGCAGTATTCATGGATTTATAAACACAATAGCATGAAATAAAACCTGTAACTTTTCTACAAAAATACTGGACAGAAAAACCACTAACATTTTAACTCTTCTTCAAAAGCTTTATGATTTCTAGAAAGTCTTTTAGTACCCAACTTTAGTACCATTATGCTTTGTGTGTTACTGCCATAATTACTGTAAGTGAATTTGCAAATTACAAGCTGCTTCAGCAGGACTTTTAACAACAGAAGTGCAGGAAAGGATGCATGAAGTCCCAGCCTGTTACCCCAGGAATTTAAAAAGCAAACCAAAGAAAACAACCACCCCCACCACCCTCAAAGAAAAACCAATCCACAAAAACTAAACAGTTTCCCTCTTTTCAGTTCCAGGTGGACTTGCAGCACGGAGAGGCCGTGGAGGTCACAGAGGGGGTCGAGGAAGATTTGGTATTAGGAGGGATGGTCTAATGAAGTTTGAGAAGGACTTTGACTTCGAAAGTGCAAATGCACAATTCAACAAGGAGGAAATTGATAGAGAATTTCATAATAAACTTAAACTAAAAGGTAAACCAATTTTTGCTTTATATTTGACCATGGAAAAACTGTCTTGCTGTTTTAATCCTATCTTGAAGAACAACTTGTAAAAGACATATCCTATTAAGTCTTCTATGCAGTTCTTAACAACAACAACAAAAAAAAAGTAAACCGGGATCATCTGTTTAATTAAATATTTGCATCAATATTTGGGTTTTGAGGGAATTGTAACTAGCAAATATACATCATGTTCTAACAAGTCTGTTGGTTAAAAATTCAGATTACTGGAGCCGAAGTCCCAGCAGTGTTTACTTTTGAGTTCTGAAAAAGATGCAATAAAAGAAAACTTGTGTTTATGTTTTCAATTATTAATAGACCAAAAGCAGTCACAAAAACATGAGTTTGGGATCAAAACTTTGCTGGAGGATGCACAAGAGTTTCAATGTAAGGAAGTTTCTACCATTTATTTTGCGTTTACCCTTTTCTAAGGAGAAACAGGAATAGTTTGAGAAACATACTTACCAGCATGTTTGTCTTTATTTTTCCTAGTGGGCTTCTGTTTTAATTACTTCATTCTCTTGTAACCAGCCACCTGTTTGTTACACTGCTGTTACTATTTTTGGACAAAATTCTTATAGGTTAAAATAGGGAATTCCCTGTTTCAGTAAATGACTTCTAAAAAAAAGTAAACAAAAGGTAGGAATAAATGGTCAGATTTCAGTATAGAAAAAAAACACCAGTGGAGTCCCTAGGATTTGTTCTCTGGTGCTTGCTTCTTTCTGGATCATTTTGAAAAGTTGACAGTTTGCTGTCGGTACTATATATTTTTTTCTTATGCAGAATAATAAAGAGGAAAGGGAAAGCAAACCATAAAGAGCTATTGAAATATTTTATGAGGCAGAGTGGTAATTGTGTGTGTGCGTGTTGTGGAAAGGTTAAGATGGCTATCTGAATTTTATGCATAGCATTATGAGGTGTAAATTTGTAAGCATTTAGGAATGAGACTTTAAGATTGCAATAGCTAGTTCTGCTGAACCACCATCTTCCTTTTCAGTGCCAGTCAAAACAGTAAGCTGAACTTCAGACATTATTAGGAAACAAATATATCATAAAGTCAGTTTATGGCATAGCTTGAATGCTTGCCCTGTGTCTCAAATGAGGTAATGGTAAAGGCAGAAAACAAAAGAGAAGGGCAACAGGGATGAGCAAAAACATTAATGGCTTTTATGAGGAATGACTGAGGCTTTTAAATCTGGAAAGGAGGTAGCTGGGATGATAGAAAATAGATGGCTATCAAATCCATTCTACCACAGGGTATTTTTTTGTTGTTGGTGGTTTTGGGGGAGGTGTGTGTGTTTTGTTGCTGGTTTTTGTTTGGGTTTTTTTGTGTTTTCTGGTTGTTTGCTTTTTTTTTTTTTTTTGTGTTTGGTTTTTGTTTGACTGTTCTTGTTTGGTTTGTTTTAATTAAACCCGCATCAAATATAGAGGGTATCAAACCTCCAGACAGCAGCAGCAAAAATCCTAATTTGTGTCAAATTATGACTTTCCCATTAAATTTTGGAGGGGGTTTTGTAGTTTTGAGCGTTCAGTATAGTTTCTGTCTGTCTGTGAATAAATTAGTGCTGTTTTGTTTAGTATGATGGTCTGGAAAGCTTCTGTTTACTTGAATTTTCCAGAAGATAAACTTGAGAAACCAGAGAAGCCTGTAAATGGAGAAGACAAAGGTGACTCAGGTGTTAATAACCAAAAGAGTGAAGGGAATGCAGATGAGGAAGATCCACTTGGCCCCAACTGCTACTATGACAAAACCAAATCCTTCTTTGATAACATCTCCTGTGATGACAATAGGTATGGCCTATTAATAGGTAAGGGGAAGCTTGTTAGTCTACTTAATGCATGTTTATGTTGCAAGGTAGTGTCAGCACTACTTGTTACAATCGGCTCTGATTCGAAAGTGAGTAAAACCTATTTCCACATGCAGTGGGCAAAAACTGAAATAGGAATACCAAGCACAAAATTTCTTTGTAGCCAAGTGCAGTGCAATAATAGGAAAATATTTTAAAATATAGGAAAAAATATTTAAAAAATAGAAAAATATTTGTCATGGTTTAAGCCTAGCCACAAAGCTTGCTCTCTCTACATACACACACACACACACACACACACACACACCCCTCGCTCCTGGAGGGATGGGGAAGAGAATCGAAAGAATGTAACTCCCACGGGTTGAGATAAGAACAGTCCAGTAACTAAGGTATAACACAAACCACTGCTGCTGCCACCAGTAATAATAATAATAATGATAAGGGCTATAACAAGGGAAGAGAATACAACCGCTCGCCACCCGTTGACCGATACCCAGCCTGACTGAGCAGTGATCTAGCCCTTCTGGGTAACTGCCCCCAGTTTTACATCCTGGGCATGACGTGCTGTGGTATGGAATACCTCTTTGGCAAGTTTGAGTCAGGTGTCCTGTCTCTGCTTCCTCCTGGCTTCCCCTCCTCCCTGTCAAAGCATGAGACTCAGAAAGTCCTTGGTCAGAGTAAACATTACTGAGCAACAACTGAAAACATAGGTGTTATCAGCGCTGTTCTCAGGCTGAAAGTCAAAACACAGCACTGCAGCAGCTACTAAGAAGGAGAAAAATGACTGCTACTGCTGAACCCAGGGCATGTTGTTTTAGAGCCATGCTTCTGGAACTTAGTGCCCATGCTCTAGAATCTTCTTTACAGATTTGCTGAAATAGGTGTTGTGTTTTATTTTGCTACTAAATTACCACTTTAGTTAAATCAGTTATGACTCTGCTTTGGTAATGGTTTCTAAGTAGATCACACAACTGTCTTGGCCAGTTGTGGTGTTTGAATGGGAAGATAGCATTTCAGGAAAATTAAAGATTATCTTTTGCTGTTGTCTTCCTTATTATTAGACAAGATGATGTGGATTGTTGACCTGTTGTGAATTATGGGGTGGGGGGTGTTGTGCTGACATTTAGATAAAATAACATCTGTAACTTCAAACTCTTATTTTCTGTTTCTTCTTTTAAATTGCAGGCAGATTTTTAAAATTTAATTATATGATGATGTATGCAGAGGATACAGATTGTGTCCTTCTATATGGGAAACTTACAGCATGATTAATATATAAATAGTGGTACTGTAACATCCCTTTTCATTGAATGAAATTAATTTCAGCAGATACCTAGATTCTTGCAGAAGGGAATAATGAAGATTTACAGTGGGATTGATGTATCATTTTTTATGTCATGGGCTTTCTGGTGATTCTAAGCCAGGCAGTCCTCCTTCTGAAGTGTGTTTTAAAATGATCCTTGTTCCTTTTGTGTGGCAGAGAACGGCAACCCACCTGGGTTGAGGAAAGAAGGCTAAATGCAGAGACTTTTGGGATACCACTACGTCCCAATCGTGGCCGTGGAGGGTACAGAAGCAGAGGGGGGATTGGCTTCCGAGGTGGAAGAGGACGAGGAGGTGGAAGAGGTGGCTTCACTGCCCCTCGAGGATTCCGTGGTGGATTCAGAGGAGGTCGTGGAGGCAGGGAGTTTGCTGACTTTGAATATAGGGTAAAATACATTTAATGTTACTATGACCTAATCCACTGTTCTTGGAAACTGGTAGTAAAACAAAAAAAAAAAACAACAAAACAAACAAACTCCTGCTCTTAAATTTTATATTGAACTAGAATTTCTTGAATAGTATCTTGCAAGTAATTTTTCCAGTTTATATTGGAAACAACGTAAATTCTTCTCTATACAAAAGCTCATGGATCATACATATGATCTCAGTCAGCAGAGCTCAGTTGCTTGGAAAGCCAAAATTGTTTAACAATTTCAGTGCAAGCCATTTTTCTTGGCATCAAGTGCATATGTTCAACTGGAACATTGGCTTGTGAAGCAACAGCAGTAATACTGGCACCCTGTTCAGAATTGATAGCAAATGTAATTAACCATATTGGTGCAAGGAAATGTAGATTTTTACAACTCTGACTGGGGTAGAAGAAATTTCTCTGGTAGTTTACTGCATGAGCAGTTAATTTATGTCTGAAGATTTAAATATTTTTAACAAAAACAAAAAAGGGGGAGCCTTTTTTTCATGGCTGAAGATTTCTGACTCTCCCTCAGTTATTCCTTTGTTAGTTTGCAACAATTAGTCCTGTGATTCAAAGACATTTTTGGTAGCTGAGCATGAATTGAAGTGAAGGGTGGAAGATCAAAGATCTGAATTTCTGCATGAAAGGATTTCACAGCCTTCCAGACAAGTGGGAGGTGGTGTAAAGACCAAGGATTTGTGCCACATGGTTTAGTCCAAGTCACAAGCTGCTTCAGCATATGCCAGGCGAGGGAGCATAGACCAGATGCTAACCTGGTTGCACAGGGAGGTCTCCTTTTCCATTGCGGAAGACGAGAAGGAGCCATCACAGTTGCATCTTGGCCTAATGCTGTTGTCCGGATTATTTTGTGATTTTTTTTTTTATTTATTTTTTTAATTTTTTTTCCCCAAATTTAAGATTAACCTTCTACTGTTGTTCCCTCTAGAAAGACAACAAAGTTGCTGCATAATCTACACAAAAGCTGAAACTGGGTGAACGTCTAGATCTTCTTGATCCAGAGAATTAGCTTCAGTCTCCACAAAGAATGGAGTTAACTTGCTGTATACTTGTCACCAGCACTGGGATTTAACTATTTAATTTCAAAGGGGTATAATGCAGTTACTTTTGAAAAATGGCCATCTTTGAAAACAGTGAGCATTAAATATATTTGAGACAAAAGGATGAGTAATTTCTTATCTTATAAAGCAGTACTTTGATGGGGTTTATTTTTTCATCCTTAAAAGGATTTTTCTTATTACTAAACTGTATCTGAAGCAATTATCAAGTTGTAAGGACAGTTGTATGCAGAAGGCCGTTGATACTGTGAGTGTTTTGGCCCACTGAAGGTTGTTTTTTGGAAATCCTGTAATATCCCTTTTGAGGTAGTTGTACTTTTATCAACTAGGGGCTGAACAGTAGAAAACTTGCTTTGTCAGTCAAATATGTACACAAAGTAAATACTGTTTCTTAGGCAAAGGAACATTTTTATATAGTTGTAAAATACCATTATATCCCATTGCCATCACAACCTTTGTATAGCTTCATAAAAAGCAACTAATTTTTAAAGAATAAATATTAAGTTGGCAAACCTACTACTGTGTTATTGCAAAAGTTGATATGCTGAAGAACACTGAATCCATTGGTTGGTTTTTGTGGGTGGGTTTTTTTGTTTGTTTTGTGGCTTCTTTTTGCTTGGTTTGTTAGCAGCTTTTCAGGCTTCAGTGTTTTGATTTTTATGTTTGGACTCTAATAAAGATGTGAAAATGTTCTTCTATCACATGAAGGGAAGAGTGTATCCAGCTTCTCTTGTAAAGATTTGATTTTGTAGTTTCTGGCATGTTGCAGGATTTGACCAAATTAAAGGAAATATTTTGAAATAAGGAGAACAGAAATTTTCATATGTCAAATTTGCAGTTACTTTTACTCAGTGATAAATATTAACTTTTTTAATGATGGACCAGGCACATGAGTTTGTGATTCTTCTGGAGTGGCTGGGACTGAAGTATGTCTCCATTTGTCAACAGTGAGCCCTTAACTTTGTTGTAATACCTGTAGACATAAGCAGTTTAAAGAATTCTTAGTGTTTGAAGTTGTTTGCTTTCTGCTAGGCCATAGCTTGGAGACATTATGACTCTAAGTTTATAATTCTAAGACTGAAGTCACAGCTGATGTAAGATGGACTCTGCCAATTATGAATGACTAGTTATGATGTTTTGATGCACTGGAATAGAAACCTGGTCATTTGTGTCTATGTGTATGAAGCCTACAGGAATAAAGGGATACAAAGATTAAAACTAATTTGCTGATTTATTTTTTTTTCCCCAAAATGCTCAGTGGTGATAAAATGTAGAAAACTGCACTGTTGGAAAATTGGAATATTTAAAAATGGTGATAGAATCTTAATTTTATAACTTTTGTATACCACTATAGGGAAGTATTTTGTAATTGGCTTCCTTAGTAAGGTCAAGTAGAAGTTAGATAATAGTGTTTAGTAATGTTTTTTGCATGTTAACAGCACTGGCTTTTGCGATCCACAGATCATGAATGGGAACAGCCGTGGGGGGTGCTGGACGGCAGAGCCAGTGCAGCAATAATTGTATGCTGTAAGACATGGCCCGGACTTATTTAAACACCATGTGTTGTAAATACAGGCGCTCGGCCCTGGGAGGGGGGGGAGGAGAATCTAGCCCTTCCGGCGGGATTGCCTGCAGCTGCCCTGCGCCGCTGCACTGAGGCCTTCTTTCTTTTGTTCTTTTGTTTTTATTTTATGTAAAACCCGAATAAAGAGTTCGCTGAAGCCCCGGCTCGGGGTGGTTCCCAGCCTGGGACCGGGTCGTCGGTTCCCGTCAGCCCTTGCGCGGGGCGGTGGCGGCAGAGACATGTCGGTGGCGTTCGTGCCGGAGCGTCTGCGCGGGAAGGTGGAGGTGAACCAGCAGACGTTGCAGTGGGTGAGCGCTGGCCGTAGGGGCCGCGGCAGTAGTGGCACTGGTGGCGGCACGGCCCCTCCCAGTTTGTCTGAGGTAGAGCTGGCCCTGGCTGTGGAGCGATAGCTGGTCGCGGCGGGCGGTGACAGCGCATTTCTGTGCCCTAGCTGCTGGAGGAGAACGACCAGCTGATCCGGTGCATCGTGGAGTACCAGAGCAAGGGCCGGGCCACCGAATGCGTGCAGTGGGTCGAGACCCCGCGGGCGCCGAGCAGGCGCTGATCCCCCCGCCCCCGGCCTCCTGCCTCCTTCGGGCCAGCCCGAGCCCCGAGAGCTTCCTGAGCCCCACATTCTTGATGAGAGTGAAAGGCGGTTCCTGCTCTCTAGAGCTTTCCTACGTTAAAAAGAAAGTGCGGTTGCGCTGCTTAAAAGGCTTCCCAAAAATTACTTTCACGAATCTGTAAAGCGAAAATACCACTGCATAGACTGAATCTGATGCCCGCGCCTTTCTGCTAAGGTTTTTGTTCTGTGTTAGCATGAAAACCAATGCTGTTGGTCAAGCTTCTCCCTGCCCCCGGTGTGTGTGTAAAACGGTGGTATTTGCAGAGAGCGAGTGTCAACTTGTGTCTCTGCAGCAGCTCGGCTCTTGCTGAACTTGCAAGGGACCTGCACGACAGGCAGTTTGGCAGCAGCCCCCGAGCCTGCGTTCGTGCTGGCTGCACCCTTAGGCCAGCCCAGCAGTGGAGCTGTGTTATCTCCTACCTCTGGGCTGCTCCCTGAAGCTCTGCATCTTTTTCGTACTGACCAGAGAAAGAGCTTAATGTGTTTGCTGTCAGTCGGTTTGTAGCACATACCTGGTTACAGAGTGCAGTTCAGTGCAGCATTCTGTGCTCTAGAACAAGAACTGGATAGAGAGGCATTTGCTCTGATTTATTATTGTTATTTTCATAGTTTGCTATTTTTTTCCCTAACAGCAACTATTGATCAGGTTACAAAAGTGACTAGTTTGCTAGAAAAGAATACATTATTTCATTTCCCATGTACTCTGTTTCTTCCTCTCATAGGTACCAGCATATCCTGCACAGAAACCTCATTTACTTAGCTACAATTGCTGATGCAGCACCACCCATCAGAAGACCATAGACTGACTGCACATACCTGGACACGAGCAGCAATGCTTTAACCATCTCTAGAACTACTTAAGAGTCTTGCTTTGTGAGCTGAGGTGTGGTTTTGACAGACAGGTAAAAAGTCATCTATGCGTTTATGTTGAAAATGTGAATGTAACTTTTCATGTAATATTAGGCTAGCTTCTTTCCTCTTGCTGTAAGCAGAACTTAAGGGTGATATTATCATAGTCCCCCTTCCCCCCCCCCCCCCCCCCCCCCCGAAAAACTCCCATGTAGTGTAATTCTGAACATAGCCTGGTGGTCAGGACAGTGCTACCAAAGGTGCGTTTGGAGGCCCTGTGCAGTCTCATGAAGCAGACTTTCATGACTAAGACTGTACAATAGTAGGGAAGCATTTAGCTGGGTAACTTTTACCTCCAACACAACAAAGTCAGTCAATTGTTGCCATAGATGGAAGCAGAAGACTGTTTTGTACCTTGTATCATAGGAACTTAATAAATTAAAGATGTTCTTTGTAAATTATAATATATTCTGGATTCATGTAACACATTAAAAAAGGAGCAACTCAGTGTTTTTGTGAAGCAGAAATGTTAACATCTCTAGGAAGGGTGAGACTGCTGCATAATGTGGCAATCAGGCACAAAGGAGAAACAGAGCTTTTATTCCAGTGAGAGAAGGCTGTGTGTTTGCCCTACTTGTGTCACGACTTTTCCTTTTTGCTTGAAATGCTCTGTACTGCAGACTCTGTAAACAAGTAAACTCTTGCAGTAGACTCATACACTTCCTGGGTGTTTGTCAGCAATTACAGTCTGCTGTACACTTGGGTACTCTGACCCAGAAAGAGCACAGCCTACACACCTCAGATACTGTATTTCAGTGGCATGATTGATATAGCCTTATTAGGAGTTGGGGGAAGTTTACAATTTGCTCACTACCATCAGTTATTTACATTGATTCCTAAAAAATTCAAGTTGGTATGCTAATGTTCATCAGCACTGCATGTTCAGAGACGCTGCTAAGGTATTTTCTGTATCATGTTCTTCAGTGCATTCTACTTGGAAAAGTAGCCTTAAAGATGCTTTAAATTGTACAGTGCATAAAGTTCAGCTTTATACAATGAGTCAGTAAGTACGCAGTTGACAATTTTCAAACTGTTAAATAATCCCATGTTAATGAAATAAGATCTGTGTTTACAAACCAAAGTTATACTTTAAGGTTCATTTTCAGCAAGGTGCATATTTTAAACAGTATGACCTATTAAATGTATATCTTTATTAAAGCAAATAGTTTGCTTTTACAGAAGCCTTAAAATACAAAATGCACAGTCTTAGTTCAGAAGCATTAGCTATTCACAAGAAGTACTGCAATAAGGGTAAGTTAACTGAGCACCAAACCCTTGCACTTGGCAGTGTAAATGAAGTTTAATGGCAAAAATAATTTGCCAAGTGCAACAATTCTTAAAATTACCAGTGTTCAGAATGATGGAAGCAAAGGACAGAGTAGAACCAACGTGGTCAAACTGCAGGCAGACTTGCTCTTTTTTCACAATTTGCTTCTGTAGGTCTGGAAACTTGCCAGCATTTGTCATTATGAACAAACTGCAAAAAATATAGCAATAATTTTGGCACTTGTTAGAAAAGTTCAAAATTAAGTGTTTTTATTAATTTCCATTTTGATCTTAGTATGAATAACCAGTAAGTACAACCAAATTTAGGCTTTAATATTAGCTGTAAATGACAAAGTTTAGGAAACTCAAAACCATTCATCAAGTTAAATAACCACTAACATTTTCAGCAGGGTTTTCAAAATCATAGTAGTACAGACCATAAACAATTTACAGACAGAAGCCACACTGATTGTGCAAGCACATTGCAGTAAAAAGTCTATGTACAGCAAATGAATCTTTTTAAACATAGTAAGTATGAAGTTTCAGAAAACATGGTGACAGTATAAATACAGGCAACATTGGCATCCTCAAACAGCACAAAAGGTAACAATCTGGGCCTGCAAATACAGCCCGTCACCAAACAAACAAAAAAGATGGATGGGTTTTAAATACCCACGTTTGTTTACTAGCCTTAGTGTTGTGTACGCTTTTTACACATATATATATATATATAAAATGTATTTAGATTTTTGGTATCTTTAGATATAGATGTACTTAGTTTGTAAAACCAAAACCAACAAATGTTCTTTATGTTCGTTGAAAAATTATGTTGTTAGAACTAATAACCTATTGTACTGGTAGTTAACATATTAGAATATGACTTCAGAAAAATACAAAAATAAGATTAATACTGTCAAAACTCTTATACCAGAAAATAGTGTGGGTTTTAGACTCTTTCAAAAATGAAATTTGAAAATTTAAATAAGATCTAACTATATAAAGTCTTCTGTAATCTCAATTAATATACAGTGGGATAGCTATACATACATTTACCATTGTCCTTCAATTTTTAAGTACCACTCTTCCAGATCCATTTTGGTTGGAAGATTATTCCTAATTCCACAGATTCACTTAATGGCACACACTGACTGCAAATAATTGCTTTATTCTTAAAAAAAAATTAAAAAAAATTAAAAAAAAAAATTTCTTTTAACTAACTGCTACCCCACATTTCAGTACTTAATCTGAGCCAGCTCACAATTTTTAATCGACTATAGCACCTGAAATAAGACTTTAAACATATGCAGGTAGTCTTTTTGGCTATACTTTCACACACTTAACAAGCACTGTGTGGATATGCCTTTGGCCAAACAAAGCAGTAAGAAACTGTATTTGTTCGAAAACCAGTGTCTTATTATCCACACAGATGCTATCTGCTTTAAGCTCAGGTAACATTTGTGACACAAGCTGAGTGGTTCTGTTGCTGATCTTTACTTAGAGTAAGGAAACTACCACAAAACTCAATTTTGCAACTCTTTCTGCAGCAGGCTTACCATGGACACGCTTGTGTGGCACACAGAAAGCTGCTGCTGCACTTCATTTAAAAAGAGCTGCCCACAACCATTTATGGAGAATACAAAGGCTTTACAGCTTGGCCATTATAAATTTAAACAGTGTTGAGCAAAGATACCATTATATATTTGCTTCAACATATTCAATGTGTTTCAGTAAGATGTTTAATTATAAATCTATATGAAAAATAGTTATAAAATATAGTCTTTCCTGTACGGTAGTCCTTCAGCACTTCTTAAAAAAACAAAACAAACAAAAACCCCCAAACAAACAAAAAAACCAAACAAACAAAACCAACCAACCAAACAAACAAACAAACAAACCACCAACTTTTGAAAGTAAAGGCAATATACATGTTTTTAAAAGCATTTCTACATTACAGTTTTGGGCTGCTTCCTGTATACCAAACAAACATATTGGTCATATTTGCTCAGCACTGTAAATCAGAATTCAAGACTTTGCATATCTCACCCAAACCCCCTCAGTTCCATATTTAATGAGATAAACAGGATATAACCAATACACAATTGTGAAACAAAGTACAGGTAATTTATGTTTTTGGCCCCATTTCCCAACATGAGAAGTAGTCAGTACTGATGCAGGTAAGATGGTCTGCATTCATGCTTCCCTGGGAAAGTTTTAAAGTCCTTATTCATCTGTTTTTGCTGGGAAGCCTGCTGTGATTGCTTCGGCACATAAGCAAAGTTAGAGGAAAGCCCTGCTGCTGGAGCACAGTCATTGGCTGCTGCCCACATGGGTGACTGCAGGATCTGCATGGTATCGCTCCACTGGCTGATAGGGCTGCTCATGGGATACAAAGGTGTATTCTGACTGGGTAGGGTGCTCATGACAGAGGATGGATGTTGCCAGGGTGCCTTGGGAGGCCAGGTCTTGGTCTTCTTATCCTGAGAAAACATGTTATGCTTGAGATTCGTGGGGTTTTGGTTTGGGGTTTGTTTGTTTGTTCCAATAATAAAACACTTCTTCTTTGTGACAATACTTAACACATCACCCTATTCCCTCCTTAAGACATTTTTAGAAGATAAATTTATGTTTGAAAGCAGAATTGATACATAGATATAGCACTACAAATTCTTAAAATACCTGCCTAATGAAAAAACTTTTTACTTATTTGACACATAGTAGCCCTGTTCAAAGTCAAGATTTCTAACAAGACATGTAATAAATCTACTGGTATTTCAGTTTTCTCTGCAGAAACAATTAAAATTGACTGTTGCCTCTTAGCTTAACTTGAATTTTAATATTTAAACCTGTTAACTTTGATAAAAGCATCTAGTACTACTTGTCTGCTGGTGGTTTAGGTTTTAGCTAAGCTATCTGGAGATACAGATGCTACTCTAGTTGTCCTGCTAGTGTAAACCACCCCAAAATGCAAATAGGAAAAATGACTAAGCAAACCCATTCTTAGCTTACCTCATTACGGTCATCTGCTGCAGAAAGAAGAGTTGGTGATGGTAGTGCACTAGGTACCTGCTCGCCACTACTGTGTTTTCTGCCCAGAAAGACAGTAACATTAATTATATTATTTATTTTTTTAAATGAGTAAACCCATTAATCTGCCACTGGCACATACCATTCTGCAGCTTCATTCTGTCATACTTCACAGCCTAGTATGTGTAATGATATTTAGTCTTGTTTCATATCTGCTCAGTACAGGTAGGCGAAGCAAAGCAGAAAGAAATTCATTACTGAATACTGTCAGAGGCTGGACAGATGCAGTACTTCAAGCTACAGCTTCAGCAACACACACACATTTAAAGAGGTGAAAGGAAGATGGGCTAGGCTTTTGCCCACTTTGAAGAAATTTAACAGAAAGAAATAAATTGCCTTTTTTCTATGTACTCTCATTTCTTGTGTGTTTGGGTTATTTGTCTTGTTGGATCTTTTGTGGTTTTTTTTTGTTTTGTTTTGGGATTTTTAAGTATCTTTTCTGAAATAACTTTACAGACAAAACGTCCTGATTTAAGCCCAGCTGGTAACTCAGAACCAGGCAGCTGATCACTCACTCCCCCCCCACCTTCTTCCCCCTGGTCCGGGAGGGATGGGGAGGAGAATCAAAAAAATGTAACTCCCACAGGCTGAGATAAGAACAGTCCAATAACTAAGGTATAACACGTAACCACTACTGCTACCACCAATAATAAGGATAAGGGAAATAACAAGGGAAGAGAATACAACTGCTCACCACTCACCGACCGACACCCAGCCCAACCCAAGCAGCAATCTAGCCCTTCCAGGTAACTGCCCCCAGTTTATATAGTGGGCATGACATGATGTGGTATGGAATACCCCTTTGGTTAGTTTGGGTCAGGTGTCCTGTCTCTGCTTCCTTCTGGCTTCCCCTTCTCCCTGGCAGAGCATGAGACTCAGAAAGTCCTTGGTAAGAGTAAACATTACCTAGCAACAAGTAAAAACATTGGTGTTATCAGCATTGTTCCCATGCTGAAAGTCAAAATCACAGCACTGCACCAGCTACTAAGAAGGAGAAAAATGATTGCTACTGCTGAACCTTTTATATATATATATATATATATATACACATATACATACACATACACACAGACACAAAGAGAGAGATCATTCCTTAGTGCATGTCCCAATCCCTATAAAGCTGCTGAGTTCATCCAGTCCATGATGTCAGGCTCCATCTCTTGTAACAGTCTTTCAGAGCAGGAGAGGTGGTGTGCAGTGTTGGATTGTTGCCTGCTGATGACTCTGTGGAACTCATCTGGTCACTGCTGAGCTTGTCTGCTTTCGTCAAAGTGCATTTTTTTTGTTGGGATGATGGTCAGAGGGAAGTCAGGGCCAGTTGCTGGTGACCTGAAGACATCTAGTTGGTGGACTATAAAAGGACTACATAGCAGGCAACAGTATACAACTGAGTTCATTGGCTGTTTTCCCTTAAAATCGAACCCCCTTGAGGTACAAACCGGACTTCCCCATCTTCCCGCATTACCCACTAAGTATATCTAGGTCACTGAGCAAAAGCAATCCCACAAGCAGGTTTGCCTTTACCTGAAGCAGGAATAACCCAGACTGTCTTCCCAGCAAATTCTTTATGTGCACCACAGGAAATTTATCTCCTTCTACAGTATGTAGAAGTTCTGACTGGGCTGGGTCAGCCCTGTTGGCACATTCTCTGGCATTGACCAATCAGGAGTCTTTTGGTAAATGTGTATCCCAATGTTTGAAAGTCCCAACACCCATTGCTCTCAGTGTAGTTTTGAACAGCCCACTGTACCAGAGGCTGGTACAATGTGATATATTCACTCAATGCCATGCACTCTTATGTTGCTAATCTAAGTCCATCTGAGCGACTTCAGTCTTAGCAGCTTTATCCAACTGTTGGTTGTTCTAGTGTTCTTAGGTGACCCCACTCTTGCGTACATGAGCATCTACATGGAATACCTTCACCACCAGGTTCTGCACCCAGGCAGTGATATCTTGCTCCAGGGCAGCAGCCCACATGGGTTTCCCTCTGCCTTTCCAGTTGCTCTGCTTCTATTGCTGCAATCACCCTCACAGGGCATTTGCCACCATCCATGAGTCAGTATAGAGATAAAGTACTAGCCACTTTTCTCGTTCAGCAATGTCCAGGGCCAGCTGGATGGCTTTCACCTCTGCAAACTGACTTGATTCACCCTCTCCTTCACCAGTGTTTCTGCAACTTGTCGTCAAGGACTCCATACAGCTGCCTCCCATCTCTGATGCTTTTCCACAATACAGCAGGACCCATCAGTCCATTAAGTCATGCTCCATCTCTTGTAACAGTCTTTCAGGGCAGGAGAGACAGTGTGTAGTGCTGCATTGTTGCCTGCTGACGACACCGCCAAACACGTCTAGTAACTGCTGAGCTCATCTGGCTTCAAAAAAGTTAATTCTTTCTTGAGTTGATGACCGGAGGGAAGTCCAGGTCAGTCGACAGTGACCTCAAGACAGTTCTGCTGCTGGCTGTTCCTGTGACTTGCAGAGGGGTTGGAACTAGATGATCTTAAGGTCCTTTCCAACCCTAAATGATCTAAAATTCTATGCTTCTCTGCTGATTATCATGACAGCATATATATTCTTTTCAAAACCAGGAGAGGTGGAGATGGCCAT
Source organism: Pezoporus flaviventris (assembly GCF_033815535.1). Taxonomy (NCBI): domain Eukaryota; kingdom Metazoa; phylum Chordata; class Aves; order Psittaciformes; family Psittacidae; genus Pezoporus; species Pezoporus flaviventris. The sequence continues at coordinate 368,591 of NW_026892625.1, forward strand.
CTAGCTGATGGGTTTTGAAGCGTTATATAGCAGGCAATAGCATACAATTGAGTTCATTGGCTGTTTCCCCCAAAATTAAATCCCCTTGAGATACACACCTGACCTAACTATCTTCCCACATTACCCACAAAGCAAATCCAGGTCTGTGAGTGAAAGCAATCCCACAAATGGGTTTGCCTTTACCTGAAGAAGGAATAACCCAGACTGTCTTCCCAGCAAATTTTTTTATGTGCACCACAGGAAATTTATCTGCCTCTACAGTACATAAAAGTTATGAATAGATGGGGCCAGCCCTGTTGGCAGACCCCCAGTACTGATGTCCTGGGTTCAGCAGTAGCAGTCATTTTTCTCCTTCTTGGTAGCTGGTGCAGTGCTGTGTTTTGACTTTCGGCCTGTGAACAGAGCTGATAGCGATGTTTTGGTTTGGCCAAGGACTTCGTGAGCCTCATGCTCTGACAGGGAGGAGGGGAAGCCAGGAGGAAGCAGAGACAGGACACCTGACCCAAACTGACCAAAGAGGTACTCCATACCACAGCATGTCATGCCCAGGAGGTAACTGGGAGTTACCCGGAAGGACATGGGCTTCCGGGTGGGGACTCGTTTTCTTGGCCGGTGGTATCGTATTCTCTTCCCTTGTTATTTTCCCTTATCATTGTTGTAGTTGATAGTAGCGGTGGTGATTTGTGTTGTACATTGGTTGCTGGACTGTTCTTGTCTCAACCTGTAGGAGTTGCACTCTTTCGATCCTCCTCCCCGTTCCTCCGGGAGTGGGGAAGGGGAGAGCCCCGGTGGGGGGGGGGGGGGGACGGACCTCGATTGTTGTCAGCTCGGCACCACTCACTGGGAGTGAGTGAACAAGTTACCTGACTGGGTTTAAACCACGACAACTGACTAATCAGGTGGCTTTTGGGAAACGTGTATCCCAATGTTTGAAAGTTTCACCACCCATTGCTCTCAGTGTAGCTTTTTACAGCCCAGTGTACCACTTGATTTTCCCAGAGGCTGGTGAATGGTAGGGGATGTGATATACCCACTCAGTGCCATGCTCTTTGGCACAAGTGTCTATAAGGTTGTTACAGAAATGAGTCCCATTGTCTGACTCAGTTATTTCTGGGGTGCCGTGTGGCCACAAGACTTGTTTCTCAAGGCCGAGGATAGTGTTCTGGGCAGCAGCGAGGCACAGTGTATGTTTCCAGCCACCAGGGGGTTGCTTCCACCATGGTAAGCACATGGCACTTGCCTTGGAAGGTTGGTGGGACTGTGATGTAGTCAGCCTGCCAGGCTTCCCTGTATTTGTACTTCAGCCATTGTCCTCCATACCAGAGAGACTAACTGCTTGGCTTTCTTAACTGCAGCACATGTTTCACATTCGTGCATAACCTGGGCAATAGTGTCCATTGTTAAGTCCACCCCTCGATCTCGAGCCCATTTATATGTTGCATCTCTGCCCTGATGGCATCAGGTGTAATGGGCTAAAAATAATACACCCTTCTGTTGCCATAAAAATCCATCTGAGGCACTTCAATATTAGCAGCTTTATCTACCTGTTGGTTGTTCTAGTGTCCCGCAGAGGCCCAACTCCTTGGTACACAACCATCCAAGTGGCGTACCTTCACCACCAGGTTCTGCACCCAGGCAGTGATATCTTGCCCCAGGGCAGCAGCCCACATGGGTTTCCCTCTGCCTTTCCAGTTGCTCTGCTTCCACTGCTGCAATCACCCTCACAGGGCATTTGCCACCATCCATGAGTCAGTATAGAGATAAAGTACTAGCCACTTTTCTCGTTCAGCAATGTCCAGGGCCAGCTGGATGGCTTTCACCTCTGCAAACTGACTTGATTCACCCTCTCCTTCACCAGTGTTTCTGCAACTTGTCGTCAAGGACTCCATACAGCTGCCTCCCATCTCTGATGCTTTTCCACAATACAGCAGGACCCATCAGTAAACAAGGCATATTGCTTTTCTCTTTCTGACAGTTTATTGTATGGTGGGCCCTCTTCAGCACGCATCACCTCCTCCTCTGGTGACATTCCAAAATCTTTGCCCTCTGGGCAGTCCATGATGACTACAAAAATTCCTTGATGACTGGAATGTCCTACTCAAGCTTGTTGTGTAATTAGTGCAGCCCACTTACTCCATGTAGCATTGGTTGCATGATGTGTAGAGGAGACTCTGCCTGTGAACATCCAGCCCAGCACGGACAACCTGGGTGCCAAGAGGAGCTGTGCTTCAGTGCCAATCATCACTTCTGAAGCAGCTCAAACCCCTTCAGAGGCTGCCAGTATCTGTTTTTCACTTGGGGTATAGCTGGCCTCAGATCCTCTGTATCCCCGACTCCAAAAGGTGAGGATTTGACCTTGAATTTCCCTTGGAGCTCTCTGACAGAGGCTCCTGGTAGGACCATTCTCCCCAGCTACAGTATAAAGCACATGGTTCACATCTTGCCCTGTCCTGACTGGCCCGAGTGATACTGCATTGAACTATCTCTCTTTTAATTTATTCAAAGCCTTGCTGGTTTTCAGGGCCCCATTTAAAATCATTCTTTTTCAGAATCACGTGATAGAGAGGGCTTACAATCTTACTGTAACTGAGGATGTGCAATCCCCAGAACCCCACAACGCCTAAGAAAGCTTGTATTTCTTTCTTATTACTTGGTGGAAACACTGCCGTTATATTGTTGATCACATCTGGCGATGTCCATCTTGCCATTTTATTCCCAAAAACTGAATCTCCTGTGCAGGATCCTTGACCTTACTCCGTTTTTATTGCTTTCAGCGGGATTTTGATTATTTTCCTCCCTTTCTCAAAAAGTTCTCCGACTGTATTGCCCCACACAATAATGTCATCAATACACTGCAGGTGTTCTGGAGCTTGCCCCTGTTCCAGTGCAGTCTGGATCACTCCATGGCAGATGGTAGGGCTGTGCTTCCACCCCTGGGGCAGTCGGTTCTTAAGTGTACTGGACACCCCTCCAAATAAAAGCAAACTATGGCCTGCACTCTGCTGCCAAAGGAATTGAGAAGAATGTATTGGCAATATCAATTGTGGCCTACCACTTGGCTGCCTTTGCCTCCTGTTCATATTGAAGTCCTAGCATGTCTGGTACCTCAGCACTCAAGGGTGGTATGCCTTCAGTCAGGCCATGAAAGTCTACTGTTAGTCTCCGCTGTCTGTTAGACTTTCGCACTGGCCATATGGGCCTATTAAAGGGTGAGCAGGTCCTGCTGATCACTCCTTGGCTCTCCAGTCTACAGATCAGCTTATGGATGGGAATCAGGGAGTCTCGGTTGGTGCAATATTGCTGCCGGTGCACTGTTGTGGTCGCGATTGGCACTCGTTCTTCGACCTTCAGCAACCCCAGAACAGAAGGATCCTCTGAGAGACCAGGCAAGGTGGACAGCTTTTTCATTTCCTCCATCTCCAATGAAGCAACACCAAAAGCCCATCGGTACCCTTTTGGGTCTTTGAAGTACCCTCTCCTGAGGTAGTCTATGCCAAGGATGACTGGAGTCTCTGGACCAGTCACAATGGGGTGCTTTTGCCATTCCTTCCCATTTAGGCCCATTTCAGCCTCCAGTACAGTCAACTCTTGGGATCCTCCTGTCACTCCAGAAATAGAAATGTGCTCCACCCCTTCATAGCTTGATGGCATCAAGGTACATTGTGTACCGCTATGTCCTAACACCTTATTAGTTCTGTGGGACTGATGTGCCCGGCCATCTGATACACACTGTCCAGTAAACCTGATTGTCCCTCTCCTCCATGTGGCTGGAGGCAGGGCCCCTCTACTAGTGATCATAAGATTCTCCACTTATATCTTGTACAAGGGGATTAGTATTCCTTATCACAGGTGTTTGAGTAGAAGCAGCTCTTCCAGTCCATCTAGGAAGCTGTTCACCCAAGACTGGAGCAGCAACTTTCATGGGAGGATCATCCTTGACAGTTGTTACCCAATTCACACACCCGTTGCTCCAGAACTGAGGTAGATTTTCCATCCCACTTTTTCACGTCTTCTCTGTGATCCCACAGGTAAAACCATAGGGTGCCCCATGGTGCGTACCTCCTATATCTTCTCTCTCAAGCAGTAGGGTGCCTTCTGTTAATAGCTGAGATGTGGGTTGGTACACGTGGAGAGCTGGATAGATCGTCTCTCAATTGTTTGAACACCTGGGTCAGGAGTTTTTCCACTGCTGAAATGATGGAATGGGTGAGATTGTCTTTGAACTCTTGGAGTTGATGAGTCACTTCATCCACTGTTGGTGCTATGTCATGCCAGGTCATTGATGCCAATGAGTGGGCGTATGATGATGGTGCACTCTGTGTAAGTTACCGTCACATGGGTTGCGTACATTCGACTTCATCTGGATTGATCGGTGCATTCCTGGCATCCAGCCTATGACAGATCTCTAGAATGGCTGATTCCCTCAGGTACTGGAAGCCTCTCTATCGTGGTCCACTTGGCTGAGTGATACATAACATTGTCCTTGCTAGTATACCTTTCCTTCACAGCTGCCAAGAGCCGCCTCCAAAGGCTGAGGGCTCATTTCTCTTTTGCAATTGCTTTGTCAATTCCCCCTTCCCTAGCAACTCATCCCAGCTGCTTGGCTTCCCTACCTTCTAGTTCGTGACTCTCAGCTCCATTGTCCCAGCATTGGAGCAACCAGGTGACGATATGCTCACCCGGAAGATGGCTGAAAACTTTTCATATATTCCGCAGCTCGGTTGAGGTATGGGATCGAGAAGTTATCTCTTTCTCTGATTCCTAAATCAATAACTCTCATTCAGATGCTGTCCCCTCTAGTACACGCTTTGGGTCTTCATCTTTCTTCACTGCACGGGTTGCTCTTTGTGCCTCTCGTTTGCTTTTCCCCTTGCTTATAGGGGCAACTGATATTGGCATGGATTGGTCCTTTTGTTTAGCTATAGTGCCTATCACTGAGCCAGACCCTGCTTAGCTTTCGAGATCAAACAAAATCAAGCATTCTCAAGGTGGGATTACTGTGGGTAAAACACATGCTGTATTTGTGGCAATATGCTGATTCCCAGGAAAAGCAGCAGGCTGGTTTCAAGGGTATCCAAAGGCCATCAAAAAACTTTAGAATTCTCAAATGCTGCTGTAAATTGTCTAATGGGGGAGCAGAGGGTGTGAGGGAACAGCCCCTTCATAGGTTTACCACCCAAAGATGAAAAAAACGATGTGTAGTTCCTAAAAATTCCCATTACATGCCTCCCATAGTATAGAGATGATGGCCACACTGAGAATGCAAGCCAGACCAGTTTCATGATCAATGACTATTGTACCACAAGTCATTACTGTAAAGTACAGCGAAACAAGAAACTTAGCCCAGGCCTCAAAGCTGATAAACACTAAAACAGCAAATACTGGCTGCAAGTAAGGTATGACATGCTGAAACTCCAAGACCAAGTGCAACAACTCTGAGAGCAAATAAATCAACATTGTGACAAGCGACTATTAATCTGAAACAATGCATGCTTATCACAAATACAATTAGACACTTACACAATTTGTACAATTAGACAAATACAATTAGACACAAATACAAATTGACACTCTGGTCAGATCTGCCGTTATCTCAACCCTATGTGCCTCATGCTGGGCGCCACAAAGAACTGTCGTGGTTTAAGCTCATCCAGTAACTCAGAACCACACAGCCTCTTGATCGCTCCCCCCTTCCTCCCTCCCCCCGTGCTCCCAGAGGGATGGGAAGAAGAATTGAAATAACGTAAATCCCACAGGTTAAGAACAGTCCAGTAACTAGGATAAGGGAAATAACAAGGGGAGAGAATACAATTACTCACCACCCAGTGACTGATACTCAGCCTGACCCGAGCAGTGATCTGGGACTTCCAGGTAATCCCCCCCAGTTTATATACCAAGCATGATGTGCTGTGGTATGGAACGCCCCTTTGGTTAGTTTGGGTCACGTGTCCTTTCTGCTTCCTTCTGTCTTCTCCTGCCCCTCCTCGCTGGCAGAGCATGAGACTGAAGAGTCCATCATCGGGGTAAACATTACTTAGCAACAACTAAGAACATTGGTGTGTTATCAGCATTGTTATTAGACTAAAATAAAAAAACACAGCACTGCACCAGCTACTAGGAAGGAGAAATAACGTAAATCCCACTGGTTGAGATTCATGTGGTTCAGATGCTGTCCCGTGTAGTAAGTGCACTGGCTCTTCATGTTTCTCCACTGTACGGGTTGCTTTTTGTGCCTCATGTTTGCTTTTTCCCTTGTGTACAGGAGCAACTAATACTGGCACGAGTCCTCTGGTTTAGCTGAAGTGATTATCACTGTGGTTGGAGTGGTTGCAGTATCTGTTGTAGGGGTTGGTGCAGCCACTGTGCTTGGGGTTTGAGTAGCACCAGCAGCTGAGCTGTCTTTTGCTGTTGGGGCTTGGGCAGCTGTTGTACTTGTCGCTGGGGTTGTTGTAGTTACTGTACTTGGAGTTGGAGTAGCTGCATTATGTGTTGTAGTCAGAGTTTGAGTAGCTGCTGTACTTGTCACTTGGGGTTGGTGTAGTTGCTGTATTTGGAGTACCTGCGTTGTCTGTTCCTATGACATCAGATCCAGAGACCATTTTTTCCCTTTGAAAGTGCTGGATATTGTTGAACAGGGCTCTGTAAGCATAGGCCAAGCCCCAGCACGTTGCCATGATTTGTCCCTCTCTGGTATAACCAGAATGACAACACACCTCATTTGAGTGTTTTAGTAATTTTTCCAGATTTTGCACTTGTTCAGTGGTGAAGTTCCAAAGCACTGGAGGGGCCCACTGGCCTGGATACTTGTCCATACTATCCCACACACCCTGCACTCATGACTGTCCAGCCTCGGGGAAAATCTCTTGGTCCTCCTATATCGTTGTCCAACCCTAGACAGGACCCAAACCCGACCCTGCTTAACTTTGGAGGTCAGACAAAATGGTCGTGGGTAAAACACACTCTGTATACGTGCCAACATGCTGATCCCCATCACAATCAGCAGGCAGGTCTCAAGGGTACCCAAAGGCCATCCAAAACCTTCAGAACTCTCAAATGCTGCTGTAAACAGTCTTGTGAGGGGGCTGGGAAGGTAAGGGAATGTCTCTTTCAAAGGTTGACCACCCGAGGAGGAAACAAAAGACATGTAATTGCTAAACACTTCTATTATATACCTCCCAAAGTATAGAGGTGATGACCACACTGGGAACACAAGCCAGATCAGTTCCATGATCAATGATTCTATTGTATTACAAGTCATTACCATAAAATACAGCAAAATAAGAACCTTACCCAAGCACCCTAGCCAATAAACACTAAAACAGCAAATACCGGCTGTAAGTAAGGTATGACATGCTGACACTCTGAGATCAAGAGCAGCAACTTTGAGAGCCAATAAATCAGCATTGTGATGAGTGACTATTAATCCAAAACAATTAATGCTTATCACAAATACAATCAGACACACTGGTCAGATCTGTCGTTATCTCAATCTTTCGTTCCCCATGTTGGGTGCCACAAAGAACTGTTCTGGTTTAAGCCCAGCCGGTAACTCAGTACCATGCAGCTGCTCGCTAACTAACCCCCCTTCCTTCCCCCACTCCCAGAGGGACGGGGAGGAGAATCAAAAGAATGTAACTCCCACGGGTTGAGATAAGTACATTCCATTAACTAAGTATAATGCATAACCACTACTGCTACCACCAATAACAATAATGATAAGGGAAGAGAACACAACCCCTTACCACCCACCGACTGATACCCAGCCCGACCCGAGCAGTGATCAAGCCCTTCTGGGTAACTGCCCCCAGTTTATATAGTGGGCATGATGTGCTGTGGTATGGAATACCCCTTTGGTTAGTTTGTGTCATGTGTCCTGTCTCTGCTTCCTCCCGGCTTCCCCTCCTCCCTGGCAGAGCATGAGACTCAGAAAGTCCTTGGTCAGAATAAACATTACTTAGCAACAAGTAAAAACACTGGTGTTATCAGCGTTGTTCCCACGCTGAAAGTCAGAAACACAGCACTGCACCAGCTACTAAGGAGAAATGACTGCTACTGCTGAACCCAGGACACAAGACAACAGAAGCAATTGAGGAAGTGAAACATCTGTTGAAGCTCAGTGAATTTACTGAGGAAAAATGTTCTACCTTTGGTTTAAATTTCTGACCTAATATCAAATAGAAGTCCTTGACATGTGCATTCTGGAAGGTTTTTTTTTCTCTGTTTTGGCTTTTGGTTGTTTTGTGTTGGGGTGTGTGTGTACGTTTGTTGTTATAAACTGTACTCAGTTTAGATAGCCAGTTCAAAGATGATCTGTAACACCTCAGTAGTTTAGAAAGAAGTGGCATCCATCTGAAGTAGATTCTCTTGGAAAAGGGAAAGCGTCAGATCTTTTCTAAACATGCTGAATTTCAGCTAACAACTGGTTACTTGTACAAGTGCTAGTTTGTATAAGGAGACAGCTACTAATATAATGCAATTTGGGAGCATTAAAGTCAGATACACTGTACAGTGATCCATATCATCAGTGTAGTACACACAGACATTTTTATAACTTCATCTAATTAGCAGGGATTCCCTTTGTGTGGCTACTGAAATTAAATTATCAAAAAAAGAATTCTTATGGAGCAATGCATTTTGCTTACCTTCTCTGCTTCACAGCAGCAACAAGGTCTGGTCCTGAGAACATGGAGAATAAACTGTCTCCATTAGCTGAGGAGGCCTCATCGCTTGAGCTGGCAGAGTCTCCTTGAGTACCAGACCAGCTATTTGTCACATCACTGTAAGACAAAGAGTTGTATTTGCTGTTATATTTTTAGTGCCTGGTCTAGACTGTATGCCCTAGGAAGTTATGCTGAATCTTAGTCACTGGTGATACCTCACAGCACAAAGACATTTCGATACTTTGTAAAATGTAAAATTTGTGAACTTAAATTTGTAATACAAAAAGTGATCACTTAGAAATGAGAGCATCAACTGCTTTGTCTGTTACAGTCACTTTATGTATATTTTACTAAAATAATTATAAAAATTTAAAGTGCCTCTCTTGGTCAGGAAGGAGAAACAAGTGATGTTTGGTTTCGGAATCGCTAAGCACTTGACTTTTTCATTGCAGAACTGAGCTGGAACACATACTTGGTCCTACTGATTTTAATCTAGCTTGAGAGTCACAGCTTTACGTCATGGACAAATGAACAGAGGATCTTGAAACACTTCTTTTGTGATAAATAGTTATGATTTGGAAGAGATTAAGAATTACTAATGTACTTGTTGTAAAGTACCTGCCTTATAGTATAGCAAGACTGAGTAGCTAAAATCTGGAAAGCTGAATTCAGTCAGGTACTGCAACTTCAGTAGCAACACTTTTCATCAAAACTAGGTCTTAAAGGTTTTCAAATTGCTGGAAAAAAACCAATTCTGAATAAATCTGTGCTATAAATTCCTTATTTCCTCTGTTCAAGTTGAAGTCAATATACATTCTATTGTAAAGGAGACATCAAACAAATGTCAGTGCCTCAGTATCAGCAAAGCAGGAAGGGCTCAGAATTCTCACTCAACATAATGAAATACAGCTTCCACAGATGCATTAGCAATTGGAAAAAACACTCAATATTCCCACATTCTGTCAAGTTTGTGAGTAAAGCAGACTCACATACAATAAAAATGTGCAGTCTTCCAAATCTTACCCTTCTGTGAAATGCTCTGGAAAGGGGCAGGTTTTATGAGGATCATCAAGGAAAGGCCAGTTGTTATGTGTGTTGCTTGGGCGATGGGCATGCTGTGCTTGCCTTTTCTGTTGCATAGCCTGGTTGACCCCAGCAACATAGCTGGCAAATTCTGGGTCAGAGCCAACTGAACAAAAGAAACCAAAAAGTCAGTTGCTGACATTAAGCTATTTCTACTGCAGTTATCTCCCTCTTTTAATCCTTTAGGCTTGACCATACCCCACCAACAGAAAGTAATTCCCTCACAGATAATAAATGCCATACAACTGTTGATAACTCTTTATGAAACAGTGAAGAGCACATCCATACATAGTGAATAATCTCACATGGAAGTACACCTGCCCCTTGCCTTCCATCCGGGAAATAGTATTTGTCACTATGATCATGTCCATACACTGAAAAGTCCAACATCCCATCAGCAGATGCTGATGTAATTAAAGCCTGTACATTTATTTAAGTTCAGAGAGAAGGAACATACTAATTATTGTAGTTGATTCCAGACTGCAACATGATTTCCCGCTATGCTGTGATCCTGCTTACTCTGAGAAATTAGAATCTCGGATTGAACATATTAGAACATATAGACCAGAAACTGCCTTACTTCCTAAAAGGACTAGACAGCAATTTGAAAACTATTCTGATCCTGAACTGAAAAATATTTCAGAGTAAGATTGATATATACAGGGAAAAAAAAACCCAAACCCAGCAATTCTTAAAAATCTTTCCATACTTAAAGGGCTTGATGTGTCCCAAGCATCTGATAAGTGATAAGAATGATCTTGAACAGACAGCAAAAGCCTTAATAATCCCAAATTGGTTTAAATGCTCAACTGATCAGAGCCAGTAATTCCTGTATTAAAAAGAATGCTGCTGTGAGTCAGTGTAATTGAGTTTCCATAGCTTCTTTTTCATTTTGCCTGTCCCCCCTCTCCTCCCCTGAAGGAAAACTTTGCAATCTGACTGGATTTATGGAAAATGTCTAGACTACATGCATAGAATCATAGAATAGTTAGGGTTGGAAAGGACATTAAGATCATCCATCTAGTTCCAACCCCCCTGCCATGGGCAAGGACACCTCACACTAAACCATGCCACCCAAGGCTTTGTCCAACCTGGCCTTGAACACCACCAGGGGTGGAGCACTCACAGCCTCCCTGGGCAACCCATTCCAGTGCCTCACCACCCTAGTAATTGCAGCAGGAAGTACAGAGCTGTTGGCTTGCTGGTCTCAGTTTTAAATTAAGAGTGGAGACTGAAGAACATCCAACAAGCATGCACAGCTCAAAGCAGAAACCAGTTTTTCATGTGATGGCTTCCCTACACTCAATTCAGCATTCAGAAGAAAAGTTTCCTCATTTTCATTTGGCACATTCAGAAAACAGCTCCACAGTGTTTTGTTGGCTGCAAATTCAAATGACAATAAAGAAAATAATTTGTTTCTATACATTCTTTATTATGTAAGCAAGGGACAGAGCTATCTGACAGCTGTCGGAAACAAAATATTCCCACTAATACTTGTTCTCTTTGAGAAATATCTTTATGTCAGTTTAAAATGAGACTGGAAAATAGACAGATCCTCAGATCTGAGGATAGATTCTAGACAGATTCTGAATGGTGTCCACATTTTTTTCCTCTGGATAGCATTAAGTCTTAAATTACTTTTATATTCAGAATAGTAACTTGTGTTAATTTTTACCTTGATAAAAACATATCAGGTAAACAGCTTTTTATAAGAGGTTTTTGCCTTCATTCTTTCACATCTGTGAAAGTAATTCAACATTCCTTCTACTAGTTCTCACTGTAACATTCCTTCCTCAAGTTCTTACAGATGATAAAAGTACTGCAAAACACATTTTTGGTCATTAGTTAAGCCTTCAAAATGAAAAGCCATCAATTTTTTAAATTCTTAATTAGCAGATTTTCATCTGAAAAGAGACATCATTTTCAGGCTCTAAAATATTTATCAATAAAGTATTGCCATTTATTTCAAATGACAAATGTATAAAGTCCCAAGAAAGTCTGGAAATGAACAAGTGTTTTGTGTTTTAAAGCTTTCTGTGCTACACTAACTAGAGCTTAAATTGAAAACTCCTACATCACAGCTCAACCTGGCAGGTTACATGATGAAAAGTTATCTTTCCAATGGAAGAATCTACTTGATTGGAAGTTAGGGTTTTGGGGTTTTTTTAAACCCTGTGGAAAACACTGTCTACTTATCACTTGTACTGTAGAAACATATGTCTTAATCGACAGCACTATTTATCAACTTGAGTAAGTCACCTCTTCAAATTATCACTTTCAAAGTCCTTGGTATTCATCATACATAACCAATGGAACAAGTAGTTTTATGAATATCAAAAGGAAAATCCTACAGAAATTCAAAATGCTAAAAATGCCAGTCCTCTCTATACATGTATTTTTTTTCCCTACACATACATGTATTTGGCGCTCAGTGAAAATAATTTTACCCTTAAAGGTTGTGATCCTCCTTAAGTATATAGCATAAGTACATTTAAATAAGATGACACTAATTCAGACACAAAATTGTTAAGAAGCTTTTGATAACATAACTACACTGCCTATTTTTGCTTTAAAAACTCCACTAAGTTGACTAAATAATTATCAAAATTGAGTCAAATGAGCTGGTTTCCGAGATGCCTCCACAGTCCTCACACACATGCACATACAAAAGAGTGTGGGAAGCTGACTCTGGCTTGATAACAGGTTTTCCTGTTGGTGTGAGCACTGACTCCCTCCAGGCAATTTTCCTACATGCATGCTACAAAGTTTCTGTAGCAATGTTCCTGGTCAACAGAAATTACATTTACAAGACAGTGGATTTGTAAGTTGTTCTTAGTACTACTATCAGAAGAATTCACTAATATCCTCCTCTTAGGCTCTACAGTCAATTTAGCCAGTGAGGAAGGGCACAAGAAGATAGGAGGAAGGAGAGACAGGACACTTGACCCAAACTAGCCAAAGGGGTATTCCATACCACAGTACATCATGCCCAGTATATCAACTGGGGGGAGTCACCCGGAAGGCCCAGATCACTGCTCAGGTCGGGCTGAGTATCCATTGGTGGGTAGTGAGCAACTGCATTGTGAATCACTTGGGTTTACTGGTTTCTTTTCCCCCTTTTAGTTTTATATTCTCTCCCCTTGTTATTTCCCTTATCATTATTATTATTAGTGGTAATAGTAGTACTACGTTTTGTATTATAATTTAGTTACTGGACTGTTCTTATCTCAATCTGTGGGGTTTACATTCTTTTGATTCTCCTCCCCATCCTGCTTGGAGGTGTGGTTCTGTGGTTCTGAGTTAGCAGCTGGGATTAAACCATGACAGAGACTTATTAAAAAAAAAAACAACAGAAAAAAAAGAACACACCACCACCACAAAAACAACCAAAACAACCCCCACCAAACAAAATCAACACATTTCCCCCCTGCCCCCAGAAAAAAAAATAAAAAAAAATCACAATGAAGGAAAAGGAACACACCTGCAGTGTCAAAAGGCAGGATTTCTCCCAACATCCCAAACACTCCATCAGTTTGGTCACGATTTGGCCATGTGTTATTTCTAGGTCCTTGTGGTTTCTGTCCTAACATCTCTGACATCATATTGTCCATATAGCTGCTCACAAGACCCAAGCTGTACAAATCAGAGCTTAAATCTGAAAAACCAGGATTGTTCCACTGGTGTATATGAGGCAGTCCAGCTCCAACAGCTTGGGCTGGCTGCTGCAAGGAATTAGTTAGCCATTTGGCAGGTACATGTTGCTGTGGTCCAATAGGTTGAAGCAAGTGTTGGTAATACTGCATTTGCTGCTGCTGCTTTTGTGATTGTTGTTGCTGTGACAAGCCTTGCTGGGAAGGATGCAGTGGTGCGTGAGAAACAGACTGCGGTTGCTGTTGTACTGTTCCTGATTTTTGTTCTGTTGCTGTAGAGGATGCAGAGTTCCTTCTTTTCACCATTGGAGAAGTCTGCTGGGATTTGCCCATGTTAAAACCAGACAAGAAATCTATAACATCCTGCATTTCTTGGTCAGTTGGTAAATTCATAACTTTGTCATCCTTGCTGTTATCCAGTTTGAAGAAGTTGTCCTGTCTTTGAACTAGACACCCATTCACTAGCTGGTTATTTGTGTTCTGAACTGACTGCAGTGGATCTGCAGTCCTAGGGAAATTACCAATATTCAAGATGCTTTGTAACCGTGCGTCTATGTTAGTGAGCATTTTAGCTTTCTCCTCCATGTTGAAACTTATGAAGACATTTTTGGAAGGTGTACTGGGGATTGAGTAACTTCCAGTATTACTTGTACTGGTGCAGGAAGTTTTTTTTGTAAACCGTGAAGTCAGTTTTGAGAACGTCTTTTGCAGACCACCTGAAGATTTGCTTCCATTTCCAGAAGGCGTGTCAACTTGATTCCCAAAGCCTAAGATTTCACGCTGTAACTGGATCTGAATACAAGGCAAAGCTTGCTCCCTGCATCAACAAAAATACGTATATCAAACCACCTAATACATATCTGAGCTTGTACTTCAGAGGAAAATGTGGATTTGGGTAGTAGCTACTGGAAGAAACAAAACCAAAAATTGCTGAGTTTATCAATTACTTCTTATGGTAACAATGCAAATTATTACTAGCATTTGCAATAGCATTAACTACAATAATTAAGACATTTTAATTGTGCTTTAAGATTTAAATGGTAACTAATTAAATAAAAATCAAGTATTTTTGTAAGAGAGAAACAAATATTTTTGTACATTTTGATAAGATGCTGGTTTGGTTTCAAGAAGACTGCTGTATCTCTGTACATACCCACAAGGTACCTATGTAGAATACCAATTTCCTGCCCTGTTTTCCCCTCCTGATGAATCGGTACTATGAAATTCTTCAGTATAAATCTTTCAACAATGATGACTTTGTTTAAACTAGGACACCAGAACATGAGAGCATAAGGTTCAGAAGGAGATGTACCTTCCTTCCTTCCACCTGTGTATGTCGAACACAGCAGTGTAGAGCACATCTACTAGCCCCAAAGTCTTCTCTGGATCCAGACTCCTCTGTAGCAGAGACATTGTTGCTGGATCTTCTTTCAGACACCTGTAATCATTAAGTTTAACTTAAAAATAAAAATTTTCTTGCTGTGTTTTGGTTTGTGTGTTTGGTTGTTTTGTTCGGTTGGTTGGTTGGTTGGTTTGGTTTGGTTTTTTACATTAGACAATTTTACCATACTATTCAGTTAATAAAAGGCTGCAGTACTACTGCTCCTAAAGAGGTGCAACTAGTAAAGGCAGCATAATGTATGGATGACGGAGGGTTCCTAAAGACTATGTCTTCAGCCTCAGTTTCTTTCTATTGTTAAATTCTATAACTCTTACAGTTAGATTAGCTGTATATTCATTTTAAAAATCACGATTAATGATTAGCTCTTTAGCTGAGTAGGCATAATTTGGGCAGAGAGGGGTGAAGAGCCACTCTCACTGTGTGTCAGCAGGCAGAGCTCTTCCAGAGTGCATAACACCTGGCTCAAGCACTCCACATGATTTTAGTTCTTTCATAATACAGCAATTTACAAGAAGAGAACAAAGAAGTGCCAGTTTATACTCTATAGAAGAATTAAAGATGTATTTGTGTAAAGAGACTATCAGTTGACTCGCACTTCTGGGCATACCACTGGTACCACTTGTAACAGGCTCTCACCAAGGATTCAAATAAATGCACTGTGTTGTAATGAAATTCCTAACACTGGGTACTCTGAAGTAAGAGAAAGGAAGTGTTCTAATTCCAAATAATTGTTTCAGAAGGGAACAAAGCCGCACCTAAACTGCAGATTAATTCTACCGTTCTTCCCTAGGCAGTCAACTAAACTGACAGGGACAGAGTCTCTCGGACCATAGAGTTCTGAGGTTCATGACAATGCTTAAGGAACAGCTCAGTGAAGAGAGCTAAAGCTCTCATTAAACTCATCTAATTCCTGGCCTTCCTGAGGCAAGAACTGTGAGGACCTGCTGGGAAGAAGCATAACAGGAACATTATTGGATTATTATTTTTTATTTTTTAAACCTTCTCTTTCATCATCAAGCTTTTTCTTTATAAGTACGTCTTAAGTGCCCCATCACTGCCCCTCTTGTGCTGCCTCCAGAGGCAGCACAAGTACAGAGACAGCTGCTAAAGCACAACTGTCAGTCTGTCAGGAACTGTACTCAATTCCAGATAAAATAACTTAAGATATGCCCTAATTGTCTAGTATTCTCTCTTCCACTTGTACTGCAATATTTTCCCCTATATATTTCAGTCATCATTAATAGTATAATCTGCAATACAGTATTTTTATTTACCAAGTTGATGGAACTTGCACCACAATTCTGGATCCTTCTAAACTTATCTGAGGAGCATAAGTTTCTTTATTTTCAATCTGTGCTGTGTCCACAACCACCTAACAAAGAAAATGAAAATAAAACAAATGATTTTAAGAATCAGTTCAAGTTATATTATCACCACTGTTGTCAAGATGCAATAGCCTCACCTACCTGCCACGCCACAGGTATAAAACATAACCAGATAAAACCAAATCAACTCACAAAGTCATTGTAAGCTTATTCATATTTTAAAAAGTAAATTAAAAAAAATTAGCTTGATACAGTAACTTATATTTCAAAGACTTAATTATTCTCAATTACATACTATAGTTATGCATCACAACATAGTTACCAACTGCTTTACCTAAATATCTGGTAGTCATCAGTGGCTTCATGTGACAGCCCCTACATTTGAGAGGTTGGGCACTATTACTACATTAATAGCTCCCAAACACCTATTTATCAAAATATTTTAAATAATTTAACTGCAGTGCATGGTATGATATAGACAAATAGTATAGACTCTGAAACTCTTCACATTGCTCACAATTCTTAACAGCCCCCCTTTCCTTTTAAGGTTATAAAATCCCACACCAACAATTTATCTATTCTATCTAACAGAACAATATTATTTCCCTATTATATAAAAGTGACTGTTCAATTTGTGGAATTCTGAGCCTTCTGTAAGACAACATGAAGATACATGGAAGATAAAAGTCTTGAAAAATCAGTCTTTCTTTTTATGGAATGGCGGAGGAATGGGTTCACTTCAGCTTCATTTAAACTTTAATACCAGTTCCATATTTGTTTCATGCTTTCTGTTGTTGCCCAGTCTGCACAGGTCAGCCTTTCTGATCGCTTCCATAATCTCCTATTTTGGTCATGCTGAACCAGGAGCTTTTTGGCAGCTGTCAGCAGTTCTTGCTTCAGTGACTAGCAGATTAGCTGTACCATTTATTCTTGAAATGGCTAAAGTTCTCTGGTATAAATAAGTCTCAAGGGATATTACTGGGTCTTTTCTGATCATCCTACACGGGTTCTACTTCTAACTGGTTGTCTACTGCTGGTTATGAAGATATATGAAATATTAATAATGCCGAGAGTCTTTTCTCTCTCTTGCTTTAACAAAACCATCCAATGACACTCAAACATAATTACTTCCTACCTTTTAGGTATTTTACCATAAAGCCTTAGTTTTCCTCCAGTTGACTCTAAGCATTTATGTAAGTTTATTCAAACTTGTAAAATATGTCTAAACATGCCAACAAAGCATCATGCTATTATCCACTCATGAAAATACTTAATAACGGGGTGTCATGGTTTAAGCCCAGCTGGTAACTCAGAACCATGTAGCTGCTCGCTCACTCCACCCCTTCTTCCCCCCTGCTCCCAGAGGGATGGGGAGGAGAATCGAAAGAATGTAAATCCCATGGGTTCAGATAAGAACAGTCCAGTAACTAAGGTATAATACAAAACCACTAGTACCACCACCAATAATAATAAACATGACAAGGGAAATAACAAGGGGAGAGAATATAAAACTAAAAGGGGAAAGGAAAAGAAAACAATAAACACAAGTGATGCACAATGTAACTGCTCACCACCCACCGACCAATAACCAGCCTGACCTGAGCAGCGATCTGGGCCTTCCAGGTGACTCCCCCAGTTTATAAACTGGGCATGATTTGCTGTGGTATGGAATACCCCTTTGGCTAGTTTGGGCCAGGTGTCCTTTCTCTGCTTCCTTCTGTCTTCTCCTGCCCCTCCTCACTGGCAGAGCATGAGACTGAAAAGTCCTTGATCGGAGTAAGCATTACTTAGCAACAACTAAAAACATCGGTGTGTTACCAGTGGTGTTCTCAGACTAAAGTCAAAAACACAGCACTGCATCAGCTACTAAGAAAGAGAAAAATAACTATTACAGCTGAACCCAGAACACAGGGCAACTCCATTACTCTTTTTCCTTGTATTTGTACCATTTTAATTTTAGGTAATTTGGTAATCTGCAATTCAGATGTATTGCAATTATAATTGGGGTAAGGAGATATTATCTTAGGAATGATTGTTCTTAGCTCCCAAGAAAAAAAAAAATCCTGTCTGCATCTCAGACATGCAAATCAGAACTAAAATTCTGATTTGTGCAGATGTACAGCAGCTTCTGGTGCATGGCAGTGCTCATGGTCTGGGCTTTGCTGGGGTTGTCATCATCTGTCCCATCCCATCTCTATCTTCCCCCCCCCCCCCTTCCTTTCTCTGTCTTAAAAACATTTTCAACATCTCTCAACATTTGGTCAGTTATGACATCTGGATATAAACATTACTACAAGATTCAGGGCTTTGCAATGCATGTTTTTTACACAGAAAGATCTACTAGCACAAAAAAGCATGGCTAGAGACTCAATTAAACCTTCTCTTCATGACGCCAATTCAAAGTTTTAGTTGTACTCATCCTCTGAATTCAACTATTTTAATATACATTGCTTATTCAAACATGGAGATTTCTTCAGCTGACCCAAATATGAAAACACAGTTCTTAATATATATATATATATATGTATGCTCTAAAGTAAAAACTGAAAACCTGCGCTTCAAAAAATATTTCTTATGTTAAAAAAAAAAACAGGGGCCTAAAATAACCAAGCAAACTAAGTCATCTCATTGTGATTTCCACTCTTAATGAGTTTGTTCTTAAAAGGCGCACAAGATAGGCTAAAGATAGCAAGACTGTCAAGTCATGTTCTTTTTTAAATTGGGCATTTGAATGACAAATTTACACACAATTCTGAACTAATACAGCTTAGTTTCTAAAAGCTGTAAAGCAAATGCTACATAACACTGTCCCATGATTCATTTATCTGAGTTATACACAAAATAAAATACACACATTCTCTCTCCCTGCCTGGTGGGTGCTTAGAGGATAGGTTCCTGTGCATCAGACATCTATCATTCTTGTTTTATAAGTGCTTCCTCTCTAATTTCCACCCAAAAAATACTTTAAAGAAGCAAATTACAATTTCTCATCGTTGCATGAGGCTACGTAGAAGCATAATTGAATCTCGTAAAAAATTATGGCACATAGTTAATAAAGAAAAAACTCAACCGTCACACCCTTCCAGAATGCAACAAATGAAAGTGAGAATGAACGAAGGGAAGAAGGCTGGCAAGTATTTTGTCATGTGGATAGTTCATCACTGTGTCTTTGAAGATGGAATCCTGCTACTTTCAGAACCTGAGGTTCATGCAAAAAGCTTTGGAGACATTCATGATTCAACACAAGTAATATTACATATATCAGACTGCCATGATTTTTCAAATATGACAGACAGTGGCTTAGCAACTTCATTCGCCAGGTCCTTCAGGACGCGCGGATGGATTTCGTCAGGTCCCATGGTCCTTAAGATGATCTCAGACCTGATCCTCTCCTACAGTGGGCCCAAGGTCTTCATTCTCACAGTCCCTGCATCTCCCTTACAAGACTTGGGCAGCATGGTCAGAGCACTTGCTGGTGAAGATTAAGGCAAGAAGTAATTGAGAACCTCAGCCTTTTCCAAATCCAGGGAAGCCAGTTCTTTGATTTCCTTCCAGACAGAGCTAACATTATCCCCAGTCTGTCTTTTGTTAGAAACATATCTGTATGTCCTGGGTTCAGCAGTAGCAGGCTTTTTTCCTCCTTCCTAGTAGCTGGTGCAGTGCTGTGTTTTCGACTTCAGTCTAGAAACAACACTGATAACACACCAATGTTTTTAGTTATTACTAAGCAATGCTTACCCCAATGATGGACTTCTCAGTCTCACATGCTGTGCTACTGAGGAGGGGCACGGGAAGCTGGGAGGAAGCAGAGACAGGACACCTGACCTAAACTAGCCAAAGGGGTATTCCATACCACAGCAAATCATGCTCAGTATATAAACTGGAGGCAGTTACCCAGAAGGCACAGATCACTGCTCAGATCTGGCTGGGTATCTGCTGGATGGTGGTGAACAACCGGATTCTCTCCCCTTGTTATTTCCCTCATCATCATTATTATTATTGGTGGTAGCAGTAGTGATTTTGTATTATACCTTAGTTACTGGACTGTTCTTATCTGAACCTGTGAGATTTACAGTCTTTTGATTCTTCTCCCCATCCCTCAGGTAGCAGAGCGAAAGAAGGAGGGAATGAGCAAGCAGCTGCATGGTTTTGAGTTACTGGCTGGACTTAAACCATGACACTATAGAAGCCTTTCCTCTTATCTCTGACACCCCTGGCCAGACTCAGTTCTATCTGGGCCTTAGCTTTTCTTAGCTGATCCCTAGCTTCCCTGTTTTCTTCCCAGGCCACCTGTTGTCATTTCCACCGTCCACAAGCTTCTTTTTTTCCCCTCGAAATTTCCTCAGCAGCTCCTTATCCATCCAAGGAGGTCTCCTGGGCTTCTTGCCCCATTTCCTTCTTGTTGGGACACAACACTTCTATGCTTGAAGCAGGTGATCACTGAATATGAACCAATATTCTAGCCCCCCCCGCCCTCTAGAGCTTTATCTCATAGAACCTTACTAAGCAGGCTCCTGAAGAGGACAAAGTCTGCTCCCTTCAAGTCCAGGACAGTGAGATTGATCCCTGCTCTTCTCAGTGCCCTGAGGATCCCAAACTCCACCGTCCCGTGATCACTGCAACCAGTGATGCCTCTGAGCATCACATTCCCCACCAGCCTCTCCCTTTTGGTGAGCACAAGGTTGAGCATGGCACTTCTCCTTGTCAGCTCCTCTATTACTTGCAAGAGAAAGTTGTCTTCCATGCAATCAAGTAACTTCCTGGGTTGCTTGTGCCAGGCAGTACCATTCCTCCAACCGATATCAGGGTGGTTGAAGTCCCCCATGAGGACAAGGGCCTGCGAATGGGAGGCTGCTCCTATCTGCCTATAGAGAGCTTCATCCACAGAGTCCTCTTGATCAGGTGGCCTGTAGCAGATCCCCACAGTCACGTCCCCCATTGCAGTTTTGCCTTTGACCCTGACCCACAAGCTCTCTCTTTACTCATCACCTGTCCCCATACTGAGTTCCATACTCTCCAGGCTATCATTGCCATAAATACCTACTCCCCTTGCCATCTGCCTGGTCTGTCTTTCCTCAAGAGCCTATAACTTTTCCAATCCAACACTCAGTCATAGGAGCCATCCCACCATGTTTCTGTGATTCCAACAACGTCATAACCCCGTAGATGCGCAAACATCTCTAATTCCTCTTGTTTATTCTCCACACGATGGGCATTTGTACAGAGGCATCTGAGCAGAGCTCCAAATAAAGCTGTCTCATTGACGAGAGTGGCTGACATAGCTCTGCATCTCTCTGAGCATTCATTACAGGTGCTGGCATCTAACTGGTAGTTTTGGAATGGATCAGTGCCCCTCTCCCCCAACAAATCTAGTTCATAGTCACTTACCAGTCCAGCTTGGCCAAACAACAATTGTACAGCAGTTTTGCAGGCTCCTCGCCAAGTGGAAGGGCAAACCTGATTTAGTACTTCAGTAACAGGAGAATCATCCCATGGTGTAAGTCCATTATGGCATCCGGCTTCCTTAATCAACTGCAGCATCGTGTGCTGAAAATATAAACACTTTGTCATATTAAACACACAATTCAGAAATTTTAACACCAGTGCTTCCACACGTATTTAGCATTGTTCTACATGCTTTTCTGACAACTGCAGCATCTGTTACCTCTGAACAGTCTTGTATAACTAGAATAGCTCAACTGCAGAACAGAAATATAGAAGAACATCTCTGCTATTTGGAACACAATACTCCTCCAAAGTCATAAAACAGTATTTTTGCTTAACTTGCAGAACAGTTTAATCAAAACTACAAAAAGCACTGCAAAGACAGCAGAACAGAAGCATTTTGAGCTGTGGATTGTTTCAACTCTTCCAGGAACAAGGAATTGGGCTTGTAAATTAAATAAATAAATAAATAAATAAAATGAAGATGATGATTCAAATTGCCCAAATCACTTCTGAATGCATGGACATATTTTCCATTCCTTCATACTGAAAATACAGTTTTCTCCGCAATTTTTAACAATTGATTAAAATTTGCAAAAAGACATCAACAAGAGCTTTGTTACAATTTTTTTTTTTTTTAAACATACCTCCCACCTCCCAGCACTAGGCTGGGCCAGACTTATTTTGGCACCATCTGACGACCATTAGCAAGGGCTCACCTTCCCCTCCACTTCTAGATTTCTATGCATCTGTCATATAGAACTGAACTTGCCCAGGTGGTTAAAACATTATCAGAAGCAGGTGTGAACCTACAATGTTATCAAGATCTTGCTTCCACAGGAAGTCAGGCTAAAACTATGCACTTTTAAATACAAGTTTGGCACTGAAATTCTACTGCAGTTGTTCTCTGGATTTTAAGGAATTCAAGTTTGGGTTTTTGTTTGTGTCGTTTTTTTTACAGTTCACTCCTGTGGTTAGATACAGGTTATTACCATTTTCAGCTTTAGGTTTTCTGCTGCAGACTCATTAAAGGATATTCCTTTCAGAAAATGTGATCCTATTTGAACAGGAACAGTGGGCAGTTCAGACTGAATGGGCTGAGGAGTCGTCTGTCTCCTTCCTGTTTGCTGGGCTTCAGCTTCACTGCAACAACCCTGGGACATAACACAGATCCATTATAAGAAATGAAGAAATTATAATATCCTAATATGAGTCCA
Organism: Pezoporus flaviventris; assembly: GCF_033815535.1. NCBI lineage: Eukaryota > Metazoa > Chordata > Aves > Psittaciformes > Psittacidae > Pezoporus > Pezoporus flaviventris. The sequence continues at coordinate 391,373 of NW_026892625.1, forward strand.
ATTTATTTGTTTTAACAAGTTATTTTCAAGGTGAGGATGGATGAAAGAGAGAAAAAGTATAGCAGATCCTACCTGAAGGCTTGCTTCAATAGCTTTTGGGTTCAAGTGGAAGCCAGCCTTCAGCGCATATTCACAATGGCCTAAACTCTCCAAAGCCACTTTGTAAGCCTGATATTAAACAAAAAACTTGAGATAGCAGAGGCATATCAGCAAGTAAGCAAGCAGTCACCATGTTTGGATACATATATAAGAATTGCTACATGGATTTACCCTACTCAGTTCTACAGCATACACATTTGTCATATAAGATTCCAATACTATAATTCTCAAATACCTCATGGCTGCCTGTGGTACATATTTCTACAGTAATATACTCCTTCCCTATTTCATTCCTTTGCCCACTGACTGTACTACATTGTCATGGTTTAAATTCAGCCGGTAACTCAAAACCATGCAGCCGCTCACTCACTCCTCCTCTTCTTCCACCCTGCTCCTGGAGGGATGGGGAGGATAATCGGAAGAATGTAAATCCCACAGGAAAAGATAAGAACAGACCAATAACTTAGGTACCATACAAAACTACTACTACTATTACCACCATAATAATAATGATAAGGGAAACAATATGAGGAGAGAATATGAAACTAAAAGGGGACAAGGAAAAGACAACAAAAAACACAAGTGATGCACAATGCAATTATTCACCACCAACTGACCGATACCCAGCCCCACCTGAGCAGTGATCTGGGCCTTCGGGGAAACTCCCCCCAGTTTATATAGTGGGCATGATGTACTGTGGTACAGTATACCCCTTTGGATAGTTTGGGTCAGGCGTCCTGTCTTTATTTCCTCCTGGCTTCCTATGCCCATCCTCATTGGCAGAGCATGAGACTGAAAAGTCCTTGATGGGGTAAGCATTACTTAGCAACAACTAAAAATATCGGTGTGTTACCAGTAGTGTTCTCAGACTGAAGTCAAAAACACAGCACTGCACCAGTTACTAAGGAGAAAAACTTACAGCTGAACCAAGGACAGTATCCACCCCTTATTACACACCATTCACGTCATGCTCATGTTTTTTGTCTCACATATATATATATACACATATATATACACACACACACACACAGAAACATCATTCCCTAGTGCATGGACCAATCCCTGTAAAGCTGCTGAACACATCCAGTCCATTAAGTCATGCTCCATCTCTTGTAACAGTCTTTCAGGGCAGGAGAGACAGTGTGTAGTGCTGCATTGTTGCCTGCTGACGACACCGCCAAACACGTCTAGTAACTGCTGAGCTCATCTGGCTTCAAAAAAGTTAATTCTTTCTTGAGTTGATGACCGGAGGGAAGTCCAGGTCAGTCGACAGTGACCTCAAGACAGTTCTGCTGCTGGCTGTTCCTGTGACTTGCAGAGGGGTTGGAACTAGATGATCTTAAGGTCCTTTCCAACCCTAAATGATCTAAAATTCTATGCTTCTCTGCTGATTATCATGACAGCATATATATTCTTTTCAAAACCAGGAGAGGTGGAGATGGCCATCTAGCTGATGGGTTTTGAAGCGTTATATAGCAGGCAATAGCATACAATTGAGTTCATTGGCTGTTTCCCCCAAAATTAAATCCCCTTGAGATACACACCTGACCTAACTATCTTCCCACATTACCCACAAAGCAAATCCAGGTCTGTGAGTGAAAGCAATCCCACAAATGGGTTTGCCTTTACCTGAAGAAGGAATAACCCAGACTGTCTTCCCAGCAAATTTTTTTATGTGCACCACAGGAAATTTATCTGCCTCTACAGTACATAAAAGTTATGAATAGATGGGGCCAGCCCTGTTGGCAGACCCCCAGTACTGATGTCCTGGGTTCAGCAGTAGCAGTCATTTTTCTCCTTCTTGGTAGCTGGTGCAGTGCTGTGTTTTGACTTTCGGCCTGTGAACAGAGCTGATAGCGATGTTTTGGTTTGGCCAAGGACTTCGTGAGCCTCATGCTCTGACAGGGAGGAGGGGAAGCCAGGAGGAAGCAGAGACAGGACACCTGACCCAAACTGACCAAAGAGGTACTCCATACCACAGCATGTCATGCCCAGGAGGTAACTGGGAGTTACCCGGAAGGACATGGGCTTCCGGGTGGGGACTCGTTTTCTTGGCCGGTGGTATCGTATTCTCTTCCCTTGTTATTTTCCCTTATCATTGTTGTAGTTGATAGTAGCGGTGGTGATTTGTGTTGTACATTGGTTGCTGGACTGTTCTTGTCTCAACCTGTAGGAGTTGCACTCTTTCGATCCTCCTCCCCGTTCCTCCGGGAGTGGGGAAGGGGAGAGCCCCGGTGGGGGGGGGGGGGGGACGGACCTCGATTGTTGTCAGCTCGGCACCACTCACTGGGAGTGAGTGAACAAGTTACCTGACTGGGTTTAAACCACGACAACTGACTAATCAGGTGGCTTTTGGGAAACGTGTATCCCAATGTTTGAAAGTTTCACCACCCATTGCTCTCAGTGTAGCTTTTTACAGCCCAGTGTACCACTTGATTTTCCCAGAGGCTGGTGAATGGTAGGGGATGTGATATACCCACTCAGTGCCATGCTCTTTGGCACAAGTGTCTATAAGGTTGTTACAGAAATGAGTCCCATTGTCTGACTCAGTTATTTCTGGGGTGCCGTGTGGCCACAAGACTTGTTTCTCAAGGCCGAGGATAGTGTTCTGGGCAGCAGCGAGGCACAGTGTATGTTTCCAGCCACCAGGGGGTTGCTTCCACCATGGTAAGCACATGGCACTTGCCTTGGAAGGTTGGTGGGACTGTGATGTAGTCAGCCTGCCAGGCTTCCCTGTATTTGTACTTCAGCCATTGTCCTCCATACCAGAGAGACTAACTGCTTGGCTTTCTTAACTGCAGCACATGTTTCACATTCGTGCATAACCTGGGCAATAGTGTCCATTGTTAAGTCCACCCCTCGATCTCGAGCCCATTTATATGTTGCATCTCTGCCCTGATGGCATCAGGTGTAATGGGCTAAAAATAATACACCCTTCTGTTGCCATAAAAATCCATCTGAGGCACTTCAATATTAGCAGCTTTATCTACCTGTTGGTTGTTCTAGTGTCCCGCAGAGGCCCAACTCCTTGGTACACAACCATCCAAGTGGCGTACCTTCACCACCAGGTTCTGCACCCAGGCAGTGATATCTTGCCCCAGGGCAGCAGCCCACATGGGTTTCCCTCTGCCTTTCCAGTTGCTCTGCTTCCACTGCTGCAATCACCCTCACAGGGCATTTGCCACCATCCATGAGTCAGTATAGAGATAAAGTACTAGCCACTTTTCTCGTTCAGCAATGTCCAGGGCCAGCTGGATGGCTTTCACCTCTGCAAACTGACTTGATTCACCCTCTCCTTCACCAGTGTTTCTGCAACTTGTCGTCAAGGACTCCATACAGCTGCCTCCCATCTCTGATGCTTTTCCACAATACAGCAGGACCCATCAGTAAACAAGGCATATTGCTTTTCTCTTTCTGACAGTTTATTGTATGGTGGGCCCTCTTCAGCACGCATCACCTCCTCCTCTGGTGACATTCCAAAATCTTTGCCCTCTGGGCAGTCCATGATGACTACAAAAATTCCTTGATGACTGGAATGTCCTACTCAAGCTTGTTGTGTAATTAGTGCAGCCCACTTACTCCATGTAGCATTGGTTGCATGATGTGTAGAGGAGACTCTGCCTGTGAACATCCAGCCCAGCACGGACAACCTGGGTGCCAAGAGGAGCTGTGCTTCAGTGCCAATCATCACTTCTGAAGCAGCTCAAACCCCTTCAGAGGCTGCCAGTATCTGTTTTTCACTTGGGGTATAGCTGGCCTCAGATCCTCTGTATCCCCGACTCCAAAAGGTGAGGATTTGACCTTGAATTTCCCTTGGAGCTCTCTGACAGAGGCTCCTGGTAGGACCATTCTCCCCAGCTACAGTATAAAGCACATGGTTCACATCTTGCCCTGTCCTGACTGGCCCGAGTGATACTGCATTGAACTATCTCTCTTTTAATTTATTCAAAGCCTTGCTGGTTTTCAGGGCCCCATTTAAAATCATTCTTTTTCAGAATCACGTGATAGAGAGGGCTTACAATCTTACTGTAACTGAGGATGTGCAATCCCCAGAACCCCACAACGCCTAAGAAAGCTTGTATTTCTTTCTTATTACTTGGTGGAAACACTGCCGTTATATTGTTGATCACATCTGGCGATGTCCATCTTGCCATTTTATTCCCAAAAACTGAATCTCCTGTGCAGGATCCTTGACCTTACTCCGTTTTTATTGCTTTCAGCGGGATTTTGATTATTTTCCTCCCTTTCTCAAAAAGTTCTCCGACTGTATTGCCCCACACAATAATGTCATCAATACACTGCAGGTGTTCTGGAGCTTGCCCCTGTTCCAGTGCAGTCTGGATCACTCCATGGCAGATGGTAGGGCTGTGCTTCCACCCCTGGGGCAGTCGGTTCTTAAGTGTACTGGACACCCCTCCAAATAAAAGCAAACTATGGCCTGCACTCTGCTGCCAAAGGAATTGAGAAGAATGTATTGGCAATATCAATTGTGGCCTACCACTTGGCTGCCTTTGCCTCCTGTTCATATTGAAGTCCTAGCATGTCTGGTACCTCAGCACTCAAGGGTGGTATGCCTTCAGTCAGGCCATGAAAGTCTACTGTTAGTCTCCGCTGTCTGTTAGACTTTCGCACTGGCCATATGGGCCTATTAAAGGGTGAGCAGGTCCTGCTGATCACTCCTTGGCTCTCCAGTCTACAGATCAGCTTATGGATGGGAATCAGGGAGTCTCGGTTGGTGCAATATTGCTGCCGGTGCACTGTTGTGGTCGCGATTGGCACTCGTTCTTCGACCTTCAGCAACCCCAGAACAGAAGGATCCTCTGAGAGACCAGGCAAGGTGGACAGCTTTTTCATTTCCTCCATCTCCAATGAAGCAACACCAAAAGCCCATCGGTACCCTTTTGGGTCTTTGAAGTACCCTCTCCTGAGGTAGTCTATGCCAAGGATGACTGGAGTCTCTGGACCAGTCACAATGGGGTGCTTTTGCCATTCCTTCCCATTTAGGCCCATTTCAGCCTCCAGTACAGTCAACTCTTGGGATCCTCCTGTCACTCCAGAAATAGAAATGTGCTCCACCCCTTCATAGCTTGATGGCATCAAGGTACATTGTGTACCGCTATGTCCTAACACCTTATTAGTTCTGTGGGACTGATGTGCCCGGCCATCTGATACACACTGTCCAGTAAACCTGATTGTCCCTCTCCTCCATGTGGCTGGAGGCAGGGCCCCTCTACTAGTGATCATAAGATTCTCCACTTATATCTTGTACAAGGGGATTAGTATTCCTTATCACAGGTGTTTGAGTAGAAGCAGCTCTTCCAGTCCATCTAGGAAGCTGTTCACCCAAGACTGGAGCAGCAACTTTCATGGGAGGATCATCCTTGACAGTTGTTACCCAATTCACACACCCGTTGCTCCAGAACTGAGGTAGATTTTCCATCCCACTTTTTCACGTCTTCTCTGTGATCCCACAGGTAAAACCATAGGGTGCCCCATGGTGCGTACCTCCTATATCTTCTCTCTCAAGCAGTAGGGTGCCTTCTGTTAATAGCTGAGATGTGGGTTGGTACACGTGGAGAGCTGGATAGATCGTCTCTCAATTGTTTGAACACCTGGGTCAGGAGTTTTTCCACTGCTGAAATGATGGAATGGGTGAGATTGTCTTTGAACTCTTGGAGTTGATGAGTCACTTCATCCACTGTTGGTGCTATGTCATGCCAGGTCATTGATGCCAATGAGTGGGCGTATGATGATGGTGCACTCTGTGTAAGTTACCGTCACATGGGTTGCGTACATTCGACTTCATCTGGATTGATCGGTGCATTCCTGGCATCCAGCCTATGACAGATCTCTAGAATGGCTGATTCCCTCAGGTACTGGAAGCCTCTCTATCGTGGTCCACTTGGCTGAGTGATACATAACATTGTCCTTGCTAGTATACCTTTCCTTCACAGCTGCCAAGAGCCGCCTCCAAAGGCTGAGGGCTCATTTCTCTTTTGCAATTGCTTTGTCAATTCCCCCTTCCCTAGCAACTCATCCCAGCTGCTTGGCTTCCCTACCTTCTAGTTCGTGACTCTCAGCTCCATTGTCCCAGCATTGGAGCAACCAGGTGACGATATGCTCACCCGGAAGATGGCTGAAAACTTTTCATATATTCCGCAGCTCGGTTGAGGTATGGGATCGAGAAGTTATCTCTTTCTCTGATTCCTAAATCAATAACTCTCATTCAGATGCTGTCCCCTCTAGTACACGCTTTGGGTCTTCATCTTTCTTCACTGCACGGGTTGCTCTTTGTGCCTCTCGTTTGCTTTTCCCCTTGCTTATAGGGGCAACTGATATTGGCATGGATTGGTCCTTTTGTTTAGCTATAGTGCCTATCACTGAGCCAGACCCTGCTTAGCTTTCGAGATCAAACAAAATCAAGCATTCTCAAGGTGGGATTACTGTGGGTAAAACACATGCTGTATTTGTGGCAATATGCTGATTCCCAGGAAAAGCAGCAGGCTGGTTTCAAGGGTATCCAAAGGCCATCAAAAAACTTTAGAATTCTCAAATGCTGCTGTAAATTGTCTAATGGGGGAGCAGAGGGTGTGAGGGAACAGCCCCTTCATAGGTTTACCACCCAAAGATGAAAAAAACGATGTGTAGTTCCTAAAAATTCCCATTACATGCCTCCCATAGTATAGAGATGATGGCCACACTGAGAGTGCAAGCCAGACCAGTTTCATGATCAATGACTATTGTACCACAAGTCATTACTGTAAAGTACAGCGAAACAAGAAACTTAGCCCAGGCCTCAAAGCTGATAAACACTAAAACAGCAAATACTGGCTGCAAGTAAGGTATGACACGCTGAAACTCCAAGACCAAGTGCAACAACTCTGAGAGCAAATAAATCAACATTGTGACAAGCGACTATTAATCTGAAACAATGCATGCTTATCACAAATACAATTAGACACTTACACAATTTGTACAATTAGACAAATACAATTAGACACAAATACAAATTGACACTCTGGTCAGATCTGCCGTTATCTCAACCCTATGTGCCTCACGCTGGGTGCCACAAAGAACTGTCGTGGTTTAAGCTCATCCAGTAACTCAGAACCACACAGCCTCTTGATCGCTCCCCCCTTCCTCCCTCCCCCCGTGCTCCCAGAGGGATGGGAAGAAGAATTGAAATAACGTAAATCCCACAGGTTAAGAACAGTCCAGTAACTAGGATAAGGGAAATAACAAGGGGAGAGAATACAATTACTCACCACCCAGTGACTGATACTCAGCCTGACCCGAGCAGTGATCTGGGACTTCCAGGTAATCCCCCCCAGTTTATATACCAAGCATGATGTGCTGTGGTATGGAACGCCCCTTTGGTTAGTTTGGGTCACGTGTCCTTTCTGCTTCCTTCTGTCTTCTCCTGCCCCTCCTCGCTGGCAGAGCATGAGACTGAAGAGTCCATCATCGGGGTAAACATTACTTAGCAACAACTAAGAACATTGGTGTGTTATCAGCATTGTTATTAGACTAAAATAAAAAAACACAGCACTGCACCAGCTACTAGGAAGGAGAAATATAACTGTTACAGCTGAACCCAGGACATACATGCACATGAAAGTAGACTTTAAAACTTACCTGCAAAGCACTGTCAATTTTCATGTTTAGCAATTTGAGCTGATGTTCAGGGACTGCCACACTCTGTGAGCAGAAAAGTTGCTGAACTTCAATTCCTGCCAAACATCCATCACAGCCTCTTTCTCGTAATTGAGATGTTGCCTGTAATGCAAAATAAAAATCCAGGGTAAAGAGTTTTAACATTAAACCAGTTCAAGATTAATTACATTTTAAAGAGCAGCCAAAAACACCCCACGGAGTTTAAAACATTATAAAGGAGATTAAAAGCAGCACCTGGCGGGAAGGATCTGGAGGAGCTTATTTGTTATAATTTATTAAATCTCTACTGCTACTTTGCAAGTACAAATCTCACGTAATTTGTATGGCATATAGGTGTTGGCTAGCAACTTAATTCAACATTGTTTGCTGTTACTATTTCATCTCCCTCTCAGGACTAAGGATCCTGTTACACAGGCCACATGATGACTCTCATTCCCAGAGGAGGGTCTTACAACTTCAACATAAAGGATATTACTTGCCACAAAAAAAAATACATTTAATCACTTGGACAAACACTCCTTTGTATACAAGATATATTTTATAAAATTAAGGTTGATTACCATGGTGCAATTTTAGAAGACCCACACAAGACTAAGATCAACTTAGCACAGCAAGAGAATAGCTTTATGTAATATGATTTAGAAAAATAAGAAATATGAAAAGCCACATATCTAGTTTTAACTGTAAAAAATTACATGACTGAGCAGGGTAAAACAAATAAAAAACCTGCTCTCAACTGCATTTAAGGTCTTGGAAAGAGCTTATTTTTCAGTCTAGAAAGGAGTCTTGCTCTAAAGCAGGATGTTGAAATTGGGGATTTTTGGTACTACAGGCAATGGTCATTACTTACCTCATTGACATATACAAAACTACAGCATATTCCAAGTGGAAAAAAAAAAAGGGAAAATAGTTTTGAGTTACTGACAAAATATTGCCTTAAACTTTATTCTGAAATAGCAGTGTATTCTCTGTCAAGGAGGCTGGGTTTATATGGAAATAATGGATTGCCTTCCTCCACAAAGTCAAAATTTTGAAAGATTTCAGTATTTCAAATCTCCCTTCTATCAAAATGACTTGCATATTAGTCTATCTAAATTTTGAGAGATTTTATTTATCTAGAGAGCACAGATTTTTTCTTATGCTATCCTAAAATCCCACACAAATACTTCAGAGTAATTTTAGTCAATCATAAAAACTGAGAAGTTTCTTCTATTTTTATTCTGGAACTAGGAAGAACCTATATTTTTCTGGTCTCCTCCCCATGCATGTTTAATGAAGGATATGATTAGTGTAATATTTGTATTAAACTCTATTTCAAAATACAGGTTCTAATAACAGAAATAGCTTAGGTGGGCTGTTAAGGAGGTATAAAGAAAGTTAAGGTCCCAGATTCTGCAAACCCAAGTTTAATTTTAACCACATTTTAAATAAACTAGATTGCAATGCAGGGCCTTTCTAGAAATTGTAACAGTTTTAAGGAACTAAGTGTATTAAATGTAAAATTAACTATTTTTAATGCAAAAGGAGTACAGCTATACCAGGATTAGACCTGTTACAATTATCTGTAATACACGTAAAGCACTCCCAAATCCTTATTTTATCCAGTGAAATAAACTTATGCTGCAGTAAAAATTACAAACAATTCTTCTGCATTCATAGTTCTAAAGGAAACTTGCTTGCTTTCGTATACCTTTCACATCCCAGGTTGATAAATGGAAACCTTGACAAGATTTCCAGTCAAGATGATAAACAAGCTTGTGTGTGCTGCCAAATTGGACTTCAAAAGCACATGCTCCAAGTTACTTGAATTTAAGGAAACTGTGCATGCAGTGTCTGAAGTCATTTCGATCTATAAGCCTGCGGACTTCAATAGTACAAGGGAAAGCAGAAAAGCTCCTAAAACTGATTTTCTTTTTTTCAGCAGTAAAAGAAAGGATTGCACAGATGACAAGTGTTTATGAAAATAGAAGTCCAGAGAGTGGTACATGTAAGTGATACAATTCACATTCCAACAACTGATGGAGCAAGCAACAGCAAGCTTAGCAGCATAAGACGAAAGTGTTAAAAGTGAATGTAAAGATTTAAGTATAAAATATAATTTGTGCTCAAAATTAGAGAAAAAATTATCTAAATTATTTTTCAACAAGATTTTTTGCTGTTTTTGCAAAGACAACTTTCATATTTTATTCTAAATTCCACTTTTGCCAAACTACATTTGAATGCTGTTAATTCATCACTAACAAAAAGCTGTTTCCACTGTTTGTGTACTCCTTATATACAATCATATCACAAAGAAAACTTTACACAGCACAGAGATGGTATAATCAGCATATAGGTAAAACTAGTTTTAGCATCTGAAACTAACTGCACCATGATCCCCACTTGAAATGTAACATTTCTTGAAAAATCAGAGATTTCCTTCCTTTATTAGGGCATCCAGCCTGAATTTAGATTTCACTAAACATAACTGCCATTTCACTAAACATAACTACAGCAAGACCTCCGTACCTCTGCTGCTCCTCTCCATGATCTTATTGCATCTTCTAGCTCATTTGTGGGGCTTAAACTTGAGGTTCTGGCTCCACTAACATTCTTTTTCTCCTGGGCTACAGCTTCAGCAAAGCAAGAGTGTGCCACTGGCTGGACTTTCTGCACAGCTTGTGACAGGAATTGAAAGTGGACCTGCATCACCGTCAAGAAACATCGCCCAAGTACCTGCAGGAGAAGGAACAAACCCATTTCAAGCAAATAGAGGATTTCATGGAAGTTTCTCTTTTTCCTTTGTTCAGTGTTTGGGGTACTCAGATTCTTTTTCTATTAAAATAACACTTCAGATCATTAGGGACTGTAGAGATAGGACAAGGGGTAACGGGTTAAAACTTAAACAGGGGAAGTTTAGATTGGATATAAGGAAGAAATTCTTTACTGTAAGGGTGGTGAGGCACTGGAATGGGTTGCCCAGGGAGGCTGTGAGTGCTCCACCCCTGGTGGTGTTCAAGGCCAGGTTGCACAGAGCCTTGGGTGACATGGTTTAGTGTGAGGTGTCCCTGCCCATGGCAGGAGGTTGGAACTAGATGATCTTAAGGTCCTTTCCAACCCTATGATTCTAAGCAACATTTGATATTTAGCCATTTACTTAGAATAAGGCAAACAGTGAGCAAACATTATTTTCTACAAATTAAAGGGAGATCATACTGATCCCATGTATTTTTTACTTCTGCACTCAAGTTATGGTTATTTGAAGAATGCAAAGCTTGTTCAGTTACTTAGGAATACTGAGCACATGAAACAATAAAAAAATGGGAGTAGCATATTATCACAAGGACAAAGTCAATAGCAAAACCCACTTGAACACAGACCTTGCTGAATTTATGCTAAAAAGCCCAAAACAAAAATCTGAATAATTTTAAAACATTATAATTAAAATCAGAAAAGTTTAATCCAGCAGTTTATCTTCTAAGCAGAGCAATAATCAGCAATAAGCATGAAAACCATTTTGCCACATAATGCAGTAGACACACAATGACATTTTTAGAAAATAACAGTGACTGCAGAATGCATGCACAAAGTTGCAGCCCTGTCATTTGCATTGTCTGACAGGAACTGCTAACACTGTCACAAATCACCTCTTCAGAATATTGCACTGAAACAGGTCACTGAACATTCATTTGGAAAGCCCGAGGAAAGGCAGGGAAGCGAAGGGCTGCTTGTGCCTCCCTGTACTCGCTAAGCTGAAGGCAGCGCCAGCATCATGCTGGGGAAGGGGGCCCCACCTCCACCCCTTGCACGTTTCCATCCCCCTCTGTCATACTAGTGCTAATGAGAATTATGAATTAAGACAGGCATATGCCTCATTTACTACAAACAGATCACACAACTTGAGTATTTAGGCACAGCCACAACACACGGAAGAACAGACAGGAGTACAAGCATTCAGGACAAGCTGAAGAGCAATGCAGCACAAACAGGAACGCTCTGTCTACCTTCAGGGCCACACTCTCCTAAGCAGATGAAAGCTTACCACAAAGCACAGTTACAACACAGCAAAGCAGCAAGTATTTTCCAAATTACTGGAGAAAGTACTTAAAAACTATTCAGAGTGTTTTGTTGCTTTTATGGCGTTTTTCACACAAAGTGGTTTAAAATGTATATTTGACTTTGATTTATTAAAAAAAGACTTGAATTCCATTTTAGAAATAAATCATAAAATACATAGATGTACAAAGCCATTATGCCTTGAGGTAAATAAATCATCAGGCTTATTTTCAGCTACATTCTTCTGGAATAAAAACATTCAAACACAATGATCTTCCTGATAAGATTCAGTAGTCACACGAACAGTTATATGCATTAACTATCTACTTCAGAAAAAACAGTGGTAGCAGTGCTTTTTTCCATTGCATCCGAAACTCCTTTTGACATTCCATTCTGGTTCAATCACTTCCTTTCTTTGTACAAGGCATGAAATTAATTATTTTTGGTACTTTGACTGACCTCTGAAAGTGGAGTTTGATAAAATGAAAAAACCTCCAACTTTCCTGGCTACAAGATTAGAAAGATTTCTAAAAAAAATGGTGATCTGAATATTTCTGTGTATGAAGAATGCAATTCTTACGGGAAGAAGAAATTAAGACTCATGAGGAATTTCAAGCCAATTAAGTTTCAAAGAATATTTAGGGTACAGACACTGAAGTTTCCCCTGCCTGGGAATAATGCTCAAAATAAACAAATGATTTAGGGTTTTTTTAAGTAGCGGCACACAACATTCCTAGCATAATTAATAATGTTAAACAGTAAGAACTCCTATTTTGTTCAAAAAATAATCTATTTCAGTCTTCCTCAGAAATGGCTAAGGATGGCTTTAACTGCTTAAATAAAATTCAAGTGGTGGAGGATTTTTGCACTGTCAAATGCTCACGGCAGATGTCAAACTCACTTTGCTTTAAAGTTTACTAACTGAAGATTTTCTTCCAAAGAGGTGAAACTGCCTTAACTGTGAGAAAGAAGTATGACCACCACAGTTTAACAAATACAGGCAGGGTTGGCCCGCAGGTACCAAAGTGTATAAAGCAATATACTAAATCTCTGTGGCCAAGTCTGCAGAACAATATTAGCATATGGATGCATTTTATTCCATGTATAGACACACCATCATCTCTTTTTGCAAGCTTGTTTTTTCCTACTTTCCCAAGCAGAACTGTTTGGCTCTCCTACTTTAGACCATATTTCAAGGTTTAAGCCCAGCTAGTAACTCAGAAACATACAGCCACTCATTCACTCCCCCTCTTCTTCCTCCCCCCCGCTCTAGGAGAGATGAGGAGGAGAATCAAAAGAATGTAACTCCCACGGGCTGAGATAAGAACAGTGCAGTAACAAAGGTATAATACAAAACCACTACTAGTACCACCAGTAATAAGGGAAATAACAAGGGGAAAGAATACAATTACTCACCACCTGCCAACTGACACCCAGCCAGACGTGAGCAATGATCCGGGCCTTCCAGGTAACTCCCCCCAATATAGATACGGGGCATGTCCAGCATGACCAAGTATATCCAGGCCCCTGAGCAAAAGCAATCCCACAAGTGTGTTTGCCTTTACCTGAAGCAGGAATAACCCAGACTGTCTTCGCCAGCAAATTCTTTATGTGCACCACAGGAAATTTATCCCATTCTACAGTAGGTAAAAGTTATGATTGGGCTGGGCCAGCCCTGTTGGCAGATCCCTTAGTGTTGACCAACCAGGTGGCCTTTGTGTATCCCAATGCTTGAAAGTCCCACTACCCCTTGCTCTCAATGTAGTTTTTAACAGCCCATTGTACTGTTCAGTTTTTCCCAGAGGCTGGTGCATGATAGGGGAAGTGATATACCCACTTGATGGCCCAAGTGTCCAGAACATTGTTCTGGAAATGAGTCCCATTGTCTGACTCAATTATTTCTGGGGTGCCGTGTGGCCACAAGACTTGTTTCTCAAGGCCCAGGATAGTGTTCCGAACAGCGGCAAGGCACAGCGTACGTCCTCCATACCAAAGAGGCTTTAACCGCTTGGCCTTCTTAATTGCAGCACGTTTCACATTTGTGAATAACCTGGGCAATAGTGTCCATTGTTAAGTCCACCCCTCGATCACAAGCCCATTTATATGTTGCATCTCTGCCCTGACGGCCTCAGGTGTCATGGGCCCACCAGGCTAAAAATACACTCTTATGTTGCCATAGAAATCCATCTAAGCCACTTCAACCTTGGCAGCTTTATCTACCTGTTGGTTGTTCTTATGTTCCTCAGTGGCCCAACTCCTTGGTACACAAGCATCCAAGTGGCATACCTTCACCAGTAGGTTCTGTACCCAGGCAGCGATATCCTGCCACAGTGCAGCAGCCCAGATGAGTTTACCTCTATGTTGCCAGTTGCTCTGCTTCCATTGCTGCAACCACCCCCACAAGGCATTTGCCAACATCCATGAGTCAGTATAAATTAGTGGCCATTTGTCTTGTTCAGCAATGTCCAAGGCCAACTGGATGGCTTTTACCTTGGCAAACTTACTCGATTCACCTTCTCCTTCAGCAGTTTCTGCAACTTGTCGTTGGGGACTCCATGCAGCTGCCTTCCATCTCCAACGCTTTCCCACATTGTCATGGGTTTAGCAGTAGCATTTTTTCTCCTTCTTAGTAATTGGTGCAGCGTTGTGTTTTTGACTTTCGGCCTGGGAAGAGCGCTGATAACACTGATGTTTTTAGTTACTGCTCAAATGTTTAGTCTGACCAAGGACTTTGTGAGTCTGCCAGGGAGGAGGGGAAGCCGAGAGGAAGCAGAGATAGGACACCTGACCCAAACTAGCCAAAGAGGTATTCCATACCACAGTATGTCATGCCCGGGATATAACTGGGAGTTACCTGGAAGGGCACTCGCTGCTTGGTCGGGCTCTGTCAGCAGGTGGTATCATATTCTCTTCCCTTGCGATTTCCCTTATCATTATTATTCCTGGTGGTAGCAGTAGTGATTTGTGTTATACCTTAGTTACTGGACTGTTCTTATCTCAACCCGTGGGAGTTACATTCTTTCGATTCTCCTCCCCATCCCTCTGGGAGAGGGGGGAGGCAAGAAGGGGGTGGTGAGAGAGATTGCGTGGCTGACTGGGTTTATACCACGACAGACATTCACACGACTGAAAAAGTCCTTGATCAGAGTAAACATTACTTAGCAACATCTAAAAGCATTGGTGTGATATCAGCACTGTTCCCAGACTCAAGTAGAAAACACAGCACTGCACCCAGCTACTAAGAATGAGAAAATACTGCTACTGCTGAACCCAGGACACTATACTAAGAACAGCCTAAAATCTAGAGACCATGTAGTAATCAAAGACAAAGTGGAATCATCACAGGTGTCAACTATTAACTTTTTCTTGGTAGTGATGTGTTTTCTTAAACCATTTCTTAGAATAATTTTATTGCATATAGAATGAGGTCTCCAGCTTGCAAGCTTTTTGTCCCAAGAAATACAGCTCTAGCACCTCGACTTCCTTAATATGTTACCATGTAGGACAGCTATCTATCTCAGCAGGGAATAACCTTACCTAAAGGAATCTGTCTTCCTGTTTAGGCAGTTAGAGGCAATGATACTGTTTTGGGAGGTGTTGTGGTTTAAACCCAGTCAGGCAATTCGTTCACTCACTTCCCCCCCTTTCTGCCCGCCCCCTGCTCCCGGAGAGACGGAGAGGAGAGTCAAAAAGAATGCAACTCCCATGGGTTGAGATAAGAACAGTTTAGTAACTAAGGTATAACACAAATCACTACTGCTACCACCAATGATAATAATGATAAAGGAAATAACAAGGGAAGAAAATACAACACCTCACCACCAGCCAACCGATAACTCACCCCCCAGACCTGACCAAGCACCGACCCATACCTCCTCCAACCCTGCAGTCTCCCAGCCCTTCCAGCTAACTCCCAGTTACATCCTGGGCATGACATGCTGTGGTATGGAATGGCTAGGCTTGGGTCAGGTGTCCTGTCTCTGCTTCCTCTCGGCTTCCCCTCCTCCTTGGCAGAGCATGAGGCTCACAAAGTCCTTGGCCAAACCAAAACATCCTTGTTATCAGCTCTGTTCCCGAGCCAAAAGTCAAAACACTGCACTGCACCAGCTACCAAGAACGAGAAACATGACTGCTACTGCTGAACCCAGGACAGGAGGTCTCACTTCAGAATTCCTTGTCTCTGAAACAGGTGATGAGTTTAATCAAACCAGTTACTTACAGACAGGAACATCGGGTAAAGATGCAGTGTTAGGTTAATCTGTCCATATCATCCTCCTAATGGAGGTACACAGTCAACTTTGGAATATTTTGCTGGGCAAAGCACACACATAAAATTGACAGATTTCATTTCTGAACAGTGATACCATGCAAATTCCCTGGCAAACAAATCTTACACAACAGATTCTTTAAAAAAGAACACTACCACTAATAAAGTTAGCAAACAACCAGTGTCAGTCTTCCACACTTGATACAAACACTGACCTGCAGTTCCAATTTCAATTTTCCGTAGTAGACTTTTTTTTTGCTATTTCCCTAAGCAAACAGAATACTCAACAAAACAAAACATCACAACACACTTTTCAGTGGTTTCCTACTACCCCCTTTTCCCTGAGCAGAGTTCTTAATGGATTTCGTAACAGTAAGTCCTGTGTACAACCCATCTACCCACCGAAGAATCAGCTTAATATAGTAATATAATGAAGCTAACAATGAGGCATGACTCAAACTGGTGTACCAGATGATGAGATAGCACTCTTTCCCACATATTACTCAAAGTAGGCAGAATATTATTCATTTTTACTATGCAGCAGTGCCCTGCAGTTTGAAAGAATGATCTTGGTTACCATAAAAGTCAGTCAGAGAAACTCTCTGACTCAATTCAGAGTTATAGAAAGCAGGCATTCTTTATTTCAGTGCTGGGCGCACACGCAAATCATTCTGCAAAGGTGAGCGCACCCATTACTTGCTGGCAGCAGCTATATATTTAGCATACTCATGCATATGCACAGCATTTCCAGGAACTAATTATAGTATCGGCATCCTAATTACTCATGTGCTTCCTTGCTAAGTGGGGGTCCCTGGTGGTCATTGATAGTCCTCCTCACTGTGTTTACTGAATAACCTCAGTGTTTGTGCACACTCACAAGGTCCTAGTACTTAGTTAGCAATTGATATGTCCTTGCTTCTGTTCCAGTCTCGCTGCATGTTGGGCACCACTCTGTTATCTTGAAGGCTGACATCCTTGGTCTTATTTACTGTCTCCTTAGTTGTTATAAATCCTGTGACATTCCTTCCCCCATCAGCTGAACATTCCTTTCTCTCTATGCATTAGAAATTAGAACAGTTTGGTTTATTCTACTATGTTAAAGGCACACACACTATTGTTAGTTTAAAATTTAAGCTTACAATCTCATGACCAAAACACCTCCAAGGGAAGACACAATCCTGCTCATTGAAGAAGTATTACCTAAAAGACCAACTAGATTCCAGCAGAATTTCAGCTACATTATTAGAAGACATGGGTAACCTGACAGACTTATTTCTGTTAACAGTCAACTAGTAGTCATAATTTGATATTGACAGCTATTAAAATGCTAACTATGATTTAGCAAAAAAAGTATTTAAGTATTAAACATTAAAAAAGGCAATTAAAATGTAATACAAAGTATTTCTAAAAACAATGCTAGCAGATCTGAGAGCAGACCATGAGACTTTAGACCAAGATGAATACAATGGCATCCCAGCAAGCCATCGCATTTTCTACTGATTTTAATCAGCTTTTTGCTACTGACAGTTCTTCAACTTGGAAAAGTCTGAATCCAAACCCTGTACATCACAGGAAAGATAATAATTTTCAAAAATATATTTAAAATTAGGCTTTAAAATGTTTGTTAAGGATAGTCTACATTTTATGTTTACTCAGACATTTTTGTCCCACAAGCTTCTTTATCAAAAATCTTAGTTTACTTTATACAGATCAAAACCAAAAAAATGTCTCCATTTAGTGCAAAACCAAATGTCCATGTAAATATCCTGTGCCCATTCATGTTTCCCTTTTGTTTAGGAAGGCAACACGTACAATCTCTGTCATTACTACCACTTTTAAGACAATACACAAACACCATGTACCTAAACCAAGACTCATTGTTCACAATTTGCAGTACTGAGGCTGCTACAAACCTTCACAGATGAGAAAATACAAAAACTTTTTTCCAGTTTTAATTCCCCCCCCCCCCCCCCCCCGATTTCCTTTAACACTTTTATTAATAGAAGTACAGTTTTACTGCAGTCTTCCAGCTTACAACAGATCTGGAAAACTTAACACAAAACACACTCTTGTTCCCCTTGAGTTGCAAACTGTTTCTCACCCATACGGGCACAAAACACCTGAGAATTCAAAGTTTTTTTGAAAGGGGAAAATGAAAGGCAGAAAACAAAAATCAGCATTTGCATTTCTGAAAATAAAAAATCTTGGGAAACTCAATCTGTCACCACCATTTTGATCAGAAGTCACCTTCTTACACATCCTGGCAGACAGCTCGGAACTAGCAAGCTTTGTTCTGCTAGAAAACAGTCAATGAATTAAAACCCTCACCCACTGTGGCTACAGTCCAGGTTGCACCACGTTCTTTTAGTCCAAATCTAAGTCAGTCTCCGTTCATCAAAACTTGACATTTTCTTAATACTGCCTGCCCTGGTGGCTAGAGACTACTACACTAGATAAAAACGTGTGGCACTTAAGAAAAGCTCTCTGCTAAATTTCTAAAACCAAACCTGCTTTGCTTATATTTCTCGTTCTTCCTCAAGACATACAGCCTTTGTTGAGGTAGGCTTAAGAAAAGCGTGTCTTCCTTAGCTGGGCTCATGCATAGAAAAAGCCTCGTTCTCACGTCCTCATGAATTTCGGGTTCTGTCCTCCCACCCCACCATGAAGTACAACTTACTTCTCAATGTTTCTGTAATACCAGAGTCTACCCCTCAAACAAGAGGCTCTGGAGTACCTCTTGTCCTGGGTTCAGCAGTAGCAGTCATTTTTTCTCCTTCTTGGCAGCTGGTGCAGCACTGTGTTTTTGACTTTCAGCCTGGGAACAGTGCTGATAGCACCGATGTTTTTAGTTACTGCTCAAATATTTGGTCTGGCCAAGGACTTTCTGAGCCTCATGCTCTGCCAGGGAGGAGGGGAAGCTGAGAGGAAGCAGAGACAGGACACCTGACCCAAACTGACCAAAGAGATATTCCATACCACAACACGGCATGCCCAGGATGTAACGGAGAGTTACCCGGAAGAGCTAGGACTGCATGGTTGGATGAGGTATCGGTCAGTGCTTGGTCGGGCTGGGAGGGGTGAGTTATCAGTCGGCGGGTGGTGAGATGTTGTATTTTCTTCCCTTGTTATTTCCTTGATCATTATTATTATTGGTGGCAGCAGTAGTGATTTGTGCTATACCTTAGTTACTAAACTGTTCTTATCTCAACGTGTGGGAGTTGCATTCTTTTTGATTCTCCCCTCTGGGAGTAGGGGGAGGACAAGAAGGGGGGGAGTGAATGAACGAGCTGCCTGACTGGTTTTAAACCACACCTCTTCATAGGATAATGGTGAGCTGCCACTCAGACATTCAGCCCTCACTCAATTCTTTCTCAGAGTTATAAGTTCTTTCAGTCATCACTACCAAAGCTACTGTATTTTCCCCATATATTTTATAAGGGGACAATTACACTGCTTCTCACACTCTTTTCCCCTCGGTTTCCCTGGTCAGTGATCTCTGATAAAGTCATGGAAGCCCTTCATATTTTTCCTGTTTCCACTGTGAATTTTTTAATCCTGGTGACAGTTTTAAGAAATGTTAACTTTTCTATAGATATGGAAAAAAAAAAACAACAAAAAACAACTGTGCCTTTATTAAGAATTTCAGCATGAATAGCTCAGTCTTCAAATCACAGAAATGCAAAGTAGGAGAGCCTCTCAAAGGTCACCCTACTGTCCCAAGCAAGGAGCAATTTCATCTGGGCTAGTTTTGCTAGATGCAGGTTTAACCTGTTCTGTAAGTTCTGCACTATGTAGGCTCCCTACCCTTTGTACCAATCCACATCAGCACTTCACTAACACTACAAATATTTCTACTGCATCTAATATTAATCTTGCCTTCGGAAATTTAAATTCCTTACTTCTTGCTCCACCTTACGTGGACATAGAATCATAGAATAGTTAGGGTTGGAAAGGACCTTAAGATCATCTAGTTCCAACCTCCTGCTATGGGCAGGGACACCTCACACTAAACCATGTCACCCAAGGCTCTGTGCAACCTGGCCTTGAACACCACCAGGGTGTGCCTCAATTGCTCTCAGCCCAGCACCACTCACTGGGAGTGAGTGAACAAGCTGTCTGGCTAGGGTTTAAACCACGACACCAGTATATAAACTGGGGACAGTTACCCGGAAGGGTTAGATCACTGCTCGGGTCGGGCTGGGTATCAGTTGCAGGTGGTGAGTGGTTGTATTCTCTTCCCTTGTTTTCTCCCTTATCATTATTATTATTATTGGTGGTAGCAGTAGTGGTATTGTGTTATACCTTAGTTACTGGACTGTTCTTATCTCAACCCATGGGAGTTACATTCTTTCAATTCTCCTCCCCAACCTTCCGGAAGCGGGGGGTAGGAAGGGGAGTGAGCGAGTGGCTGCATGGCTGACTGGGCTTAAACCACAACACAACAACACTGATTTATTATTTGCAATCATACAACACTGACTCCTACTCAACATATGACTACCATAAGCCATAGAACAGTTCTTCAGATCTGTTGCCCAGCAAGCTCCACTTCTGAGGCTGAAAATGTCTATTTAAACATTGTAACATTATGTTTTCCCCTCTGAGTTCTATCCCAAACAAAAAACTTGTTTATTCAATTCAAGATAATTTTTAATTCAGCAGATCTTCCAGCATACTTGTATCATATACTTTCCATGTCACCTACAAACTTAAATATATTCTCTATACTGACCTGCCAAGGTCCATTTTGACAGTGAGCAAGTGATAACTGCTTCCTAGGCACAATCAACCAACTAGCTTGCCCATATACTTAAGTCATCAAAACCATTCTCCCTGGATGATTTACAAAACAAACATTTGAGTAAGTATCAAAACCTTAAATTTTGCTGGTTCTCAAGCAAAAGCAGAACACAATGTTTGTCTCATTACACAAAAGTTCCCATAAATATTAACTTTTTTTTCTAAAAAAAAAGCTATATGCAAGATGCAGAGCTCTCCAATACCTAAAGGAGGCTTACAAGAATGCTGGAGAGGAACTTTTTAACAAGGGCACATAGGGATAGTTCAAGGGGCAGTGGCTTTAAGCTGACAGAGGGGAGATTTACATTAGATATCAGGAAGTTCTTTCCTGTGCGGGTGGTGAGACACTGGCACAGGTTGCCCAGAGAAGCTGTGTCTGCCCCATCCCTGGCAGTGTTCAAGGCCAGCTTGGACAGGGCTTTGAGCAACCTGGTCTAGTGGAAGGTGTCCCGCCTGTAGCAGGGGATTGGAATTAGATGAGCTTTAAGGTCCCTTCCAACCCAAATCACTCTGTGATTCCATGGTAAAAGTACAATGACAAATGATCAATTTCCACAAGATATGCCTAAAACCAAAACCAAGGAATCTAGATGGTTTTGCCTGTATTCTTTTTACATCTGTTCCTACCACAGAGCCACCTGTTGAGGAGAGCATATCAGACACACATGGAGCTCAGGAACATGGGTTGGATCTATACAGGCAAAGCAGAGACCAAAACAAATTTCTCCACCTTTGCTTTAAGCTGGGAGGACACGCAACCTGGGTTCAGCAGTAGCAGTCATGTTTCTCCTTTGTAGTAGCTGACGCAGTGCTGTGTTTTGACTTCCAGCCTGGGAACAATGTTGGTGAAACCGATGTTTTCGGTTGTTGCTATGTGATGTTTACCCTGACCAAGGACTTTGTGAGGCTCATGCTCTGCCAGGGAGGAGGGGAAGCTGTGAGGAAGCAGAGACAGGGCGCCTGACCCAGGCTAGCCAAGGAGGTATTCCATACCACAGCACGTCATGCCCGGGGTGGGGGGTAACTGTGAGTTACCCGGAAGGACACGGGCTTCCGGGTGGGACTCGTTTCTTGGCCGGTGGTATCGTATTCTCTTCCCTTGTTATTTTCTCTTATCATTGTTGTCGTTGGTAGTAGCGGTGGTGATTTGTGTTGTACATTGGTTGCTGGACTGTTCTTGTCTCAACCTGTAGGAGTTGCACCCTTTTGATCCTCCTCCCTGTTCCTCCGGAAGCGGGGAAGGGGAGAACCCCGGTGGGGGGGGGGGGGGGGGGGCCCGCGATTGTTGTCAGCCCAGCACCACTCACTGGGAGTGAGTGAACAAGTTGCCTGACTGGGTTTAAACCACGACAAATGCTTTGCTTTTGCTGGTGAACTCCACTCCCTGCTGAAGAAGCACTCTCTCCACACAGCGTGTGGGGCAGGGTCTGAATTAACACCTAGAATTGCTTGACTGTTAGAAAAGCAGTACATACATAGTATAGCTAAACATAGTGATGTTCTTAGATTGTCTTCAAAAATACCAGTCTGCAGAAGACATTTATAACAAATGTATAGTATAGAGTGAATTAAGACTGGCTAAGTATACAACACTTTAAACTGTCAGTCATATTTCTCACTACAATTATGTACTACAAATGGCATTCTAGTTAACTACTTGTCCTGGGTTCAGCTGTAACAGTAATTTTCTGCCTTCTTGGTAGCTGGTGCAGTGCTGTGTTTTCAACTATAGTCCAAGAACAATGTGGATAACACACCGATGTTTTTAGTTGTTGCTAAGTAATGTTTACACTGATCAAGGACTTTTCAGTCTCATGCTCTGCCAGTGAGGAGGGGCATGGGAAGACAGGAGGAAGCAGAGACAGGACACCTGACCCAAACTAGCCAAAGGGATATTCCACACCACAGCACGTCATGACCAGTATTTAAACTGGGGGCAGTTACCTGGAAGGCCCAGATCACTGCTCGGGTTGGGCTGGCAATTGTATTCTCTCCCCTTGTTATTTACCTTATCATTATTATTATTGGTGGTAGTAGTAGTGGTTTTGTATTATACCTTAGTTACTGGACTGTTCTTATCTCAACCCATGGGAGTTACATTCTTTTGATTCTCCTCCCCATCCCTCCAGGAGTGGGGGGGAGGAAAAGGGGGGGGGGGGGGGGGGAGTGAGCAGCTGCATGGTTTTGAGTTACCGGCTGGGCTTAAACCATGACACTACTTCATCTATAAGTTATGCAGTTATAGAAAGCAGATATATGCTGTGTGTATAACATTTATCCTTACGAAGTTACCTGAAGTCTACATCAAAAATAAGAGAACTCAAAAATCAGTTTTCCACCCAGGATGAATTTCTGTAGGAATAACTCTGCAAAGACTGCTGTAAAGAAATACCTCAAAACACAAAGAACTACTGAAAACACCAGGGATTCATCTGTGGCTGTTATTTAACATTGCTTATTACATAATTAAGACATTTACTACAGGAGAAATACCCAGCCAAGCATAATGAGATTCTCTTTTAACTTCAAACCCTCTGAATTCTGGCTGTTGGGCACTCGCTGCCAGCATATGGAAATTATAGCAAAGTCACAACAAATTTTTACAATACAAATTTCTCAGTCTAGCATGGTATTTCCCTTTTAAGCACAACAGCTCAAAGACAAAAATGCTTCAAAGAGGGATAAAATATTATTTCACACCAATTTCAATCATTAAGTAATACGTGGTTTTACACAAACACTGATGACAATACGCCACTCCCCAGTGTTCAGGTTTCCTCTCAGAACGGATAATACTATAAGAATATATAGATTAATTTAGAATATGATGGCTTAATAGTTAGAAATATTAGCTAACAAAACAGAAAACTGTTTAAAACTTCTATCTAGCTGGTTTGGAGGGGCAGGGTGCTGGGTTAGTTGTTTGGGGTTTATTATTCTTGTTTTGCATTATTATTTTTAAACTAAGCATGGTTTTTCCCAAGAAGAAAGAGGTTGTTGCATTGCTGGTTTTAAGTTTAAATAATATAGAAGATTACCATTTAGAATTTTATAGATGGCACAATCTAATTGTACCTCATCTTTCTTATTTCATGAAATCTTTGAGTACAAGTTCTTATACAGAAATACCTATTAAATACTTAATTCAGCATAGCCAGAAGTCAGGCACTGCAAATGACTTTAATTTCTTATGTTTTCTTGAAAGTAGTAGAGCTTCTCTTTTTACCAGCAAAGTCCACAAATACAAAGCAAAGCAGAAGGAACTTTTGGTGTAGAAGTGATTTCAAAGAGATGTCCAACTAAGAAGGAATGATACAAATTCACATGCAAAACAGTATCCCCCAAGGTAACTTACCTCAATGTCCTGTAGGCTGAACTCTTTCTGATCTTTAAAGTTTGCAGCTCCTGCACTCAGTTCCATCAGCATTTTTGCTATTTCTGGTTTTATTGTTGCCGTGAGTTGACTCGCTGCTTCCATGACATGTTCCTGCACATCTTTCAGTTTCATAGCTGCCTTAGAATACTGTGAGTTCTTAAATACACTGCTGAAAAGGTCTGTGAGGAAAGTGCTTGTGTGGCAAAACACATTGAGTGCATCCAGATATTTGGAGATTCCCTGCTGGATGTCTGCAATCGGAGTCATATGGGACACAGTGTGGCTGCAGCTGCCTGCAGCAGCTGAGGACACCAAAGGGGATGCTGGGGATGTAGATGCCAGTGGTGCACTCAGGGTCCTGCCTAGCTCAGGCATTTGATACTGCTGCTGTTGCTGTACTTTTTGCTTGGACCCGACAAGCAAGAAGCGCCGCTTATAGTCCATTTTGCTTTCTTGTGTACTACAGCAATACATAAGTGAGTGCTTGTCCAAAAATTTCTTAAATTAACAACCACTTGTCAAATTCCTTCCTCAACTATATAGTTATGTACAGTAACAGTGGAGGGCTGTGTACATCAGTTTCACAAAAGGCATTTCAAAAAGGCAAGCATCTGTATAATCTCTATCAGCAGTGAGAAAGGCAGCAGATTTGCTGACTTCATATTTTCAATGTTCAGTGCAGCCCTGTTGCAGTTATAAACTGTAGTCAAAAAGCAAGCCAAAGTATCTTAATAATGCACTGTCTCTTGTTTAGTATTCCATTCTGTGCACAGAAAAGTGATGTTGGAGCAGAGAAGTCACCACCTACAATTTCTTCATATTGTCATCACTTGCTGTTAAGTCTACAAAGTTATTTTTGTCAATGTAAATAATAGTTTCAGAAGCAATAACTTAATACAATTTTCCCATTAGTAATATCAGGAAAAGTGGAGCAAACCACCGATCAACAACAATTCTAAAAGAAGTGCAGAGGCTCCTTCCTTGAAAAAGCAAATCCTTATGTCAGCAGATCAAATATCTTCAAATGTCTTGACAGATCCAGTCTGCCAAATTAGTTGTAGTGTCTCTTCTTAATACTGGAGGGGAAAAAAAAAAAATATCTGGACTCTTTACAGAAGACTTTGCAAGTGTAACCTATTAAAAATTAAGAGTATTATTGCAAGCCTTCTTCCCCTATCCTTGTTTGTTGAGGTAGTTGTTTCCATTGTAACATTAAGAAGTGGTGCTTCCAGACTGCATTTGCCCTCAAATTGGGAATTCAGAACAAAAATGCACAAATGTATTTGTAAGGCCTCTAGGTCATTTCCGGGGGGGGGGGGGGGGGGGAGTTTAAGATGTTATGGAACAATGAGAAGGTTTAAGACTAACTCCTGTGGTTTCCTGGTATACTTCAAGGAATACAATGTCAACAACACACAAGACCAAAAGGGAGGGAGAGCTGTGCTGACAGTCGAAAAGGCAGTTACAAGTTAGTGTCATCCTATTAAACTCAACCTGCTGAATATTTTATTAATCTTCCCATTCTAGACTGTCAAACTTGACGCTAAGCCCCATTGCAACCCTTATACAGTTCAGAACAGTGGAAGGCTATTAATGCAGAGCGCAGAGGGAGCTAATCACATTTTCTAAACTCATCCTTTTTAAATAATTTAAGAATAAAGTCAATTAAACCTTTTTCATGCACCATAATTTACCACATAAATCCAATGCTTGCATCCATTTAAATAATTTAATAAATCAACAGAGACAGATCCTCAATTTTTTTTGCATCTATCATATATGCAAGGTATTACATGAGGCAGACCTGCCTAACAGATTGGTCTAAATAACACTCTCACTCAGACATAAAAGTAGGAAGGAAATACTGCCCTGCTCCTACTAGCAAACCGAAGGTGCAGCTTAAGAGCCAACAGTGCTTTCCTGAAGGCATTTGTAGGAAGGCGAACAGAGCCTTAGCAGTGAGAAAGGGTCAGTTTGCAGCAGAAGACATTCAGGGCCAGGCTGGAGAACTGGAGCTTCTAGAAAAGGGCATAAATATGTTTAAGCCCTTCCCCTTTGCCAAAAACAGCTCTTAACTGGACAGGGCTTGACATCTCATAATCATCTTTACAGGTTGAAGACAGATATCCATACAGTGGTCACAGTTATCCTAGGGGCTTATCTACACGTGTATAAATATATGTGTGTGTTTATATAAAGACATGTGACTTCTTTTTTTAAATGTACTACGAATATATACCTTGTTATTCAATCCCATCACCATCATCTTCCTTTCTTCTGTGACAGACTTAGAACTGCATTGACCTCGTTACCTCTTAACCCATCAGCTAGGTTTGGGTGGGAAACCCCATACTAGTGTCCTGAACAAGTAGCTTCCTACAGCATTACTTGCTTTGAGGAACATTCTATTTCTTCAGACTGCAAAAGACACTGATTAACAATGTCAGGATTTACCAGAAGTATAATGTAAAGAAACACAATTTGTTCAATCAGTGTATCTAGTCCTAGCTGCAAGTCACACATTAGACCACTCTCTCCTTCTCCTACACATACACATAACTTGATCTGATCAAATAAGGACATCTTCTCCTTACTGCAGCAACTGCAACACACAAGGCTAATATCAAACAGTAATTCATAACATTTTTTCCCCCATAACACTTAAAAGAAACTAGATATAACAGGAAGGAGCCCTTTAATTCAACCAAAAAAATGTTAATTTAGCTATTATATTTTAGATACAAAACCTGTATTTATATTGTCAAAATATTAGGGGAATAAATATTTTCTGACAAAATTTATTATTTCCATCTGTCTGAACAAACAAGATATCAATTCATTCTCATAATGTGTTTTGACACATACGTATAACACAAAAATTCCACAGATAAAGAAGCAGGCAAGACACAGCAGGACAAAACAACATATAGACATGGTCTAGGGTGAGGCATCCCTGCCCATGGCAGGGGGGTTGGAATTAGATGATCTTAAGGTCCTTTGCAACCCTAACCATTCTATGATTCTATAGAGATCATGGTCTCACACCCACTAAAACAAAAGACAAGTTTTTCAGGAAGTCATTGCTGCAGATGGTTCTGCTTCTGAGATCTAGAACAAATATTCTTTATTATTCCCACTTTTTAAAACATGATAAACATACAAACCCCAGCAGAAATTTCCATACATGTTTCAGCATCCCTTATTAAAGTACTCTAAGCTGATAACTTTGCATCTAAACTACTTTATACTTCTCTCAGTTTCACACTGTATGTGTCAAAATGCAATAACCCTATTAAAAACAGAATTTTCTTGGAGGTCTTGATATCATATGCACAGCTGAAAATATTTTTCTCCTTGCTTACAAGCTATGGTGCCTTACAGGGAAAAACATGAATAAATTGGTTTCTTGACTGCATATAAGTATAGACAGAACAAAAGAGTTGGTTAATTTATATGCACTGTATAAGTAAATTGGCGATTATTTTCTCTAAGTAGACATGAACTTCATATTGCAGAAGAACTTGAGAAATTATCACAAAACACCTAAATGTTAATTAGTGACAAAAGTAGAAAAAGCTAAGAAGGGGTTTTCAAGTTACACAGCACTGAATTAGACAAGCATATTAGAGATACACTACAATTTGGTGCTTCTTATTACATACTAAGCCTTTCAAGATCAAACTAAGACACTGATCATCTGAAATGGTCTGGTATTTAGGCAATACACAGAACTGCTACATCCTAGAAGAAAATGAATGCAATGAATAGAAAAGAAATGGTGGCTTTGTATTTTCTACAGCTAAAAACAAATGTGATAAATCATTGTACTTTACTTCTAGACAATTTCATAGTCAAACCTGAAGGTATTGATTCAATTCTTGAGATACTTGTTTAGAGAAAGAAAAGCTACAGTTCTCAACACTAGGCATGTGGGTAATGCTACATGTCTTAAACTTTCTATAATGAGATCTCCAACATGCTATGTACAAAATAAATATTCTTCCTTTTGCATCATTTCCTCACAGTGACAGAGAATGCTCCCATGCTTTCCCCTCCCTTCCCCAGTGCTACGGTTCCCCTGCTGCTCATGGTGCACGGATTTAAAGCAGGAACTCCTTTTTTTTTTTTTTTTGTAACTACATGAACTTCATGCTAACGTAACTCATCATATTAGGAAAAAAAAAAGCTTCATTCTAGTGATACAAGAGCATGGCATCAGTCCAAAATGTAAACCTTAAGCTTGTACTTACTTGCAGAAAACAGAAATATTCACAGAAATCAAGTGTAGAAAGTATAAAAAAAGTTAGCATGCCACTAACAATTTTATTCCTTTATGTAATCAAGACCAAAGCAGCCTTGTTCATGTACTATTAAATGTTATAAATAGAATATATAGTATAAAAACAAACTTCACACTGAACACCATCCTGTTGAAAGCTGTAAAACTGGAAAAAGCTCACCACATTGATTATGTTCTTGCTTTAAGGAGTTAGTGCTATAGTTAAAGAACTGCTACTAGTTTGAATTATTTGAACTTCCAGAGGATCAAGAAGGCTCTAAATGAGTTGCTCTAAAAATGGCTACATTTGCATAGAGGAAACAGAAATTGCACAAAAATGAGTACATATGCAAATAAAGTTCGCTACTGGTTTTTAAATGTAACATCCAAAATTTTTTCCTTGGAAACTTCCCAGAAAATCAAAAACATTTTCTCCAACTTCACTGATTGCAAGAGACATAAATTAACAGGGAAGACTTTCAGACAAATGGAATTTGGCACCTCCCAGTTTCTGTTTTGGACCAGCAAAAAGGGGTCTAATCCCCATCTGTCCCATTTGGGATTACTCTGGTAGCAGAGGAGACAACTTTTTACCCTGAATGAACACAGGAAACTGAGCAGAGGAAGTAGTAAGTAAAATGTATGTCTATCACTAGTTAGTTTAGTTACACAGTTACCCATACCTGTCAACTTCCTTTCAGCCAACTTCATTTATCATCTACATGAATGCTTTACAGGCCATATCAGCTAAAATAGTTTTGATTAAAAAAAAATATATATATAAAATGTATATATCTCATGCTTTAAAAATGATTCTGATCCCAATTCCCAATTTAAAAAACTGCTTGCAAAGGTGTCCTTTGTGTATTCTGTTCTCTTTTCAGTGAATATGCAATATAATACAAATGAGCAAGATGATCCAAAATACCCGAGATAAAATCAAAACCAACATACAATATCTGGATTACTTCCAAAAGATTTATGAGATACAGATTTCAAATCTCAGGATGAACTTAGCACTGCAAGCACCATTTGTGTAAAACAATCAAACATAGGAAAGGGGTAACGGGTTAAAACTTAAACAGGGGAAGTTTAGATTGGATATAAGGAGGAAGTTGTTTACTGTAAGGGTGGTGAGGCACTGGAATAGGCTGCCAGGGAAGTTGTGAATGCTTCATCCCTGGTGGTGTTCAAGGCCAGGTTGCACAGAGCCTTGGGTGACATGGTTTAGTGTGAGGTGTCCCTGCCCATGGCAGGGGGTTTGGAACTAGATGATCTTAAGGTCCTTTCCAACCCTAACTATTCTATGATTCTATGAAAGCAACTAAATTCAATTAATATCCAAAAAAAAGTAAATCCAAAAGAAACAACCCAGAACAACCAGATTGCTTACCAGGGAAAAACCTGAACAAAGAAAGCCTACTGCAAGGCCAAAAGGCCAGCAGGCTGCTAGAGTCAAGGACCTCCTGTGAAGAACACACCAATTCAATAGTTACACAGATCTTGTGCAAATCCAAAAGTTACTCCACTATGAAAGGCATCATTCCACCTTCAAGTTCTGCTGTCACAAAATTGCATCCATCATCTGGCCAGGCCAGCCAAAGTACAAACATGGATACCTTAAAAAAACAAAATCACCCCTAATGGTCCATGGCATCTGAATAGAAACTGGGAGCAGAACAGATGGGGAAGCCCATACAGTGTTTCCTGAAGACCAGTCACCTATTGTCCACACCACAAGCTGGCTCAGAACTAAAAAAAATAGTTACCAGCCAAGCAACATCAATTTCTGCATCATCAACTCCCAATGCAACTACCAATGTCTGTATCGTCAACTCACAATGCAATTACCAATGTCCTGGCCAAAGAAACCCAGCAGCCTAAAGCAGGGACCCCTGGCTGCGAACAGTGGTGATCCTGCCCCTCTACTCTCCTCTTGTGAGACCCCACATGGAGTACTCTGTGCAGTTCTGGTGTCCTCCACGTAAGAAGGACATGGAACTGTTGGACCAAGTCTAGAGGAGTGCCACAAGGACGATAAGGGGACTGGAGCACCTCCCATATGAAGATAGGCTGAGAAAGTTTGGGCTGTTCAGCCTGAAGAAAAGAAGGCTGCATAGAGACCTGATAGCAGCCTTCCAATATCTGAAGGGAGGCTACAAGGATGTTGGAGAAGGACTCTTCATTATGGACTGTAGCAATAGGACAAGGGGTAATGGGTTCAAACTAAAACAGGGGAAGTTCAGGTTAGATATAAGGAAGAAGTTCTTTACTGTGAGGGTGGTGAGGCACTGGAATAAGTTGCCCAAAGAAGTGGTAAATGTTCCATCCCTGGCAGTGTTCAAGGCCATGTTGGATAAAGCCTTGGGTGACATGGTCTAGGGTGAGGCATCCCTGCCTATGGCAGGGGGGTTGGAACCAGATGATCTTAAGGTCTTTTCCAACCCTAACCATTCTAGGATTCTAGACTATCCAGCTCAGCCCCAAAGCTGAGCTTGCAGTTTATCACGACAGGCTCTGCTGTTGTGCTCACCTTGAGCCTCACACTGGCAAGAGCGGAGGCAAGATGATGATAGCAAGGACAGAAGAGACAACAGCAAGGGACTGCAGAGAAGGCAGTACTGAGAGGCCCAATTATAAAGAGGTTTCAAACCAACAGTCTACATGAAAGCACACAGTAAGTAAACAGGAAAAAATGAAAGTTCATCCCAGATAGGGGCCTTATAGACTGCTCCAGTGTGCTCAGGGCACCAATGAGTCATTAAAACAAAAAAATATCTTCATCTGGAGGGAAGAGCCACAGGCTGTGTGGTATAAGAGGTTATTTCTTGCTTATCCTCTAGGCTACTAATGGTAGGTAAAAATGTAAGTGAACTAAGAAGATGGGGGAAACTCCCCCAAATAAACTTTTTGGGATCCCCATAAACAAACAGGTTAAGAAAAAATATTCAAGTAGTCCCAACTACTTTTTGAAGGGCATTTTAAGACAGGCATCAATATAGTAGTCTATGGACTTTTAACTGGGAATTGATTCATTTTACAATATCCCAAACCAAAGATGGATTATACCTACAACACTAGAGTATGTTTAGCATTTACAAAACATATCCATTCAAAAACACTAAAAATTGGACTCCACATACCAGAGATTCAATATAAAGACTACTAGAATTTCAGTAACAAATCTCAACCTGAGAAATTAAATTCTGACTTCCACTATATCTCCAGCACTCTCAATTAATATACCACATCTATTAAAATTGCTGTGAGAATGATAACTGGATAACATATTCAAATCCATCCATAAAGAGAAAATGCATAAAATAAAGTGTGAGGTCTTTTAAAATATGGTTTCATTTTTATCTTCGACATAAAACTCTTCAGAATAATACAAGAGCCAAAATTATATTCTGAAAAATTAAACTTCTTAGTCGACAAGAACTACCATCTCAAGTAACCCTGACTGGCAGAAAACATACATTAATCTCTGACATCAACTAAGTTATTTTCTACCTGTAATTTCTTACCAACACGAGAAACACGTAAAGCATGGAAATGCTTTTATAGGAGTTGACAAATATCATTACCTTCACGATCAGGGCAAACAAGGTTTACGGTTTCCCAGGGATCACTGCACACAGCTACCAGGATGCAGGCACACAGCAAAAACTCTGTCAGTCCATAAGCACCGGGAAGGAAAGGACACAAATCCTGGGAACTCAACCAATTGGCAGACAACACCCTAAACCCCAATGGCTTTTGGTCAGGTGACTGTAGTCAGCCCCAGAGCAAGAAAAGAAAACTAGCCTTGTTTTTCAAGACTCATAGCCTTTCTAACTTTCCAAAGAAGTAGTGAATGCCCGATCCCTGACAGTGTTCAAGGCCAACTTGGATGGACTCTTGAGGGACATGTCCATCGTATTTGAAAATCGGATGCATGATACGTAGAGGAGACCCTGCCTTTGAGCATCCAGCACAGGCAACCGGGGTGCCAGGAGCTGTGCATCAGTGCCAATCACTTCCAAAGCAGCTCAAACCCCTTCAAAAGCTGACAGTATCTCTTTTTCAGTTGGGGTATAGCCAGCCTCAGCTGTTCATCATATTTAAAAAATTATGGCAGTCAGGCAAAGTTCCCGATGACTGGAAAAAGGGAAATATAACCCCCATTTTCAAGAAGGGGAAAATGGATGATCCAGGGAACTATAGACCAGTCAGTCTCACCTCTGTGCCTGGCAAAATCTTGGAGCAGATTCTCCTGGAAGGCATGCTAAGGCACATGAAAAACAAGAGGGTGCTTGGTGACAGCCAGCATGGCTTCACTAAGGGGAAATCCTGCCTGACCAGTTTGGTGGCCTTCTATGATGGGGTGACAGAACTGATGAACAGGGGTAGAGCAATTGACGTCATCTACCTGGACTTGTGCAAAGGATTTGACACTGTCCCACACAACATCCTTGTCCCTAATTGGAGAGACATCAATTTGATAGGTGGACCACTCGGTGGATAAAGAACTGGCTGGATGGCTGCACGCAAAGAGTTGTGACCACAATGATGTCCAGCTGGAGATGAGTAACGAGTGGTGTCCCTCAAGGATCGGTGTTGGGACCGGTCTTGTTCAACATCTTTGTCAGCAACGTGGACAGTGGGATTGAGTGTTGATTAGGAGAAAACTCCAGGAACAAACTTGCCAACAAGGTTTTCAAGATGACAAGCAGGTATTCTTTATTGCGGCGCCAGGAGACACGGGGCATAGCTCCTCCTAACGTGTGTCCCCCAATTGCTACACAAGTCATCCTTATATAGTTACTGGGCATACATACATATTCATGAGGCTACGTATGGATTACATCATTTTCCAGAAAGTTCCCCACATGTGTACAAAATTGTGGTGGTGGTTTCTGAGGGTCATTTACTTCTTCTAACAATCTTCATCACTTCTGCCTTTGGAGCATGCGCAGTAGATGCTTATACCAGCTTAACTGGTTCGTTAGCACCAGAGACATAATAATCCTCCTGTCCTCCTACTTATCAGTTAGTTTAACTGTAGCCCATCCTGGACACCTGCAATTCCCAGATACTCCTTATCCCTGTGTCCTGTTCTTCTAGACTGTTTTTCTTAAAACTATGTCAATTGTAACGATTTATCTTGTACAAGAATTCTCAGTATGTTCTCTAGCTGTACTCTATTTTTTTTTTCTCTATGTATCATGCACCTCACTAATTTTCCATTGCTACTGTTACAAAGCCATGAGACTTAACATTACTTAAAACTGATTCTAAAGCTTTATATATTCCATTTTGTAATTTTGTGCCCCCCCCCCCTTGTCTCAGTGTGCCCTCAGCAAGTTTGCCAATGACACCAAGCTGTGTGGTTCGGTTGATATGCTGGAGGGAAGGAATGCCATTCAGAGGGACCTTGACACGCTTGTGAGGTGGGCTGATGCCAACCTTATGATGTTTAACCATGACAAGGTCAAGGTCCTACACCTGGGTTGGAGCAATTCCAGGCACAGCTAGAGGTTGGGCAAAGATGAGATTCAGAGCAGCCCTGCAGAGAAGGACTGATGAGAAAATGAACATGAGTTAGCAGTGTGCGCTTGCAGCCCAGAAAGCCAACTGTTATCCTGGGCTGCATCAAAAGTAGCGTGACCAGCAGGTTGAAGGAGGTGATCCTGCCCCTCTACTCTGCTCTGGTGAGACCTCACCTGGAGTACTGTGCGCAGTTCTGGTGTCCTCAGCATAAAAAGAACATGGAACTGTTGGAACAAGTCCAGAGGAGGGCCACAAGGATGATCAGGGGGCTGGAACACCTACCATATGAAGATAGGCTGAGAAAGGTGGGGCTGTTCAGCCTGGAGAAGAGAAGGCTGCCTGGAGACATCATAGCAGCCTTCCAGTATCTGAAGGGGGCCTATAAGGATACTCAGGAGGGACTCTTCATTAGGGACTGTAGTGACAGGACAAGGGATAACAGGTTAAAACTTAAACAGGGGAAGTTTAGATTGGATATAAGGAAGAAGTTCTTTATTGTAAGTGTGGTGAGGCACTGGAATGGGTTGCCCAGGGAAGTTGTGAATGCTCCATCCCTGGCAGTGTTCAAGGCCAGGCTGGACAGAGCCTTGTGTGACATGGTTTCATGTGTGGTGTCCCTGCCCATGGCAGGGGGGTTGGAACTAGATGATCTTAAGGTCCTTTCCAATCATAACTATTCTATGACTCTAGGATAGGCTGCAGCCACTAGAAGACTTGGGTATCTCCTGTACAGTTTTGGGGGGTTGGTGTTTATGTGTGTGTGTGTGCGTGTGTGTGATTTGGTTTTTAGTCCTCCAAGCCATAAAAGCTCCTATTAATGGAGGACGGGGAGAAAAGAGAGACAGAAATAGCCTTTTATACCAATACCATTTTAGTTCTTTTCAGCTCATGAATTGCTTCTTGGGATTCCTTTTTGACCGCCTACCTTAAATGCTAGAGGAAAGAAAGAAAACAACAAGTAGGCAAGCCAAACCTTCCTGAAGCTATGAAGTCCCTGTTGGAAACATCCTCCTGCCAGGGTCTCTCCTTCTGAACACCAACTCTCCACATGCTCTAGCCTGTTATCCTGGATAGTCCAAGTTGTCATGGTTAAAGCCCAGCCAGTCACTAAAAACCACGCAGCCACTTGCTCACTACCCCCTCAACCATGGAGGGATGGGGAAGAAAATCGAAAGAAATCAAATCCCACGGGTTGAGATAAGAACAGTCAATAACTAAAGTATAACACAAAACCACTACTACTACCATTAGTAATGATGAGGGAAATAACAAAAGGAGAAAATATAATTGCTCACCACCAACTGACCGATACCAAGCCTGACCTGAGCAGCAGTCTGGGCCTTCCGGGTAATTCCCCCCAGTTTACATATTGGGCATGACATGTTGTGGTATGGAATGCCCCTTTGGCTAGTTTGGGTCAGGTGTCCTATATCAACTTCCTCCCAGTTTCCCATGCCCCTCCTCATTGGCAGAGCAGGAGACTGAGAAAGTCCTTGATCCAGATAAGCATTACTTAGCAACAACTAAAACATTGGTGTGTTATTGCCATTGTTCTTAGACTAAAGCTGAAAAAAACAGCACTGCACCAGCCACTAAGAAGGAGAAAAACAACTGTTAGAGCCAAGGCCAGGACAGTACCCACCCCTTATTAAATACCATTCATGTCATGCTCAAATCCTACATCTTTCAATATATCATCTCTTTTTGTCTCATATATAAACACACACGCAGACACACACACACAGATATGATTCCTCAATCCATGGACCATCCCTATGAAGTCTGATGAATTATTCAGTCCGATGAATTATTCAGTCCATGATGTCAGACTCCATCTCTTCTAACAGTCTCTCAGAGACAGTGTGCAGTGTTGGATTGTTGCCTACTGACAACTCCGCTGAACTCACCTGGTTTCATCAAAGCTCATCCATTGTTGGGGGGATGATGGAAGGGAAGTCAGGGTCAGTCAATGGTGATGTGAAGACAGTAGTGAAGACTGCCACTGATGCTGCTGGCTTTCCCCAGGACTTCATTCTCTGATGATCATGACAGCACATGAGTGCCCAGACACACATGTTTGCCCAGCCCAGAGTGTCCCAGAGTTGACAGAGCCTTGGGTGACACGGTTTAGTGTTAGGTGTCCCTCACACTAAATGATCTTAAGATCCTTCCCAACCCTAACTATTCTATGATTCCATGGTTACACAACCTTTGCCCTCTGGCTCTGACTTCTAGAATTCCTGGACAATTGGGATTTCCTATTCAAGCTCAATGTGTAATTAGTGCAGCTCACTTACTCCATGTAGCATTGGTTGCAAGATGTGTAGAGGAGACCCTGCCTTTGAACATCCAGCCCAGCACAGGCAACCGGGGTGCCAGGAGGAGCTGTGCTTCAGTGCCAATCACTTCCGAAGCAGCTCAAACCCCTTCAGAGGCTGACAGCATCTCTTTTTCAGTTGGGGTATAGCCAACCTCGGATCCTCTATATCCCCAACTCCAAAACCTGAAGTGCTGATGTCAAGTCTCCCCTGGACCTTTCTGCCACAGGCTCCAGGAATAACTATTCTCCACAGCACATGGTTCACATCTTGCTCAGTCCTGACTGGCCCAAGTGCTACTGAACTGAACTATCTCTCTTTTAATTTGTTTAAAGGCTTGTCACTCCAGGCACCATTTGAAATCATTCTTCTTCCAGGTCACACAATAGAGAAGGCTGACAATCAGACTAATTTGGGATGTGCATTCTGCAGAACCCTACAACACCTAAGAAAGATTGTGTTTCTTTCTTATTAGTTGGTAGAGACACTGCTGTTATCATGTTGATCACATCTGCGGGGATCTGGTGACATCCATCTTGTCATTTTATTCCCAAAAATTGAATCGCCTGTGCAGGTCCTTCCAACTTCCTCTGTTTTATGGCAAAAAAGGCCTTCAGAAGGATTTGGTTTATGTTCCTCTGTTTCTCAAAACTTTCTCTTGCTGTATCTTCCCACACAATAGTGTCATCAATACACTGCAGGTGTTCTGGAGCTTGCCCCTGTTCCAGGGCAGTCTGGATCACTCCATGGCAGATGGTAGGGCTGTGCTTCCACCCCTGGGGCAGTCGGTTCTTAAGTGTACTGGACACCCCTCCAAATAAAAGCAAACTATGGCCTGCACTCTGCTGCCAAAGGAATTGAGAAAAATGCATTGGCAATATCAATTGTGGCATACCACTTGGCTGCCTTTACCTCCTGTTCATATTGAAGTTCTAGCATACCTGGTATGGCAGCACTCAATGGTGGTGTGACTTCATTCAGGCCACAAGAGCCTACAGTTAGTCTCCACTCTCCATTAGACTTTCACACTGGCCATATGGGGCTATTAAAGGGTGAGCAAGTCCTGCTGATCACTCCTGGGCTCTCAAGTCTACGGATCAGCTTATGAATGGGAATCAGGGAGTCTCAGTTGGTGCGATATTGCTGCCGGTGCACTGTTGTGGTTGTGATTGGCACTTGTTTTTCTTTAACCTTCAGCAACCCCACAACAGAAGGATCCTCTGAGAGACCAGGCAAGGTGGACAGCTATTTAATTTCCTCCATCTCCAAGGCAGCTATACCAAAAGTCCACTGGTACCCTTTTTGGTCTTTGAAGTACCATCTCCTGAGATAATCTATGCCAAGGATGACTGGAGTCTCTGGACCAGTCACAATGGGGTGCTTTTGCCATTCCTTCCCTATTAGGCCGATTTCAGCCTCCAGTACAGTCAACTCTTGGGATCCTCCTGTCTCTCCAGAAATAGAAATGGGTTCTACCCCTCAATAGTTTGATGGCATCAGGGTACACTGTGCACCGGTATCTACTAGATCCTTATACTCCTGTGGGACCGATGTGCCAGGCCATCTGATCCACACTCCAGTAAACCCAATTGTCCCTCTCCTCCACCTGGCTGAAGGCAGGGCCCCTCTACTAGTGATCATAAGATTCTCTATTTACTTATTGTATAAAGAGATTAGTATTCCTTATCACAGGAGTGGGAGTGAAATCAGCTCTTCCACTCCATCTGAGAAGCTGCTCACTCAAGACTGAAGCAGCAGTTTTCTTGGAAGAATCATCATTGACAGTTGTTTTCCTTTTCAATTCATGCACACATTCACCCAGAAGTGAGGTCAGTTTTTATTCCCATTTTCTCATGTCTTTTCCGTGATCCCGCAGAGAAAACCATAGGATGCCCCTGTGGCATGTACCTCCTCTATCTTCTCTCTCAAGCAGTAGGGCGCCTTCTGTTAACAGTGGAGATGTGGATTGGTACCTGTGGGGAGCTGGACAGATCGCCTCTCAATTGCTTGAACTCCTGGGTCAGGATTTTTTCCACAGCTCAAATGATGGAAGGGGTGAGACTGTTTTCAAACTCCCAGAGCCGATGATTCACTTCATCCACTGTTGGTGGTGCTTCCTCACTCAATGTCATTGATGCCAATAACTGGGAATATGATGATGGCACGCTCCGTGTAAACTTCCACCACATGCATCATGTACATCCTCAGATTCCTGTAGTAATTCCTCTCGTTCAGATGGCACCCCCTCTAG
Source organism: Pezoporus flaviventris (assembly GCF_033815535.1). Classification (NCBI taxonomy): domain Eukaryota; kingdom Metazoa; phylum Chordata; class Aves; order Psittaciformes; family Psittacidae; genus Pezoporus; species Pezoporus flaviventris. The sequence goes on from NW_026892625.1 coordinate 430,004, forward strand.
TTCGCACTCTGAGTCTTAATCTTCACTCACTGCACAAACTATTTGTGCCTTTCGTTTGCTTTTCTTCTTGCAAGTATCAGTGACAACTGATACTGACATGGACTGATCCTTTGGTTCAGCTGCAGTGTCTTTCATTGGAACTGGAGTTGCTGCAGTGTCCATCACTGGAGCTGGAGTGGCTGCAGTGTCTGTTTTCGGGGTTTGAGTAGCTGCCGTGCTTGTCACTGGAGCTGAGGGAGCTGCTGTGCTTGGGGTGTGAGTAGCTGCGTTGTCTGCTGCTGTCGGGGTTTGAGTAGCTGCTGTGCTTGTTGCTGGAGCTGAGGGAGCTGCTGTGCTTGGGGTTTGAGTAGCTGCGTTGTCTGTTGCTTTGCTATCAGATCCAGGGACATCTTTTTCCTGCTCCTTACAGAACAAGGCTCTACAGGCATAGGCCAAGCCCCAGCATGTTGCAGCAAGTTGTCCTTCTCTGGTATTGCCAGGAGGGGCCAACTGGCTTAAGTGCCTGCTCATACCATCCCACATATCCTGCCACTCATGACTGTCCAGCCTCAGGGAGAATCTCTTGGTAGCATTCTTAAATAGTCATATAACAGACAAGACCCAAGCTGGACCCTGCTTAGCTTCCAAGATCTGACAACACCAGTCATTCTCAGGGTGGTCATACCATAGGCAAAACACAGAGAGCATATTCAGCAACAAGCTGGTTCCCAGCAAAAGGCATAGGTTGCTTTCAATGGCATTGAAAGGATACTGAAGATCTTTAACATTTTCAGAATCTACTTCTATTGTAAATAGCCTGGTGAGGGAGCAGAGGGTGTGAGGGGCACACAGCATTAAGTGCATGTCAATAGTCACAGCGTTAAAACTGATTCAGTGTCTTTCCCCCCACTAGTTGGAGACCACAGCTCATAGCACATCCTCTACAGAGACTATGTAGCTCACATAGTTTAACTAGGTTCAGCTGTAACAGTTATTTTTCTCCTTCTTAGTAGCTGATGCAGTGCTGGTTTTTTCAACTTTAGTCTAAGAACAACGGCAATAACACACCAATGTTTTAGTTGTTGCTAAGTAATGCTTATCTGGATCAAGGACTTTCTCAGTCTCATGCTCTGCCAGTGAGGAGGGGCAGGAGAAGACAGAAGGAAGCAGAGACAAGACACCTGACCCAAACTAGCCAAAGTGGCATTCCACACCACAGCATGTCATGCCCAATATATAAACTGGGGGGAGTTACCCAGAAAGCCCAGATCACTGCTCATGTCAGGCTTGGTATCAGTTGGTGGGTGGTGAACAATCGTATTGTGCATCACTTGTGTTTATTACTGTGGTGGGTTTTTTTTCCCCTTCCTGTTTTAGTTTTATATTCTCTCCCCTTGTTATTTCCCTTATCACTATTATTATTAGCGGTATTAGTAGTGGTTTTGTATTATACTTTAGTTATTGGACTCTTTTTACCTCAATCCATGGGATTTACATTCTTTTGATTCTAAACAGACCAACTTATTAATATAGAAACTGATCTCATTCACCAGTGAAGAAATTATAAACAGAAGCACGGAAATTTGTTAAACCTAAGTGGAAGGCTTCGACAACTTTGGTTCTTTTTTAACTCAAAGACCAATTTCATTGATGACATTTACCTAAGACAGTCTCTTAACTAATTTATTATGCCTTTGTCTACAGTTTCCTTCCCTTCAAAGTGACCTGCCTTAAAATTTATTTGTGCCAATTTGTGTCTTTTGCACAAATACTTGAGACACACCTAGGCTAGATGCCCTAAGTGACAAGCATGCCCTGCCCCAAAAAAACAAATCGCCAAAGACTCTGTTGTGAAAACCAATTTGAAACAGAGAATTGGAAAAGGCTGAAGAACACCAAATTTCTGAAGCTAGGTAAGGACTGAGTCTTGGCTGCTCAGCACTACACTACCTCACTTCCAACCCTTAACACTTGTGAAGAGTCCACAGTCCTGAACTGTCTAACTACACTCCCTCTAAAGCACACATGGAAGCTAAGTATCTCTGAATCAGATTCAGTTGTCAGTGTACTGAGCTGGATTTTTCCATGGCAGAGCCTACAGTGCATCAGGAGTCTTCTTATATCTTGTTTGAAGTAAAACATGCAACACACCGAATAGCACTAACTCAAGTCTCAGCAGTAAGACATGACAGCAAAAGGAAAAGCTGGTGAAAGAAATGCATTAAACCAGACCTTCTTTCAGACTTGCGTGCCTCCCTGAACGTCAAAACCATATGCCTGTGTCAGATCAGGATCACTGTTTCAATCCTCCCCCAGGGAATAGGTGCTTATGTTATCTATTGTGAAAGCAGGGCCAGTGCCCTTTTGAAAGGGAGCTGAAGGAAAAGAAAATAAACGTCTACTCTTTTGATACAGTAGCTTAACAAAGCATTTGCATGCAGCTTTAGGAATTCCCATGCAACGTGACTGTCAGCCAGAGGGCACCCAAGACTCCATATCTCATCTCCCAAAAAGGTACACTTAACATCAGCCACTAGCACACTCATTTATGCTCATCCAAGCTGTAAAGCATGCTAAGATGAATAAAAGGCTCATGGGACCACAGCAAGAGTGAGCATGAACAGCACAAACTTTCTGCAGTAAATGCATAGCTCTGCCCCTCAGAACAGATCACCTACAGAATTCTTTGACTGTGGCCATTACCTGACAGACTGCTTGGGAAGAGCCGCCTGCTCACACTGAAACACTGAAAGCCAGCCACGTGCTTGATATTAGACTACACACACAAAACAAACAAAAAGCAAACAAACAAACAAAAAACCACAAAAAAACAACAACAAAAAAAAAAAGAGCAAGCCCTGCAAATATGTCTTCATTGCATTAAATATACTAGTCCTAACCCACTCATATAAATGAAGTCTCTACTATTAGCATGTATTTCGACATTTAAATACAAAAAAGTGAGTTATTTACAAGTATATTACCATACTATTTCTTTGGGACTGAAGTTAAAACCTAATCCAGCACTTAGTAATGTTTATTCTCTTGAGTATATGGTAAAAGCTTTGGCTATCTTAATGTTTGCCTTCCCCCCCAACTCATTCACTGAAAATCTCCTACTTGAAAAGTATTAAGTATTCTGAAATCACACAAATTTCATTTCAAAAAATAGGAAAAAAGGAGTACCTGTCAGGAAAACTGACATCAGCACATACACTTACTCTCTCATGACAGTACAGTCATGAGCTTTTTTGTCATCTAGGTAATAGAGATTCATGTCCTTGTACCACAATTCCTGCATTCTGAAAACAGACTTTCCAAATGGTTTATGGGCTTACTGTATTTGAACAGCACTGAACAGCTGGAATTTTGCCAAGGAAAAACTATATTCTAATCTGAAGAGGGACATGATGATTAGGACTTTCATATCCCTCCCATGTTAAAAACTATGGAATTATCAGAAAACTGTAATCATGAAAATGTTAAACTAAGGAGAATGTATTTTTACAGCAAATGAATGGAATTATGTCTACCATATTTGGGACCAAAGTTGGCTGGCAATTCAGGCTGCATATAGCAACAATATCTGATTCACTGTCACAGGATATGAACAAACCAGAGCAATCTAGCGTGAATAACACTCTCCTTCCTATAACAAAACAAAACCAAAAATTAGCGTGCACATAATACTCCAAAAGCATCATATAATACTATTGTAAATAACATTTTCATAAATAATAGTAGCTGAATAGTTTTAAATTTAATTCTAAAAATCATTCTTGAAGTCAATCTTTGCAACAGGAGACTCTTGGAACTGTCAAAACATTTCATTTCTAATCTATTAGAAAACAGATTTGTTAGAAGTAATTTCTGTAGCTGATGAACAGTGGTGACAATTAATTTTAGATCATAAAGATTAAAAAAGTAGATACAGTAGCATGTATACTTGATTACCTTTCCTCATTTTTTTCAAATCAAAAAAGCCGTTTGCGTGCCTTGAGCACAGTGTTCCACTCCTCATTATGACCAGAACTTATAAGTCTTAAAGAAAGATGAGATTTTTAAAACAGTACTAACTCATCCTGTATAGTTGGGGTCATGACATGATTAGTTATAAGATCAAATGTAGCACCCTTCCAATTTATAAATCTCTAATATAAATCAAAAGGGGAAAAAGTTATAATAGCTTGGGTCAGAAAAGACCCTAAAGATCACCTAGTTCCAACCCCCAAATATAGCCCAATATCAACAACTGTTAACATTTCCCCCTTGGAGCTTAGCACTTTAGTTGTTCTGCCTGCTTTACACAGGAGACAGCTAAAAAAAAAAAAATCCTTCCCCAAGTTACTCAGTCTTCTGCAAATACTATTAACAACTGCTGTAAACACAAGTACCAGAGACAAAAGGATTTTCCTCTTACCCTACTTCAGCAAGCCCCTATGTGCCAGCAAGTGTCACCCCACCTTCACCACAATGGCAACAACTTGCATCTTTGAGACTCCAATATCTAGTACCTTTATTAGCTGCTTCAGTAATCCTGCTTTCTATTTCAGTCAACGGAATAATTTGTTGCCTTTTATCCACACAATGTAAATGTCAAAATAGGCCACAGGTCAACTTAAAATCAAAAAGCTGAAGGCTGAAGAACACCAGAGCAATTCTAGGTCTTCTCCATCCACTCCTTAACACTAAACACAGCTCTAAGAAATTTCTGGGTTTAAAAGTCAATTAGTTACTTGGGTTTTGCATTTTAAACGTTCTTCCTAGGAAAGCTAGCTTGATTATTTTCCTTTTATTAAGAAAACCAAAGACTTTCATATTTTAGACTATTGTTTTCCTGCTTGCTTAAAAAACAGACTTAACATTCTTAATAATGAAATTCAATTTCTTTCAATACAAATAGATTTACACACTCAGAAAATAATTTTTATATCTAGTGTAGATGCTACCAAGGAATATAAATAACTTCACAGAAGAGCTACTTGCTAACAAATGCATAGATTGAATTCTGCCAGCATGTCTCAGCAACACACACAGCTTTTCTAGCTTCCAGCTTTAAGCTGCTACATTACGTAGAAGGCATGGAAAGGCATACAAGAATCAAACTGACATTCAGATAAATACTGATGTGATTTGACGGGTGTAATGTGACTTTTCCTTTTTAAAAAGTGCATTGCTCTTTGGTTAAAAAATTTTCACCAAAACCTCTCAAAATATTTCCCAATAAAATTATTAATTGTTAAATAATTATCAATCCTAATTTACAACATACAAAGCACAGTCAGACCACCTTACCACATCCTGAAAGTAGAAGTACTTATAGTTTTATGTAAACAACTAAGCCCCCAGTCATAAGCATGATTTGTCACCAGGTCACCGAGTTGTGCAAGAAATTTGCAAAGGATACAATGGGATATTTATGCTGGTAAAATACATCTTGAAAGATAAACAGATGTAATGTTTTAATCCATTAAAAAAATTAACATGATGTGATTGAGCTATTCAGTAGAAATCAAACATCGATAAGCAAACCTGAAGACTTAAGTTTAAACTTTTATTATTTGCTAGATCTTTCTGAAAACTTATGTGTGTTCCCCTCCAAAGCACCTAGTACCAACAGTCCATGTGCACACATGCATCTGTGGAAGATCCTAACTTCATACCTAATTAAGCTTATGAAATGGTATCTCTCAATATTCATTAACAGAGCTGAATTTTGTTCACAAATGAAGACTAGAAAGAAACATTTAAAATTTTAAGTGTTATCTTCTGATGTGTCAATTACTCTTAAAAATTATTATCAACATGAAAGACAGCTTACATTAAATGACACTTAGGTGATTTAAGCCATGCTGACATTCCTTCCCAGTAACTTATGTTGACAAAGGGCTTTCTGCTGCAGAAATTGTGACACAGTGAAGTTCTGCCAGCAGTAAGACACTGCAAAGATGCCAAATACATTTAAGCAATGTTTCAGTACCAGCTGATGCATCTATTACAGACCTGGCCAGACCCCCCTCAAATATATTTCCTAAGTATTAGATTTAGAAAAAGTGAACTTTTTGCCACCAGGACTGTTTGTGCAGAGGGCATGCTGACAGCCAGGACCACCCCACTGGTACAAGCACTGCCTATGACTAATCTGGCACCAGCAAGTGATGGTAAGGGTAAGGCTACAATACACAACACTAAGGATCAAGGCTATGCTTGGCAATTTCTACTTGATATATTACTACAAACCCTCCCAGGCACCATTTTTAGCCACTTGTTGGATTTCTTCTCTTCTCCCCATCCCTCAACCAGGCTCCAAACCTTGAAGTAACCTTGTTCTGTTCTGTCCCATTTTACAACAATGTTCTGACATTTTACAACAGATCTGTACTTCAGGGCAGTTTGAAAAGCAAAGTATTAACTTCTAGTGATTATTGATACCTTGAGAACATCTGTGGACATTAGGCCAAAGTCTTACAGATTACACGAGGTTACTACAAAAGAAGTCTTCTCATCTGAAACCACCTATTTATGAGAAGGACTTTGCTTAAACTTGTTGGTTTGTTAGGGTTTTGTTGGGTTTTGTTTTTTTTTGCAACAACAAAATATGTTGTTTCTTTGCCGTTGTTTCTGTAATGTTTCTTACACAAAACAAATTAAAATAGAAGTGGCCTACTCAAATGTCCATCTAGGCCACAATGACAAAATTTATACTTTTCATTAATTAGCACTATCCATAGCCTTCTTTCATATTTTTATCAATTATATCTAATTTGTACAATTGCTACAGCAAAACATTCCTCTGTGCACAAATTCTCCCACAAAAGCACTTTGATACAGAACAGCTCCTGAAGAATGAAAAAAAAAAAAAAATTCTGTCTCCAAAATGCTGAAAAACGAGAAGTTTCCAGGTTGTGTTCCAAGCCTGGAGGTTGCAGCCAGACAGCCAGAGCTGCGCAGAGTTACAAGCACATGTCTGCCGTGTCATCAGCCACACTCATCTGCCTACCCCAAAATAAGCTATTTCAATCCCCACAGAGGGTGGAGGAACATCTGTCACTGTTCACTAGCTGTGTGCTTACCCTGCAGAGAGAAACTGATTTGGTCACTGTGTATTAGTGAATGCGTTCACTTACAACGTTTATAAAAAAATAATATGATATGACTTTCTGTTGATTATTCAGAAAATTAGCCAGGCTAGGATGCTAACATCAAAGAAATGGCCACTAGTACTTCACAAAATTACTTTCTGAACTACATTTTGGATATAATCAATTGGACCCCACCAGCAAAATTAGGAAAGGAGGAACAATCCTTGAACTAAGACATTAAGTGTGCCTTGGGTTCAGCTACAACAGTTATTTTTCTCCTTCTTAGTAGCTGGTGCAGTGTTGCATTTTTCAACTTTAGTCTAAGAACAATGCCAATAACACACCAATGTTTTAGTTGTTGCTAAGTAATGCTTACCTGGATCAAGGACTTTCTCAGTCTCATGCTCTGCCAGTGAGGAGGGGCACAGGAAGCCGGGAGGAAGTAGAGAGAGGACACCTGGCCCAAACTAGCCAAAGGGGTATTCCATACCACAGCCCATCATGCCCAATATATAAACTGGGGGGAGTTACCCAGAAGGCCTAGATCACTGCTAGCATCGGGCTGGGTATTGGACAGCAGGTGGTGAGCAATTGGATTGTGTTTATTGCATTTTCCTTTCTCCTTTAAGTTTTACATTTTCTCCCCTTATTTCCCTTATCATCATTATTATTACTGGTATTAGTAGTGGTTTTGTATTATACTTTAGTTATTGGACTCTTCTTATCTCAACCCATGGGAGTTATATTATTTTGATTCTCCTCCCCATCCCTCCAGGAGCAGGGGGGAAGAAGGGGGGGAAGAGGGGAGTGAGCAAGCAGCTCTGTGGTTCTGAGTTACCAGCTGGGCTTAAACCACGACAGTGTTAGAATATGTTTTGTTGAATTTATGTATATCTTATGAACATGTTTTACAATAAATACAGCTCATCTGCACAAGCAGTTCTAGCAAATACCATCAGCTTCTAAGGCACAATGAGCCAAGTTCTGTAATCTGTACAGAAGAGCAGAAAGCTCAACATTCATAGAAAAGTTAGGGTTGGAAAGGACCTTAAGATCTTCTAGGTCCAACCCCCTGCCATGGACAAGGACACCACACACTAAACCATGCCACCCAAGGCTCTGCCCAACTTGGCCTTGAACACCGCCAGGGATGAAGCATTCACAACTTTCTTGGACAACCCATTCCAGTGCCTCACCACCCTAACAGGAAAGGGTTTCTTCCTTATATCCAATCTAAACTTCCCCTGTTTAAGGTTTAACCCGTTACCCCTTGTCCTGTCACTACAGTCCCTAATGAAGAGTCCCTCCCAGGCATCCCTATAGGCCCCCTTCAGATACTGGAAGACTGCTATGAGGTCTCCACACAGCCTCCTCTTCTCCAGGCTGAAGAGCCCCACCTTTCTCAGCCTATCTTCATACAGGAGGTGCTCCAGTCCCCTGATCATCCTCGTGGCCCACCTCTGGACTTGTTCCAACAGTTCCATGTCCATTTTATGTTGAGGACACCAGAACTGTACGCAATACTCTAAGGGACGTCTCATGAGAGCAGAGTAAAGGGGCAGAATCACCTCCTGGGACCTGCTGGTCACGCTCCTCTTGATGCAGCCCAGGATAAGGTTGGCTTTCTGGGCTGCAAGCGTACACTACCTGCTCATGTTCATTGTCTCAACAACCAACACCCCTAAATCCTTCTCCACAGGGCTGCTCTGAATCTCTTCTTTGCCAAACCTGTAGCTGTGCCTGGCATTGCTCCAACCCAGGTGTAGACACTTGCACTTGGCTTGGTTGAAGTTCATGAGACTGGCACTGCCACAACTTAGAAGCATGTCAAGGTCCCTCTGGATGGCATTCCTTCCCTCCAGCATATCAACTGAATCCCACAGCTTGGTGTCATTGGCAAACTTGCTGCAGGCACACTCAATCCCACTGTCCATGTCAGCAACAAAGATGTTGAACAAGACAGGTCCCAACACCAATCCCTGAGGGACACCACTCATTACGGGGCTCCAGCTGGACATCATTGTGGTCACAACTCTTTGCATGCAGCCATCTAGCCAGTTCTCTATCCACCGAGTGGTCCACCTATTAAATTGATGTCTCTCCAATTAAGAGACAAGGAAGTCGTGTGGGACAGTGTCGAACGCTTTGCACAAGTCCAGGTAGAAGACATCAACTGCTCTACCCCTGTTCATCAGTTCTGTAGCCCCATCATAGAAGGCCACCAAATTGGTCAGGCAGGATTTCCCCTTAGTGAAGCCATGCTGGCTGTCACCAACCACCTTGTTGTTTTTCATGTGCCTTAGCAAGCCTTCCAGGAGAATCTGCTCCAAGATTTTGCCAGGCACAGAGGTGAGGCTGACTTGTCTTTAATTCCCTGGGTCACCCATTTTCCCCTTCCTGAAAATGGGGTTTATATTTCCCTTTTCATTAGAGACTGTAGTGATAGGACAAGGGGTAACGGGTTAAAACTTAATTGGGGGAAGTTTAGATTGGATATAAGGAGGAAGTTCTTTCCTGTGAGGGTGGTGAGGCACTGGAATAGGTTGCCCAGAGAGGTTGTGAATGCTCCATCCCTGGCAGTGTTCAAGACCAGGTTGGAAGAGGCCTTGGGTGATGCGATTTTGTGTGAGGCGTCCCTGCCCATGCAGGGGGGTTGGAAATAGATGATCTTAAGGTCCTTTCCCACCCTAACTATTCTATGATTCTACCCTTCCAGGTAACTCCCAGTTATCCCCCACCCCCCGCATGACGTGCTGTGGTATGGAATACCTCTTTGGCTAGCCTGGGTCAGGCACCCCATCTCTGCTTCCTCACAGCTTCCCCTCCTCCCTGGCAGAGCATGAGCCTCACAAAGTCCTTGGTCAGGGTAAACATCACTTAGCAACAACCGAAAACATCGGTTTCACCAACATTGTTCCCAGGCTGGAAATCAAAACACAGCACTACACCAGCTACCACGGAGAAACATGACTGCTACTGCTGAACCCAGGACATTATCCACCCCTTATTCCATACCATTCACATCGTGCTCAGTGTCGTGGTTTAAACCCAGTCAGGTAATTCGTTCGCTCACTTCCCCCCCTTTCTTGCCCTCCCCCTGCTCTCGGAGGGACGGAGAGGAGAATCAAAAGAATGCAACTCCCACGGGTTGAGATAAGAACAGTTTAGTAACTAAGGTATAACACAAATCACTACTGCTACCACCAATGATAATAATGATAAAGGAAATAACAAGGGAACAGAATACAACACCTCACCACCCGCTGACCGATAACTCGCCCCCCAAGCCCGACCAAGCTCCGACCAATACCTCCTCCAACCCTGCAGTCTCCCAGCCCTTCCGGCTAACTCCCAGTTACATCCTGGGCATGACGTGCTGTGGTATGGAATAGCTCTTTGGTCAGTTTGGGTCAGGTGTCCTGTCTCTGCTTCCTCCCAGCTTCCCCTCCCCCCTGGCAGAGCATGAGGCTCACAAAGTCCTTAGCCAAACCAAAACATCTCTATCAGCTCTGTTCCCGAGCCGAAAGTCAAAACACTGCACTGCACCAGCTACCAAGGAGGAGAAACATGACTGCTACTGCTGAACCCAGGACACTCAGATATCACATTTTCAATACACCATCGCTCTCCTACATATATACATCCATATACACACAGACCAAGAGAAAAAAAATCATTTTCTTAGTGCATGGACCAATCCCTATAATGCTGCAGAGTCCATTCGGTCCATGACGTCAGGTTCCATCTCTTGTAACAATCTTTCAGGGCAGGAAAGGCTGTGTGGAGTATTGGATCATTGCCTGCTGATGCTAGTCGTTCCTTTACTGCGAAACTCATCTGGTTCTATCAAAGTACATTCTCTGTTAGGATGATGGTTGGAGGGAAGTCAGGGCTAGTCACGGGTGATCTGGAGACATCTAGTTGATGGGCTATAAAAGTATTACACAGCAGGCAAGAGCATACAATTAAGTTCACTGGCTGTTTTCCCCTAAAATCAAATCCCCTTGAGGTATACATCAGACTTCCCCATCTGTTGCAGAATGGCTTCAAGAGCAAGGCCATGGATCCTTAGAGGCCTTGTGCGAGCAAAGCAAGGTGTAGGCATTACAGGTAACCGGATACCAGATGTGGGAGGAGAATGTGAAGGAAGCTGTGTAGAACTAACCAATACTGTTCTGACTAGTAGGCGTGGCTAAACACCACGTGGATATAAGTGAAGTGCGCCACAAATAAAGTAGAAGTTTGCTTATCACCCATACTGGGTTGGCTTGTCTTGCTTCTCCTCGCCGCTTACAAATGGCACCCAAACAGGGACCATGGACTACAGGGCCCCAGCTACCGGGGACCCAGATTACAGGGCCCCGGTTAACGGGGACCCGGAATACAGGGCTCTGGTAAGCGGGGACCCAGAATACAGGGCCCCGGCAACTGGGGACCCGGATTACAGGGCCCCGGTTGACGGGGACCCGGATTACAGGGCCCCGGTTGACGGGGACCCGCAATACAGGGCCCCAGATGACGGGGACCCGGAACGGCGAGTGAGCGGTGCCGGCGGCAGCGGCCAGAGAGCACGGGCAATGCTGCTGCGGTGGCGTGACGGACCCGGGTGCTTGGACTAAGTGAAAGAATCCGCCGCTGGGGCGAACCAGACACTGCTGCGTCGGGAGGCCAATCCGGAGACCGAGGTTACAGGACGATCCAGAAGAAGACGATCCGGAAAAGGCTGGCCATGAAAATGGACCGAGAGGTAGCCCTGGACTTATTACAGTGCTTTTTATAAAAGCGGGGAATTGAGCCTGAGACTCTAAAGCAGCTAGCAGGTCTAGTGGCTGTACGGAAGACTAAGGGATTTTTTGTAGATCCTAATACAGTTTTTGACGAGAGTGAGTGGCGAAAGTATGGTGATGAACTATTTGACTCAATGCTTAATGATGATAAAACGGCAAAGAAACTCAGTAAACCATGGAGAGAAGTAATAAACTGTATAAAAAGATACAAGGCAGTAAAGAAAACTGCTGCGGTAGCAACGGAGAAACTAGGAACAGACGTCCCCGGTCAGTTGAAGCTGGGGAAAGATTACAACTCGTTTCCCCCAACTCACGGGAGCACAGGGTTCCCCCCCCCCTTCCTTTTCTCCCCCTCCTTTTTCATCAGAAGGTGCCGCGGAGGAGGTGTAACCCCCTGCTCCCCCACCACCCCAGTTCCGAAAGTAGGGACTTTGAAAAGGACAGAGAAAGTATATTAGAAGGGATACGCATGATGAATGTCGAGGAAGCTGAAAGGAAGAGGGTTGTGCCTCGGCAACAGATCGATTGGGGCGCCATTTTGAAGCACGCAGTAGAAAATAGAGATCATGCTCTAGAGGGAGATTTAAAGGAACCGCGAGCCTTTCCAACCCATTATGCCCTAGAGTGGAAATTTTTAACTCAGTTACAGAGGAGCCAGGTCAGCAGATGGCCACACACCGAACGAGAAACATCTGACAAGAAAGACATAGCTGCGAGCAACGGAGACCCTGAGTTTGGCCCAGGATGAGACCCCGAATCCCCTGAATCCGAACCAGATTTGTATCGTCTGCTTCCAGACCCTGACTCTTCGTCTCCCAGGTCGGTCTGATCAGCCTCACTGGCCCTGGAAACGCTCAGCTCACCAAAGATGTGATCATTACTGGTGAATTTTCTGCAATGGGCATCTCTGCATATCCTGGGTTTACTACACAGCAGGGGGCTAAAGAGTGGGAAGCTCTTGATCTCAAAATCGTTAAGGAGGCCTGACAAGCAGTGACCACGAATGGGTTAAAAACCTCTTACACTCAAGCTGTATATGTGATGATTTTTTCTTGCAATTGACAGGGGGATCCCATACAGTTTCTCTGTGATACAGAATGGTTCCAAGAGCAAGGCCATGGATCCTTAGAGGCCTTGTGAGGCCTATACCTTGCTTTGCTCGCACAGGTAACCGGATACCGGATGTGGGAGGAGAATGTGAAGGAAGCTGTGTAGAACTAACCAATACTGTTCTGAATAGTAGGCATGGCTAAACACCACGCGGATAGAAGCGAAGTGCGCCAGAAATAAAGTAGAAGTTTGCTTATCACCCATACTGGGTTGGCGTGTCTTGCTTCTCCTCGCCGCTTACACCAATCTTCCTGCATTACCCACCAAGTATATCCAGGTCCCTCAGCAAAAGCAATCCCACGAGTGGGTTTGCCTTTACCTGAAGCAGGAATAACCCAGACTGTCTTCCCCAGCAAATTCTTCATATGCACCACGGGAACTTTGTCCCCCTCTACAATATGTAAAAGTTCTGACTGGGCTGGGCCAGCCCTGTTGGCAGATCCTCTGGTGTTGACCAATCAGGTGGCCTTTGGGAAGTGTGTATCCCAATGCTTGAAAGTTCCCCCACCCACTGCTCTCAGTGTAGTTTTTAACAGCCCATTGTACCGTTCGATTTTCCCAGAGGCTGGTGCATGGTAGGGGATGTGATATACCCACTCAATGCCATGCTCTTTGGCCCAAATATCTGTAAGGTTATTCTGGAAATGAGTCCCATTGTCTGACTCAATTCTCTCTGGGGTGCCGTGTCACCACAAAATCTGTTTCTCAAAGCCCAGGAGAGTGTTCTGGGCAGTGGCATGGGGCACAGCGTATGTTTCCAGCCACTCGGTGGTTGCTTCCACCATCGTAAGCACATGGCGCTTGCCTTGGCAGGTTGTCAGCAGTTCGATATAGTCAATCTACCATGCCTCCCCATATTTATACTTCAACCATCGTCCTCCATACCAAAGAGGCTTTAACCGCTTGGCTTGTTTAAATGCAGCACATGTTTCACACTCATGAAAAACCTGGGATATAGTGTCCATTGTTAAGTCCACCCCTCGATCACAAGCTGTCCTGGGTTCAGCAGTAGCAGTCATGTTTCTCCTCCTTGGTAGCTGGTGCAGTGCAGTGTTTTGACTTTCGGCTCGGGAACAGAGCTGATAGAGATGTTTTGGTTTGGCCAAGGACTTTGTGAGCCTCATGCTCTGCCGGGGGGAGGGGAAACCAGGAGGAAGCAGAGACAGGACACCTGACCCAAACTGACCAAAGAGGTATTCCATACCACAGCACGTCATGCCCAGGATGTAACTGGGAGTTAGCCGGAAGGGCTGGGAGACTGCAGGGTTGGAGGAGGTATCGGTTGGTGCTTGGTCGGGCTGAGGGGGGGCAAGTTATCGGTCTGCTGGTGCTGAGGTCTTGTATTCTCTTCCCTTGTTATTTCCTTTATCATTATTATCATTGGTGGTAGCAGTAGTGATCTGTGTTATACCTTAGTTACTAAACTGTTCTTATCTCAACCCGTGGGAGTTGCATTCTTTTCGATTCTCCTCTCCATCCCTCTGGGAGCAGGGGGAGGGAAAGAAGGGGGGGAGTGAGTGAACGAGTTACCTGACTGGGTTTAAACCACGACACAAGCCCATCTATATGTTGCATCTCTGCCCTGATGGCCTGAAGTGTCATGGGCCCAACGGGCCAAAAATAATTCACCTTTATGTTGCCAATCTAAGTCCATCTGAGCCACTTCAATCTTAGCCGCTTTATCCACTTGTTGGTTCTTCTGGTACTCCTCAGTAGCCCGACTCTTGGGTACATGGGCATCTACATGACATAACTTCACCAGCAGGTTCTGCACCCAGGCAGCGATATCTTTCCACAGTGCAACAGCCTAGATGGGTTTACCTCTGCTTTGCCAGTTGCTCTGCTTCCATTGCTTCAACCACCCCCACAGGGCATTTGCCACCATCCATGAGTCAGTATCAACTACTGGCCACTTTTCTCGTTCAGCAATGTCCAGGGCCAGCTGGATGGCTTTCACCTTGGCAGACTGACTCGATTCACCCTCTCCTTCAGCAGCTTCTGCAACTTGTCATCGAGGACTCCATACAGCTGCCTTCCATCTCCAATGCTTTCCCACAATAGGGCAGGACCCATCAGTAAACAAGGCATACTGCTTTTCACTTTCTGACAGTTTATTATATGGTGGGGCCTTAAGAGCATACATCACCTCCTCCTCTGGTGACATTCCAAAATATTTGCCCTCTGGCCAGCCCATGATGACTTCTAGAATGCCTGGACAACTGGGATTTACTATTTGAGCTTGTATAATTAGTGCAGCCCACTTACTCCATGTAGTATCATTTGCATGATGTGTAGAGAAGACCCTGCCTTTGAACATCCAACCCAGCACGGGCAACCAGGGTGCCAGGAGGAGCTGTGCTTCAATGCCAATCACTTCCGAAGCAGCTTGAACCCCTTCATAGGCTGCCAGTATCTCTTTCTCAGTTGGGGTATAGCTGGCATCACATCCTTTGTATCCCCAACTCCAAAAGCCGAGGGGTCAACCTCGAGTCTCCCCTGGAGCTTTCTGCCAGAGGCTCCAGGTAGGACCGTTCTCCCCAGCTGCAGTGTACAGTACATTTTTTACATCTGGCCCGGTCCAGACTGGTCCAAGGGCTACTGCATGAACTATCTCAGGTTTAATTTGCTCAAAGGCTTGTTGTTGCTCAGGGGCCCATTTAAAATCATTCTTCTTCTGGGTCACATGATAGAGAGGGCTTACAATCAAACTGTAATTTGGGATGTGCATTCTCCAGAACCCCACTGCACCCAAGAAAGCTTGCGTTTCTTTCTTATTAGTTGGTGGAGACATTGCAGTTATCTTGTTGATCACATCTGTGGGGATCTGTCTACATCCATCTTGCCATTTTATTCCCAATAATTGAAACTGCTGCGCAGGTCCCTTGACCTTACTCCGTTTTATGGCAAAACCAGCTTTCAGTAGGATTTGGATTATTATCCTCCCTTTCTCAAAGGCTTCTTCCGCTGTATCGCCCCACACAATAATGTCATCAATGTATTGCAGGTGTTCTGGTGCTTGCCCCTGTTCCAGTGCAGTCTGGATCAGTCCATGGCAACTGGTAGGGCTGTGTTTCCACCCCTGGGGCAGTCGGTTCCAAGTGAACTGGACACCCCTCCAAGTAAAAGCAAACTGTGGCCTGCATTCTGCTGCTGAAGGAATTGAGAAAAATGCATTGGCAATATCAATAGTGGCATACCACTTGGCTGCCTTTGACTCCAGTTCATACTGAAGTTCAAGCATGTCCGGTACAGCAGCACTCAATGGTGGTGTGACTTCATTCAGGCCACGATAGTCTACTGTTAGTCTCCATTCTCCATTAGACTTCCGCACTGGCCATATGGGGTTATTAAAGGGCGAACGGGTCCTGCTGATCACCCCCTGATTCACCAGTATACGGATCAGCTGATGGATGGGAAACAGGAAGTCTCGGTTGGTGCGATATTGCCACCGGTGCACTGTTGTGGTCACAACTGGCACTTTGAAATACCCTCTCTTGAGGTAGTCTATGCCGAAGATGCATGGAGCCTCTGGACCAGTCACAATGAGGTGCTTTTGCCATTCCCTCCCAGTCAGGCTGATTTCAGCCTCCAGCACAGTCAACTCTTGGGATCCTCCTGTCTCTCCAGAAATACAGATGGGTTCCACCCCTTGACAGCTTGATGGCATCAGGGTACACTGTGCACCGGTATCTACTAGAGCCTTATACTTCTGTGGGAAGGATGTGCCAGGCCATCTGATCCACACAGTCCAGTAAATCCAATTGTCCCCTACCTCCACCTGGCTGGAGGCAGGGCCCCTCTAATGGTCATCACAGCGCTGGACACTTAAGTCGTCGTGAAAGGGATTATTCTTCATTATCACAGGAGCTGGAGTAAAATCAGCTCTTCCACCCCATCTGGGAAACTGATCACCAGAGACTGAAGCCATAGCTCTCATGGGATGATCAGTCTTGGCCCTTGCTCCCCTTTTCAGTTCACTCACCCGTTCCTCCAAAGCTGAAGTAGGTTTTCCATCCCACTTGGTCATGTCTTCTCCGGGATCCCGCAGGTAAAACCATAGGGCAGCCCATGGCGTATACCTCCTGTATCTACTCTCTCGAACAATAGGACGCCTTTTGTTAATAGCTGAGACTTGTGTTGGTACACGTGAGGAGCTGGATAAATCAGATAGATCGTCCCTCAATTGTTAGAGGTCCTGGGACAGTTTTTCCACAGCTGAGATGATGGAAGGGGTGAGATTGTCTTCGAACTGTCGGAGTTTATGAACCATTTCATCCACTGTTAGTGGTACTATGTCATTCCAGGTTACTGTCGCCAATGAATGGGCATATGATGACAGTGCATTCCATGTAAGTTTTCGCCACATGGGTCGTGTACATTCAACTTCATCTGGATCTATAGGTGTATCCCCATTATTCGGCTTGATGTGATAGATCATCTCTACGATGGCTGATTCCCTCAGAGACTGGATGCCTTTGTCTATAGTAGTCCACTTGGCCGAACGACTCGTAACATCGTCCTTATATGGAAACCTTTTTTTCACAGCTGCCATGAGCCGCCTCCAAAGACTGAGGGACTTTTTCTCTCTTGCAATTGCTTTGTCAATTCCCCCTTCTCTAGCAAGTGATCCCAGCTGCTTGGCTTCTGGACCTTCTAGTTCGTGACCATCGGCCCCGTTGTCCCAGTATCGGAGTAACCAGGTGATGATGTGCTCCCCTGGTTGACGGGTAAAATCTTTTCGCATATTCCACAGCTCGGTTGAGGTCCGAGGTCGAGAAGTTACCTCTTCTTCTTCTTCTTCGTCATGTGATCATGACTCCTGATCAGATGCTAGACCGGGTGGTGAATACATTGTTTCTTCATCTTGCTTTTTCTTGCCTCTTTTTTGCTTGTTCTCTTGCGTACAGGGGCAACCGATATTGGTATGAATTGGTCCTCTGGTTTGACTGCAGTAATTATCACTGTGGTTTGAGTAGCGACTGTACTTGTTGCTGCGGGTGGTGTAGCTGCTGTGCTTGGAGCTGGGGTAACTGCGCTGTCTGTTGCAGTCGGAGTTTGAGCAGCTGCTGTACTTGCCACTGGGGTAGCTGCGCTGTTCATTGCAACCAAAGTTTGGCCAGTGGATTAGAGCACATTCAGATAGCTGTGAAATGCTACTGCGAGACAGAAATGGCAGAACAGATTATTTCACCATGAAGAGCCCAGCAACTGATGCAGAGAGTCACGTTGAGGAGACAAGCTGAGGAGCATGCAGACATAAAGCACTTTTTGCTTCCATGAGCCCCAAGAGATCTTCCCAGCTCAAATTTTAGGGATCTGCTGTCAGTTCCCTTCCTCCTCACCTAAGTTGGTGGATTTCTCTGAGGTGCAGGATGTTCTCTGATTCTTCCAAGATATGTGGGAGCGACAGTTGCTAAGTAACAAAAACTCATCACTCTTTTCCTGAAATGTACAACTTCTCATTTTTCTGGTTTTTAGAATGGACAGATGAAGCTGTGATTTAGGACACTAGTCCAGAATCAGGATCATTTGGACTCCAGTATTGTCCCTGGATAAATCTATGAGATACAGAGTTCAAGGTGAGGAAGGGATCTGACTGTCCTTGTGGCTCTTGTTTTCAAAAACAAAACTGGGGATGCATTTCATGATCCACTGAACTGGGCTGGTGACCAGTGCAATGGGATTTCATTAGGAATAGAGCAGTGCTGCAGCCAGGGAGAGGCAGCCTGGTATTTCATCAAGAGGTCTCCTTCCCCTACACATATGTAAAAGCTCTCATATGGTTGATCTCAAGCAATGCTGGAACAAAGCTGATAGATCACACTCCTCCACAGGAATTATGGGCAAAATTCAGTCCACTGTGATATTTGTGGAACTAGAGGAAATTCACAGAAGAGCATATAGGGTGGTTAGGGATGAAGAAGATGTCTTAGGAGAAGACATGACTTGAGCTAAGAGAGGGAAAAGCTGGAGAAGTAGGACAGCATCAAGCTTTACAAAATGAAGAAGGCACGGGGCAAGCACAGGTTCAGCTGCTGTTCAGCAAGTACCACAGTACTGAAACCAGAGGGCATTTGCTTAAACTAGTAGGGGATTGCTTTTAACAGATTAAAGAAAGTACTTTTTTATACCACGGGGAGTGAACTTCTGCAACTGACTGCCACAGGAGGCTGTGAATCAGACAGAATTGTCAGAGTCGAGGGGATTAGACAAAACACAAAAAAAAAAAGCCTAGCAATGGATACTAAATGGTCTAGACAGGGATGTCCCCTCTAATATCCCTAGTACAACAGCTGTGGCTGCTGCGAGGTGTGTGAGGGGAATGGACCTCTGAAGTGTCCAAGTTAGCATGCTTTCTGTAAACAGAATCTTTTATTACCTTGACATAAGACAGAATGCTGGACAGGATGGATCCAGGTTTGCTGTTACTTCTTACTTGTCTCTAGCTTGATAGAGGCTCTGTTCTTCCTGCACCATGACAGAGTCTTTTCCCCTTTCGATGTTACTCATCCTAGTCCCAAAAGAGCCAACAATCTGCCCCACGTTGGGCGCCACAAGAACTGTCGTGGTTTAAACCCTAACCAGATAGCTTGTTCACTCACTCCCAGTGAGTGGTGCCGGGCTGAGACCAATCGAGCCCCCCCGGGGCTCTCCCCTTCCCCGCTCCCAGAGGAACAGGGAGGAGGATCGAAAGAGTGCAACTCCCACGGGTTGAGACAAGAACAGTCCAGCAACCAATGTACAACACAAATCACCACCGCTACCACCAAGGACAACAATGATAAGAGAAAATAACAAGGGAAGAGAATACAATACCACCGGCCAAGAAACAAGTCCCACCCGGAAGCCCGTGTCCTTCCCAGTAACTCCCAGTTACCCCCCACCCCGGGCATGACGTGCTGTGGTATGGAATACCTCTTTGGCTAGCCTAGATCAGGCGCCCCATCTCTGCTTCCTCACGGCTTCCCCTCCTCCCTGGCACAGCATGAGCCTCACAAAGTCCTTGGTCAGGGTAAACATCACTTAGCAACAACCGAAAACATCGGTATCACCAGCACTGTTCCCAGGCTGGAAGTCAAAACACAGCACTGCACCAGCTACCACAAAGGAGAAACATGACTGCTACTGCTGAACCCAGGACATAGTGCTACCATGTTCTCCTATGAGAGCTTTCCTTAAAAGGGAGAATATTTATTTCCTTTGAAAGCAGTTCTTCAAAACAAAGCCCTGGAACATCCCACATCAAACTTGGTTTTAATAAGTTGTAGTAGGTTCTTGCCCTGATAAGCTGCCATATGTTATTATTAGATTGAAGCCAATGTACCACCAATGGTATGCAATACAACAGCTGGAAAAATGTCTGACTTGCTATAAAGGCTCTTGAACATGCCCAAAAGCCTCCCAGAGCCACAGTTACTCCCACCTCAGACACACCCCTATTGACCTTCACTCATAGACATCTCAGGATTCCCCCAGCCACACCTGGAGTACTTCACATTTCCTTTTTCATCTGTTTTCCTTCATTATTCAAAGTTCACCAGCATTTCTAGACCCTCTATTCTGCTGTTTCCCACACCCCCCCCCCTTTCTCTTGTACTCCAAAGCTACTCCAACCCAGGTCCCTGGATCTGATGCAAAGTTTATGACCTTAACAGAACCACACAGAATCCTCCAAATTTATCTTATAACACACTAATCTTCATTAATTACAGCAGAGTAAAAAGACTGTTATTTCAAAACCACAGTTCTTGAAATAATTTGTCTTATCACATACCTCGTTAACATATTTTTTTTTTGAAGTTTCATAGGTTTTTTTTTTTTATTATTACTATTTTGGCAAAATTTGAGGACTGAACCAAAATCATTTATTCACAGAACACTAGGAGACTGGGATCCTATCAGACCAAATCAGCAATTAACCTGCAAAACAGTATTTGTGAAAGGAATGCCTCCTACTCCCCACACACACCCCTGAATAGTCTATTTGGGAGCAGAAGGGATGAACATTTACACCCCTCCTGCCATAAAATTATCTTGAGGTACACAAACAGCAGAAAAGAAGAAACTCATGGCAAAGCCAAAGGCACAACAAAACAGAACTACTAGCTCCTTCTCAGTGAGTTTTGAACCCATCTTTAACAAATTCTGCTTAACTTTAAAAATATTTTTTCATTCTACCAGGCAGAACTTCAGATCTTTACAGATATCAAGAAACAGCACCTCCTATGGCTTAAATCTGCAGTTCCCATATAAGCTTCTAGTGTTACTTTCAGCCACAGTACATACAAAATCTAAACAGAACCCAGAATACAAAATTGCCTAGGCAGAACAAGACTGCCTATGGCATGTTATTAATAAATTGTTGCTACCCAAAGGCCAACAAAGGTTAAGAAACGCTAATCCAGACATATCACCAAACTCTAAGAGGACCAGCGTGATAATAATGTAGATTTTAATTGAGCCTAGCAGAGCTAGTTGAGACAGCCCCAGCACAATCTGTTCTGATGCTGCTCAAAATGTCACCTTTCATGTATGATATAAAACCCCTTCTGTAGCTACTAACAATACCCTGGCATTGTTTACAACACATAGGGTGTTGCTCTGGCTAACATCCAATTCCAGTAATAATATTCTATCTACCTACAGTAACCACAAGATGGTTTTCTTCATTTTCAGCCCCAAGTGGTTCTGCAGCACAGCAGCAAGTCCTTGAACTGCCATACTTCACTGCAAGTTCCACATTTCACTGTGCATTTATCTGTCTGCACAGATGAGGCATTTCTCCAAAACTGTAGCAACACCTTGAGATTACTGAGAATAAAGGAGCTCTTTTCATAAAGCACAATTAGTCATATCAGCAGTGATGGCTATTTTGAGCAGCACCCATTAATCACTATCATTAGCAGGATTTCTCCTGTATCAGCATTCATTGTTACAGGAACTAAGTCTTTTCCCATTACAGTACTACTATATAAAGAAAAGCAGCAGCACAATTTCTCTTGACACAATCCATTTTTAGTAAAAAGAAACAAGTGGCAGCACTTAAACCTATAGTTAATTCAGGATATAAAGGGAAGCTTACTTATACCTTATAGCACAGCAAAAATACAGCCGTTTTGCTGCAAAATAAAACTGGCCATCATTTTTATGCTGGGGAAGAGGTGTTGAAAAGTAATAAATAAAAAGAAGTGAGGAAGTTGATGCTCAAGAAGTGGAAGAAACCTAGACTTGTCTTTTAAACATCTGTAGCAACTATTTATTTCTGAGAGTCTTTTATGGTAACAAGAAGAGACTTTTGACTAGAGAAATATTCCCTGTATACATAATTTCTAGTTTCCTAAAACAGTTCCTCAAACCCCAAAGGTTCCACAAAGCTCCAGAAACACATATGTTGACCTGAAACACACCTTCATGACCATAGATTAAATACTTAGAAAGTATTTCCTTCTAGGAGGTAAAGTACAGAAAAGAAAATAAAGGAAGAAAACAAAACCTTGTAGAAATGTTGAACTTGGAAAAACAGCAATGCTTTCCAAAAGAAGGGACCATCTTATCTTATGTAGAAGTGTTTCCTAGAAGACTCCAGCCAAGCACAAAATTGTGTCAATACCCATAATAAAAAAATAGCACCTGTGAACATACCAAGACTGGCCAACACTTCTGATCCCGTGTGCTTCATACCAAAACCTTAATGTGGCCAGAAATCTCACCTTAGAGAGGTGAGGGAGGGGAAGCATTCTGCAGGAGCTTCAGCCACCCATCACCCACAGAAAACAAAAGTTCCTCAAGAGGACCCACTGCCCCTTTGCAAGACAGCACTAGGCTGAGAAAACAGAAACATCAAACCTTAAAACCCACAGCAACCTTTTCTCCAGCCTCTCAATTTGAGATTATCCAACAGCCACACTAGCAGTTACATGATGCAGTATCATTTTGGGAACCAAGCCTCAACTTTTTGACAGCTGCATTTGCCTCCAGCACCACAGGCTGAGGGACTCTGAAAAGCCAAACAGTGAACTGCAACTACACACACCTGATGTCTGGGTGTCTTGAACAGCAGCATACATCTGTTCATCTCTAAAACCAATAATAACAGTGGCCAATTTATACCTGCAACAAAGTTTAGACTCTCACATAAAACAAACAAACAGGATCTTTCAACTCCTTTCAAGTTTCCAAGCCAACATCCACCTGACAAATACGTACCTGCACCACTCAAACAATAAAATCCCTCAAGCAGATAGAAAAGAAGGCACATTAGTAAAGCTTTCAGCTACAGCCCAAATTGAACTATCCTCTTCTGCTTGCAGTTACCATAAGGATACAACATAATAAACATAAGACTAAATAACAACAAACAACAGTTCCAATCAAGATCAGGTGAAACACCCGTACAAACACAGCCCACTGCAGTGGCCGCCAAGGAGGCACTCCTGCTCACAGGCCTTCGGGCGGGGAGGCGCGAAGAAACCCCACCGCGGGCGCTGTGACAAGCTGTGCTTTCGGGAGGCCGACGTTACAGCCCTCCCGAGTAGCAGATCCCGCCGACAACACCCCGAAAGCCCGCACGGACAGCGAGGCTGTCTCACCGCGCGGGCTCAGGCCCCCGCGGCGGGGTTTGTCGCAGCTGGCCGAGGTCTGGTGGTGCTTCGGACAGCCGCGGGTTACTATCTAGTAGGAAGGTGCGCAAGAATTTCCGCAGGTGCAGTCCCAGTCACTCTCCCCGGCCTGTCCATACTCGGGTCACAGCGGGAAGGAGGATGGGGACGGCTGCAGCCTCACCACCCTTCCGGCGCTGCACGTCCGCTCTGCATTTGTTCCCTCCGCCACAGGGCCGCCCCGGCACCGCTGAGGGAGCGCAGCGAGAACCACCAGGCCGCGCCCTGGGATACTGCCGCCGCCCTTCCCCCAGCCGAGGCTCTTCGCAGGCGCCTCCGGCGAACTCCACCCAGCCCCTGCCAGTGCCCCCCGCGGCGACTCAGGGGGTGCTGGCTGCTCTCCTTCGCGCACCGTCCCCCTTGACACCCGAGGAGGATGGAGTGCCGGTAACCCCATCCATGTCAGCCCGGTGCCTCACACTGCCAAGGCCCTGCCGGCTGGACTACGGCTGAAAACAAGCCCTGTCCACGGGGCCGGGTGGAGGCTAGCCGACAGCGCTCGCTCACCTACCCACGACAGCCCCCATCAGACAGCCAGCCTCGCTCTGTGTACTCCGGAAACAGCGGCTCCTCCGCTAGGGAGGGGCCGGACGAGGGAGCAGACAGAACCGCGAATGACAGCAGGAAAGAGAAGGCGGGAGAGAGCGAGCAGCTGCATGCGTAGGGATGAGGGAAGGACTGGGGGCGGAGGGAGAAGAAACGGGGGTACCAGGGTCACCAGGCCCCTGGGGTGGGCCGCTGGGGACATTAGTGGCATGAGAGGATGAAGGAAGGGGAGGTGGCTGGTGGTGTTGCCCCGTTGAGGGAATGACGGGAACCGCCCGCAATGGGCCCCGGCTGTGAAGGGCGTAGGGGAGCGAGGGTGAGGGACGGCCAAGCGGGGGGGGGGAATAATCAGTGAATATTTTATATCTGCTTAAAATCAGTGGCTGGAGAAACTGCAGAATTCAACACTGTTGTTAAATGGATTTATGTGAGAACTGGGTAAAATGCACAACAATTATCTCAGATTGATTCCTTGGACATGATTGTCATGGTGCTACCAGCTTTGGGAATTCTTCAGAAACAGGCCTAGTCTATGATGGCTTTGTTGTGTGAGTTTACAGTGGTTTGTTATTATTTCTCAAACTTATTTTATGCCTAAATTATTCTAAGTTTGCTGCACAATAGGATGTTTTTTCAAGTTATATTTCTATTGAAATAGACTTCTGTTAATATTGTTTTTCTTAGGAGAAAGTGATTATTTTTTATTTCCAAGGCTGCAATATAATCTCATGTTTTAAATGGAACAAGCATTTAATAACAGAAACATCTGGTAGAAGTCAGAAAATAAAGTAATGTGTAATAGCAGGTGTCGTGGTTTAAGCCCAGCCAGTAACTCAGAACCTTGTAGCTGCTCTCTCACTTCCCCCACCCCCTTCCTCCCCCCATTCCCATAGGGATGGGGAGGAGAATCAAAAGAATGTAACTCTTATGGGTTGAGATAAGAACAGTCCAGTAACTAAAGTATAACACAAAACTACTACTGCTACCACCAATAATAATAATAAGGGAAATAACAAGGGGAGAGAATACAATTGCTCACCACCTGCTGACAGATACTCAGCCCTACCCCATCAGCAATCTGGGCCTTCTGAGTAACTCCCCCCAGTTTATATACTGGGCATGATGTGCTGTGGTATGGAATACCCCTTTGGCTAGTTTGGGTCAGGTGTCTTGTCTCTGCTTCCTCCCAGCTTCTCCTCCTCCCTTATCCACTTAGATATGATACTAATAGAGTGAAAATAACACTAATTTCCACCAGTTTCAGTTCTGCTAATCAGAAAATTCTGTGGGAAGAGGTGAAATTGACAGTTTATTGGACACATTCTAGCCACAAGCTAGAAATAGTCAGATGATGTCCTGGGTTTAGCAGTAGCAGTCAGTTTTTCTCCTTCTCGGTAGCTGGTGCAGCGTTG
Source organism: Pezoporus flaviventris (assembly GCF_033815535.1). Lineage (NCBI taxonomy): Eukaryota > Metazoa > Chordata > Aves > Psittaciformes > Psittacidae > Pezoporus > Pezoporus flaviventris. The sequence goes on from NW_026892625.1 coordinate 455,578, forward strand.
TGTTTTGACTTTCAGCCTGGGAACAGTGCTGATAACACCGATGTTTTTAGTTGATGCTCTGTAACATTTACTCTGACCAAGGATTTTGTGAGTCTCATGCTCTGTCAGGGAGGAGGGGAAACAAGGAAGAAGCAGAGACAGGACACCTGACTCAGGCTAGCCAAAGAGGTATTCCATACCACAGCACGTCATGACCGGGGAGGTAAATGGGAGTTACCCTGAAGGGCATGGGGGCTTCTGGGTCGGGCTCGTTTTGGTGGGTGGTATCATATTCTCTTCCCTTGTTATTTTCTCTTATCGTTATTATCATTGGTGATAGCAGTAGCGATTTGTGTTATACATTAGTTACTGGACTGTTCTTATCTCAACCCATGGGAGTTAACATTCTTTCGATTCTCCTCCCCATCCCTCTGGGAGCGGGAAAAGGGGGGAGGGAAGGAAAGAAAGAGGGAGGAAAGGGGGGGAGTGAATGAACGAGCTGTCTGGCTGGGTTTAAACCATGACAGATGAGTAGCAAATGATTATGAATTCATTATTAGTTGTTGGCTTAAAACTGTTCAAGTATGCAGCACACATGGAGGTGTTGAGAGAATATTTGAGACACAAAGAACTGTTGTTGACATTTTGTAATACTAGATCTGAGAAGATTGTTATAAAACAGATATGCTGAAAATGTGTAAATGGGAACCAGGCTGGTTTCTGTTGGTTTTGTTCTGTTTTGTTTTTTTTTTTTCTCTCTTAGAAATGAATATGGCATTTAAGGTTTACAATTCCATTGTAAGGTTGTGACTAAAACATAATTCTGTATAATTGACCCAACATATTAATAGGGTATTTAGGGCTTCTAATATAATAGCATCTAAACACTAAGAAGTTAAACAAAATTTAGAATTAATTCTAGAAAATAAACAGGGATAGAAAAATAGTATCCCTTTATCCTGGATTCAGCTATAGCAGTCATTTTTCTCCTTAGTAGCTGGTGCAGTGCTGTGTTTTTGACTTTCAGCCTGGGAACAATGCTTATAACACTGATGTTTTCAGTTGTTGCTAAGTAATTTTTACTCTGACCAAGGACTTTCTGAGTCTCATGCTCTGCCAGGGAGGAGGGGAAGCCTGGAGGAAGCAGAGACGGGACACCTGACCCAAACTAACCAAAGGGCATTCCATACCACAGCACATAATGCCCAGTATATAAAGTGGGGGGAGTTACCCGGAAGGGCTAGATCACTGCTCAGTTGGGCTGGGTGTCAGTCAGTGGGTGGTGAGCGGTTGTATTCTCTTCCCTTGTTATTTCCCTTATTATTATTGGTGGTAGCAGAAGTAGTTTTGTATTATACTTTAGTTACTGTACTGTTTTTACCTCAACACGTGGGAGTTACATTCTTTCGATTCTCCTCCCAGTCCCTCTGGGATCAGGGGGAGGAAGAAGGGGGGGAGTGAGCAGGTGCATGGTTCTGAGTTACCGGCTGGGCATAAACTACGACAGTCTTCTGTGGTGCCCATTGTGGGGCACGAAGGGTTGAGATAATGACAGATCTGACCAGAGTGTGTCTAATCATGTTTGTGATAAGCATTCATTGTTTTGGTTTAATAGTCACTCATTGCAATGTTGGTTTATTTGCTCTCAGAGTTATTGTGTTTGATCTCAGAGTTTCAGCATATCATACCTTACTTAGAGCCAGTATTTGCTGTTTTAGTGTTTATTGGCCTGGGGGCCTGAGCTAAGGTTCTTGTTTCACTGTACTTTATGGTAATGACTTGTAATACAATAGACTCATTGATCACGAAACTGGTCTGGCTTGTGTTCCCAGTGTGGTCATCACCTCTATACTTTGGGAGATGTATAATGGAAGTGTTTAGCAAATAGACAGCTTTTTTTTCCTCCTCAGGTTGTCAACCTATGAAGGAGACATTCCCTTACACCCCTTGCTCGCACACCAGACTATTTACAGCAGCATTTGAGAGTTCTGAAGATTTTGGATGGCCTTTGAATACCCTTGAGACCTGCCTGCTGATTGTGATGGGGATCACCATGTTGGCACACATACAAAGTGTGTTTTACCCACAGACATCACTCCCTGAGAACGCCCTGTTTTGGCTGATCTTGAAAGTTAAGCAGTGTCGGATTTGGGTCTGGTCTAGGGTTAGATGATGATATAGGAGGACCACCAACAGATTTTCTGTCTGGACAGTCATGAGTGGCAGGGTGTGTGGGATAGTATTTTGGCCAGTGGGCCCCTCCAGTGCTTTGGAACTTCACCACTGAATAAGTGCAAAATCTGGAAAAACTAGTAAAACACTTAAATGAGGTGTGTTGTGAAACAAGGGGGCACAAAATCACAAAATGGAATATAGAAACCTTTAGACTTAGTTTTAAGTAATTGTTGTGATTTAAACCCAGTCAGGTAACTCATTCACTCACTCCCCCCCTTCTTTCCCTCCCCCTACTCCTGAGGGAAGGAGAGGAGAATCGAAAAGAATGCAACTCCCACAGGTTGAGATAAGAACAGTTTAGTAACTAAGGTATAACACAAATCACTACTGCTACCACCAGTAATAACAATGATAAAGGAAATAACAAGGGAAGAGAATAAAACATCTCGCCACCAGCTGAGCGATAACTCGCCTCCCCCAACCCGACCAAGCTCTGACCGATGCCTCCTCCAACCCTGCAGTCTACCAGCCCTTCCAGCTAACTCCCAGTTACATTCTGGGCATGACGTGCTGTGGTATGGAATACCTCTTTGGCTAGCTTGGGTCAGGTGTCCTGTCTCTGCTTCCTCCTGGCTTCCCCTCCTCCCTGGCAGAGCATGAGGCTCACAAAGTCCTTGGCCAAACCAAAACATCTCTATCAGCTCTGTTCCCAAGCCAAAAGTCAAAACACTGCACTGCGCCAGCTACCAAGAAGGAGAAACATGACTGCTACTGCTGAACCCAGGACATTATCCACCCCTTATTCCATACCATTCACGTCATGCTCAGATCCCACATTTTGAATATACCATCACTCTTATCTAAGTGCATGGACCAGTAGCTATAAAGCTGCTGTGTTCATCTGGTCCATGATGTCAGGCTCCATCTCTTGTAACAGTGTTCCAGAGTAGGAGAGACTGTGTCCAGTGTTCACACTCATGAATAACCTGGGCAATAATGTCCATTGCTAAGTCCACCCCTCAATCATGAGTCCATCTCTATGTTGCATTTCTGCCCTGATGGCCTGCAGTGCCATGGGCCCACCAAGCTCAAAATAATTCACTGTCCCCTTGAGCAGTTTCTGCAGCTTGTTGCTGGGGACTCCATACAGCTGCCTTCCATCTCTGATGCTTCCAAAGCACTGGAGGGGCCCAGTGGACTAGATACTTGCCCATACTGTCCCACACACCCTGCCACTCATGACTCTCCAGCCTTGGAGAAAACCTCTTGGTCCCCCTATATCTTCGTCTAACCCCAGACAAGACCCAAAACCGACTCTGCTTAACTTTTGAGATAAGACAAAATGGTTGTGGGTAAAACACACTCTGTATGTGTGCCAACATGGTGATCCCCATCACAATCAGCAGGCAGGTCCCAAGGATACCCAAAGGCCATTCAAAACCTTCAGAACTCTCTAACGATGCTGCTGTACTTGTCACTGGGGCTGGTGTAGCTGCTGTGCTTGCCGGCTCTCCCACCACCAGCTTCTCTTTTCCTGAGTCCAGCTCTTCCTCCTCTGCCTTGCTGGGAAATGCTGCGTGGTCTCCTGCATCCTCCTGGGGCTCGGCAGGCGGCTTCCGGGGAATGCTCTCGGCCGTCGCAGGGCTGGGCTGGGCTCGGCTCCTCTGCGGGGCTCGGCTCCTCCGCCGCCTTCTCCTTTTGCTCGGCAGCCGCCTCCTTCCTCTCCTCGACCGCCCCGACCTCCTCTGCAGGCAGCCGTCCCCTCGCGGCCTCCGGCCCCGCTCCCGCCGCTGCTTGGTCCCCGGGGTCGCTCTCCTGGGCCGCTTCAGCAGCCGGCGGCTCCAGGGGCCGCTGCCCCTCGGCTCCCAGCAGCCTTACGAAGACGGAGGCGAGGACGAGGGCCAGGACGGTGAAGAGCAGCCGGACGGCCAGGTACAAGTCCACGGCCACGTCCGTCCCGCCCGCCGTGCTGCTGGAGCCCGCCCGTATTACAAGTCATTGCCATAAAGTGCAGTAAACAAGAACCTTAGCCCAAGCCCCACACTTGATAAACACTAACACAGCAAATACCGGGTCTAAGTAAGTTACAACATTCTGAAACTGTGAGATCAACAAGAACAACTCTGAGAGCCAATAAATCAGCATTGTGACGAATGACTATTAATCCAGTCAGATCTGTCATTATCTCAACCCCTCGTGCCCCATATTGGGCGCCGAAAAGAACTGTCGTGGTTTAAACCCAGTCGGGTAACTCGTTCACTCACTCCCCCCCTTCTTTCTCTCCCCCTACTCCCGGAGGGACGGAGAGGAGAATCGAAAAGAATGCAACTCCCACGGGTTGAGATAAGAACAGTTTAGTAACTAAGGTATAACACAAATCACTACTGCTACCACCAATAATAACAATGATAAAGGAAATAACATGGGAAGAGAATAAAACATTTCACCACCAGCTGAGCGATAACTCACCCCCCCCAGCCCGACCAAGCTCTGACCGATGCCTCCTCCAATCCCGCAGTCTACCAGCCCTTCTGGCTAACTCCCAGTTACATTCTGGGCATGACGTGCTGTGGTATGGAATACCTCTTTGGCTAGCTTGGGTCAGGTGTCCTGTCTCTGCTTCCTCCTGGCTTCCCCTCCTCCCTGGCAGAGCATGAGGCTCACAAAGTCCTTGACCAAACCAAAACATCTCTATCAGCTCTGTTCCCAAGCCAAAAGTCAAAACACTGCACTGCACCGCACCAGCTACCAAGAAGGAGAAACATGACTGCTACTGCTGAACCCAGGACAGTAATGTTAAGTTTGATGGCTTTGTAACAGTAGCAATGGAAAATTAGTGAGGTGCATGATACATAGAGAAAAAAAAAATAGAGTACAGCTAGAGAACATACTGAGAATTCTCACAAGATAAATTGTTATAGTTGTGATATAGTCTAAGAAAAACAGTCTAGAAGAACAGGACACAGGGATAAGTAGTATCTGGGAACCGCAGGTGTCCAGGATGGGCTACAGTTAAACTAACTGATAAGTAGGAGGATAGGAGGATTATTATGTCTCTGGTGCTAACGAACCAATTAAACTGGTATGAGCATCTACTGCGCATGCTTCAAAGGCTGCCAGAAGTGATGAAGATTGTTGGAAGAAGTAAATGACCCTCAGAGACCACCACCACAATTTTGTACACATGTGGGGAACTTTCTGGAAAATGTTGTAATCCATACGTAGCCTCATGAATATGTATATATGCCCAGTGGCTATAAAAGGACGGCTTGTGTGGCAATGGGGAGACACAAGTTGGGAGGAGCTATCCCCCATGTCTCCCAGCGCTGCAATAAAGAATACCTGCTTGTCAGCTTGAAAACTTTGTTGGCAAGTTTGTTCCTGGAGTTTTCTCCGAATCAGTTGTTATCTTGCTAATACCAGAGAGGGACAAATCATGGCAACATGCTGGAGCTTGGCCTACGCCTACAGAGCTCTGCTCAACACTACTCAGCACTGTTCCAGGTTCATAGGATTCCCATGCACAAAGACTGGACACCAAAGACAATGTAAATAATTAAATATTCTAGTCTATTTATCAAAGTATTAATGCAAAGCAAATATATATATATATATATTAATGCAAAGCAGGTTACATATATACCAAACCCTAGTTGAATGGGTTACCACCGAGCAGGAGAAGAAGGAACATGTTGCCTGGTCAGAGAGTTGTCAGGGCGTCCCCCTGAATCAAGATGCACATCTGGCCTTCTCACCCGTCCATCCCTGCACAGGTACTTATATCTCCCCTCAGGCTGGAGTGGAAAATTACCAGTTGCAACATCAGTGCACACATGGCCAGCGTGTGAACACTTGTTTACCCGTATAATGACTGCTACTGCTGAACCCAGGACAGACTCCCTATTCCTAACAGTGGTGTTAACTTCCCTATTTTCAAGGCTACATTTCCACAACCCGTGCCAAACAGTACATTTATTTTTTTGTGTTTCACCACAGACCGTTATCTATTGTCACTGACACAAGCACCTTCAAAGGGAAGAAGATGTCTCTGGATCTGATGGCAAAACAACAGACAAAGGCACAGCAGATACACCAACCTCAGTGACAAGTACAGCAGCTACTCAAACCCGGACAGCAACAGACAATGCAGCTGCTGGTGCTACTCAACCCCCAAGCACAGCAGCTGCACCAAGCCTGATAACAGATACTGCAGCCACTCCAACCCCAGTGAAAGTCACTGCAGCTAAACCAAAGGAGCAGTCCTTGCCAATATCATTTGCCACTATAAGCAAGGGAAAAATCAAACGTGAGCCACAAAGAGCAACCCGTGCAGTGAAGAAAAAGACCCAGTGCACTTACTACAGGGGACAGCATCTGAACAGGAGTTATTATTACATGAATCAGATGAAGAAGAAGAAGAGGTAACTTCTCAACCCCGGACCTCGACCAAGCTGCGGAATAGGCAAAAAGGTTTCACCCATCATCCAGGGGAGCACATTGTCACCTGGTTGCTCCAATGCTGGGACAATGGGGCTGAAGGTCACGAGCTTAGAAGGTAGGGAAAGCCAAGCAGCTGGGATCACTTGCTAGGGAAGGGCAAATTGACAAAGCATTTGCAAAAGAGAAACCGTCCCTCAGCCTGTGGAGGCAGCTCTTGGCAGCTGTGAAGGAAAGGTTTCCATACAAGGATGATGTTATAAGTCACTCAGACAACTGGACCATGATAGAGAGAGGCATCAAGTCTCTGAGGGAATCAGCCATTGTAGACATTATCTGTTGTAGGCCAGATGCTGGGAATGCTTCCATAGATCCAGATGAAGTCGAATGTACACGACCCATATGGCAGAAACTCACATAGACTGCACCATCCTAATATGCCCACTTGTCGGCATAAATGAGCTGGAGTGGGGCAGCGCCACCAACAGTAGATGAAGTGATTCGTCAACTCCGAGAGTTTGAAGACAATCTCACCCCTTCCATCATTTCAGCTGTGGGAAAACTGTCCCAGGAACTCAAACAGTTGAGAGATGATTTATTCGATCTATCCAGCTCCACCAACCCCTGTCTCAGCTATTAACAGAAGGCACCCTGCTACTTGAGAGAGAACATAAAAGAGGTATATGCCACGGGCCACACTATGGTTTTACCTGCAGGATCATGGTGAAAACATGAGAAAGTGGGATGGAAAACCAACCTCAGTTCTGGAGGAATGGGTGCATGAATTGGAGAGCAACGGTCAAGGATGATCCTCCCATGAAAGTTGCTGCTCCAGTCTGGTGAGCAGTTTACCAGATGGAGTGGAAGAGCTGATTTTACTCCATCTCCCATGATAAGGAATACTAATCCCTTTGTACAAGTCATAAGTGGAGAATCATATGATCGCTATTAGAGGGGACCTGCCTCCAGCCAGGTGGAGGAGAGGAACAATAGAGTTTACTGGACTATGTGGATCAGAAGGCCTGGCACATCACTCCAAAAGATGTACAAGGCTCTAGTAGATACTGGTGCACAGTGTACCCTGATGCCATCAACCTATCAAAGGGTGGAACCCATTTATATTTCTGGAGAGACAGAATTTAGCTGGCAAATGAAGTTGCTAACCTACTGTTCATCATATTTGAAAAATCATGGCAGTCAGGTGAAGTTCCCGATGACTGGAAAAAGGGTAATATAACACCCATTTTCAAGAAGGGGAAAATGGATGTCCCGGGGAATTACAGACCAGTCAGTCTCACCTCTATCCCTGGCAAAATCTTGGAGCAGATTCTCCTGGAAGGCATGCTAAGGCACATGAAAAACAAGAGGGTGAATGGTGACAGCCAGCATGGCTTCACTAAGGGGAAATCCTGCCTGACCAATTTGGTGGCCTTCTATGATGGGGCTACAGAACTGATGGACAGGGGTAGAGCAGTTGAGGTCATCTACCTGGACTTGTGCAAAGCGTTCGACACTTGTTGGCTCGGGAGTCACGGACAACGCAGAGACGATCAATGTGATCAAGCGATTGCCAAATTTATTGCAAAGCCTCAACTCCTTATATACTATTTCTTACATGCAGTTACAGTGATTTGGCATATTATGATAGGATACATGTCTTGAAGACCCTTAATGACTAACATATAATTGGTTAAGCACAGGTGTGAGAACTTGACCTCAAAAGCTTGCCAACAGTCCACAGTTCTCATAACTCAGTGAATTCCAGCTTCTTATCTTGCTTGCTTAACCTTCCTCGGGCCTCTCATGGCCTTGCTGTATTTTTCAAAATTATTCAGAGTTTATGTACCAATTATCCATTCCCCTGTGAGAACACTGCTTCCACAGACACTGACCCACACGACTTCCTTGTCTCTAAATCGGTGAGACATCAATTTGATAGGTGGACCACTCGGTGGATAAAGAACTGGCTGGATGGCCACACACAGAGTTGTGGTCAATGGCTCAGTGTAAGCGGCGAGGAGAAGCAGACAAGCCAACCCAATATGGGTGATAAGCAACTTCTACCTTATTTGTGACGCAGTTCACACATATATAGGAGTGGTATTCAGCCACTCCTTCTTGGCATAAGAGTATTGGTTAGCCCCCACAGCTTCCTCCACATTCTCCTCCCAGGTCCGGTCTCCGGCCACCTGTGGGGGCCACCCCCTGCCTTGCTTGCACAGTCCTCCAGAACTCTATGGTTCTGCTCTTGGAGTCATTCTGCAACAATTCCCCCCTTTTTCTTTGTGCAAGCAAGGCATTATGGGTTATTCTGTTCACCTGTTTTATCACACAACTATAAACAAGTCTAATAGCTACGATGATTAATCTAACAATGATACATAAGTGCAATACTTCAAACAACAGTGTTTGACTCAACCTGTAATGCCCCATGAAGACAACCATCTAGTTATTAGGATATTGCTCATTTACTATTGCTGGGTAAGCTGAGCCAGGGTTCTCAGCTGTGCGTGCATCGAATTAGCATTATCAGAGAGACTCATACAACACATTCCATCAAACTCTTCACATCCATGTCCCTGTTCCAACAACAAAAGGTTCTGCAGTGTTGCATGTCTTACAGAGTCAACATTAAAACAAATCAGGAATTGCCTTCGATGTAGAATTGTCTGCTTAGCAACTCAGCAACCCAGTCTGCTTAGTTGAGCCAAGGCCCCAGCTGAAGCACTTACAGGGATTTGGCATATTATGATTGGATACATGCCTTGAAGACCCTTAGTGACTAAAATATAATTGGTTAAACACAGGTGTGAGAACTCAACCTTGAAAGCTTGCCAACAGTCCACAGTTCTCATTAACTTGGTGAATTCCAGCCTCTTATCTTGCTTGCTTAAGCTTCTTCAGGCCTCTCATAGCCTTGCTGTATCCTTCAGGACTATTCAAACTTTATGTACCAATTATGCATTCTCCTGTGAGAACACTGTCTCCACACCTTCCCCCTTTTGTTTTATCCAGTAACAAGTCACTACTACAGCAAGGCACACACACATTTACATTAGCAGAGTAACTATTACAGAGTGCAGCAGCATGTTGAAGATGCTGATGGCAGTGAAGGACTAGCCAAAGAAATTTCTTACCAGTGGAATTCTCCCCCCTCTTAATTTGTTCCATCACCTGCTTTATAACACTACCATTGTATTAAAATTTTTCTAGCTTTTGCCTTAGCATTTTCTAGCAGCTACTGCAAATTTCCATACTCTAACATCTCTTTTACAAGTGACAAATCTATACAATACAAGGTGCAGTTTCTTATTAGAAACTAGCTAGTAAATACAGGTGGTTTTATACACAAAATCACAACCTCTAATAATAGCTACTTTACAAGCACACATATTCAGGATGTTACTTTTCAGTTGTCCCCAAGTGATGTTTTGCAGTTATTTGTTCTTTCTCTTCCTCTATCTCATTCTGCTTGGGGTAATCACGGTCAGCTCCTGTAGCTGAGGCATCAGGTTTATCCATTCGTCTGTCCAGCTCATGGCAGGGCTTCACAAACTTTGCAGACAGTCACCATGGACCTGTAGGAAGGAGGACACAAATATACCCCCTCCCCCAGGTTATCAGTTCTTGAGAACTAGACAGGTTAAATTTAACATCATTACTCTCTCTTCCCCCCCCCCCTTTTTTTTTTTTTTTTAAGTCCCTGCAAAAGCCATCATTTCTCCCCCTACAGTCCCATGTACAGAACGTGGCAGAAGGACCCTGTGGAGACTAACAGCAAACCAGCTCCGAGAAGCATCATTGCAGTGCGAGGTGGCAGTCTCAACCTTAGCGGGCATCCCCGCAGAGGCTCTGCCTCCCCCACATCGCATGAGGCTTGGGCTTTTATACTGACCAAAATGCACACTCATTCCGACACAGGTGGCCAGCCTGTGCTGGAAGAAGTGGCCAGCAGTATCTACAGAGGTCTCCAAGGGTTGATAGAAACCTGGACATACTTATTTTTACCAACTTCTAATACACGAGTATCACAGAGAAATTGTATGGGCTCCCCCTGTCAATTGCAAGAAAAAATCATCACATATACAGCTTGAGTATAAGAGGATTTTTAACCCATACGTGGTCACTGTTTGTCAGGCCTCCTTGACTATTTTGAGATCAAGAGCTTCCCACTCTTTAGCCCCCTGCTGTGTAGTAAACACAGGATATGCAAAGATGCCCATTGCAGAAAATTCCCCAATAATGATCACATATTTGGTTACCCATTGGTTACAACTGAGCGTCTCCAGGGCCAGTAAGTCTGAGCAGACCGACCCGGGAGACAAAGAGTCAGGGGTCTGGAAGCAGACGATACAAATCTGGCTCGGATTCAGAGGATTCGGGGGCTGATCCTGAGCCGAACTCGGGGTCTCCGTTGCTCGCAGCTGTGTCTTTCTTATCAGGTGTATCTCGTTCGGTATGTAGCCATCTGCAGACCTGGCTCCTCCGTGACTGAGTTAAAATTTTTTTTTCACTCTAGGGCATAGTGGGTTGGAAAGGCTCGCGGTTCCTTTAAATCTCCCGCTCGCGCATGATCCCTATTTCCTACTGCGTGCTTCACAGTGGCGCCGCAATCGATCCGGCGCCGAGGCACCCGCCCTCTTTCTTTCGGATTTCTCGACATTTATCATGCATATACCTTCTAATATACTTTCTCTGTCCTTTTCAAAGTCCCTACTTTCGGAACTGGGGTGGTGGGGGAGCAGGGGGTTACACCTCCTCCGCGGCACCTTCTGATGGGGGGGAGAAAAGGAAGGGGGGGGGGGGTGGGGGTGCGGGGGTGGGGGGAAACCTTGTGCTCCCGCGAGTTGGGGGAAACGAGTTGTAATCTTCCCCCGGTTTCAACCGACCGGGGACGTCTGTTCCTAGTTTCTCCGTTGCTACCGCGGCAGTTTTCTTTTCTGCCTTGTATCTTTTTATACAGTTCATTACTTCCCTCCGTGGTTTACCGAGTTTCTTTGCCTTTTTATAATCATTAAGCACTGAGTCAAATAGTTCACCACCAAACTTTCGCCACTCACTCTCCTCAAATGTTGTATTAGGATCTGCAAAAAAAATCTCTTAGCCTTCCCTAGCCACTAGACCTGCTAGCTGCTTTAGAGTCTCAGGCTCAATTCCCCGCTTTTATAAAAAGCACTGTAAAAAGTTCAGGGCTCAGTTCCCCGCTTTTATAAGAAGCACTGTAATAAGTCCAGGGCTACCTCTCGGTCCATTTTCATGGCCAGCCTTTTCCGGATCGTCTTCTCCTGGATCGTCCTGTAACCCTCGGTCTCCGGATCGGCCTCCCGACGCAGCAGTGTCTGGTTAGCCCCAGCGGCGGATTCTTTCGGTTAGTCGAAGCACCCGGGTCCGTCACGCCACCGCAGCAGCATTGCCCGCGCTTCCCGGCCGCTGCCGCCGGCGCCGCTCACTCGCCGTTCCGGGTCCCCGTCGACCGGGGCCCTGTATCCCGGGTCCCCGCTAGTCGGGGCCCTGTATCCGGGTCCCCGTCGACCGGGGCCCTGTATCCCGGGTCCCCATCGACCGGGGCCCTGTATCCGGGTCCCCGTTAAACCGGGGCCCTGTATTCCGGGTCCCCGTCGGCCGGGGCCCTGTATCCGGGTCCCCGCTAGTCGGGGCCCTGTATCCCGGGTCCCCGTCGGCCGGGGCCCTGTATCCCGAGTCCCCGTCGGCCGGGGCCCTGTATCCGGGTCCCCGCTAGTCGGGGCCCTGTATCCCGGGTCCCCGTCGGCCGGGGCCCTGTAATCCGGGTCCCCGCTAGTCGGGGCCCTGTAATCCGGGTCCCCGTCGACCGGGGCCCTGTATCCCGGGTCCCCGCTAGTCGGGGCCCTGTAATCCGGGTCCCCGTCGACCGGGGCCCTTTATCCCGGGTCCCCACTAGTCGGGGCCCTGTATCCCGGGTCCCCGCTAGTCGGGGCCCTGTAATCCGGGTCCCCAGCGACCGGGGCCCTGTAATCCGGGTCCCCAGCGACCGGGGCCCTGTAGTCCGCGTCCCTGTTCGGGCGCCATTTGTAAGCGGCGAGGAGAAGCAGACAGGCCAACCCAATATGGGTGATAAGCAACTTCTACCTTATTTGTGACGCAGTTCACACATATATAGGAGTGGTATTCAGCCACTCCTTCTTGGCATAACAGTATTGATTAGCCCCCACAGCTTCCTCCACATTCTCCTCCCAGGTCCGGTCTCCGGCCACCTGTGGGGGCCACCCCCTGCCTTGCTTGCACAGTCCTCCAGAACTCTATGGTTCTGCTCTTAGAGTCATTCTGCAACAGCTCAGTGTCCAGCTGGAGATGAGTAACGAGTGGTGTCCCTCAGGGATCGGTGTTGGGACCGGTCTTGTTCAACATCTTTGTCAGCAACATGAACAGTGAGATTGAGTGTGCACTCAGCAAGATTGCTGATGACACCAAGCTGTGTGTTTCGGTTGATACGCTGGAGGGAAGGAATGCCATCCAGAGGGATCTCGACACGCTTGTGAGGCGGGCTGATGCTAACCTCATGAAGTTTAACCATGACAAGTGCAAGGTCCTACACCTGGGTCAGAGCAATCCCAGGCACAGCTACAGGTTGGGCAGAGAAGAAACTCAGAGCAGCCCTGTGGAGAAGGACTTGGGGGTGTTGGGTGTGCACTTGCAGCCCAGAAAGCCAACCGTATCCTGGCCTGCATCAAGAGGAGCGTGACCAGCAGGTCAAAGGAGGTGATCCTGCCCCTCTGCTCTTGTGAGACCTCACTTAGAGTATTGTGTGCAGTTCTGGTGTCCTCAACATAAAAAGGACATGGAACTGTTGGAACAAGTCCAGAGGAGGGCCACAAGTATGATCAAGGGATTGGAGCCCCTCCTGTATGAAGATAGGCTGAGAAAGTTGGCCTGGAGAAGAGAAGGCTGTGTGGAGACCTCATAGCAGCCTTCCAGTATCTGAAGGGGGCCTACAGGGATGCTGGAGAAGGACTCTTCACTAGGGACTGTAGTGATAGGACAAGGGGTAATGGGTTAAAACTTAAACTGGGGAAGTTTAGATTGGATATAAGGAGGAAGTTCTTTCCTGTTAGGGTGGTAAGGCAATGGAATGGGTTGCACAGGGAAGTTGTGAATGCTCCATCCCTGGTGGTGTTCAAGGCCAGGTTGGACAGAGGTTTGGGTGGCATGGTTTAGTGTCCCTGCCCATGGCAGGGGGGTTGGAACTAGATGATCTTAAGGTCCTTTCCAACCCTAACTATTCTATGATTCTATTATCCCAAGAGTTGACTACACTGGAGGCTGAAATCAGCCTGACTGGGAGGAAGTGGCAAAAGCACCCCACTGTGACTGGTTTAGAGGTTACATTCATCCTTGGCATAGACTCGGGAGATGGTACTGCAGATACCAAAAAGGGTAGCAGTGGACTTTTGGTGTTGCTGCTTTGGAGACAGAGGAAATTAAGCATCTGTCCACCTTGCCTGTTCTCACAGATCATCCTTCTCTTGTGGGGTTGCTGAATGTTGAAGAACAACAAGTGCCAATCACAACAACAGTGCACCGGCAGCAATATTGCAGGAACCGAGACTCTCTGATTCCCATTCATAAGCTGATCCGTAGACTGGAGTGCCAAGGAGTGATCAGCAAGTCCCACTCACCTTTTAATAGCCCCATATTGTCAGTGCAAAACTCTATCAGGGAGTGGAGTCTAACAGTAGACTCTTGTGGCCTGACTGAAGTCACACCACCCCTGAGTGATGCTGTACCAAATATGTTAGAACTTTAGTATGAACAGGAGTCAAAGGCAGCCAAATGATATGCCACAAATGATATTGCCAATGCATTTTTCTCAATTCCTTTGGCAGCAGAGTGCAGGCCACAGTTCGCTTTTACTTGGATGGGCGTCCAGTACACTTCTAACCGACTTTCCCAGGGGTGGAGAAACAGCCCCACCATCTGCCAGGGAGTGATCCAGACTGCACTGGAACAGGGGCAAGCTCTAGAACACCTGCATTGCATTGATGACATTATCATGTGTGGCGATACAGCAGAAGAAGTTTTTGAGAACGGGAGGAAAACAATCCAAATCTTTTTGAAGGCCGTTTTTCCCATAAAACAGAGTAAGGCCAAGGGCGTCCAAAGGAGATTAAATTTTGGGGAAAAAAATGGCAAGATAGACGTTGCCAGATCATAGAATTATAGAATAGTTAGGGTTGGAAATGACCTTAAGATCATGTAGTTCCAACCCCCCTGGTATGGGCCGGGACAACTCACACTAAACCATGTCACTCAAGGCTTTGTCCAACCTGGCCTTGAACCCATATATGTGATAAGCAAGATAACAGCAATGTCTCCACCAATAATAACAAAGAAACACAAGCTTTCTTAAGTTTTGTGGGGTTCTGGAGAATGCACATCCCAAATTACAGTGTGATTGTAAGCCCTCTCTATCATGTGACCCAGAAGAAGAATGATTTTGAATGGGGCCCTGAGCAACAGCAAGCCTTTGAGCAAATCAAATGAGAGATAGTTCATGCGGTAGCCCTTGGACGCATCCAGACTGGGCAAGATGTAAACAATATACTTTATACTGTAGTCGGGGAGAATGGTCTTACCTGGAGCCTCTGGCAGAAAGCTCCAGGGGAGACTCGAGGTCGACCCCTCTGCTTTTGGAGGTGTGGATACAGAGGATACGAGGCCAGCTATACCTCAACTGAAAAACTGCCGTGGTTTAAACCCAGTCAGGTAACTTGTTCACTCACTCCCAGTGAGTGGTGCCGAGCTGACAACAATCGAGGTCCATGTCCGTCTCCCCCCCCCCCCCGCACTGGGGCTCTCCCCTTCCCCGCTCCCGGAGGAACGGGGAGGAGGATCGAGAGAGTGCAACTCCTACGGGTTGAGACAAGAACAGTCCAGCAACAAATCACCACCGCTACTATCAGCTAAAACAATGATAAGGGAAAATAACAAGGGAAGAGAATACGATACCACCGGCCAAGAAAGAGAGTTCCACCCGGAAGCCCCTGTCCTTCCGGGTAACTCCCAGTTACCCCCCACCCCGGGCATGACGTGCTGTGGTATGGAATACCTCCCCGGCTAGCCCGGGTCAGGCGCCCCGTCTCTACTTCCTCACAGCTTCCCCTCCTCCCTGGCAGAGCATGAGCCTCACAGAGTCCTTGGTCAGGGTAAACATCACTTAGCAACAACCGAAAACATCAGCTTCACCAACACTGTTCTCAAGCTAGAAGTCAAAACACAGCACTGCACCAGTTAACACAAAGGAAAAACATGACTGCTACTGCTGAACCCAGGACATTATCCACCCCTTATTCCATACCATTCACGTCGTGCTCAGATCCCACATTTTCAATACACCATCGCTCTCCCACATATATAATGTCATCAATGTATTGCAGGTGTTCTGGAGCTTGCCCCTGTTCCAGTGCAGTCTGGATCAGTCCATGGCAAATGGTAGGGCTGTGTTTCCACCCCTGGGGCAGTCGGTTCCAAGTGAACTGAACACCCCTCCAAGTAAAAGCAAATTGTGGCCTGCACTCTGCTGCCAAAGGAATTGAGAAAAATGCATTGGCAATATCAATCGTGGCATACCACTTGGCTGCCTTTGACTCTAGTTCATACTGAAGTTCTAGCATGTCCGGTACGGCAGCACTCAATGGTGGTGTGACTTCATTCAGGCCACGATAGTCTACTGTTAGTCTCCATTGTCCATTAGACTTTCGCACTGGCCATATGGGGCTATTGAAGGGTGAGCGGGTCCTGCTGATCACCCCCTGACACTCCAGTCTACGGATCAACTGATGGATGGGAATCAGGGAGTCTCGGTTGGTGCGATATTGCCGCCGGTGCACTGTTGTGGTCGCAATTGGCACTTGTTGTTCTTCAACTTTCAGCAACCCCACAGCAGAGGGATCTTCTGAGAGACCAGGCAAGGTGGACAGCTGCTCAATTTCCTCACTCTCCAAAGCAGCAATACCAAAAGCCCACCGGTACCCTTTTGGGTCTTTGAAGTACCCTCTCTTGAGGTAGTCTATGCCGAGAATGCATGGAGCCTCTGGACCAGTCACAATAGGGTGCTTTTGCCATTCCCTCCCAGTCAGGCTGATTTCAGCCTCCAGCACAGTCAACTCTTGGGATCCTCCTGTTACTCCAGAAATATAGATGGGTTCCACCCCTTGACAGCTTGATGGCATCAGGGTACACTGTGCACCGGTATCTACTAGAGCCTTATACTTCTGTGGGACTGATGTGCCAGGCCATCTGATCCACACAGTCCAGTAAATCCGATTGTCCCCTACCTCCACCTGGCTGGAGGCAGAGCCCCTCTAATGGTCGTCACAGCATTGGACACTTAAGTCGTGTTGAAAGGGATTATTCTTCATTATCACAGGAGCTGGAGTAAAATCAGCTCTTCCACCCCATCTGGGAAACTGATCACCAGAGACTGAAGCCGTAGCTCTCATGGGATGATCAGTCTTGGCCCTTGCTCCCCTCTTCAGTTCACTCACCCGTTCCTCCAAAGCTGAAGTAGGTTTTCCATCCCACTTTGTCATGTCTTCTCCGTGATCCAGCAGGTAAAACCATAGGGCAGCCCATGGCGTATACCTCCTGTATCTACTCTCTCGAACAATAGGACGCCTTTTGTTAATAGCTGAGACGTGTGTTGGTACACGTGAGGAACTGGATAAATCAGATAGATTGTCCCTCAATTTTTCGAGGTCCTGGGACAGTTTTTTCACAGCTGAGACGATGGAAGGGGTGAGATTGTCTTCGAACTCTCGGAGTTTATGAACCATTTCATCCACTGTTAGTGGTACTATGTCATTCCAGGTCACTGTTGCCAATGAATGGGCATATGATGACGGTGCATTCCATGTAAGTTTTCGCCACATGGGTCGTGTACATTCAACTTCATCTGGATCTATAGGTGTATCCCCGTTATTCGGCTTGATGTGATAGATCATCTCTACAATGGTTGATTCCCTCAGAGACTGGATGCCTTTGTCTATAGTAGTCCACTTGGCCGAACGACTCGTAACATCGTCCTTGTACGGAAACCTTTTTTTCACAGCTGCCAAGAGCCTCCTCCAAAGACTGAGGGACATTTTCTCTCTTGCAATTGCTTTGTCAATTCCCCCTTCTCTAGCAAGTGATCCCAGCTGCTTGGCTTCTGGACCTTCTAATTCGTGACCATCGGCCCCATTGTCCCAGCATCGGAGTAACCAGGTGATGATGTGCTCCCCTGGTTGACGGGTAAAATCTTTTCGCATATTCCGCAGCTCGGTTGAGGTCCGAGGTCGAGAAGTTACCTCTTCTTCTTCTTCTTTGTCATGTGATGATGACTCCTGATCAGATTCTGGGCCGGGTGGTGAATTCATTGGTTCTTCATCTCCCTTCACCCTTTTTGCCTCCTTTTTGCTTGTTCTCTTGCGTACAGGGGCAACCGATATTGGTACGAATTGGTCCTCTGGTTTGGCTGCAGTGATTATCACTGTGGTTTGAGTATCAACTGTACTTGTTGCTGGGGGTGGTGTAGCTACTGTGCTTGGAGCTGGGGTAACCGTGCTGTCTGTTGCAGTTGAAGTTTGAGCAGCTGCTGTACTTGCCACTGGGGTAGCTGCACAGTTCATTGGTGCCAAAGTTTGAGTAGCGACTGTGCTTGTCGCTGGGGTTGGTGCAGCTGCTGTGCTTGGAGCTGGGGTAACAGCGCTGTCTGTTGCAGTTGAAGTTTGAGTAGCTGCTGTACTTTCCGCTGGGGTAGCTGTGCTGTTCATTGCAGCCAAAGTTTGAGTAGCGACTGTCGCTTTGCCCTCAGATCCGCCGACATTCTTTTCCTTTTGAAGGTGCTGGATAGTGTTGAACAAGGCCCTGTAAGCATAGGCCAAGCCCCAGCACGTTGCCGTGATTTGTCCATCTCTGATATGGCCAGAATGACCACACACCTCATTTAAGTGTTTTACTAATTCTTCTGGATTTTGCAGTTGTTCGGTAGTGAAATTCCAAAGTACTGGAGGGGCCCACTGACCTAGATACTTGCCCATACTATCCCACACACCCTGCCACTCATGGCTGTCCAGCCTCAGGGAAAATCTCTCGGTCCTCCTACATTGTCGTTTCACCCCAGACAAGACCCAAACCTGACTCTGCTTAACTCTTGAAATCAGTAGTGGGCAAAACACACTCTGTATGCGTGTTAGCATGGTGATTCCCATCAGCATCAGCAAACAAGTCTCAACAGCATTAAAATGCCATTCAAAAAATTCAAAACTCTCAAATGTAAATGGTCTGGGGGGACGACTGGGAGGGTAAAAGAATGTCTCCTTCACAAGTTGAGCACCTGAGAAGGAGAAAAAAGATGTGTAATTGCTAAGCACCTCCATCATATACCTCCCAAAGTATAAAGGTGGTGACCACACTGGGAACATAAGCCAGATCAGTTTCATGATCAATGATTCTATTGTATTACAAGTCATTACCATAAAGTACAATGGGACAAAAACCTTAGCCCAAGCCCCACACTTGAAAAACACTAATACAGCAAATACCGGATGGACGTAAGATATGATATACTGAAACTGTGAGATCAAGAGGAACAACCTTGAGAGCCAATAAATCAGCATTGTGACGAGTGACTATCAATCCAGTCAGATCTGTTCTTATCTCAACCCCTCGAGCCCCATGTTGGGCGCCAAAAAGAACTGTCGTGGTTTAAACCCAGTCAGGTAACTTGTTCACTCACTCCCAGTGAGTGGTGCTGAGCTGACAACAATCGAGGTCCGTGTCCATCTCCCCCCCCCCCCCCCCCCCGCACCGGGGCTCTCCCCTTCCCCGCTCCCGGAGGAACGGGGAGGAGGATCGAGAGAGTGCAACTCCTACGGGTTGAGACAAGAACAGTCCAGCAACAAATCACCACCGCTACTATCAGCTAAAACAATGATAAGGGAAAATAACAAGGGAAGAGAATACGATACCACCGGCCAAGAAAGCGAGTTCCACCCGGAAGCCCCTGTCCTTCCAGGTAACTCCTAGTTACCCCCCACCCCGGGCATGACGTGCTGTGGTATGGAATACCTCCCCGGCTAGCCCGGGTCAGGCGCCCCGTCTCTACTTCCTCACAGCTTCCCCTCCTCCCTGGCAGAGCATGAGCCTCACAGAGTCCTTGGTCAGGGTAAACATCACTAAGCAACAACCGAAAACATCAGCTTCACCAACACTGTTCTCAAGCTAGAAGTCAAAACACAGCACTGCACCAGTTAACACAAAGGAAAAACATGACTGCTACTGCTGAACCCAGGACAAAAAGAAACACTGGCAGCCTATGAGGGAGTTCAAGCTGCTTCAGAAGTGATTGGCACTGAAGCATAGATCCTCTACACATCATGCAACCGATGCTACATGGAATAAGTGGGCCTCACTAATTACAAAATGAGCTGAATTGGAAATCCCAGTCATCCAGGAATTCTAGAAGTCATCATGGTCTGGCCAGAGGGCAAAGGTTTTTGAATGTCACTAGAGGAGGAGGTGATGCGTGCTGAAGAGGTCCCACCATATAATAAACTGTCAGAAAGTGAAAAGCAGTATGCCTTGTTTACTGATGGGTCCTGCCCTATTGTGGGAAAGCATCAGAGATGGAAGGCAGCTGCATGGAGTCCCTAATGACAAGTTGCAGAAACAGCTGAAGGAGAGGGTGAATCGAGTCAGTTTGCCAAGGTGAAAGCCATCCAGCTGGCCTTGAACATTGCTGAACAAGAAAAATGACCACTATTTTATACTGACCCATGGATGGTGGCGAATGCCCTGTGGGGGTGGTTGCAGCAATGGAAGCAGAGCAACTGGCAACGCAGAGGTAAACCCATCTGGGCTGCTGCACTGTGGAAAGATATCACTGCCCGAGTGCAGAACCTGGTGGTGTAGGTACGTCATGTAGATGCCCATGTACCCAAGAGTCAGGCCACTGAGAAACACCAGAAGAGGTGCATAAAGCTGCTAAGATTGAAGTGGCTCAGATGGATTTAGACTGGCAACAGATGGATTTAGACTGGCACAGTGTCCCTGAGTTCTGAGTTCCTCCAGTGTATGGATGATAACTTCCTCCTGCAAATGGTGGATGAGCCAACCAGGAGAGGAGCGCTGCTGGATCTCATCCTCACTAACAAGGAGGGTCTGGTTGAAGCAGTAAGGGTTGAGGGCTGCCTTGGTTGCAGCGACCACGAGATGGTGGAGTTCAGGATCTTGTGTGGTAGGACTAGTAGAATATCAAGTAGAATTGCAACCCTGGACTTTAGCAGCGCAAACTTTGGCCTGCGAGGGTCAACGGAGATTAGGAAAATCAAAGGGGATTGCGCAGAGACATCGCGATTCCCGACATCTCCCGATCCCCGAAGCCCCAGCAGCCCTTGCGAGAGAGAGGCTGACGTGGCGGGGGGCGTTCCCACGGTGACGGTGACCACTCCCCTGCTGCTTGCCTTGAAAAAGCCTCAGAGAGGGCAGCGACCAGTCGCTGCCTACCAGGCCCTGGGAGAAACGAGCAGGTCGTGTTGCTGGTGTCCCAGGCTCCGGACCAATATGGTTGTCTCCAAAAAGAGAGTTTGCAGTAAGGTGACTACAGCAACTCAGACAGAGACCCTGTCCCAGACCGTGGCTGTTCAGGTCTCTGGGTGCAGGGAGTGCCAGAGCCTGCTGCTGCCGGGGGAGGGAGGACATCATTCCACCTGCATGAGGTGTGAGCAGGTAGAAGATCTGCTTAGCCTGGTGGCAAGACTTAAGGAGGAGGTTGAGACACTGAGGACTATCAGGGAGTGTGAAAGGGCCATCGACTGGTGGAGTAACTCCCTGGCATGCCAGGGAGATACCCCCCAAAAGGGGAAGGACCCCCTGCCTTCTCACACAGAGGGGGATGGCCCGAGACAGCCCCTGCCCTGTAGCTGTTGCGCAGAGGTAGGGGACCAAAAAGATGACGAGGGTTGGAACCGAGTTCCAGTTCGATGTCGAGGGAAACCCTCCCCCCTTCCTGCCCTGTTTCCCCAGGTGTCCCTCTGTAATAGGTTCGAGGCCCTGGATCTTGAAGGAGAGGTAGGTGAGAATGTGGGACAAGGCCACATAGGAAAAGGGGCTCAACTTTGCACCTCAAGACTGCCTCTGTTAAGAAAGAAAGAAGGGTCATTGTAGTAGGGGATTCCCTTCTGAGAGGAACAGAGGGCCCGATATGCAGAGTTGACCCTCATCATAGGGAAGTGTGTAGTCTGCCTGGAGCCCGGATCAGGGATATCAACAGGGAGCTCCCCAACCTGGTGCACCCGACAGACTGCTGGTCTTCCAGACAGGTGGGGAGGAAGCTGCTTCCCGCAGTCTGAGGGGGATGAAGAAAGACTACAGGGCCTTGGGGTGGATGGTGAAAGAGTCTGGGGCTCAAGTGATCTTCTCCTCACTCCTTCCATCTTCCACTGATGATGTGGGAAGGAATGGGAAGATTCAGTTCATGAACAATTGCCTTTGAGACTGGTGCTACAGGCAGGGCTTTGGATTCTTTGATAACAGCTGGTTTTATAGGGCACCAGTCTGGACAATGACAAGTGAAAAAGGTTTGTCTCACAGAGGCAAAAGGATGCTGGGGCACGAATTAGCAGGGCTCATTTGGAGAGCTTTAAACTAGATTCGAAGGGGGATGGGGTTGTAGCTGGGCTTGCCCCAGTGGGGCAGCGCTCCAGAATTAATGAAGACTGGGAGGCCCCCTATAATCCTAGGGTGAAATCGGTGTGCTCAGCTCTCTCCCTGAAATGTCTGTACACCAATGCGCGCAGCATGGGAAATAAGCAGGAGGAGTTGGAAACCTGTGTTAAGTCAGGAGACTATGATCTGGTGGCAATTACAGAGACGTGGTGGGACAGCTCACATGACTGGAATATAGTCATGGAGGGCTATGTCCTTTTCAGGAAAGACAGGCCAGCCAGGAGGGGTGGTGGGGTTGCTCTTTATGTACGGGAGCAACTACAATGCACCGAGTTCTGTCCAGGGACAGATGATGAGCGAGTTGAGAGTCTGTGGGTGAGAATTAAGGGGCAGGCTGGCAGGGGGGATACTGTTGTGGGTGTCTGTTACAGACCACCTGATCAGGGTTGACGAGGCCTTCTACAGACAGCTGAGAGCGGCCTCACAGTCACAGGCTGTGGTCGTCGTGGGGGATTTTAACTTCCCTGACGTTTGCTGGAAGGACCACTCAGCAACCCAGCCACAGTCCAGGAGGTTCCTCCAGTGTATGGATGATAACTTCCTCCTGCAAATGGTGGATGAGCCAACCAGGAGAGGAGCGCTGCTGGATCTCATCCTCACTAACAAGGAGGGTCTGGTTGAAGCAGTAAGGGTTGAGGGCTGCCTTGGTTGCAGCGACCACGAGATGGTGGAGTTCAGGATCTTGTGTGGTAGGACTAGTAGAATAGCAAGTAGAATTGCAACCCTGGACTTTAGCAGGGCAAACTTTGGCCTTTTCAAGCAATTGCTAGGGGAAATCCCATGGGCAAGGCTGCTTGAAGGTAAAGGGGCCCAAGATAGTTGGTTGACATTCAAGGACTGCTTTTTCCGTGCTCAAGATCGGAGCATCCCGACACGTAGGAAGTCAAGGAAGAGGGCCAAGTGACCTGCGTGGCTAAATAGGGAATTGCTGGGTATGCTCAGGTGGAAGAGGAGAGTTTACAGGTCATGGAAGGAGGGGCTGGCCACTTGGGAGGAATATAAGGCTGCTGCTAGAGGATGTAGGAAGACAGCTAGGAGGACTAAGGCCTCCTTAGAATTAAACCTGGCAAGAAGGGTCAAGGACAGCAAAAAGAGCTTTTTCAAATACATGGCAGACAAAACTAACACCAGAGGCAATGTAGGCCCACTGATGAACGGGATGGGTGCCCTGGTGACAGAAGATACAGAGATGGCAGAGTTACTGAATGCCTTCTTTTTCTCTGCCTACCCTCTGCAGGCAGTCCTGAAGAGCCCTGTACCCCTGAGACCTTAGATGAAGTCAGGTCGACAGAGCGGTTTGCCTTAGTCGATGAGGAATGGGTTAGAGACCAGTTGAGCAATCTGGACATCCATAAATCCATGGGTCCAGATGGGATGCACCCGTGGGTGCTGAGGGAACTGGCGGAAGTCATTGCTAGACCGCTCTCCATCATCTTTACCAAGTCTTGGGAAACGGGAGAGGTGCCTGAGGACTGGAGGAAAGCAAATGTCACTCCAGCCTTCAAAAAGGGCAAGAAGGAGGACCCGGGTAACTATAGACCAGTCAGCCTCACTTCCATCCCTGGGAAAGTGATGGAACACCTTATCCTTGGTGCCATCTTAAGGCATATCAAGGATAAGAGGGTTATGAGGGGCAGTCAACATGGCTTCACCAGGGGGAAATCATGTTTGACCAATCTCTTAGCCTTTTATGAGGAAATAATACGGTGGATGGATGATGGCAGAGCGGTGGATGTGGTCTACCTTGACTTCAGCAAAGCATTTGACACAGTCTC
The DNA here is from genome assembly GCF_033815535.1 of Pezoporus flaviventris. Classification (NCBI taxonomy): domain Eukaryota; kingdom Metazoa; phylum Chordata; class Aves; order Psittaciformes; family Psittacidae; genus Pezoporus; species Pezoporus flaviventris. The sequence goes on from NW_026892625.1 coordinate 479,688, forward strand.
CCACAGCATCCTCACAGCTAAATTGAGGAAGTGTGGACTGGATGATCAGGTAGTGAGGTGGACTGTGAACTGGCTGAAGGAGAGAAGCCAGAGAGTTGTAGTCTATGGGGCTGAGTCTAGTTGGAGGCCTGTAACTAGTGGAGTGCCTCAAGGGTCAGTACTGGGACCGGTATTATTTAATATATTCATCAACGATTTAGATGAGGGAATTGAGTGTACTATCAGCAAGTTTGCTGATGACACTAAGCTGGGAGGAGTGGCTGACACGCCAGAAGGCTGTGCTGCCATCCAGCGAGACCTGGACAGGCTGGAGAGTTGGGCAGGGAATAACTTGATGAAATATAACAAGGGAAAGTGTAGAGTCCTGCATCTGGGCAGGAACAACCCCAGGTTCCAGTATAAGTTGGGAAACGACCTGTTAGAGAGCAGTGTAGGGGAGAGGGACCTGGGGGTCCTAGTGGACGACAGGATGACCATGAGCCAACACTGTGCCCTTGTGGCCAAGAAGGCCAATGGCATCCTGGGGTGTATTAGAAGGGGGGTGGTTAGTAGGTCCCTACTAACCGAGTAGGTCCCCCTACCGAGAGAGGTCCTCCTTCCCCTCTACTCTGCCCTGGTGAGACCCCATCTGGAATATTGTGTCCAGTTCTGGGCCCCTCAGTTCAAGAAGGACAGGGACCTGCTGGAGAGAGTCCAGCGAAGGGCAACAAAGATGATTAGGGGAGTGGAGCATCTCCCTTATGAGGAAAGACTGAGGGAGCTGGGTCTCTATAGTTTAGAGAAGAGGAGACTGAGGGGTGACGTTATAAGTGTCTATAAATATATAAAGGGGGAGTGTCACGAGGATGGAGCCAGTCTCTACTCAGTGGCAAACAATGATAGGACAAGGGGTAATGGGTACAAACTGGAACACAAGAGGTTCCACTTAAACTTGAGAAGAAACTTCTTCTCAGTGAGGGTGACAGAACACTGGAACAGGCTGCCCAGGGAGGTTGTGGAGTCTCCTTCCCTGGAGACATTCAAAACCCTTCCTGGACACATTCCTGTGTAACATTATCTAGGTGTTCCTGCTCCGGCAGGGGGATTGGACTAGACGATCTTTCGAGGTCCCTTCCAATCTCTAGCATACTGTGATACTGTGATACAAACATTCTTCTTTATCTTTGACCTAAGTTAAGCTAAAAGTACTTTAACCCTAGGTTTTCTAGGCACTAGCTTTTCTCATATCAAGCCCCCCCCCCCCCCTTTTATTTTACCTATACAAGTTATTTTGCTATGTGACTCCATTTTGCTCAAGAGTTCTGGCCATTTTCAACTTGTTGTCTGATCTTGTGTCTTTAGCGAGCTTTGTTTCTGTTATTGCGAACTCATACAGTTATATCCACATAGCAACACCTATTTGCAAAAGCCAATACATTTATGTGTTTATCACAAGGAGTATCCGAAGCTAGCAGATGTTCGGGAGACACTGTCTCTAAACTAACTGATAAGTAGAAGGACGGGGTGAAATAATTCACTCATATTAGTAAGGCCACTAAATTCTGTTACCTCACCATAGACTTACAACACAAACATTGTTCTCTATTTTAAACCTGAGTTAGGCTAAAAGTATTTTAACCCTATGTTTTCCAGGCACTTGCTTTCCTTATATCAGCCCCGAGACCTAGCGACCTGTCCACGACGGCCGGAAGCCACATAGCAAACGCGCACACTCACAAAACCGCGCAGATGAACTGAGGACATCCCACGGCTTGGCCTGGCGGGGTAGCCGTAAAGGGGCGGGGCCGACGGCAGGAAGCCGAGCTCGCCGCTATAAAGGCGGAGGCTTGGGGTTGTGTGTTAACTGTTGTTTGGTGTAGTTCTATTTGGTTCCTAGTATGTTTTTTTTAGGTGACCCCACTTTCAAGAAGCTAGTGCAATGGCACAAGGCAAATTCTTCCAAGCTTGTCCTGCGGTAGCTGTTCGAAGCTGACAAGAATCGCTTCCAGAAGTTCAAGTGAGGCTAGGTAGACCGTGCCAGTCATTCTCTGCGGCTCAGTGGGGCAGTAGCCGTCCTAATTCCCTTGCACCGCGCCCCGCCCACCCCTCAGGCTGCCGGCACACTGATTACTTCAGTGTACGAGGTCTGTTGCTGCGTAGCGCTGTCTCAGACGCTGCTGGGGAGCCGGGACATTCCCCGGGGGCGGAATGCGCCCTCTCGATTCAGTTCTTCAGGGGCTGAGTGGAGCTCCACTTCGCTCTCTCTTGCCCATGCGGTCCTGGGATGGGAGAAGGGAGGAATCGCCGCATGCACACGCAGCCGCTCTGCTAGCTGCTGCTCCCGCCAGCGTACGGAGGGGCCGCGTGATGGTGACTGAAGCCGGGCTGGCTGCAGGCTCATTACAGGCTGGGCACATGCGCCCGGGGCCTGCAGCGCCCTGCCAGGAGCGCTACGTGGGCAGCCGAATGGTTGCGGACGGGGATGCGATCCCTGGCATCCCTCGAGGAGGGCGGCAGAGCCCACTTGTCCTTGACTTATCCTTGCAGTAGGGTACGTGCTGGGAAGCACAGCGGTGGGCTACAACTCACATAGTGGCATTGTGGATCCTCCGTTTCTTAGTCTCTTGCACCCGTGTGCGTAGCCATGATGAGATCCGCGATAAAATCATGCGGAGCCATCCGTCCATGTGTCTCTACCTGTCAGGAGTGCGACGGTATTTGCCACTGCCCTGAGATGGGGAAATAGGAAATGTTTAGTAGGCTTAGTCCTCCTTTGCTTCATGCTATCCACGTTGCCATAAATGCATTGCAACACTCCTTAGCCAGAGGAGGGAGTAAGAAGTGAAAGCGGTTCCATCATGTGCACCAGACTGTGCTCAGTTGTGTGTGGCTTCGCTGTTTGAGTATACTAGCAATCTTGAAAGTAATAGTATGCATATGTGTCCCTGACTTAGTTTTAAAGTGAGCCTGAGTAATACAGATACAGTGAGTTTATGTTCTCAAGCTTTCAGATAAGACTTGTGGTGTTACCATAAAAGTTGCTTGGAGAAGCTCTCTAAGGCTCAATTTGGGGTTTCAGGAAGTAGGCATTCTTTAGTGAAGTGCTGGGCACACACACAAATCATTTCACGAAGGTGAATGTGCTTGATACTTTCTGACAGTGGCTATATATTTAGCATACTCATGCATATTAATAGTTTTCCTTGAATTAATTATAATATGCACATCCTAATTATGTATGTGCTTTCTTGCTGAGTGGGGGTCTTTGGTGGTTGTCAGTAGTCTTCCTCACTGTGTTTACTGAATGACCTCAGTGCTTGTGTATGCTTGTAAGGTCCTAGTGCTGAGTTAGCAGTTGGTGTGTCCTTGTTTCTGTTCTGTTCCAGTCTCGCTCCATGCTGAGTGCCACTCTGTCTTGAAGGCTAGCATCCTTGGTCTTACTTACTGTCTTTCTAGTTGTTATCAGTTCCATGATGTTCCTTCCCCCATCAGCCAAACATTTCTTTCTCTCTATGTCTTAGTAAGTTAGAACAGTTTGGTTTCTTCTACTGTGTTAAAGGCACACACACTATTGTGAGCTTAAGATTTAAGGTTACAGCGGTATCAAGCTTTTTGTTACTGCCCTAGATAAAGTGACTTTTCTTTTTGAGATCATTAGGTACTTAAATTGTAGTTAAACATTGCATATGAAGTCCTGCACATTAGTAGACAAGACTTAGAATGCCACTTTTATTGATGGAAAAGGTATGCTAAATTTTTGGAGCATTGACTTTGTCTGGCTCTTCTAAGAGTATTTTCTATCCTGTTAAAGAACTTTATTGATATTATCTTATACATATCTACTAGCTTTTCTCTAATGGAGCTAGTACTGGTTGCAAGATTTCCTTCTCTACCATATTTGAAGAGACTGAATTTGGTAACATTCTTGTAACAAGCAAGCTACCTAAATCAATCAAGAGGTTTCTTACACGGTTCCTTCCTAAATGGCTTAAATATTCCTATTGGGGATAGCAATGCATTTTAATCTAACTGGCTGCCACCTTAACCATGAAATGGTGCAAAATACAATTGCAGAACTGACAGCCTGGGTTAGTTTGACAGATCTGCTTGTATAAATGTCACTGATTGCAACTTTGAGCCAGATCAGCAGGACGATGGTGATTAACATGTGTTGAAAGCCTAAGCAGTCTGGAGGGCTGGCCACAGGGTCCTCTGTAGTTTGCAGCTCTCCATGTGAAATTAATCTTTGTTAATATGTTTCAGTTCCTTCTGCTAGGTTTTGTCATAAAATAACTATCTTCCTTTAGAAGGAAAAGAGGAACTTATACCCACCTATGTAAAAGTACTTCCTGATACTGATTCTAGAGAAACTTGACTGGTATGGGTAACTTGCAAATCTGAGAAATGAGTGTCTCAGAATTTGTATCTCCTGTTTTCCTAATGAGGAGTGTAGTCAACCCTATGAGGTATACCTTTGGCTCTTTTTGCCACCCAAATATAAGGTCTGGTAGGAACAGTGGGTCTTAACAACATGAAAAATCCCACTATTTCAAAGGGGTTAGAACTGATCTGATGTAGCTATTGTAGAACTTGGCAGATAATAGATACCTGGATGATGATTAAGGTACTCAATGCAAATAGGTAGTGCAGGATATAAAGCACTCCTGCTAGCTGGCTTGTCCATTATGAAGGATTAGAAGGAGCCTCTAATCTAAATGGTAAATATATACTGCCAGGGAATCCATGTGTAATAATACATTTAGGGGTCGCATACTGTTTCTTTACTTTGTGTTTAGCTGAGAGAGAAAATCATAGAGATGCTGCAGGTGATCTTTCAACTAAGGGCTGCATCACTTAAATGTGGATTATGTGACAAAGCTCTTGTTCTACCTGTGTAGTGCCACCATTAGCTGCTGCATTGCAGAATGCAGCTGAGCTGCAGGGTTTGGAGCTTCTATTTAAACAAAGGGTAAGTCCCCTTGTGTAAAGGTTTAAGATGAGATTATGTTGAATGCTGCATGTTCCACTGTGTGAGAAGTTAGATCTGATAACCACTGCTTGTTTGTTGTTTTTTTTTTGTGTGTGTGAAATGTCTTGGTATGCCATCTTTCTGAAGTTTCTTCAAATGAGCACTGATTTGAATCCAGACAGAGCTTCATGGGATACTTAGTCTTCTAGGTCTAGTGGAATTGATTTTTATTCATACAAGTAAAATAACAATGGATTGTAAAAGTAAGGTGTATATCAGGTGAATATAAAGATAAGACTATGAGGATTCATGTTCATGGAGTAGAAGACTGGGAAAGAGTATCTTTCTATATTAAACTATAATAATTTTAATATATCTACTTTAAACTGAAGTAGTATTACTATACTAATGGCCTCAATGTATCATTAGTGAAATGTGTTCAAATCTGAGACCTTTCTGTAAAGCAATTGTATCAGACATATAGAATCATAGAATAGTTAGGGTTGGAAAGGACCTTAAGATCATCAAGTTCCAACCCCCCTGCCATGGGCAGGGACACCTCACACAAAACCATATCACTCAAGGCCTTGTCCAACCTGGTCTTGAACACTGCCAGGGATGGAGCATTCACAACCTCCCTGGGCAGCCTATTCCAGTGCCTCACCACCCTAACAGGAAAGAATTTCCTCCTTATATCCAATCTAAACTTCCCCTGTTTAAATTTTAACCCGTTACCCCTTGTCCTATCACTACAGTCCCTAGTGAAGAGTCCCTCCCCAGCATCCCTATAGGCCCCCTTCAGATACTGGAAGGCTGCTATGAGGTCTCCACACAGCCTTCTCTTCTCCAGGCTGAACAGCCCCAACTTCCTCAGCCTGTCTTCATACAGGAGGTGCTCCAGTCCCCTGACCATCCTCGTGGCCCTTCTCTGGACTTGTTCCAACAGTTCCATGTCCTTTTTATGTTGAGCACACCAGAACTGCACACAGTACTCCGGGTGAGGTCTCACAGGAGCAGAGTAGAGGGGGGCAGGATCACCTCCTTCAACCGGCTGGTCACGCTCCTCTTGATGCAGCCCAGGATAAGGTTGGCTTTCTGGGCTGCAAGCGCACACTGCTGGCCCATGTTCATTTTCTCATCAACCAGCACCCCCAAGTCCTTCTCTGCAGGGCTGCTCTGAATCTCTTCTTTGCCCAACTTGTAGCTGTGCCTGGGATTGCTCCAACCCAGGTATAGGACCTTGCACTTGGCATGATTAAACTTCATGAGGTAGCATCAGCCCACCTAACAAGCGTGTCGAGGTCCCTCTGGATGGCATTTCTTCCCTCCAGCATATCAACTGAATCCCACAGCTTGGTGTCATCGGCAAACTTGCTGAGGGTGCACTCAATCCCCCGTCCATGTCAGGGATGAAGATGTTAAACAAGACTGGTCCCAACACCAATCCCTGAGGAACACCACTCGTTACTCGTCTCCAGCTGGACATTGAGCCATTTACCACAGCTCTTTGTGTGCGGCCATCCAGCCAGTTCTTTATCCACCGAGTGGTCCATCCATCAAATTGATGTCTCTCCAATTTAGAGACAAGGATGTCATGTGGGACAGTGTCGAACGCTTTGCACAAGTCCAGGTAGATGACATCAACTGCTCTACCCCTGTCCATCAGTTCTGTAGCCCCATCATAGAAGGCCACCAAGTTGGTCAGACAGGATTTCCCCTTAGTGAAGCCATGCTGGCTGTCACCAAGCACCCTCTTGTTTTTCATGTACCTTAGCAAGCCTTCTAGGAGAATCTGCTCCAAGATTTTGCCAGGCACAGAGGTGAGACTGGTCTGTAATTCCCCGGGTCATCCTTTTTCCCCTTCTTGAATATGGGAGTTATATTTCCCTTTTTCCAGTTGTCGACTTGCTGGATTTCTTGTTCTCGGATTTTTTTTTCTGTACTGTAGCAATAAATAGCTAATTTGGCTGGTGAGAGATGGCAGTCCTTATCTTAGCTAGCTGTATTCCAGGTACCTTTGTGCTGGATGGTCAGGGTTTCAGGATTAGTGCTTGCAGCCCAGTGAAGAGAATGGTGATTAGCAGCTATGATACTATTTTTCCTTCCTCGCCTTGTGTTCTTGCCTATAAAAGAAACATTCTTCAGAGATTGTGATTCAAGACATCTTCCTTTCCTTATTTTGTCTTTTTTTTTTTAGGACTTGAAAAAGGGTGTGTTACTGTGATTTTTATTCAAGTTAGTGAAGCCACCCAATTTATTTGGCTTTGATTATTGCTGTTATTAGAAGTTCAGCTTTGTTCTTCTTTGGCAGAATTCTGTCTGCTTTGTCATATCTGTTTGGAATAGCAATTACACCATGTTTTGTCCCTGTGAAGTCTCTGGTATTCATGGTCACTAAAATCACAGAAATGTACTTTGTTTTTGGTATTGAGAAGGAGAAAGCAGGGGAGGTAGTGGAATGTAGAAGCATGGAAAACTTAGAAGCATGGGATTTCTTGTGGCTTGTGCAAGTGGAGCAAAAGAATAAGATATAGAAGGCTGCCTGTGATTGTATAGGAGGCCTACTGAGTTATTTCAGGAACTTAAGTTGTCCAGTTTAGAGTGAATGTTTATTTTTGCTGTCAATTAGTGAAAAGAAGAAATGGGTAGGAAACTGCTGTAAAGGACTTGTAGGTTCTCACATAAATACAAAGCTAATAAAAATACAAATGGGCTTGCTTTATTGGACTGCCATTTCCAAGTTTCATTTCAGCTGTAAACCCAAAAATACTTGTCTTTTTGAAATGTTAGGCTATAGTTTTCAGATAATTAGTAAAATAATTTGGAGACTTCCATTTGTGCATGGTGTAGTTTTGCTGACTCAGTAGGAGTTTAATTGTTCATAGTAGTTGACATGGTGTTTCTGTACATGAAGTTGTATAGATTTTTAAGTTGTGCTTGCTCAAGTTTCCATTTAAATAATGATTATGTGTTGAAAGGACCTGTAGGAAGGCAGTTTAATTTTTTAGCAGTAAGAGAATGTGGTAAGCTTTTTACCTAAGATCTATTGGGTAAAAGCTAATTATTGTTAGAGAATGCTAGTGGCTTAGTGAAAATAGAATGGGAATGTCCAGTTATGCATTAAATGTACTTTATTGTGTTTGGACTTCCACAAGCAGAAAGTGGACGCTATAATTTAGCTTGTTGAAAGCCATGGTCTTCAATTAAAGCACTACTCTAGTAAGTCATTTTATGAGACTTGTGGGGAAATCACTTTCTTGGGTCATCTTTGAGAACTTGGTATAATTAGATTTCCAAGTATTTTGTAGTCTATGGAGGAGTTAGCATTGTCTTGCTTAAAACAGTTCTCCAGGAATTTGTAATTAAACAACCTGCTTTGTTTTGACAGCTTGACTCTGAATACTGATCATGGGGATATCTTACTGGATTATTCAAAGAACCTTGTTACAGAAGAAGTGATGACAATGCTGATGGAACTGGTAACTCTCTTTAAACCGTTGAACTACTGTTTAGTGTAGTGCCTGTATTTACAATCCTTCCCTGGCTACTGGTTCAGCTGAAGGCTTAGATCAGGTAGTGCTTCCTGTTTTAAATATTTGTCTTATCAAAAATAGCCATAGCAAAGTTACTTTTCCTACTCTTCACTCAAACAAAAAAAAAACAACAAACAAACAACCCACCAAACAAAACAAACAGGAAAAAAAAATCACAAAAAACCCACCACCTTAAGCTAGTACAAGGGATCACTGATTAATCCTATACCAGTATGACAGCATGAAACTGAGTAAGATAGATTTACTGTATCTTTGTCATTCAGCACATGTTATTGTGTAACCTCTCAAGGGAATAAGCAGCCTGCATAATACTTGCTTTAAAATATGAGGATTTTTAAGGTAGAATCAGATGGGTCTTCAATACCATAATTTGTTTCACTGTCTTATGGTAAATGTTCATGCTCATTGATGCAGCTGGACCTCTGTAGTGCATGTTGACTTCCTGCTGTTTTTAAGAGGATTTTATTTTTACATTTTTCAGACAAAGTCAAGGGGTGTGGAAAGTGCCAGAGATCATATGTTCAGTGCAGTGAAGATCAACTTCACTGAGGTAAGGCTATTTCTGTCCATGGGTCTTTACCTTCAGTTACACTTATGTGTTATAGGTGTTCATGCATCTATGTAAGAAGTCTTGAAAACAACTTACTAATTGGTACTTTGAAATGCTTAATGATAGTAGTATTTGCTGCACTACTTATGAGATTTTCACAGCTCTAACCAAGACAGAAGAAAATGTGTATGACTAAAACTATTCCATCATCCCTTCCACGTGCATCTTAATTTATTTTATTTTTTTTAGACATTTTTAGTGGTATTTTTTTCCTTTCTCTTCTCTCTTGTAGAGAGGAGGATGGGTTAGATCTTTCAAAGTGCATGGAGCAGAATATTGCTTTCCAGGTATCCCTTACATGCTTTTGCCTGATGTTGGTGATCATAAACCTTAGTGAATTGCCTGTAGAGTTTTAGTGAGGATTGTGGAAGGCTTTCTGCTTTGGGCTGTCAATGCCACTTATCTTTGGCTGTGTTTAACTGTGGAGACTACTAAACAGTTTTGGGGACAATAGCCACCTATTTCAGTAGGAGGATGGAATATCCTCATGTAGATATGAAGGTTGTAATTAAGGTTAAATCTTCACCAAAACATACAGAAAACTAAATGTACTTTTTCTCTGAAATGAAAATAGATAAACTAGATAGTCTTTAGTGTGATTTGTTAGTCTATCTATCTTAAAAATTAAGGCTATTTAGTATGTTTGAGGTAAATTCACATAAATCAGTGTTTCCTTTGATTTGGTTATTGACTGATGTAGCTGGTTGCACAAGCTGTTTGCTTAAGATAACTCAGCGGTTGGACACCGTATTATTTGTGAATGCTACATGTCTGTAAAAATGCATGGACAGAAAGCTTTACAGGAGAGATGGTTCTGTATTAATGCCTTCAATTCACATGCAATTCTAGCTTAGTGAAAAATGAAAGTGGAGAAGGTGATGTCTTAAACCTACCTAGAGGATTGCCTCCTTGGGTACTGCCTCTTGCTAGCCTCATGTAACATTGTTACAGGGCTAGCCCATCACTGTCCATATATTATGGAGTTATACTTCATTGTCTACATGAGAGCAAATGTAGCAGTAGTTGAAGTTTTCTCAGAAGGATGTAATTTGCACAGAAACCACTTAAACACGATATTAAATTATGTATTTGGCTTCTGCTAACTCCCTGCTTTGCTACTATCTTGATATGGCAATTTCATGTAGCAATTACCTGTGTGAGGAGTTCAGAAGTATCTTTTTCATTATCGGGCTGTTTCTTATTTACAGTCAGAAGTTGACTTAGAATTGGATTTGCTTTGCTTAAATTTTTTTGTCTAGAATGTCAAATCAAATTGGCTTGACTCCTGAATAAGAGCATGTGGAGAATGTAAAATTGTCATGAGACCTTAAAAACAGGATGTTGTCAAGCAGCATGACTAAATAAACTTAAAGCAATAAGACAGAAGGGAGCCTCTTAATGGCAAGAGCTGACTTGTCTACTATTCTGGTTTAGAATGTTTTTAGCTATTTCTCTCAAATATTTGATTCGACTGTATTTGATGCTGCAGGCATTGGCTGCATGGTGTGCGGTTATGTGGAAATTCTTTATAGTGCATCCAAGTGTGTCATTGCCAGGTTTTTGTCTCAGATGAGTTAACTTGTAGCTTGATAAGGCACAAAGATGCAGTGCATTACAAAGTAACTAATATCTGACCACTCATCATGGGGACAGTCTTCTTAGTCCACCTGATTTATAGAAAATATTTCCATTTAACAGTAGACATCAGGTCAACTATGACTGCTTCTCTTCACCAAGACAAAGCTTCCTTCAAGCTGGATAGTGAGCAGTATTTGTCAAATACCATTCCATGGCTGAGTTGCAGAACTGTCTTGGTTCACCCCAAGTTTAAGTGGGTATGCGTTGCTAATTAGCAACTGAAAGCTTTTTCATATTCTAAGTTGGTAACTACAGACTCAGTGACTTTTGAATTAGCATTTGGTATTTAAATCATAACTTGTCTGTCTCTCAATGCATCTCATTATAGCAGGGAACACTGGGGTAGAACAGACAAATTTTTTATTTGTTAGTATTGACTAGCTCCTTCATTCTAGATTCAAGCTGTTCAGCTCTTGAACAGGCCAGATTTCATTGCTTTGATTTGTGTGTAACTGGAGAATTAATATAATGTGGTGCATGCTAACAACTTTTTTCTCAGCACAACTACTGCCTATATATTTGATGTGTCAGTGTCCTGGGTTTAGCAGTAGCAGTCATTTCTTTTTCTCCTTAGTAGCTGGTAAAGTGCTGTGTTTTTGACTTACGGGCTGGGAACAGTGCTGATAACACCGATGTTTTTGGTTACTGCTCAAATGTTTAGTCTGGCCAAGGACTTTCTGAGTCTCATGCTCTGCCAGGGCGGAGGGGCAGCTGAGAGGAAGCAGAGACAGGACACCTGCCCCAAACTGACCAAAGAAGTATTCTGTACCACAGCACATCATGCCCAGGATGTAACAGAGTTACCCGGAAGGGCTAGTTCACTGCGGGGTTGGACTAGGTATTGGTTGGTGCTTGGTTGGGTGGGGGCAAGTTATTGGTTGGCAGGTGGTGGGGTGTTGTATTCTTTTCCCTTATTTCCTTTATCATTATTATTGGTGGTAGCAGTAGTGATTTGTGTCATACCTTAGTTACTAAACTGTTCTTAACCTGTGGGAGTTGCATTCTTTTGATTCTCCTCCCCATCCCTCCAGGGAGCAGGGGGAGGGCAAGAAAGGAGGGGGGAGTGAGCGAGCGAGCGACTGTGTAATTTATGGCTGACTGGGTTTAAACCACGGCAGTTAGTATTCAGGGAACATTTAATTGAGAGCAGTGGATAGAATAATATAGCTATTGTATTCTGTTTTGTCAAATCCGTAAGAATGTATTTGTCTCTTCCCATATGCAATAGACTACTTGGGATAATTGAGAAAATGCCAGAGAAAATAACTTTGGCTGCTTGTTATAATTGATTTCCAGTATTGTCATTAATGGGGAAACTTTATCCTTGTATACCTGAAGCTTGCCAAAATAATTAAGCAAGCATGCTAAAATAATCAATACATTAATAAATAATAATTATTTTTAATATATGAATCATAGAATAATTAATAATTTTAACCCTCAGTTGTTAAATGCTTTCCAAGGCATTTTGAGCTTTATTATCAGTGTAAACAAATAAGCTATTTGTTTACTTTGCATATTGTGCTTTGGTAAGCCCTCTGCAGTGACTGTGAAGCGAGAGTGTGTTTTTTAGATAGCTGGTTGTCCTGGGTTCAGTAGTAGCAGTCATTTTTCTCCTTCTTAGTAGCTGGTGCAGTGCTGTGCTTTTGATTTTTTCAGTCTGGGAACAAGGCTGATAACACCCATGTTTTTGGTTGCTGCTCAGTAATGTTTACTCTGACCAAGGACTTTGTGAGTCTCATGCTCTGCCAGGGAGGAGGGTGTTATAAATTGGGACCACAACGGATCATAATCCAATTGAATTTTATTAATTATAGCAAGTAGAATATGAGCAAAGACAGCGCTGGACGACAGGGGAGTCTGTGCTCCGACAACTGCCGTGCTGAACAGTTCTAACAGTCCCTTTTTATCAGTCCTCCAGTTCCGCATTCGTATCTTCAACGGAGTACTCTGCGCATGCCCCAGTTGCTTGAGGCTGAAGGCTTGAAGTCCTCCTCGGTTACCTTTAGATATCCTTTTCCATATATGGTCTTCAACTTGCTGTGCAATAATTTTTAGAATTATTTTGCAAAAGCCCTTAGTAAGCGTCTTGCGGTTTGTAAGTAATTTTGGTGTCAATTTATGCAAGTAAAGCACTTAAGCAAAGCAATAGTTGCCCCCACCCATATGTCTGCCAGTTTTTTAGAACATCTTGCAGATATTTCCTCAAAACTTGCAGATATTTCCTCAAAACTTGCAGATGTTTCCTCAAAACTTGCGCAAGCGGTGTCTGGTTTAATCTGCACAAGCGACCACGGTTATCTTTTCTTTTGTTGTCTAATCTTTACATCAGGCTTAGCATAAATCTTAATAAACAATACCATAGTCCCTAGTTTTTCACAATCCCCCCTTTTTCTTTTTATCCTATTATTGTTTATTAGATGTTACTTTCATTTTCATTCTCAGTACTGTAAGCTAATTTGTTCCCACACTCCCAACACTTATCATAACATTCACAAGGTAATACCTCGCAGTTACATTCATAGCATTTTCGTGGCATAGTACATTCACAGTATTCTTCCTCTTCATTGATAGATACCTTCTTATACTTTGTTTCGAATTTTGTAGTTAGAATAAGCAATTTGGCTATGTCAAGCCTTTCCTTAATAAAATGTAAAATATAACGCAATATACAAGGTCCAAATACAAGTCCTAAGATTAGCATAATAAGCGGTCCTGCTAAAGTAGATAACAAAGTGGTTAGCCAGGGTGAAACATTAAACCAGTTCTCATACCATGACCTGCCCGTCTCACGATCTTTTTTACGTTGATCTAACCTTTTCCGGAGTTCAGACATGGTGTCCTGGACTACTCCCGTATGGTCAGCAAAAGAACAACATTCTTCATTGAGAGCTACACATAACCCTCCCTCCTTTAAGAACAACAGATCTAATCCTCTTCTATTTTGCAGTACTACTTCTGATAAAGACTTTACTGAAGTGGCTAAATTTTGGATAGATTGTTCTATTTTTGCTAAATCCTCATCTACAGCCATCTGTAAACTTTGTAATTCCTTACCTTTTACTAGGGAGGCTATGCCTGTGCCTGCTCCAACTCCGCCCGCTATCAGCAGTGTAGCTAAGGTTACCACTGTAATTGGCTCTCGTTTTTGTCTATTCAGGTCTCCTTCAAAATGGTGTAACACCTCCTCAGAGGTGTGATAGATCAGACGAGGAACAATAATCACCTGTACGCAAAACTGAGATTTATCAAACACCTTTAGGGATAGGCAAGGCGTTACTCCGATGTCTGAACAAACCCATTTAGCTCCTGGTGTCGGGATAGCCCATTTGTCATTTTTATTCTTGTGTTTCTCTATAGTGTGTTTTTCTATAGTGACTGTTTGGTTGCACAAAGGCTGATACTTTTTGGGCACTGTACCTATACATTTTCCTTGGCCTGTTACTAATTGAATAGTAATGCCTTGCGTATGGTTTCTCTGGTCATCCCATGGGCATTCTTGTGGGTTTGAACCACTAGACCATTGAATCTTCCCTACTTTCCCAATTGCCTCAAAATATGGTGGTCCAACATTGTAACATAACCAGCATTCCTTAGTTAGATCTGGTTTGCTTTCATTAAGGGCACGATAAGAGGCTTGCATTAAATCCCATAAAGGGTCTTTGAATTTTGACTTTCCTGAATCCCTAACTACAGAAGACTCAGTCACCGCGTCTGTTACTGATAGGGAGTTAACACTTGTGGAGACAAACTTTTCCTTAGGAAAAGTGGGTGGATTCAATACTTTATTCGGCCCAACAGGGAGTGGATCATGTGGTATTTTAACTTTTCTTATGAGAAAGTGCCCTCCCCTGTCTTTGGGAATTCCTGCATAGATACGTATTCCCCATGTTCGTCCTATTAACCACTTGTCATCTTGGGGATTTAATACTTGAAATTTGATGTAGGTACAGATTTCCCTGTCACGTGAAGATACATATTCGTCACGTAGACCTGTAAGATCTACACCTATGCCTTCAGGTACACATCCGTTAGGAGTCCAGGTTGCTTTTAGATATTTATCAGGAGTATTTACTGACCAGCCTGAGGCTATTGTCTCACATCCCCAATACCCACAATAGTAATGTCCGGGATAATTACAGTAAGTTGGTCCAGAGGCCGGGCATATATAAAATGGAGGCCCCTTTTCACAAGGTATTGGTATTAATTCACAAAGTTCCACTATGAATTCAGGTGGCCCTGGGTCGCTAAAAGTGGCTATTGTTCTCGTTCCTTCCCAAGATACTAGTTCCCACTTAAATGGTTCATGTGGGTTTTCCCCTTTTGCCTGGGTTATTATCAATATCAAGACTAATGGTATACCAGGAAAAAGGGTGTTTGTCAATTTTGCCAATTTAAATATATTCTTACCAGTCCTGGGGAAGTTCGGCCATGGCTGCTTCTGCATCCCATTTTTCTGGCTCTTTTCTCCACGGTTTGTTTCTCTTCTGCCTCGCCCGTCGACTCGGTTGCTTCGAGCCACGGGGTGTACCATCTTCTCGGCAGCAAGGGAATTCTTCAGGAGAATAGCTGTTTCGGGCTTTTTGCCTGCTTACATAGGCTTCCCACTTTACAGCCTTAATTAATGGGGCCAAGCAAGACACGGTTAGTACTTCCCTCCGGCACTGGACAGCCACGATTTCAGTCACAAAAGGGACTGGTTGATTTGAGTGGTAACAATAATATTGGGGGTGTATTCCCTTAGCAAAAATATCCCACCATTGGGGGGATCCTTTTACAATTTCTCGTCTTTGTTCAAATTGTTTTAATTTCCAATCGGTTAATGATCTTTCAAATTTATAGCACTGTTCACAGACTCCGTTCGGAGGGTACCCCTCATAACAGTGCACCCACCATTTGTCCTGGCATACCTTGCATTTAAAACATACAAATGGATAACAATCACACTGTGGGTTGCTACACCTTAATCGTAGGTTTTGTATATAATTGTTCCTTATTCCCGTGGGGTCTCTATAGTCTATATCAGGTTGCATGGGTATTTAACAATTCTTACGACCGCACTTGGTATGTTTCCACAGGTAATACACTATTAAAGACATTATAACAGCAATTGCAAAACAAATCACACACTTAACTCCAAAGGGTAAAGCTTTAAAATAATCAAACCAAGTCTCTATCATAACTTTATCTTCTTAATATTATCTTGGTATCACCTGGTGCACTGATTACTTTCCAGTGGGGTTTCGTCACTGGGCCTTTAATGCGACTGGCATGAGTCCATCCGCGCTCAGCAGTCCGGACAGCTGTTTCTGTTGTAAGTAAAACAAGATAGGGTCCCTCCCAGTTAGGTTTTAGGGTTTCTTCTTTCCACGTTTTAACCAATACCCAATCTCCAGGTTCAAGATTGTGAATTTTTAAGTCCAACGGCGGTCGTTGTACAATCAGTCCCCGTTCCCAAAGCTTATTACGGTGTTCTGCTAATTGTAAAATATAGTCATTAATCGCACGGTCTCGAATTAAAATATTTGTCTGTGGGCTTTCAATTCTATAGGGCATTCCATACACCATTTCAAATGCTGATATTCCCACATCTGCTCGGGGTCGAGTTCTGAGAATCAATAGAGCCATGGGTAGGCACTTAATCCATGATAATTTGGTTTCTATCATTAATTTAGTTAGGATAGTTTTGATTTCCCCATTCATCCTTTCAACTTTTCCCGAACTCTGTGGATGCCATGGTGTATGGTATTCCCACTTAATACCCAAGCTTTCTGTTAGATCTCTAACAATTTTTGACACAAAGTGTGTTCCTCTGTCCGAGTCGATTACTTCAGGTACTCCATATCGAGGTATAATGTGTTCAAGTAACACTTTAGTAACTTGGTTAGCAGTAGCCCTGGAGGTAGGAAAAGCCTCAACATAATGTGTTAAATGATCCACCATAACTAATAAATATTTATAACGCCCTGCCCTAGGTAGTTCAGTAAAATCTACTTGTATGTGTGAGAAAGGTCTGTATGCTGGGGAACGTCCTCCAAGAGGTCTTTGTCTCATGTTGTTTCGATTAACCTTTTGACAGGTCTCGCAGGCTGCCATAACTGTCTTTGCTATATTATATACGCCTATACAGGCAAACTGTTGATTGAAATGATCAACTAACGCCTGTGTTCCCCAGTGTGTTTTACTGTGTATTTTTGAAAATATTTCGAGTGCTATGCCTTTCGGCAAGACTTCTCTCCCATCTGGCAATATGTACTTCCCATCTTGTTCCTTAGCTCCCATTTGTTCTAGTTTTTCCTTTTCTGCAGACTCAAAACTCAAATTCTTATTAACAGGTACTTGTTGCATAGTCAAAATCATACTATAATTGCCTGCCACTCGTTTTGCTTCTGTATCAGCTGCATTATTTCCCCTAACTTGATAACTTGTACCTCGCTGGTGTCCCTTTATATGTACAACTGCTATTTTATTTGGCATTTTCAATGCCCCCAGAACTCTCCGAATTAATTTCGGGTGTATTAGTTCTTTTCCCTGTGAGTTAACAAAACCTCTTTCCTCCCATATTTTTCCAAAAGTGTGCACTACTCCGAACGCATAGCGTGAGTCTGTATATATAGTTCCATCCTTTCCTTTTAGTGACACTAATGCTTTCCACAATGCATACAGCTCACAGGCTTGAGCCGACCAGCTAGCACTCAGGGGGCCTGATTCTATTGTCCTAAATTCCCCTTTTTCCAACTTAACAATGGCATATCCAGATAATCGTTTACCTGTCACTATTCGTGATGACCCGTCTATAAATAATACTTCTCCACATTGTAGTTCTTCTTCTTCTAAATCTGGCCTAATGCGTGTCTGTTGTTCAATTGTTTGAAAACAATTGTGCAATAATTCATTACCTTCTCCTGGGTACAAAAATTCAGCGGGGTTAACTGCTCCAATAGTTTTCAAAGATAGTTTAGGGGACTCTATAAGTATTCCCTCATATTTTAATAATCGGCTATCTGTAAGCCATTTTTCTGCTTTTTGTTGTAACACTCCCCGGATGTTATGAGGCGCATATAAGACAACCTCTCCATTAAAGGTAATGCGATTTGTTTCCTCAAGTAATAAGGCAGCGGCCACAATGATTTGTAAACAACTTGGCCAACCCCTGCTCACAGGATCCAACAGCTTTGATAGATATGCCACCGGTTTCTTTTGTCCGGCCCATTCCTGAGTTAATACTCCGAATGCCGTACCTTCATGTATGTTAACAAATAAATGGAATGGCCGCTTTAAATCTGGTAAGCTTAAAACCGGTGCTTGGCTTAGTTCCCTTTTGAGATTGGCAAACTGCTCTTGATCTTGTGGGGTCCATTTGGGTAATTTGTCTTTAGACAGTTGTTCATATAAGAATTTAACTTTAAAGCTGTAGTTCTCTATCCACTGCCTACAATACCCAAATAGCCCTAATGCCTGCCTAATTTGCCTCTTAGTGACAGGCATAGGTAATTCCAGAATTCCTTTAATGCGTTCTGGATCCAATATCTTCTTGCCATTAAACAAATAATGTCCCAAATACTTCACCTTTTCCTCCACAAATTGTAACTTTTCCTGTGATACCTGTAGTCCTTTTTGTGCAAGAAAGTTTAGGAGTCGAATGCTTTCTTTTCTTACATCCTCCTTATTATTCCCTGCTATGAGTAGATCATCTACATATTGTAACAACACGTTTCCCATTTGGACCTGGTATTCCTTTAAGAGCTCTTCCAGGGCTTGTCCAAACAAATTAGGGGACTCCGTAAACCCTTGAGGAAGCACGGTCCATCTCAATTGTTGTCTACGGCCTGTCTCTATGTCCTCCCATTCAAAAGCAAAATAATCACGACATTCCTCTGCCAGTGGACAGGCCCAAAAAGCATCCTTTAAATCAATTACACTATACCAGGAATTATGGGGTCCTAGTTTACTTAACAATGTGTATGGGTTTGCTACTACAGGGAACCGGGTAATAGTTCTTTTGTTTATTTCTCTTAAATCATGTACGAGCCGATACTTCCCATTTGGTTTCTTTACAGGCAGAATGGGAGTATTAAAGGGTGACATACAAGGCTCTAAGACTCCTTTTGCCAACAATCGATCGATTTCTGGTTTTAATCCTCTCCGTCCTTCTAGGGAGATGGGATATTGTTTCACCCTCACAGGTATGTGGGGTTCGGAAATCTGGATCTTAATTGGTGGGATTTCCAGTCTACTTATTGTATCCGGAGAGTACCAGACATCGGGGTTAATTTGTTTTTGATCATCCACGGTCAAAGGATAAGTAGACACTGTTAGTTCATTATTTTTTACTTTAATTTCTAATTGCAATTCAACAATTAAATCTCGTCCTAACAGATTAAATTCTGCTTCAGGGACGAGCAAGAGTTCACCTATTCCAAATTTATTTTCAGTTTCGAATACTACATTTTTGATTTTGCTTACTTTAAAGGGTTCTCCTTTTGCCCCAATTACTTGTACTTTTTCAGGGGAAACTTTACATCCCTCAGGTATTTGCTTAATAGTTGATTTTTCAGCCCCAGTGTCTACTAAAAAGGTGAACTCTTGTTTATGGGGACCTATTCTTAATTTTATCAAGGGCTCATGATGACTCCGGTCCCCTAAGATATAGAGCCCCTGACTCCCCTATTCTGTTTTCAACATTTCCTCATCCCTGATCCTTTGTCTGCAATTCTTCTTTATATGTCCCTTCTTTCCACAGTAAAAACAATATCTCTGTTCCTTCTCTACTACTACATTCCCTTGTTTCGTTCCAGCAGATCTGTGTTCACCAGTTCGCCCTTTGCGATCCTCTCTGACCACTGCTACCATCATTTTTACTTGTCGCTTGCTGCTCTCTTCTTCCCGCCTTACATAAACTTTCTGAGCTTCTCTCAGTAATTCATCCAGCCCTCTATTCTGCCAGTCTTCTAACTTTTCAATCTTCTTTCTGATATCTTCCCATGATTTTGCCACAAACTGAGTTTTGAGGAGCGCTTGCCCTAAAGGGTCGTCTGGATTTACCCCAGAGTACAGCTGAAGGGCTTTCCTCAGTCGTTCTAGCCACTCAGTAGGGCTTTCATCTTTCTTTTGCATTTCATTAAATGCTTTATTGATATTCTGGCCACGGGGTACTGCTTCTCTAATTCCCTGAATTACTATAGTTCTCAGATCCTGCATATGAGTTCTGTGTACCGGATCTTGATTATCCCAATTAGGTCTTTGGAGTGGCCATTTAATATCTGCTTGGGGTCCCTGGACATGTTGAGCATCCCACAGTCTCATTCCTGCTCGTCTGATCATATCTCTTTCCTCAGTAGTAAATAATTGACCAAGGATAGATTGCATCTCATCCCAAGTATAAAGGTTTGGTCCCAAAAATTGATCTAATCTTTCTGCCACTCCGAGTGGGTCCTCAATTAAGTTTCCCATCTCGGTTCTTTTAAAATCTCGTAGGTCAGCCGAATTTAAAGGTACGGAAATATATCCGATCACAGGTTGAGGTCCCCCCATGGGTATTTCCCTTAGAGGGTACATCTGAGCTGCCCCTTTTTGACTTCTAGTTACGCGTCTAGGAAGAGGGGGAGACTCTTGTTCCGACTCTGGTGGGGGAGTGGATGCTCTGGGGGCCTCTGGAGGGGCTGTGGGAGCAGGAGGAGGAATATAAGGAGGGGGGGTCAGAAGGGTTTCATCCAATTCTTCCTTCTTTTTCTTTAATTTAGTTTTCAGTTCATTCAATGGATAAAGTCTAGTTCCTGGTTTTTCCAGCCAGACTTCTGCATATTGACTCTCCTCTGGGTTAAGGGTTTTTTTACTATTAACCCAGAGGTTTAATAGCTGTCTTACCCAATCTTCTTCTGACCCATAGACTGGCCAAAAGACATTTTTAAAAATCTTCTTCCCTCCCCATATCTTAGTACAATATTCTATCATCTTCTGCTTATCTTTCCCTTGGGTTCCAGGGAAATATTTCCAATTATCTAAGATATACGCCAGAGGGGTATTCTTAGGTACAGTAGGTACCCTTCCCATGGGAGCCGAAGGCTTGCTGCCCTTCGCCCCCATCTTCTGGAATATCCACAAACACACACTCAGTCACTCCCCTTGTTCCTGGCCCAGTCCCTCGCGGGAGATGGAAAACGCAGTACTTAAGGGTCCACACTCGCTTGGTTCAGTATATCGAACCTCTCATTTGTTATATTCCAGGAAACCCAATCCCGCCCGAACGGCAAACCCACGAAAAATTTCGCAATATACTTACGCGTCCTGCGTCTTCGTCCGGACTCCTGTGCACAGAATTTTATGGGATTTTACCGGTTTCTCCTTTGCTCATTATTCTAGAATTTAGGTTCGTCGGTAAGGTTGGGGTGAGCTGTTGGTCGCGGGGCCGCGAAATGTCGCGGGGCGCCTCCCCGGAGGACCAAAGCCCACCGTTCCTTATCCGAGTCACGGCACCAAGTAATTGTTATAAATTGGGACCACAACGGATCATAATCCAATTGAATTTTATTAATTATAGCAAGTAGAATATGAGCAAAGACAGCGCTGGACGACAGGGGAGTCTGTGCTCCGACAACTGCCGTGCTGAACAGTTCTAACAGTCCCTTTTTATCAGTCCTCCAGTTCCGCATTCGTATCTTCAACGGAGTACTCTGCGCATGCCCCAGTTGCTTGAGGCTGAAGGCTTGAAGTCCTCCTCGGTTACCTTTAGATATCCTTTTCCATATATGGTCTTCAACTTGCTGTGCAATAATTTTTAGAATTATTTTGCAAAAGCCCTTAGTAAGCGTCTTGCGGTTTGTAAGTAATTTTGGTGTCAATTTATGCAAGTAAAGCACTTAAGCAAAGCAATAGTTGCCCCCACCCATATGTCTGCCAGTTTTTTAGAACATCTTGCAGATATTTCCTCAAAACTTGCAGATATTTCCTCAAAACTTGCAGATGTTTCCTCAAAACTTGCGCAAGCGGTGTCTGGTTTAATCTGCACAAGCGACCACGGTTATCTTTTCTTTTGTTGTCTAATCTTTACATCAGGCTTAGCATAAATCTTAATAAACAATACCATAGTCCCTAGTTTTTCACAAGGGGAAGCTGGGAAGAAGCAGAGACAGGACACCTGACCCAAAATAACCAAAGAGGTATTCCATACCACAGCATGTCATGCCCAGTATATGAACTGGGGGCAGGTATCCAGAAGGGCTAGATCATTGCTTGGTTCAGGCAGGGTATTGGTTGGTGGATGATAAGCAATTGTATTGTCTTCCCTTGTTATTTCCCTTATTATTATTATTGGTGGTAGCAGTAGTAGTTTTGTGTTATACCTTAGTTACTAGACTGTTCTTATCTCAATCCGTGGGAGTTACGTTATTTTTGATTCTCTTCCCCATCCCTCTGGGAGTTGGGGGAGGAAGGTGGGGGGAAGTGAGTGAACGGCTGTGTGGTTCTGGGTTGCTGGCTGGGCTTAAACCATGATGCTAGTGATGAGTGTGTGTTATACCCATATACTCACAAACTACTGGTCTACCAATTCCAGTTAATTAAAGAATTTCAAAGACTTGAAGATCATACTATCTCCTCGGTCAGACATCTGAGGCTTCTGGGTCTAATTTGGGAGTAAATTCATAATTTTTTTCCCCTTTCTTCAGAACTGAGCTGTGCTTCATGTTACTCTGGGAAATCGTTCCAATGTGCCAATAGTTGTAGATGGGAAGGATGTTGTTCCAGAAGTAAACAAAGTGTTGGACAAAATGAAGCGCTTCTGCCAGGTATAAAGTACTGCCATGTTCTGTTGGGTTTGTTTTTTTTTTTAATGTAATTATACTATACCCAGCCAAGTTCTTATGTGTATTGTGAAGCACCGATTGTGGGCTAGGTCACATGAATTGTGCTCTTGTTTGACGTTAATAATAGGTCTGGCTCAAAAATGGGATTGGAGCTGGTTTTGGTATGATTTACTCCTTTATGTATTTTTGTGGGTGTTTTGTGTGATTTTTGTTTTTTGTTTTTTATTGTTGTGCTCTCCAGATTTTGTTCTTTTCACAGTAATCTTGCACTTAGTTCAGAAGTTTTGTAAAGCATTAAGTACCATTCAAATATTGCTTTATTTCTTGCTAATTTTTCAATTACTTGCCTCTATCAAGTAGAAACTCTATTTTTTTGCAAAATTCCTTTATGAGTCTATTCTTTGCAGCTTTAGTGGTGTAAAATTTTTGTTGTTTCCTAGTTAAATACAGCAGTTGAGCATTATTGTCAAATATCATTCATTATTTTGGGAGTTTTTTTGATTCTGTATATCTTTAAAATGTAGGTATATTGTCAAATCAATGGAGGAAATGCTCTGAAGAACTTAGTACTGTACCAAAGTCAAATTTGTGTCATAAAACTAATCAGTAAAAGTTCACCAAATAATAGTTTTGGTGCATTAAACATGGCTCTGAGGTGTGAAGTTGATTGTTATCCTGGTGGTAATGGCCTATATCACTGCTAACTCATATTTGTTAACCTATACAAAATGAGCCTGTACTATGTCCAGTTCCTAATGGATAAATGCCAAAACAACAATAACTGATGCCAATTAGTTTGAATTTGGTAGTTTCTTCAGGTAATGCTAGAACTGAATTGGCCACTAATTCAGTGGTGTGTTTTCCACTGTAGAGCTTTTAACTGATTAAGGTTTTTTTGATAGTGCAAACCAAGTTTTCACTGGTGCCACCCTCATTTGTTGCTAGATAGTTTCAGTTATCAGAGCCTGTGATTATCACTTCCCATGCAGCTGTATCTTCTCTGCAAAATAAGTCACATTAAGCAGTTTGCTTGGAAAGATTAATGAAGATGCTTGTTTCGGTCAACTTGCGTAAGCAGGTGGTATTTTAAAACATCTTCAGGTTACAGAAATGGTATATACTAAGAGTGCATTCTCTGTAAGATTTAACTTAAACATCTGTGGAGAAGGAGAGCAGCATCAGTGTAACCAGGTGATTTGTTGAAGAATCAATTTAGAATTGGGGAAGTTATGAAGAGTGCATGATACTAGAAAGATTAATTTGGATTGGACAAATTTAATGCATAGGGTGTTACCTGATGGGCAAAATCCAATGCAGTGTTTTGATATTATTTAATGATTGTAATTTTGTTTGTTAAAACTCTCAGTGACTGTTAAAGTTACAAGAATAGAGCAGAAACCTGCCCAGAAATACACCTTAATGCAAGCATATATGCACAAGAGAAGCCTTTTGAATGTTTGGTTTGCCAATAAATCTCTATCTCCATTGCTTTATTCATATTTTAATGTCTTCCAGTTAGCGAAGGTTTTTTCTTTCTAATTAAAGACACTTAACCCCCTCAGGTTCTGATATTTGTTACAAATAGCTCAGTGCCCAATATTTTATTCATTTTTTTAGTCTGATTTCTTTTGCCTTTGCTAACACTGTTGTGAATGCTATAGCAGTTCACACAGTTAGATACTGCAGTATTTTTAAATATGTGCATTAGACTTCTAACCCTTAATAAAGGGTTATCTTGGATATAACTGAGCTAAGAAGGTAGCTTTGCGTGTAGGCTTTAAAGTCTGGAAGCTTGAAAGGTCTCTTCAGAGACTTACTATAACAGTACCTGAAAATACAGCATTTCCAGTGTTAGAATCATTAACTTAAGTATAAAATAGTCATGGCAATATTCTTACAGCGAGTCCGTAGCAGTGAATGGAAAGGCTACCCTGGAAAGGCAATCACTGATGTGGTCAATATTGGTATTGGTGGCTCTGACTTGGTAAGCTGACTTCTATATATCTTCCACATCTTTTTGTGTGTATATATGCTTGCAATGAAGATAAAATTTTGTTGCTTCTATACAGGACCCTCTGACAGTAACTGAAGCTCTGAAACCATATTCCAAGGCAGGTCCTTGATACAGGGTTAACCAATGTACAAGGGGGGTTGTACAAGGGGGTTAGAGGAATTCACTTGCTTAAATTAAAGTATTGTCTGTACCTATCACGCCTACTAAGCAGAACAAAGGCACTAACTATTGATAAGGAAAAGCAGACACCTGGTTCTATTGACAAGGAAAAGCAGATGCCTGATTCTACTGATAAGCAGCTATTGATAAGGAAAAGCAGATGCCTGAAGGGGGAGAAGCAGATGGTTTATGGCTGGGACACTGACCAAACCCTAAAGCTGTACATGAAGACTAAAAGGTGAAAAGTTCAAGAAAAGGAAGACTCATTTATTTAATCTTGAAGACCCCTACTCACAGGAGGAAGACTCATTTACTTCATCTTGAGACCCCTGCCCCTGACCAGAGGGGCACTGTGCAGGCGCAAAGGACCCTCTAGCTCATTATAATACGTAGCAGGGATAGGACATGAATATGTATAGGCGTATTGTGCAACCTTAATAAATGTAGAGGGAAACAACACTGAGGTACACATGACTTTGAGGAATTATCCCTGTGCGTCTCAGCACTGAATAAAAAGTATACCTACTTTACAACTTTAACGAATTGTTGAGTCAATCCGCGTATCAGTTTGGCGAGCCAGCCAGGAGATCTCTGTTGGGCTGCTGGATCGGCTGAGGGGTGGACATCCTAGGCGCCCCAGGCCGCTTGCCTGGAGGAGCTCTGCTCCTCATCCGCTCACTGTGAGGACAGACAACAACCTGTGCCGGTATGCTTGAAATTTAGGGTAGGCAAACCCACCAGGTCTCCACTGCATCTCAAACTCTGGGAACCAGGATGGACCTGCTACCATAAGAAGCAGGAGAAGGGTAAGGCGGAACCATAGTGTGAGTGTGTGGGATCCCATGTGTAAGTGTTTGTGTTTCTGTGTGGCTGAGACATAGCATAGCTGTGAAGCGAGTGTGGAGTCCTGATCTGCGGTTCCATGTTCTCTACGAGGAGAGCGGCTTTGTTTTGTGTTGTGTCTGTCTTTAGTGTTAAAGATTATGGTGTTTAAGCGGTGGGGGAGGAGTAGACAAAAGTAAACTGTGGCTAATGGGGGGGTTAAGAAGAGTTCCCTCTCTGCGCCCTGGTGGCTGTATAAGAGAAGTATAACCTCTAATATCTGTAGTCCTACTCTTGAGACCTGGACTTTACACTCAGCACCAGAGGCTTGTAGCCTCACATATGGGTGCATAATAACTTTTGAACAGTGGAACCTGCTGTGGATATTAGGACAGTGTAAATTTTGCTGGAACCGAAACTATGATCTAACAACAGGGGAGTTGATCTGCAGAACCCAGAGATACTATTTTACTGAACCCCCTGAGAATATCATAAAACTTGTGTGTAGGTGCTCTCATATTTTGAAGTGCATTTGCAGAGCACTGGGAAAGAGAAGCTATAGAGATTTGCAAAAGATTGTTTCAAATGGGAGCTGGTCAAAACAAGGGAATTCTGAAGAAAAGCCCATTGGGTTACATTTTGGCACATTGGAAAGAACTGGGAGGGTCTTCTGGGGGCTCAGTAAACAAGAAAACATTGATAAAATATTGTAACCAATGTCTGTTTTTAGTTAGACTGTTGCTAACTTAAAAGTTACAATTCTCCACTCCTGTAATTTTGCATGATGTACACCCCTGTTATTTTTAATTTTTAAAATTTGATATGAAACTTCTCTGGATAAAGTTGAGTACTTGATGCGTACGTATGGAATATCAGGTCCTGTGTGCAGGTGTATCTTTTTATAAAGTCTGTGATGTTCCTATCTGTGTATGAATTGTATCTGTAAAAACATTGTGAGTGTAAAAAGCTTGCATTTGAAAAGTTAATTGCCAAGCTTGTGATTGTTTATTAGATTGGGGAAAGTTTTAATTGGGATTTTGGTGTGAAGTCTCTGAAGTTAAGTAGCAGAGGACAGGTATTAGCCCCCTATTTATTATATGATCATACATTCAGGAATGATATGGAAAGAGAACAGTGTGTCAATGAAATAGCTCTTTCCCATGGTCAATACTTGAACTTCCATTTCATCTATAAAGAAACAGTGATATTAATTAAATGTGTTTGATTTGCCTTGCCAGACTTGGATTGCTCTGGAGACTGCTAAGCATTTTTCCAATTTGATATGGAATTTTCCCTTGCTTGGATTCCCCCTTCTGTTTGTCATGTGTCAGGGTTTGATAGCAGTTCTTTAAGGATGTTTGATGCCTAAGACAGAGGATCCTTTATGGCAGTGTGTACATGTATAATTTATTTATTTTAAATTTGTCAGATCAGAAAATGGGGCTACAGCTCCCATTGTCTGGTAATTCTTAGTGAATTTAATTATATAAAGCAATGAAAATGGTTGAATTGTAGGAGGAGATTAAAAAAAACACATCTTAATCTCATAATGACATGTCTCAAGCTGGGCATGGGGAGGTTTAGTCTGGGTATTAGGAAAAATTTCTTCACCAAAAGGTGATCAGGCATTGGACCAGGCGGCCCAGGGAAGTGATGGAATCAGTGTCCCTGGAAGTGTTCAAAAAACATTGAGATGAGGCCTTTAATGACATGGCTTAGTGGTGGTTTTGGCAGTCCTGGGGTAATGGTTGGACTTGATGATCTTAAAGGTCTTTTCCAACCTGGTTAATTCTACAATTCTGTGATCAGGAGAAATGGCCTAAAAATGGAACTCTGAATTATAATACATTGTTACAATTAATGTTGGTTTTGAGGTGGCCAGGAAAATGGGATGAACTAAGATATATGGATTCACTTTCAGAAACCACCTGGAGTGGCAGACATAATGTGAAATTAATATAGCTCTGCCAGATCCCTAATTTGGGCTTTGGAAAAGGACAGGGAAAAACAGAAAGCTAAGCTGGAGAGATGTTGTTCAGCCTGTGATATTGGGGTAATGAAATAAATAGGAAAATTATATATCACAGGTACCTCTGAGAGGAGCACCCTCTATATCTGTCTTATCAGATATTGATAAGGAGGAGGAGACTGCTGTCACTGGCAACAAGCAGCACATTCACATTAAACCAGAAGTGCTGTTGCACAGACAGGCATCTGTAACCCCTGCAGAGCAGGGTGAGCAGCTGTGAGAGAAAAAAAAAAAAAGGAAAACCAAGGGGGAAAGGAGGGGAGCTTGCTCGGCTCCTGTGTTTGAGCATGGGATGAGTGCTGGGGCAGGCAAACCAGTGGGAACATACGGGACTGAGGGCTTGTTGAATAAATGTGGACAGGAGTGAACTAGGTCGTGCTATAGCCACGGCTGTGGTGGTTGCTTAGAAACTGGTGGAGGAGGAATGTCGGGCCAAGGTGGGGTAAGTGGATTCTTCTCCCATGGGATGGGATTGGTGTTTGTGTGCTGTGGGGAGTTTTGGATGTTGGAAGTGAGACTGCCCTGGGGGGGAGTGCCATGGGGTGGCTCCGGTGGCTAAATTGGAACTAGACTGACAAGGGACCTAGGTTATCTACCCTAGCAGATCCACTGGTTAAATTAAATCTATGGACTAGAGAAAATAAAGTGGAATTTTAGTGGATACAGGAGCAACTTATTCAGTGTTGAATTAGAGGGAAAAGAATTTGTTACAGATGTGGGAGCTACTGGCCACCAAGGAAAAGGAAAAAAAAAAAACAATTCTTAATTGAATGTGAATTGGAATATAATACTCCTATCTTGCCAGTAAAGAAAAGTTGCAGATTGATTCAAGATCTCGGGAATCAACAAATTTGTAGAGGATATTCAGTAGTAGCTAATTCGTATACCTTATTGACTAAATTGAATCAGAAATGGTTTGCCATCTTGGATTTAAAGGACTCTTTCTTTTGCTTACCATTGGCCAAAGAAAACCAGAATTTATTTGCTTTTGAATGGGAACATCCTGACACAGTAAGGAAAACCCAATTAACTTGGACAGTATTACCTAAAGGGTTTAAAACAGTCCAATGATTTTTGGAAATCAGTTAACACTGGAACTAGGATCATGGAAACCACCCACTCAGATGGGGACTCTGTTACAATATGTGGATGACCTATTAATTGCCACAGAAACAAAGGAAGCATGTGTCCAGTGAATGGTGGGATTATTGAATTTTCTGGGACTGAATGGTTATTGGGTAACCAGACAAAAGGCCCATCTAATCCAAGCCCAAGACTCCTACTTAGGACATGAAATAACAGGACAGAGAGAACTTGGAACTGCTAGAAAAGAAGCCATTTGTCAAACTCCATGACTGTCGACCATCAAGGAGCTCCAGACGTTCCTGGGAATGACTGGATGATGCAGACTTTGGGATGCATGGTTATGTTGTTCTGGTAAGACCCCTATATGAACGGTTAAAAGAAACCCCTCTCTCTTTGGAATGGACTGATTCAGCAGAGGAGGGCTTTAGAAATTTAAAAGTAGAGCTAATGAGAGCTGCAGCTTCGACTTCTGGATGTGACTAAATCCTCTTGGCTATATTCCTATGAAGAACAGGGAATAGCTTTGGTGGTCCTTACTCAGAAACTAGGACCCTGTAAGAGGGCAGTGGTGTATTTTTCAAAACAGCTGAATGAAGCGAGCAAAGGATGGCCTGGATGCCTAAGAGCTGTGGCAGCAGTTGTCATGAATATTGAAGAGGCTCGCATATTTACCTTGGGACAAAAGATAACTGTACTAACGTCCCATGTTGTATCAGCATTCCTGGAACAGAAAGAAGCCCACTGGTTATCTCCTTAATGTTTTTTAAAATAGCAGGCCACCCTTGTGCAACACGATGATAGAGAAATTGTGGTCACTAATGTTGTGAATCCAGCATCCTTTTGCAGGAACAACCAACAGAGCTATTAACACACGACTGCTTGGCCACTACATGAAACTGTATATTCAAGTCAACCAGATTTGAAAGAAACCTGGAACGTGCCCTGGAATTGGCTAAAGACAAAAGGATAAATATTTGGACTGATTCTAAATATGCATTCGGTGTGGTCCGTGCACATGGTGCCA
This sequence comes from Pezoporus flaviventris, assembly GCF_033815535.1. Classification (NCBI taxonomy): domain Eukaryota; kingdom Metazoa; phylum Chordata; class Aves; order Psittaciformes; family Psittacidae; genus Pezoporus; species Pezoporus flaviventris. The sequence goes on from NW_026892625.1 coordinate 509,376, forward strand.
TCTGGAAAGAACGAGGACCTTTGAACACCCAGGAGAAACAGATTAAACATACTCCAGAAATTCTATGACTACTGAAAGCTCTTCAGCTACCTGAGGAAGTAGCTATTATGTATTGTTGAGGGCATCAACAAGGTGACTCTGAAATTGGAAGTACTCATTCCCTTAATTCCTGATGGCAAACTAACAATTGAGAAATCTAAACCTAGATATTCAAAGGAGGATAGAAAATTGATTGGAGATCTCAAAGGAGGGGAAAACAAAGAGGATGGGTTCAGATACCTGATGGGCAAATTGTAATCCCCTATAACCAACTCTGGAAGCTAGTTCAGGAGGAACATAATAAAACTCATTGGGGTAGCAAGTCTTTGTATAAATACTTAGATGAACAAATTGCAGGAAGGAACCTATATACCATAGTTCTATTACTGACAATCAGCTCTGTCTCAAGAATAATCCTAAAATTGAAAATAGAAATCAAATTGGTACAACCAGGGAGGAAGTTATCCGGAACACCACTGGCAAATAAATTTTTCTCAATTACTGAGAACAGGAGGTTACCAATATTTGTTGGTGTTAATGAATATTTTTTCAGGGTGGCCAGAAGCATTCCTTGTAGAATAAATAATACAAGACAAGTAATTGGAACATTGTTAAACAGTGTAATACGTTGTTTTAGAGTACCAGAGACAATTTCTTCCGACTGAGGCTCACCCTTTATTGCAAAATGGCTACAAGAAATTAGCAAAAATTAGAAACTGATTGGCAACTATATTTTCTGTACAGGCCTCAGGCCAGTGGGCAAGTAGGAAAAAAAAAATCAAACAACAGATTAGTAAAGTATGTCAAGATATTAGTACCAAGCCTTACCACTGGCTCTTTTAAGAATTCAAACTAAACCTCAGTTGAATAGAAGGGATTATCCAACTCGCCCTTTTAGATCCAGAGACTGGGTTTATGTTAAGAATTTTTCAGGAGATCCTCTACAGGAGAAGTGGAGCGGACTGTATCAGATAATATTGACCACCTTTACAGCAGTGAAGATAAAGAAACAACCTGCTTGATACATTGTTCAAGAATAAAGAAAGCACCAGAACCAGAGAAGACATGGCGGATCGAACCTTCAGGACCCTCGCATATGAAATTATATCAGTTGTAATTTGGATTTATGTGATAACCTACATACCAGCTTGGGACTAATACCTGAAATTAATGCAGAATGACTTAAGTTGTTAATTGTAGTGACTGTTGGGTGTGTGCACAGTTGCCTGAATCAGGAGAAGATCAAGGCCTTCCATTAATTTGTGTTCCAGTTTCTAACACTACAATTTTAAGGTTTGGAATAGTTAACCAGAATAGGATACTATGTTTGTTTAAATGCCACAGGTGTAGGTCACTATTCAAATTGTACTCACACTATTAAAATATAGATGGTATTGTGGTTCAGTGGTGGCCTGTTCCTGAAAGGAAAGGATGGTATTGGTTAAGCGAGGGTTTAACCCTATTGCTGAACAGAATACTGCATTTCATAATTTTGTGAGATGGCTAATTCCATCTTTGGGAGTATCTCAGCAACCATAGAGGAAATAGAAAGTAAAACCATTGATATAATCCAAGTGGAACAAGAATCAATGGAAATTGCTGCTCCTGAAACAGATCTGGAGGAAATCTGGAAACGAACTAAAATATTTCATGAAATGGCCAAGGATGATACCTCCTGGGGGTTTGAAGCAATGTAGAAAAAGTTACCTTCATGGTTACCTGATCTCTCCTGGTTAAGGCAACTGGTTGCAGGAATATTAATAATAATTGTTTTAATATTGATTACTTGTGGTATAACAAAACTTTCTTCATGATGGTACTCATATAGCCAAAACCCTGGCTGACCTTAAACCGGATGCTATGCTCTTCATCATTGCATCTAAGGTATGTCTACTACAACCACTGGAGTGTGACTTTAACTGTAAACGATTCAGTCAGAATGGAGACCTGTCCACAGGAAGATCTGAATCAGGGATGACTACTAAACATTCCTTGTTGGAGTCGCGGGAGACAAGCCTCATGCTCTCATGGTCAGCAAGTCTCGTTTATTTAGCAAGATACAACCCCTTTTATAGCCTGCAGTGTTAGATACATTTCCTGCTAGGATACAGCAAAATCATTGGTCAGCCCGTGCTGACGCAGGGGCCTCCCAAGCAACCGTGACCGCCTCCTGCTTCAACATGCCTCGACATGTCCCGGCTTGTCCCAGCTTGCCCAAGCATTACCGTTGCGCTATCTCAGCAAGATACCGCGGCGCTATCTCAGCAAGATACCGTGGCGCCATCTTCAGCAAGATGTACATCCTGTTTCTTGAGCAACTCAGGGTGAACATTAACCACAAGATTACCGTAGCCTTGAGGCCTATATTTCCACCAGCTGCACAGTATCATGACCTCTGTTACTTAGCCATTCTGTTGTTAAGCTCTCTACAATTCCTGGTGTGATTAATCACAAACTTGCAGCATAAGCTTGTGTTGCTGCTGAAGTACTGGGGGATTCAGAAGTCTGTCATAGTTTAAACCCTAGCTGTACAGCTTGTTCACTCACTCCCAGTGAGTGGTGCCGGGCTGGAAGCAATAGAGTGTCGTCGTCCCCCCCCCCCCCCCCCCCCCCCCCAGGGGCTTTCCCCTTCCCCACTCTTGAAGGGATGGGGAGGAAAATCAAAAGAGTGCTATGTCATTCCAGGTTACTGTTGCCAATGAATGGGCATATGATGACAGTGCATTCCGTGTAAGTTTTCGCCACATGAGTCGTGTACATTCAACTTCATCTGGATCTATGGGTATATCCCCATTATTCGGCTTGATGTGATAGATCATTTCTATGATGGCTGATTCCCGCAAAGACTGGATGCCTTTTGTCTATAGTGGTCCACTTGGCCGAACGACTCATAACATTGTCCTTGTATGGAAACCTTTTTTTCACAGCTGCCAAGAGCCGCCTCCAAAGACTGAGGGACTTTTTCTCTCTTGCAATTGCTTTGTCAATTCCCCCTTCTCTAGGAAGTGATCCCAGCTGCTTGGCTTCTGGACCTTCTAGTTCCTGACCATCAGCCCGATTGTCCCAGCATCGAAGTAACCAGGTGATGATGTGCTCCCCTGGTTGACGGGTAAAATCTTTTCGCATATTCCGTAGCTCGGTTGAGGTCCGAGGTCGAAGTTACCTCTTCCTCTTCTTCGTCATGTGATGATGACTCCTGATCAGATGCTAGACCAGGTGGTGAATACATTGTTTCTTCATCTTGCTTCACCCTTCTTGCCTCTTTTTTGCTTGTTCTCTTGCGTACAGGGGCAACCGATATTGGTACGAATTGATCCTATGGTTTGGCTGCAGTGATTATCACTGTGGTTTGAGTAGCAACTGTACTTGTTGCTGGGGTGGTGTAGCTGCTGTGCTTGGAGCTGGGGTAGCCACGCTGTCTGTTGCAGTCAAAGTTTGAGTAGCTGCTGTACTTGCCACTGGGGTAGCTGCGCTGTTCATTGCAGCCAGAGTTTGAGTAGTGACTGTACTTGTCACTGGGGGTGGTGAACTGCTGTGCTTGGAGCTGGAGTAGCTGTGCTGACTGTTGCTTGGCCCTCAGATCCACCGATGTTTTTTTGCTTTTGAAGGTGCTGGATAGTGTTGAACAAGGCCCTGTAAGCATAGGCCAAGCCCCAGCACATTGCCATGATTTGTCCGTCTCTGGTATGGCCAGAATGACCACACACCTCATTTAAGTGTTTTACTAATTCTTCTGGATTTTGCAGTTGTTCGGTGGTGAAATTCCAAAGTACTGGAGGGGCCCACTGACCTAGATACTTGCCCATACTATCCCACACACCCTGCCACTCATGACTGTCCAGCCTCAGGGAAAATCCCTTGGTCCTCCTACATTGTCGTTTGACCCCAGACAAGACCCAAACCTGACTCTGCTTAACTCTTGAAATCAGTAGTGGGCAAAACACACTCTGTATGCGTGCTAGCATGGTGATTCCCGTCACGATCAGCAAACAAGTCTCAACAGCATTAAAAGGCCATTCAAAAACTTCAAAACTCTCAAATGATGCTGTAAATGGTCTGGGGGAGGACTGGGAGGGTAAAAGAATGTCTCCTTCACAGGTTGAGCACCCGAGAAGGAGAAAAAAGATTTGTAATTGCTAAGCACTTCTGTTATATACCTCCCAAAGTATAAAGGTGGTGATCACACTGGGAACATAAGCCAGATCAGTTTCATGATCAATGATTCTATTGTATTACAAGTCATTGCCATAAAGTACAATGCGACAAAAACCTTAGCCCAAGTTAGTGATAAACACTAACACAGCAAATACCGGATAGAAGTAAGGTATGATATACTGAAATTGTGAGATCAGGAACAACAACCTTGAGAGCCAATAAATCAGCATTGTGATGACTAACTATTAATCCGGACAGATCTGTCGTTATTTCAACCCTTTGGGCCCCACATTGGGTGCCAAAAAGAACTGTCGTAGTTTAAACCCTAGCTGTACAGCTTGTTCCCTCACTCCCAGTGAGTGGTGCCGGGCTGGAAGCAGGGGAGGAGAATCGAAGAAGTGCAACTCTCACAGGTTGAGACAAGAACAATCCAGCAACCAATGTACAACACAAATCACCACTGCTACTACCAATGACAACAATGATAAGAGAAAATAACAAGGGAAGAGAATACAATACCACCCGCAGAGAAACGAGTTCGACCCCGAAGCCTGTGTCCTTCCGGGTAACTCCCAGTTACCGCCCACCCCGGGCATGACGTGCTGTGGTATGGAGTACCTCTTTGACTAGCTTGGGTCAGGTGTCCTGTCTCTGCTTCCTCCTGGCTTCCCCTCCTCCCTGGCAGAGCATGAGCCTCACAAAGTCCTTGGTTAGGGTAAACATTACTTAGCAACAACTGAAAATATCGGTATTGTCAGCACTTTTCCCAGCCTGAAGACAAAACACAGTGCTGCACCAGCTACCAGGAAAGAGAAAATTTGACTGCTACTGCTAAACCCAGGACAGTATCCACCCCTTATTCCATACCATTCATGTCATGCTCAGATCCCACATTTTCAATATACCATCGCTCTCCCACATGTATACATCCATATACACACACAGACCAAGAGAAAGAGATCATTTTCTTAGTGCATGGACCAATCCCTATAATGCTGCCGAGTCCATTGGGTCCATGATGTCAAAACAGCGCTGCACCAGCTACCAAGAAGGAGAAAAATTGACTGCTACTGCTAAACCCAGGACAAAGTAAAGTGCTGAAAATCACTTAACCTAAACCAAATTGGTTTAGCATCAGATCCTATGTAGATGTTAAGTTCTTGATATTATTATTTCGTTCCTTACTTTTATTTGAGGGTACTTCTGGTCCTTTAAAAGTAGTGTTACTTGTTAACAATATTTTGCATCTGCATTAATTGCATGTAGTTTGGGAATCTTCGTTCTCTTTTAGGGTAGTAACAGTGTTTTCACCTAAAAAACTTAAATGAGTTAGTTGAGCACTACAAATACTAAGCTTTCTTAAAGTGGTGGAGATGCCACTTATTTCTGAATGCAGACTTAATAGCTGCCTTTAAGTCTTGTCTTTTGTTTACAGAATATAGTTGGGGGGGTGGTGGTTTGGGTTTTTTGTTGTTTTCTTCTGTTGAAGGAAAACTGCAACAAATGAATGTGTGTGTAATGTTGGTGCTCATTATCTTTTTTGCTATACTGCAGCCAAGCAAGAACTTATGGAATAATAAACTTCACAAACTAATACAGCTGGCACTCCAGAACCAAGTAGCTGCTTGCTCACTCCCCCACTTCCTCCCCCTGCTCCTGGAGGGATGGGGAGGAGAATTGAAAGAATGTAACTCCCATGGTCTGAGATAGGAACAGTTCAGTAACTAAGGTATAACAGAAACCACTGCTGCTACCACCAATAATAATGATAAGGGAAATAACAAGGGACTAGAATACAACTGCTCACCACCTGCCGACTGATACCCAGCCCAACCCAAGCAGTGATCTACCCCTTTTGGCTAACTGCCTCCAGTTTATGTACTGGGCATAACATGCTGTGGTATGGAATACCTCTTTGGCTAGTTTGGGTCAGATGTCCTGTCTCTGCTTGCTCCCGGCTTCCCCTCCTCCATGGGAGAGCAAGAGGCTCACAAAGTCCTTGGTTAGAGTAAACAATACTTATCAGCAACTAACAACATGGGTGTTATCACACAGGTGCATATCATGCCTTAGTGCATTGACCAGTACATATAGAGCTGCTGAGTTTATCTGGTCCATGATGTTGGGCTCCAACTCTTGTAACAGTCTTTCAAAGCAGGAGAGGCTGTGTGCAGGTGTGCAGTGTTAGGTCGTTCACTGCTAATGATACTGCAGAACTCATTTGGTTTCATCAAAGTTCATTCTTTGTTGGGATGATGGTTGGAGGGAAGTCAGGGCCAGTCGTTGGTCATCTGAAGACATCCAGTTGGTAGGCTATAGAAGTGCTACATAGCAGGCAACAGCATACAATTAAGTTCATTTGCTGCTTTCCCCTAAAATCAAATCCCCTTGAGGTATACATCAGACTTCCCCATTTTCCCGCATTACCTACCATGTATGTGAGGGCCCCTGAGCAAAATGAATCCAACGAGTGGGTTTGCTTTTACATGAAACAGGAATAGCCCAGACTGTCTTCCCCAGCAATATCTTTATGTGCACCACGGGAACTTTATCCCCCTCTACAGTACGTACAATTTCTGACTGGTCTGGGCCAGCCCTGTTGGCAGACCTTCTGGTTTTGATCAACCAGGTGGCCTTTGGTAAGTGTGTATCCCAATGTTTGAAAGTTCCCCCACCCATTGCTCTCAGTGTAGTTTTTAATAGGCCACTGTACAGTTTCCCAGAGGCTGGTGCATTGTAGGGAATGTGATATACCCACTTAATGCCATGCTCTTTGGCAAAAGTGTCTATAAGCTTGTTCTAGAAATGTGTCCCATTGTCTGACTCAGTTGTTTCTGGGGTGCCATGTTGCCACAAAATCTGTTTCTCAAGGCCCAGGAGAGTGTTCTGGGCAGTGGCGTGAGGCACAGCATATGTTTCCAGCCATCTGGTGGTTGCCTCCACCATAGTAAGCACGTGGCGCTTGCCTTGGTGGGTTGGTGGGAATATGATATAATCAATCTCCCAGTCCTCCCCATATTTGTACTTCAGCCATTGTCCTCCATACCAAAGAGGCTTTAACTGTTTAAATTTCTTAATTGCAGCACATGTTTCACAGTCACGAATAACCTGGTCAGTAGTGTCCATTTTTAAGTCCACTCCTCGATCACGAGCCCATCTGTATGTTGCATCTCTGCCTTGATGGACTGAGGTGTCATGGGACCACAGGGCCAAAAATAGTTCACCCTTATGTTGCCAATCTAAGTCCATCTGAGCCACTTCAATCTTAGCCGCTTTATCCACCTGTTGGTTGTTCTGATGTTCCTCAGGGGGAGAAGTCTTGGGTTCATGAGCATCTACATGGTGTACTTTCACCCCCAGGTTCTGCACCTGGGTAGCAATATCTTGCCACATTGCAGCAGCCCAGATGGGTTTCCCTCTGCATTGCCAGTTGCTCTGCTTCCATTGCTGCAACCACCCCCACAAGGCATTTGCCACCATCCATGACTCAGTATAGAGATAAAGTACTGGCTGCTTTTCTCATTCAGCAATGTCCAAGGCCAGCTGGATGGCTTTCACGTTGGCAAACTGACTCAATCCACCCTCTCCTTCAGCTGTTTCTGAAACTTATTGTTGCGGTCTCCATGCAGCTGCCTTCCATCTCCGATGCTTTCCCACAATACGGCAAGACCCATCAGTAAACAAGGCATATTGCTTTTCACTTTCTGACAGTTTATTGTATGGTGGGCCCTCTTCAGCATGCATCACCTCCTCCTCTGGTGACATTCCAAAATCTTTGCCCTCTGGCCAGACCATGATGACTTCTAGAATTCCTGGATGACTGGGTTTTCCAATTCAGCTCATTTTGTAATTAGTGCAGCCTACTTATTCCATGTAGCATCAGTAGCATGATGTGTAAAGGAGACCCTGCCTTTAAACATCCAGCCCAGCACAGGCAGCCGGGGTGCCAGGAGGAGCTATGCTTCAGTGACAATCACTTCTGAAGCAGCTCAGACCCCGTCATAGGCTTCCAGTATGTCTTTTTCAGTTGGGGTATAGCTGTCCTCAGATCCTCTGTATCCCTGCCTCCAAAAGCCAAGGGGTCAACCTTGAGTCTCCCCTGGAGCTTTCTGCCAGAGGCTCCAGGTATGATCATTCTCCCCAGCTGCTGTATAAAGCAAAGTTTTCACATCTGGCCCAGTCTGGACTGGTCCAAGGGCTACTGCATGAACTATCTCTCATTTGATTTGGTCAAAGGCTTGTTGTTGCTCAGGGCCCCATTTAATATCATTCGTCTTCCCGATCACATGAGAGTGAAGGCTTGCAATCAAACTGTAATTTGGGATGTGCATTCTCCAGAACCCCACAACACCCAAGAACGCTTTTGTTTCTTACTAGTTGTTGGAGACATTGCAGTTATCTTGTTGATCACATCTGTGGGGATCTGGCGATGTCCATCTTGCCATTTTAATCCCCAAAATTGAATTTCCTGTGCAGGTTCGTTGACCTTACTCTGTTTCATGGCAAAACTGGCTTTCAGCAGGATTTGGATTATTTTCCTCCCTTTCTCAAAGATTTCTTCCACTGTATCACCTCACATGATAATGTCATCAATGTCCTGAAGGTGTTCTGGAGCTTGCCCCTGTTCCAGGGCAGTCTGGATCAGTCCATGGCAGATGGTAGGGCTGTGTTTCCACCCCTGGGCAATAGGTTCCAAGTGTACTGGATACACCTCCAAGTAAAAACAAACTGTGGCCTGCCCTCTGCTGCTGAAGGAATTGAGAAAAATGCATTGGCAATATCATTTGTGGCATACCAGTTGGCTGCATTTGACTTCAGTTCATATTGAAGTTCTAGCATGTCCTGTACAGCAGCACTCAATGGTGGTGTGACTTCATTAAGGCCACGATAGTCTGCTGTTAGTCTCCGATCTCTGATAGACTTTTGCACTGGCCATATGGGGCTATTAAAGGGTGAGTGGGTTTTGCTGATCAGTCCTCCACACTCCAGTCTACAGCAGGTCAGCGTATGGTTGGGAATCAGGGAGTCTCGGATGGTGCGATATTGCTGCTGGTGCACTGTTGTTGTGATTGGAACTTCTCGTTCTTCGACCTTCAGCAACCCCACAAGAGAAGAATCCTCTGAGAGACCAGGGAAGGGGGACAGCTGCTCAATTTCCTCAGTTTCCAAAGCAGCAACACTAAAAGTTCATTGTTACCCTTTTGGGTCTTTGAAGTACCCTCTTCTGAGGTAATGTATGCCAAGGATGCATGGAGTTTCTGGACCAGTCACAATGGAGTGCTTTTGCCACTTCCTCTCAGTCAGGCTGATTTCAGCCTCCAGTGCAGTCAACTCTTGGGATCCTCCTGTCACTCCAGAAATATATAATTGGGTTCCACCCCTTGACAGTTTGATTGTATCAGAGTACCCTGTGCACTGTTATCTACTAGAGCCTTATACTTCTGTGGGACTGATTTGCCAGGCCATCTGATCCACACAGTCCAGTAAATCTGATTGTCCCCTGTCTCCACCTGGCTGTGGATAGTCTTTATCACAGGAGCTGGAGTAAAATCAGCTCTTCTACTCCATGTGGGAACCTGCTCACCAGAAACTGAAGCCACAGCTTTAATGGGATGATCATCCTTGACCTTTGTTCTTCTCTTCACTGAGGTAGGTTTTACATCCCACTTCCTCATGTTTTCTCCATGATCCCGCAGGTATCCCGCATGACATATACCTCCTATATCTTCTCTCTCGAGCAGTAGGATGCCTCTTGTTGATGGCTGAGATGTGGGTTGTTGCACGGGGGGACTGGATAAATCGGATAGATCATCTCTCAATTTTTTGAACTCCTGAGACTGTTTTTCACAGCTGAAATGATGGAAAGGGTGAGATTGTTTTCAAACTCTTGGAGTTGATGAATTATTTCATGCACTGTTGGTGGTGGTATATCATTCCAGGTTACTGCTGCCAATGTGTGGGGATATGATGATGGTGCATTCCATGTAAATTTCCGCTATATGGGTTGTGTACATTTGATTTAATCTGGATCTATGGGTCCTTTCCAGGCATCCTGTTTATGGTAGATCATCTCTACAATGGCTGATTCCCTCAGAGTGTGGATGCCTTTCTCTAGAGTAGTCCACTTGGCCAAATGACTCATAACATCGTCCTTGTTTGGAAATATTTCTTTCACAGCTGCCAAGAGCCGCCTCCAAAGCCTGAGGGATCATTTCTCTTTTGCAATTCTTTTGTCAATTCCCCCTTCTCTAGCAAGAGATCCCAGCTGTTTGGCTTCTCTACCTTCATGACCGTCAGCCCCATTGTCCCAGCATCAGAGCAGCCAGGTGATGATGTGCTCCCCTAGTTGACGGGTAAAATCTTCTGCATTTTCCATAGCTTGGTTGAGGTCTGGGGTCGAGAAGTCACTTCTTTTTCTTCTTTCTCTGATTCACATAATAATAACTTCTGGTCAGATGCTATCCCAGGTGGCGAGTACATTGTTTCTTCATCTTGCTTCATCTTTCTTGCCTCTTTTTTTGCTTTTCCCCTTGCATACAGGGGCAACTGATACTGGCACGAATTGGTCCTCTGGTTTACCTACAATGATTATCACTGTGGTTGGAGTGGCTGCAGTATCTGTTCTCGGGGTTTGGGTAACTGCTGTACTTGTCACTGGGGCTGGTGTATCTGCTGTACTTGGAGTAGCTGTGTTATCTGTTGCAGTTGGAGTTTGAGTAGCTGCTGTACTTGTCACTAGGGTTGGTGTAGATGCTGTGTTTGGAATAGAGTAGCTGCATTGTCAGTTGCTTTGCCATCAGATCCAGAGACATTTTTTTCCCTTTGAAGGTGCTGGATAGTGTTGAACAGGCTTCTGTAAGCAAAGGCCAAGCCCCAGCACTTTGCCATGATTTGTCTCTCTCTGGTATGACCAGAATGACCACACACCTCATTTAAATGTTTTACTAATTTTTCTGGGTTTTGCACTTGTTCAGTGGTTAAGTTCCAAAGCACTGGAGGGGCCCACTGGCCTAGATACTTGCCCATACTATCCTGCAAACCTTGCCACTCATGACTGTCCAGCCTCGGGGAAAATCTCTTGGTCCTCCTATATCATCATCTAACTGTAGTCAAGGCCCAAACCTGACTCTGCTTAACTTTCGAGATCAGATGAAATGATTGTGGGTAAAACACACTCTGTATGTGTGCCAACATGGTAATCTCCATCACAATCAGCAGGCAGGTCTCAAGGGTACTCAAAGGCCATCCAAACCTTCAGAACTCTCAAATGCTGCTGTAAATGGTCTGGTGAGGGGTCTGGGAAGGTAAGGGAATGTCTCTTTCACAGGTTGACCACTTGAGGAGGGGAAAAAAGATGTGTAATTGCTAAACACTTCTATTATATACCTCTCAAAGTGTAGAGGTGGTGACCACACTGGGAACGAAATCCAGATCAGTTTTATGATCAATGATTCATGATCTAAGAAGGAGAAAAATGACTGCTACTGCTGAACCCAGGACACTAGGTTACCCTATTTTGATGCTCTATTAGTTCCTTTTTAGGTGAATGGTAAAACTTTTAGTGAAAGACTATGGTAGGAAACTTAGTCTCAAGGTTTTGCATTAAAATTTGGGAGAAGGAAGTAACTGGGAGTAAATATTCCAATTTCATATATGATCACAGCACTAATCCATTGGATTGATAAGGATTTTTTGTGGTTTTTTTTTTGTGAAATCTGGCAGAAGCTGTCTTATGAATACCTACAGTTCCTCTGCTCTGATTACTTTGGGACGTAAGATATTTTAGCAGCCTGAACTGTTTTTAATTTTAAGTACACTTTTACATACTTCCTTGTTTTCTGATGTGCAGACTTTCACTACCCAAGAAACTATCACCAATGCAGAGATGGCCTAAGAGTGGTTCTTGCATGCTGCTTATGATGTAAGTCTAATATGTTTATGTTGTGTTATAGAATGCAGCAGCCTTTTTGTGTAGCATTTCCCTGGTCATTTTGTGTGCTTTGGAACAGTCAATAGCTGCCCAGACATAAGATGTATAGCTCAGCAGATGCTGTATGTATATCACTTCAGTGCTTCATGGTTAGACAGGTTCTTATGTCTGATCAAAGTGAAGACATTATTTTTTCAATATAAATGATTGTAATGCATTGTTCCCCAAAATCCTGCCTGTTAAGTAATAGTGTTATATTAGTGTTGTGGTTTAAACCCAGCCAGACAACTCGTTCACTCACTCCCCCCCTTCTTGTCCTCTCCCTACTCCTGGAGGGACAGAGAGGAGAATCAAAAAGAATGCAACTCCCACGCGTTGAGATAAGAACAGTTTAGTAACTAAGGTATAGCACAAATCACTACTGCTGCCACCAATAATAATAATGATAAAGAAAATAACAAGGGAAGACAATACAACATCTCACCACCAGCCGACCGATAACTCCCCCCCAGCCCAACCAAGCACCGACCGATACCTCCTCCAACCCCACAGTCCTAGCCCTTCCGAGTAACTCTCAGTTACCTCCTGGGCATGACGTGCTGTGGTATGGAATACCTCTTTGGTCAGTTTGGGTCAGGTGTCCTGTCTCTGCTTCCTCTCAGCTTCCCCTCCTCCCTGGCAGAGCATGAGGCTCACAAAGTCCTTGGCCAAACCATAACATTGTTATCAGCTCTGTTCCCAAGCCAAAAGTCAAAACACAGCACTGCACCAGCTACCAAGAAGGAGAAAAATGACTGCTACTGCTGAACCCAGGACAGCTGGCTAGTAATTTAGTGGAGCAACTGATATAAAAAGCCAAGAATATGGTGTCTATGTGGCATTACCTTCCAATTGGCAAATATTTAAAAAGTAGAAGTTATGGTTGAAGTGATATACTGACGATTCCATGGCAGATGGATGTGCTATGAATAGAAACCCTGTATTTTGTTCATTCTCTCATTTTTAACCTTTAAGAGGAATAAAAAGCAGATACTGTCTGCTCAGGTTATTAAGATGGTCTTTAACATGTTCCAGTCAGGGTAGCTGTACTTTGAAAGCTGGGCTTTGAAATTGCTTATTACACTACTGTTGCAGACACCTCATCTTTGTCCACCAGAACACTTGCTGAAAGACCGAAGTCTAAATATGGAGCTTGGGATTTATCAGTAATACCAGTTGTCTTGTTCTTTTGACCATAGCTGGAAGGGTAGTACATGTACAACAAACTCCATCTGCTCCAAAGTGGTAGTAGTGATGTTCCGAACCAGTAACGCTCTTAAGGAAATGGTGTGCTGTTCTAAGTAGCAACTGCTTCCATAGGGCTATGGAATGCTATCTTCAGGCTGATATGCTTCTGAGTCCCACACTTAATGTGAATTAAGTAATTTCAAGTTGATAATGCAAAAATAACTGGATAGTGATCAGTAGTTTGTTTAAATGGTAGCAGATCAGCTTTATGAACAGAACTCAATAATTGGCATTCTAGAACAAACACTGTTTGCTTTTATTAAGCCTTCAGATGTGGCCAAGCATTTTGTTGCCTTGTCTACCAATGCTGTAAGTATAACAAATATTTTTTTTTTCCTATGTACCTTTAGGATGGCCTCATTTTAAAACCCTAACCCTAATAGGTATCCAATTTGTGTGTTTTATTTGCTAGTCAAAGCTTTTAAAGATTGCTGGTTTTACTTATGGTGTCCTTACTTTTTATTTATATATATATGTAAATATATATTTTTTTTCATTCTAGCCTAAATTTAAAGACTTTGGAGTTGACCCAGAGAACATGTTTGAGTTTTGGGATGTAAGTAAATGTCCAATGTGTGGTAGATGTTAACTGTTAGAATAATCTAACTTGCTTTAGAAAATGCTAACTAGATGTCAGGAAACTGCCAAAACTACTGAAATTATAGTAGTTGTATTCTGTACTGAAATATCTGAAAACATTATGAAATTGAGAATGCATTAGCAAGTGAAACACTCTTCTCTTGGTCATTCCATTAAAATCCTGCAGTCAAAGGCCTAAAGAGGAGTTTTCTGTATTTTTGGCTGTCTAATCAGCTGTTGGGTAACAGGAGGTAAGCCTTAGCTTATTCCTCTGTGTAAGTAGTTACTCTAAGCTGTGGCATTTGACTGGGGGTCTACTGTGTATAATCTAGGCTTGTAAAGGTCAAGTGTCAGAAATGGGAGAGAATTTGGTATTTTGTAGGAGTTGCATATTTTAAATATATTGCCTTTGTCTTGGCCCTTATACTTAACTAGAAACAGCTTGTTTTATGCTTCATTGACTATGTGCTTTTACAAACTAGATTTTTAAAGCTGCTGTTTAGAAATGTATGTAGAGACTTATCCTTCCCTAGCTAGTGTCATAATCTTGCTGAAGCAGACTTTATTTAGAGGAGTGACATTAGGAAAGCAGTTAATACAAGGTGCAATTTTAGTATTAGGAAATGAATTGGAATCATCAGGAGATCTTCTATAGATGTGACATAAATTGGATGAGTAGGTTAACTTTGAAGTGTCAAAAAATGCATAGTTAAGGAATCATGAGGGAGCTGCTGTAAGGTGCAGGTTCCCTTGACCATGCCTTATAATACACAGTGAATTATCATCAGAAACAATATTGGGTTTGCTGAAAATAGTCTAAGCACATGGTGCTATTTCCTTAGAGTTTGAATAAGTGTAGATTTAAAAGCCTTGCACTTCTGTCTAAACTGGTCTCTTCTTTTCAGTGGGTTGGTGGCCACTATTCTCTGTGGTCTGCTCTTGGTCTCTCCATTGCCCTGCATATTGGTAGGTATTCTTATGATTGTTGCAGAATGACTCTAAGAGCAGGACCATAGAGCCCTGGAGGACTGTGCGAGCAAGGCAGGGGGTGGCCCCCACAGGTAACCGGAAACCGGACATGGGAGGAGAATGTGGAAGAAGCTGTGTGGGGCTACCCAATACTGTTGTGCCAAGGAGGAGTGGCTGAATACCACTCCTATATATATGTGAACTGCGTCACAAATAAAGTAGAAGTTTGCTTATCACCCATATTGGGTTGGCCTGTCTGCTTCTCCTCGCTGCTTACAAATGGCGCCCGAACAGGGACGCGGACTACAGGGCCCCGACTAGCGGGGACCCAGAATACAGGGCCCCGACTAGAGGGGACCCGGATTACAGGGCCCCGGTTAACAGGGACCCGGATTACAGGGCCCTGACTAGCGGAGACCCGGAATACAGGGCCCCGACTAGAGGGGACCCGGATTACAGGGCCCCGGTTAACGGGGACCCGGATTACAGGGCCCTGACTAGCGGGGACCCGGATTACAGGGCCCCGACTAGAGGGGACCCAGATTACAGGGCCCTGACTAGCGGAGACCCGGAATACAGGGCCCCGACTAGAGGGGACCCGGATTACAGGGCCCCGGTTAACGGAGACCCGGATTACAGGGCCCCGACTAGCGGGGACCCGGATTACAGGGCCCCGACTAGAGGGGACCCGGATTACAGGGCCCCGGTTAACGGGGACCCGGATTACAGGGCCCCAGTTAACGGGGACCCGGAATACAGGGCCCCGACTAGCGGGGACCCGGATTACAGGGCCCTGGTTAACGGGGACCCGGAACGGAGAGTGAGCGGCGCCGGCGGCAGCGGCCTGGGTGCTGCTGCGGTGGCGTGATGGACCCGGGTGCTTGGACTAACCGAAAGGAGTCCGCCGCTGGGGCGAACCAGACACTGCTGCGTCGGAAGGCCGATCCGGAGACCGAGGTTACAGGAGGATCCAGGAGAAAACGATCGGGAAAAAGCTGCCATGAAAATGGACCGAGAGGTAGCCCTGGACTTATTACAGTGCTTCTTATAAAAGCGGGGAATTGAGCCCTGAACTTATTACAGTGCTTTTTATAAAAGCGGGGAATTGAGCCTGAGACTCTAAAGCAGCTAGCAGGTCTAGTGGCTGTACGGAAGGCTAAGGGATTTTTTGTAGATCCTAATACAGTTTTTGACGAGAGTGAGTGGTGAAAGCTTGGTGAAGAACTATTTGACTCAATGCTTAATGATGATAAAACGGCAAAGAAACTCGATAAACCATGGAGAGAAGTAATAAACTGTATAAAAAGTTGCAAGGCGGAAAAGAAAACTGCCACAGTAGCAACGGAGAAACTAGGAACAGACGTCCCCGGTCGGTTGAAACCGGGGGAAGATTACAACTCGTTTCCCCCAACTCGAGGGAGCACAGGGTTTCCCCCCCCCTTCCTTTTCTCCCCCTCCATCAGAAGGTGCCGCGGAGGAGGTGTAACCCCCTGCTCCCCCACCACCCCAGTTCTGAAAGTAGGGACTTTAAAAAGGACAGAGAAAGTATATTAGAAGGTATCCGCATGATAAATGTCGAGGAATCCAAAAGAAAGAGGACGGTGCCTCGGCGCCGGATCGATTGCGGCGCCACTGTGAAGCACGCAGTAGAAAATAGAGATCATGCGCTAGCTGGAGATTTAAAGGAACTGCGAGCCTCTCCAACCCACTATCCCCTAGAGTGAAAAAAATTTTTAACTCAGTTACGGAGGAGCCAGGTCTGCAGATGGCTACATACCGAACGAGAGACATCCGATAAGAAAGACACAGATGCGAGCAACGGAGACCCTGAGTTCAGCCCAGGATCAGCCCCCGAATCCCCTGAATCTGAGCCAGATTTCTATCCCCTGCTTCCAGACTCTGACTCTTCGTCTCCCGGGTCGGTCTGCTCAGACTCACTGGCCCTGGAGACGCTCAGCTGTAACAAGGGGTAACCAAGGATGCGATCATTACCGGGGAATTTTCTGCAATGGGCATCTCTGCATATCCTGTGTTTACTACACAGCAGGGGGCTAAAGAGTGGGAAGCTCTTGATCTCAAAATAGTTAAGGAGGCCTGACAAACAGTGACCACGTATGGGTTAAAATCCTCTTATACTCAAGCTGTATATGTGATGATTTTTTCTTGCAATTGACAGGGGGAGCCCATACAGTTTCTCTGTGATACTCATGTACTAGAAGTTGGTAAATATAAGTATGTCCAGGTTTCTATCAACCCTTGGAGACCTTTGTAGATACTGCTGGCCACTTCTTCCAGCACAGGCTGGACACCTGTGTCAGAATGAGTGTGCATTTTGGTCAGTATAAAAGCCCAAGCCTCATACGATGTGGGGGAGGCAGAGCCTCTGCGGGGACACCCGCTAAGGATGAGCCTGCCACCTCGCACTGCAATGATGCTTCTCGGAGCTGGTTTGCTGTTAGTCTCCACAGGGTCCTTATGCCACATTCTGTACGTGGGACTGTAGTGGGAGTAATGATTGTCTGGATTTTGTGCTTCAAATATTGTAGTTGTGTGGCGTGTGCTTGTGGGATCCCATATGCGTGTGTTTGTATGTGTGTGCTGAGGGCAGACGGTGTTCTGTGTATTTTTCTTGTTGTTGAGTTCATGTAAAAACTTTCAACGGGTAGCTGTTTAACATTTCGGGCATGAAAGGGTTAACGTAAAGGTGCGGTTGCCGGTTATGGTTGCTGCTGAAGCAGGCAGGCCGCTATAGTTGCTGCCCAGCAGGATGGCTTTTGCAGGAACTAAAAAAAAAAAAAAAAAAAGGGGGGGGGGGAAGAGAGTAATGATGTTACATTTAACCTGTCTACTTCTCAAGAACTGATAACCTGGGGGAGGGGGTATATTTGTGTCCTCCTGCCTACAGGTCCATGGCAACTGCCTGCAAAGTTTGTGAAGCCTTGCCATGAGCTGGACAGACAAATGGATAAATCTAATGCCTCAGCTACAGGAGCTGATCGTGAATATCCCAAGCAGAATGAGATAGAGGAAGAGAAAGAACGATTAACTGCAAAACATCACTTGGGGACAACTGAAAAGTAACATCCTGAATATGTGTGCTTGTATAGTAGCTATTATTAGAGGTTGTGATTTTGTGTATAAAACCACCTGTATTTACTAGCTAGTTTCTAATAAGAAACTGCACCTTGTATTGTATAGATTTGTCACTTGTAAAAGAGATGTTAGAGTATGGAAATTTGCAGCAGCTGCTAGAAAATGCTAAATCAAAAGCTAGAAAGATTTTAATGCAATGGTAGTCTTATAAAGCAGGTGATAGAACAAATTAAGAGGGTGGGAGAATTCCACTGGTAAGAAATTTCTTTGGCTTGTCCCTCACTGCCATCAGCATCTTCAACATGCTGCTTCACCCTGTAATAGTTACTCTGCTAATGTAAATTTGTGTGTGCCTTGCTGTAGTAGCGACTTGTTACTGGATGAAGCAGGTAAAACTGTGCATTGACAATAAGGTGCAAGGACTGAGGCTGAACAAATGCCTGCTACCACAAGACTGGGTTGGCTTCTGTGTTTGCCACTGTCGTGGTTTAAACCCAGTCAGGTAACTTGTTCACTCACTCCCAGTGAGTGGTGCCGAGCTGACAACAATCGAGGTCCGTGTCCGTCCCCCCCCCCCCCCCCCCCCCGCACCGGGGCTCTCCCCTTCCCCGCTCCCGGAGGAACGGGGAGGAGGATCGAGAGAGTGCAACTCCTACGGGTTGAGACAAGAACAGTCCAGCAACAAATCACCACCGCTACTATCAGCTAAAACAACGATAAGGGAAAATAACAAGAGAAGAGAATACGATACCACCGGCCAAGAAAGCGAGTTCCACCCGGAAGCCCCTGTCCTTCCGGGTCACTCCCAGTTACCCCCCACCCCGGGCATGACGTGCTGTGGTATGGAATACCTCCCCGGCCAGCCCGGGTCAGGCGCCCCGTCTCTGCCTCCTCACAGCTTCCCCTCCTCCCTGGCAGAGCATGAGCCTCACAGAGTCCTTGGTCAGGGTAAACATCACTTAGCAACAACCGAAAACATCGGCTTCACCAACACCGTTCTCAAACTAGAAGTCAAAACACAGCACTGCACCAGTTAACACAAAGGAAAAAACATGACTGCCACTGCTGAACCCACGACATTATCCACCCCTTATTCCATACCATTCACGTCGTGCTCACATCCCACATTTTCAATACACCATCGCTCTCCCACATATATACATCCATATACATACAGACCAAGACGAAAAAATCATTTTCTTAGTGCATGGACCAATCCCTATAATGCTGCCGAGTCCATTCGGTCCATGATGTTCCAAGTTCATTCTCTGTTGGGATGATGGCTGGAGGGAAGTCAGGGCCAGTCCCTGGTGACCTGGAGACATCTAGTTGATGGGCTATAAAAGCATTACACAGCAGGCAACAGCATACAATTGAGTTCACTGGCTGTTTTCCCCTAAAATCAAATCCCCTTGAGGTATACATCGGACTTCCCCATCTTCCCGCATTACCCACCAAGTATATCCAGGTCCCTGAGCAAAAGCAATCCCACGAGTGGGTTTGCCTTTACCTGAAGCAGGAATAACCCAGACTGTCTTCCCCAGCAAATTCTTCATATGCACCACGGGAACTTTGTCCCCCTCTACAATATGTAAAAGTTCTGACTGGGCTGGGCCAGCCCTGTTGGCAGATCCTCTGGTGTTGACCAACCAGGTGGCCTTTGGTAAATGTGTATCCCAATGCTTGAAAGTTCCCCCACCCATCGCTCTCAGTGTAGTTTTTAACAGCCCATTGTACCGTTCGATTTTCCCAGAGGCTGGTGCATGGTAGGGGATGTGATATACCCACTCAATGCCATGCTCTTTGGCCCAAATATCTATAAGGTTATTCCGGAAATGAGTCCCATTGTCTGACTCAATTCTCTCTGGGGTGCCGTGTCGCCACAAAATCTGTTTCTCAAGGCCCAGGATGGTGTTCCGGGCAGTGGCATGGGGCACAGCGTATGTTTCCAGCCACCCGGTGGTTGCTTCCACCATGGTAAGCACATGGCGCTTGCCTTGGCGGGTTGGTGGCAGTGTGATATAGTCAATCTGCCAGGCCTCCCCATATTTATACTTCAACCATCGTCCTCCATACCAAAGAGGCTTTAACCGCTTGGCTTGTTTAATTGCAGCACATGTTTCACACTCATGAATAACCTGGGCAATAGTGTCCATTGTTAAGTCCACCCCTCGGTCACGGGCCCATCTATATGTTGCATCTCTGCCCTGATGGCCTGAAGTGTCATGGGCCCACCGGGCCAAAAATAATTCACCTTTATGTTGCCAATCTAAGTCCATCTGAGCCACTTCAATCTTAGCCGCTTTATCCACTTGTTGGTTGTTCTGGTGTTCCTCAGTGGCCCGACTCTTGGGGACATGGGCATCTACATGACGTACCTTCACCACCAGGTTCTGCACCCTGGCAGCAATATCTTTCCACAGTGCAGCAGCCCAGATGGGTTTACCTCTGCGTTGCCAGTTGCTCTGCTTCCATTGCTTCAACCACCCCCACAGGGCATTTGCCACCATCCATGAGTCAGTATAGAGATAAAGTACTGGCCACTTTTCTCGTTCAGCAATGTCCAGGGCCAGCTGGATGGCTTTCACCTCGGCAAATTGACTCGATTCACCCTCTCCTTCAGCAGTTTCTGCAACTTGTCGTCCAGGACTCCATACAGCTGCCTTCCATCTCCGATGCTTTCCCACAATACGGCAAGAGCCATCAGTAAACAAGGCATACTGCTTTTCACTTTCTGACAGTTTATTATATGGTGGAGCCTCCTCAGCACGCACCACCTCCTCCTCTGGTGACATTCCGAAATCTTTGCCCTCTGGCCAGTCCATGATGACTTCTAGAATGCCTGGACGACTGGGATTTCCTATTCGAGTTCGTTGTGTAATTAGTGCAGCCCATTTACTCCATGTAGCATCAGTTGCATGATGTGTAGAGGAGACCCTGCCTTTGAAAATCCAGCCCAGCACGGGCAGCCGGGGTGCCAGGAGTAGCTGTGCTTCAGTGCCAATCACTTCCGAAGCAGCTCGAACCCCTTCATAGGCTGCCAGTATCTCTTTCTCAGTTGGGGTATAGCTGGCCTCAGATCCTTTGTATCCCCAACTCCAAAAGCCGAGGGGTCAACCTCGAGTCTCCCCTGGACCTTTCTGCCAGAGGCTCCAGGTAGGACCGTTCTCCCCAGCTGCAGTGTACAGCATATTTTTTACATCTGGCCCGGTCCGGACTGGTCCAAGGGCTACTGCATGAACTATCTCGCGTTTAATTTGCTCAAAGGCTTGTTGCTGCTCAGGGCCCCATTTAAAATCATTCTTCTTCCGGGTCACATGATAGAGAGGGCTTACAATCGAACTGTAATTTGGGATGTGCATTCTCCAGAACGCCACTGCACCCAAGAAAGCTTGCGTTTCTTTCTTATTAGTTGGTGGAGACATTGCTGTTATCTTGTTGATCACATCTGTGGGGATCTGTCTACGTCCATCTTGCCATTTTATTCCCAAAAATTGAATCTCCTGTGCAGGTCCCTTGACCTTACTCCGTTTTATGGCAAAACCGGCTTTCAGCAGGATTTGGATTATTTTCCTCCCTTTCTCAAAGACTTCTTCCGCTGTATCGCCCCACACAATAATGTCATCAATGTATTGCAGGTGTTCTGGAGCTTGCCCCTGTTCCAGTGCAGTCTGGATCAGTCCATGGCAAATGGTAGGGCTGTGTTTCCACCCCTGGGGCAGTCGGTTCCAAGTGAACTGGACACCCCTCCAAGTAAAAGCAAACTGTGGCCTGCACTCTGCTGCCAAAGGAATTGAGAAAAATGCATTGGCAATATCAATCGTGGCATACCACTTGGCTGCCTTTGACTCTAGTTCATACTGAAGTTCTAGCATGTCCGGTACGGCAGCACTCAATGGTGGTGTGACTTCATTCAGGCCACGATAGTCTACTGTTAGTCTCCATTCTCCATTAGACTTTCGCACTGGCCATATGGGGCTATCGAAGGGTGAGCGGGTCCTGCTGATCACCCCCTGACTCTCCAGTCTACGGATCAGCTGATGGATGGGAATCAGGGAGTCTCGGTTGGTGCGATATTGCCGCCGGTGCACTGTTGTGGTCGCAATTGGCACTTGTTGTTCTTCAACTTTCAGCAACCCCACAGCAGAGGGATCTTCTGAGAGACCAGGCAAGGTGGACAGCTGCTCAATTTCCTCAGTCTCCAAAGCAGCAATACCAAAAGCCCACCGGTACCCTTTTGGGTCTTTGAAGTACCCTCTCTTGAGGTAGTCTATGCCGAGGATGCATGGAGCCTCTGGACCAGTCACAATGAGGTGCTTTTGCCATTCCCTCCCAGTCAGGCTGATTTCAGCCTCCATCACAGTCAACTCTTGGGATCCTCCTGTTACTCCAGAAATATAGATGGGTTCCACCCCTTGACAGCTTGATGGCATCAGGGTACACTGTGCACCGGTATCTACTAGAGCCTTATACTTCTGTGGGACTGATGTGCCAGGCCATCTGATCCACACAGTCCAGTAAATCCGATTGTCCCCTACCTCCACCTGGCTGGAGGCAGGGCCCCTCTAATGGTCGTCACAGCATTGGACACTTAAGTCGTGTTGAAAGGGATTATTCTTCATTATCACAGGAGCTGGAGTAAAATCAGCTCTTCCACTCCATCTGGGAAACTGCTCACCAGAGACTGAAGCCGTAGCTCTCATGGGACGATCAGTCTTGGCCCTTGCTCCCCTCTTCAGTTCACTCACCCGTTCCTCCAAAGCTGAAGTAGGTTTTCCATCCCACTTTGTCATGTCTTCTCCGGGATCCAGCAGGTAAAACCATAGGGTACCCCGTGGCGTATACCTTCTGTATCTCCTCTCTTGAACAACAGGACGCCTTTTGTTAATAGCTGAGACGTGTGTTGGTACACGTGAGGAGCTGGATAAATCAGATACATCGTCCCTCAATTTGTCGAGGTCCTGGGACAGTTTTTTCACAGCTGAGATGATGGAAGGAGTGAGATTGTCTTCGAACTCTCGGAGTTTATGAACAATTTCATCCACTGTTAGTGGTACTATGTCATTCCAGGTCACTGTTGCCAATGAATGGGCATATGATGACAGTGCATTCCGTGTAAGTTTTCGCCACATGGGTCGTGTACATTCAACTTCATCTGGATCTATAGGTGTATCCCCGTTATTCGGCTTGATGTGATAGATCATCTCTACGATGGCCGATTCCCTCAGAGACTGGATGCCTTTGTCTATAGTAGTCCACTTGGCCGAACGACTTGTAACATCGTCCTTGTACGGAAACCTTTCTTTCACAGCTGCCAAGAGCCTCCTCCAAAGGCTGAGGGACTTTTTCTCTCTTGCAATTGCTTTGTCAATTCCCCCTTCTCTAGCAAGTGATCCCAGCTGCTTGGCTTCTGTACCTTCTAGTTCGTGACCATCGGCCCCATTGTCCCAGCATCGGAGTAACCAGGTGATGATGTGCTCCCCTGGTTGACGGGTAAAATCTTTTCGCATATTCCGCAGCTCGGTTGAGGTACGAGGTCGAGAAGTTACCTCTTCTTCTTCTTCTTCGTCATGTGATGATGACTCCTGATCAGATTCTGGGCCGGGTGGTGAATTCATTGGTTCTTCATCTCGCTTCACCCTTTTTGCCTCCTTTTTGCTTGTTCTCTTGCGTACAGGGGCAACCGATATTGGTACGAATTGGTCCTCTGGTTTGGCTGCAGTGATTATCACTGTGGTTTGATTAGCGACTGTACTTGTTGCTGGGGGTGGTGTAGCTACCGTGCTTGGAGCTGGGGTAACCGCGCTGTCTGTTGCAGTTGAAGTTTGAGCAGCTGCTGTACTTGCCACTGGGGTAGCTGCGCAGTTCATTGCAGCCAAAGTTTGAGTAGCGACTGTCACTTTGCCCTCAAATCCGCCGACATTCTTTTCCTTTTGAAGGTGCTGGATAGTGTTGAACAAGGCCCTGTAAGCATAGGCCAAGCCCCAGCACGTTGCCGTGATTTGTCCATCTCTGCTATGGCCAGAATGACCACACACCTCATTTAAGTGTTTTACTAATTCTTCTGGATTTTGCAGTTGTTCGGTAGTGAAATTCCAAAGTACTGGAGGGGCCCACTGACCTAGATACTTGCCCATACTATCCCACACACCCTGCCACTCATGGCTGTCCAGCCTCAGGGAAAATCTCTCGGTCCTCCTACATCGTCGTTTGACCCCAGACAAGACCCAAACCTGAATCTGCTTAACTCTTGAAATCAGTAGTGGGCAAAACACACTCTGTATGCGTGTTAGCATGGTGATTCCCATCACCATCAGCAAACAAGTCTCAACAGCATTAAAAGGCCATTCAAAAAATTCAAAACTCTCAAATGTAAATGGTCTGGGGGGACGACTAGGAGGGTAAAAGGATGTCTCCTTCACAGGTTGAGCACCTGAGAAGGAGAAAAAAGATGTGTAATTGCTAAGCACCTCCATCATATACCTCCCAAAGTATAAAGGTGGTGACCACACTGGGAACATAAGCCAGATCAGTTTCATGATCAATGATTCTATTGTATTACAAGTCATTACCATAAAGTACAATGGGATAAAAACCTTAGCCCAAGCCCCACACTTGAAAAACACTAATACAGCAAATACCGGATGGACGTAAGATATGGTATACTGAAACTGTGAGATCATGAGGAAAAACCTTGAGAGCCAATAAATCAGCATTGTGACGAGTGACTATCAATCCAGTCAGATCTGTTCTTATCTCAACCCCTCGTGCCCCACGTTGGGCGCCAAAAAGAACTGTCGTGGTTTGAACCCAGTCAGGTAACTTGTTCACTCACTCCCAGTGAGTGGTGCTGAGCTGACAACAATCGAGGTCCGTGTCCGTCTCCCCCCCCCCCCCCCCCCCGCACCGGGGCTCTCCCCTTCCCCGCTCCCGGAGGAACGGGGAGGAGGATCGAGAGAGTGCAACTCCTACGGGTTGAGACAAGAACAGTCCAGCAACAAATCACCACCGCTACTATCAGCTAAAACAATGATAAGGGAAAATAACAAGAGAAGAGAATACGATACCACCGGCCAAGAAAGCGAGTTCCACCCGGTAGCCCCTGTCCTTCCGGGTCACTCCCAGTTACCCCCCACCCCGGGCATGACGTGCTGTGGTATGGAATACCTCCCCGGCCAGCCCGGGTCAGGCGCCCCGTCTCTGCCTCCTCACAGCTTCCCCTCCTCCCTGGCAGAGCATGAGCCTCACAGAGTCCTTGGTCAGGGTAAACATCACTTAGCAACAGCCGAAAACATCGGCTTCACCAACACCGTTCTCAAACTAGAAGTCAAAACACAGCACTGCACCAGTTAACACAAAGGAAAAAACATGACTGCTACTGCTGAACCCAGGACAGCCACCAAGAAGGACCTTTAGCTCCGCTGTTGGCTGCAACCCAGCAGGCGTGGAGAGGTGGGGACACACGACATTGCCAGACCTTGATGTGAAGGATCAGAGAGCTATACAGCCTGTTATCAGAGAGCCATACAGCAGAAAAAAGGGGCAGGCCCAGGCAGCCTCTAGTTGGCATATGTTGGAGATATAATCTAGCCCAGATCCCCTGCTCAAGTAGGGTCACCCAAACCATATATAAAACATAAAGGGGGAAGATTTGGAGACAGTGTTCTCACAGGAGAATGCATAATTGGTACATAAACTTTGAATAGTCCTGAAGGATACAGCAAGGCCATGAGAGGCCTGAAGAAGCTTAAGCAAGCAAGATAAGAGGCTGGAATTCACCAAGTTAATGAGAACTGTGAACTGTTGGCAAGCTTTCAAGGTTGAGTTCTCACACCTGTGTTTAACCAATTATATGTTAGTCACTAAGGGTCTTCAAAACATGTATCCAATCATAATATGCCAAATCACTGTAAGTGCTTCAGCCAGGGCCTTGGCTCAACTAAGCAGACTTGGTTGCTGAGTTGCTAAGCAGACAATACTACATCGAAGGCGATTTCTGATTTGTTTTCATGTTGACTCTGTAAGACATGCAACACTGCAGAACCTTTTGTTGTTGGAACAGGGACATGGATCTGAGGAGTTTGTTGGAATGTCTTGTATGAGTCTCTCTGATTATGCTAATTCGATGCATGCACAGCTGAGAACCCTGGCTCAGCTTACCCAGCAATAGTAAATGAGCAATATCCTAAGAATAACTAGATGGTTGTCTTCACGGGGCATTACAGGTTGAGTCAAACACTGCTGTTTAAAGTATTGCACTTATGTATCATTGTTAGGTTAATCATCGTAGCTATTAGACTTGCTTATAGTTGTGTGATAAAACAGGTGAACAGAATAACCCACAATGCCTTGCTCGCACAAAGGAAAAGGGGGAATTGTTGCAGAATGACTCTAAGAGCAGGACCATAGAGCCCTGGAGGACTGTGCGAGCAAGGCAGGGGGTGGCCCCCACAGGTAACCGGAAACCGGACATGGGAGGAGAATGTGCAGGAAGCTGTGTGGGGCTAACCAATACTGTTGTGCCAAGGAGGAGTGGCTGAATACCACTCCTATATATGTGTGAACTGCGTCACAAATAAAGTAGAAGTTTGCTTATCACCTGTATTGGGTTGGCCTGTCTGCTTCTCCTCGCCGCTTACATATGATGTCTGTTTGCTTCAGGAATGTAACTATGGAATGCATCAATGATAGTGTGTTTGGGGGGAAATATTTGACCCAACCTACTGAGTGGTTGGCTGTGCTAAAAAAAAAAAATCTAACACAATGGTAGTGTTGAGGTTTTTAGTACTGTAAATACAGTTTTGGAGATTACCCATACTTAAGTAGAAATAGTCAAATTTAATCTCGAGTCACTTGCCAAAAGTGCCTGTTATATAAAGCTATGTCAGCGTTGAAAATTGGACCTTGAAATTGATATTCCTTAACTATTTGAGTGTCTTCTGTGAGTATATACATGCTAAACATCAAAACTCTATGTCTCCAGTTCTGCATGTGAGCTCCATTTAGTGTTGTTAATGGTCTCTTCTTATTACTACTTTTTGTCCCCAGTACTTATTTTTCTAGGGTATAGGGCTTGATGATACAGGA
Source organism: Pezoporus flaviventris (assembly GCF_033815535.1). Taxonomy (NCBI): domain Eukaryota; kingdom Metazoa; phylum Chordata; class Aves; order Psittaciformes; family Psittacidae; genus Pezoporus; species Pezoporus flaviventris. The sequence continues at coordinate 536,515 of NW_026892625.1, forward strand.
ATGCTGCTTCTATCTGCAGTTGACTGTAGAACAAACATTAGACCCTTGAAGCAAATTCTCACCTACTTGTTACTGTAGCATGGGCATTTCTTTTGCAGATCTCAAATACAGGTGGAGAGTACAGTTAATGTGAACGAGCTCAAAGAACTGCTGTTTCCTGGTAAGCAGGCTGTTCAGCAGCCTTGCATTTGTTCCCTCATGGCTTCTTTCAGGTATTTAAAGTCTGAAGCTAGAATTCCCTTAAACTGAGGCTAGAAGAAAAACATTGGTGATTTTGGAATGATATGAATAGGAGTTTTCATGTGTAGAAAAACCTATGTGAACAGCAAACTTTATTCAGGCACTTGCTGTTTTGTCTGTAATTAACTGTTCATCTCTGCTGTCAGATCTGACTGCTGACATGCCAGTCTATCAGGGCTTCTAGCTCTTAAATCCTTCACCTCCTGAAGCTGGCTTTTGACCATAGGTAGAGCTGCTGCTCTAATTGTGAAACACTTCAACTCAATTTTTCCATATAAAAATTGGAATACCTGGCTTTGCAGGATGGGATGGTGTTAAACTACTCATTAGTGGAAATGAATAGCAATTAAAATACACAAATTATGAAGGGGAACCTTTTTTGAGAAAACCATACTACAGTTGTTTCTCCTCAGACAAACACAAATGCCTGCTATACTAGCCTTGCCCTGGGGTGTGTGGGGTGTGTGTGGTTTTTGTATGCTTCATGAAGTTGGACTTTCTCTAAAGTCCAAGCCTCTATTATGGAATTATGGGATGCAAATTTTGGGAGAAGTCAAAGTGCAACTTTAAACTCCATTACCAGTTGGGAGCCTTGTGCCATACAAGTAATTTTAACTGGTTTACAGTTGTCTCTACAAGGAAAATAAAGTTTGAGTTGTAATAACTTCAAAATGACTTTTTCCATTTAGGGTTTGACAACTTTGAGAGCCTGCTTGCAGGAGCCCACTGGATGGTAATTGGATGCTTATTTTGGATGTTCCTCTTAAGAGCTGTTAGTAAGATAACTGAAGGCAGGTTGGTCCCTGAAGTTCAGCATCTTATGTCCTATCAGTGCTTCTAAAACAGCTGTGCTTGGGAAGCTCTCTGGATCAAAACAACAATAAAAACAATTATTGGGAGCTGGGAGGAATGACTTCTGCTGTATCAGAAGTGTTTTCCTTTGTGTCACATAGGATAATCACTTCCACACTGCCCCACTGGAGAAGAACATGCCTGTTCTTTTGGCCGTGCTGGGGGTCTGGTATATAAACTGCTATGGATGTGAAACCCATGCCCTTCTGCCCTATGACCAACACATGCACCGCTTTGCTACCTACTTCCAGCAGGTAAGCCTCAGAGTAAAGGTTTCATAGAAGCAAGTATGTAGATAAGCTTCCATCCTGGTTCTAGAACCTGAATGCATGTTTCTAGGTTAAAATTGCAGTTACTTACGTTATCAAGGGCCTAAAGAGACTGGTGCCATGATGTATATCTACTTATTTGCTCAGTTAAGTTAGATTCCCCCCCCCTCAGACCTCCATTATCTCTATGTCTGTAAATTAAGCAGGTGTATCCCCGATTTTTATGAAGCCTCTACCAATAGGTAACACTCGTGATAGTTGAATTATATATGGAAACTTGTACTGATACTGTGTGGATCTGCAAGGACAGTGATACATCCCTTCTTTCCTTTTAGGGTGATATGGAATCTAATGGCAAATACATTACCAAGAAAGGCTCTCGAGTGGGCTACAGTACTGGCCCTATTGTGTGGGGTAAGCCTGGCACCGATGGGCAGCATGCTTTTTACCAGCTCATTCATCAAGGTAAAATGAAACTATTCAGTACTTTAGTTTGGAATTCAATTCTGAATGGCTACAAAGCTGTAAGAGTGTCTGCAGATTTGACACTGGTTTAAAGGTTGGACTCTTAGCTTGCCTAGCATCACATTGCTATGGTGCTATCAATTTTAGTGGCTTTTAAAGGGTACAAGAGGCAGGTTTTAACCTTACAATAAGGAGGGTCAACTAAAGCTGAAACTACTGACCTGTATTGTCACTTCCCCCTGCTTTTAATAAAAAGCTTTTATTATTATTTTTTTATTTAAAAGTTTTTTTTTTAAGTGGCTGAATCTTCCAGTAGCTGGAAGAGTTGAGAGTTGAAGTTTTCTCTAAGGTGTTCTTGTTGCAGGGCTATTAATGTGCCTTTTCTTACAGGAACTCACATGATTCCTTCTGACTTTCTGATCCCAGTCCAGACCCAGCATCCAGTCAGAAATGGCTTGCATCACAAGGTAATAAGTTCTTTGTCAGGGCACCCATATTACTGTGGCTGAAGGTGCTGAAGCTTACTCAGTATTGTAGTGTACAAGATTTCTAAATGCCTCTTTGAAACTCTACACATGCTCTGTGAACTTTCACAATAGGGTTGAAAATACCTAAATTATAATTATGTATTTTATGTAATGTATGTAATATAGTTGTTTTTCAGTTCTTGAAACTGCAGCCACGGTTCTGGAGGCAGATCAGTGATGTGGCCTGTTGTCCTATGGAGGCTGGAGAGTTGATCAATTAAGTATTAGGAGAGAACTTGTAGGAATTGTAAGGTATGTAATTCTTGCAGAGTAGAAGTAAATTCTCAGAGCTGATGCAGCAGCATCTGTGAGCAAGTTTTTTCAGGTCTTGCTCTAGGACAAAATTTAATGAGTATACTAGCATGGCTAGGGCAAAAGCCTTCTACACAAATATTTTAACAAGCCCAATTTTAATGTATCATCCAACCTAATTTGCAGTTAACTGCTTAAGAATTTTAAGTTTTGTAGGTGGAAACACGTCCAGGTCTAATTTGTGCCTGCTTCAGGAAAAGCATGTTTCTTCACTGAATTTCATTCTTTTAATGATTTCAGATTTCAATTTCTATTATATTGTGTAATAGTAACTTTTTATAAAGTAATACCCAGTCCAGTCAAAAGTTTAAGAAGAACATGGCTTTGCAAAAGAAGGGGAGAAAAGGTTTCATTCAACTGTAGATATAAGTTTATTCTCAGTGTAATGAGTAGGGCAGAAGTACACGTGAATTTGCAAGCTAACATTAGGAAAGAAATAGACTAAAAACTTGTATTGATAGGGATCAGTATGCTGTGTAGATTTTTTTTGTGGGGTTTTTGTGGGGTATGTTTGTTGGGTTGTTTTGGTTTTTTTTTCCTTCATATAGAGTAAGTATGTCTTAGTTGGTTGCATATTGTAGAATCCCAGCTTGGAAGGGACCTCAAGGATAATCTGGTCCAACCTTTCTTGATAAAGCATGATCTAGACTAGATGACCCAGCACCCTGTCCAGTTGAATCTACAGCCATGACATAGCATGGGACAAAGTATAGACTACACTGGCTGAAAAGGTGTGTGAAATCTTGGCTCCTCTCTTCTCACTGGAAGGCTTGTTGTCAGTTTCAGCAGGGGCAGGCCTTTGCAAAACATTCCTGATTGTCTATGGATACATGTACTATTAAGACAGTAATCAAGTCTCCTGGCACTCTGAGCTAAAAAGCAATAGCAGGAATTATGCAGCTATAACTGCTACGCATCTTGCTGCCATAGTATTAAAACCCAAGTGTTGTAACTGTAGTCTAGGTTCAAGCACTAGGTATCATGTTCCAGCTAAGGAAATGGTAGCTCAAGTTGATGTTTTTATTTCTACCTGCTAGATCCTTTTAGAATCATAGAATCATTGTTGCAGAATGGCTCTAAGAGCAAGGCCATGGAGCCTTAGAGGCCTTGTGCGAGCAAGGCAAGGGGTAGGCCTCACAGGTAACCAGATACCGGATGTGGGAGGAGAATGTGGAGGAAGCTGTGTGGATCTAACCAATACTGTTGTGCCTAGGAGGCATGGCTAAATACTGATGCGCGGATAAACTCCACAACTCGTTAAAAGTTGTAAAGTAGGTATGCTTTTATTCAGCGCTGAGACGCATAGGGATAATTCCTCAAAGTCATGCGTACCTCAGTGTTGTTTCCCTCTACATTTATCCTCTAAAGTTATATATATTCATAAGGTTGCACAACACGCCTATACATATTCATGGCCTATCCCTGCTTCGTATTATAATGAGCCAGAAGGTCCTCTGCGCCTGCGCATCACCCCCTCTGGTCATGGGCAGGGGTCTCAAGATGAAGTAACTGAGTCTTCCTCCTGTGGGTAGGGGTCTTCAAGATGAAGTAAATGAGTCTTCCTCTCCTTGCACTTTTCACCTTTCAGTCTTCACATATGGCCTTAGGGTTTGGCCGGTATCCCAGCCGTAAACCATCTGCTTCTCCCCCTTGTTAGTAGATTCAGGCGTCTGCTTTTCCTTATCAATAGCTGCTTATCAAAAGGACCAAGTGTCTGCTTTTCCTTATCAATAGCTGCTTATCAATAGGACCAAGTGTCTTCTTTTCCTTATCAATAGCTGCTTACCAATAGGACCAGGTGTCTGCTTTTGCTTATCAATAGGACCAGGTGCCTTTGTTCTGCTTAGCAGGCATTTACAACAGACAATACTTTTGTTTAAGCAAGCAAATTCCTCTAACCCCCTTGTACAACCCCCCCTGTACAACTCCCTTGTACAATATTCCTGTACTACCCCCCTGTACATTGGTCAACCCTCTGTATCAATACCACGCCTATATAAGTGAACTGCATCACAAATAAAGTACAAGTTTGCTTATCACCCATATTGGGTTGGCGTCTTGCTTCTCCTCGCCGCTTACAAATGGCGCCCGAACAGGGACCATGGACTACAGGGCCCCGGTTAGCGAGGACCCGGAACGGCCGGGGAGCGCGGGCAATGCTGCTGCAGTGGCGTGACGGACCTGGGTGCTTGGACTAACCGAAAGGAGTCCGCCGCTGGGGCGAACCAGACACTGCTGCGTCAGGAGGCCAATCTGGAGACCGAGGTTACAGGACGATCCAGAAGAAGACGATCCAGAAAAGGCCGCCATGAAAATGGACCGAGAGGTAGCCCTGGACTTATTACAGCGCTTTTTAGAAAAGCGGGGAATTAAGCCTGAAACTCTAAAGCATCTAGCCGGTCTAGTGGCTGTAGGGGAGGCTAAGGGATTTTTTGTAGATCCTAATATAGTATTTGAGGAGAGTGAGTGGCGAAAGTTTGGTGATGAGTTATTTGACTCGATGCTTGATGATCATAAAACGGCAAGGAAATTTGGTAAGCCTTGGAGAGAAGTAATAAATTGCATAAAAAAAATACAAGGCAGAAAAGAAAATCGCTGCTGTAGCAACAGAGAATCTAGGAACAGACGTCCCCGGTCGGTTAAGGCCGGGGGAAGATTATAACTCCCAACTTCCCCCAACTTGCGGGGCGCTCCCTGTGCTCAGAGCGCAGGGTTTTTCCCCCTCCCTTTCTCCCCCTCCCTCCTCATCAGAAGGTGCAGCGGAGGATGCGCAACTCCCTGCTCCCCCACCACCCCAGTCGAGTTCTGAAAAGCAGAGGGATTCCGACAGTAGGGACTTTGAAAAGGTTAGAGAGAGTGTGTTAGAAGCCATACGCATGATAAATGTCGAGGAATCCGAAAGAAAGAGGGCGGTGCCTCGGCGCCGGATTTATTGGGGCGCCATTTTGAAACACGCAGTAGAAAATAGAGACTACGCCCTAGCGGGAGATCTAGACCTGCGAGCCTTCCCAGTCCGGTACGAACCAGATGGACTGGGAGGAACACAGGGAACCCATTATGACCTAGATTGGAAATTTTTAACTCAGTTACGAAGTACGGTGAACGAATCAGGATTGCACGGTGAGCCCACTAAACAGATGTTAGGTTATATTTGGAGCGGTACAGTTTTATGCCCTGAAGATATTAAGGGAATAATTAGAATGATCATGACACAAGCGCAGCAGCTATTGTGGCAGGCGCATTGGCAACAGCTCTGTGATAGATCATCAAACCTGCCCAGAGGCCAAAACGACCCGCTGTTTGGTGTTACAACAGAACAATTGATGGGAACTGGGCGATTTGCTAGTGCAGACATTCAAGTGCAAATGGGGCCAGACGTCTGTCTGGAATCCATGCGTACTGCCCGGGAAGCCATGCAGAGAGTGCGCACGGCGCCCCCCACCCCCTCGTACATGTCCATTAAACAGGGGAAAGATGAAACATTTGCTGATTTTGTGGATAGACTAACCACAGCCATCAGTTTAGCGGATACTCCAGATTATATGAGGGGTCCGCTGCTGCGCCAGTGTGTCATGGAAAATAGCAACACCTATACAAAAGGTATTTTAGTCACCCTACCCGCAGATGCCACCACAGAACTTATGCTAGGACGCATGAGCAGGGTGCCAGTAGGAGCTCAGGCACTACTTGTAGAAACTGCTAGAGAAATGGGAAAAGAGATAGCTCAGGCACAGAGGGAGGCAGCGCAGGCTCAGGTACAGGCTTTTGCAGCACTGGGTGCTCTACAGTCCAACAACGTAGTGCCGGCACAACCAAGACGTGAATGCAAGCCTCAGCTTCGTTGTTTCAGATGTGGCGGAAGACATTTGAAACGAAACTGCAGAAGGACTGTTTGGTGTTCTAATTGTCACCGAAACAGCCATAGCACAGAAGCCTGCAGCTGTTCGGGAAACGGACAGATGAGCGCGAATGGCCGCCGCGCGCAGATAACAATTGCGGCCCCTGCTCAGGCCACCACCCAGTGGCCAGCGCCAAGTGCGACACCATCAGCTGCCGCCCAGTGGCCAGCACCAAGTGCGACACCATCAGCCGGGAGCTGCGGCCCGCAGCCGACCTGCAGCCCGCCACTAGAGGGAGCCTCGTCCTGGACCTGGCAACCGCAGTAGATGCGACCCTCATTGATCAATGGCCGTGTAAGATCCCCACAGCAGTCCGGGGACCACTAATGATAAATGGACAAGCCCATGGAGCATTGCTGCTTGGGCGATCCTCCAGTGGACTGAAGGGTCTGTTTATATTACCTGGACTGATTGATGCAGACTTTACTGGAGAAATTTGCATTGTAGCTCAAACATCATTTACTCCGATTCATATCCCTGTAGGGAGCAAGATTGCCCAGCTAGTCCCCTTGCCACAATTAACTGCTGCAATGCAAGATACTGGTTCATTGGCCAAGCGTGGGTCCCAAGGATTTGGCTTCACGGGAGGCCTTGTTATGCTAACTGTCCCAATGACCACCAGACTCGTAGTGGACTCCACATGGTCTCGAGGGAACCAGCATCTAAATTTACCAGCATTACTGGACACTGGAGCCGATATCACCATAATAAACACTGACAAGTGGCCACACTGGTGGCTGTGCCACCCCACCCTTGGCGGGGTTGAAGGCGTTGGTGGCACTGCTTCTGTGCAATGCAGCTGTGGTTTAATACAGGTGGCCGTCGATGGTCAGGTTGCTTCTATCTATGAAACCATTATGCCGTTGCCCACTGGGGTGGATGCCCTAATCGGCCGAGATGTGCTAGACCAGCTGGGACTGGTGCTGACTAACCAGCATTTTTAGGAGTGGTAGCTGCACAATGGACTTTCCTGATCCAGCTCACATGGACTACTAACACTTCGGTGTGGGTCAAGCAGTGGCCGCTGAAAAAGGAAAGTCTAGAGCAAGTGCAGCTTTTAGTGCAGTAACGGTTTTTACAGATGCTGGAAAGAAGTCTCGGCGTGCTGCGGCGACCTGGATGCAGGATGAGACATGGCACCAGCAGATATTGGCCGTGGAAGCAGAGGACGCACTGCAGACTTTAGAGCTAGCGGCGGTCGTCTGGACCTTTTTGAACTGGCATCACACAGAAATAAATGTAATCTCTGATTCTATGTACGTCACAGGTGTGGTTCAGTGCATTGAGGATGCTCGGCTCAGAGAGTGTCGAAACCGGTGGTTGTTTGACCTGCTGCGTCAGCTGCAGGCAGCCATTCATCAGCGGGAGTGTGCTTACGCCATCATCCACATACGGAGTCATAAACGGTCACAGGGGTTGGGGGAAGGCAATGATAGAGCAGATCAGTTAGTTTCCATTGCTGCACCCCTGAGTGACTTCGTAAAGGCCGGGGAGGCCCACAACACTTTTCACCAGAATGCTAAGGGACTATTCTGTCAATTTAAGATTACAATGGAGGAAGCGAGAGGCATTGTCAGGGCCTGCCCCAGCTGTAGCCATCATGGACCAGGGCTGGGAATCGGGGTGAACCCTCAGGGTTTGGGCCCTTGTGAAGTATGGCAGATGGATGTCACACATGTGCCACAGTTTGGACTCCTTAAGTATGTGCACGTCACAATTGACACATATAGCAGATTTCTGTGGGCCACAGCCCAGACAGGAGAAAAGGGTTCCCATGTAGTACAGCATCTAACTAGCTGCTTTGCCGTTATGGGAGTGCCTCAGCAAATAAAAACGGACAATGGGCCTGCCTATGTAGGTGAGAGAATGCGCCAATTTTGTCAACAATGGGGAGTCAAACATGTGACTGGCATTCCCTATTCACCAACGGGACAGGCCATAGTTGAGCGGGCGCAACAGACCCTGAAACGGTACCTTGAAAAGTTCAGTGACATTCACGACGTGCAAGAAAGACTGTCTAAGGCATTGTTTGTTCTGAACTACTTGTGCATTTTTGCATATCAGGACTCTCTCCCTGCTCAAGTGCACAGGCGAGCCGCGGCGTCCGAATCTAAGGCACCCATGATGGTCATGTACCGTGATCCCAGCACGGGCCTATGGCAGGGCCCGGCAGAAGTGAAGTACATGGGGCGATGTTATATGTGTGTGCTTACATCCACAGGTACACAATGGGTCCCTGCGAAGTGGACCAAAACAGTGTCCTTATCTTCCCCTGCTCTTCCTGACAGTAACGAAGACTCCGGAAACAGCCAGCCGTCTGCCTCCGCAGCCCGGGAACAACGGGTGGGCGATGATGGTTAAGCTTGCGGGGCAGAACGCCATTTGCCTCACCTTACCTTCCCCTGGTAACCCATTTCCAATATGTTTGGTTGGTACTCCTATAGGCAACTGGCCCTTGCCCGTCCACCATGTCATATGTAGCACTGCCAACCTCAACAGCACAACAGACAATTGGGATGCTTGGGTACCATATTCGCCTATTGCCCCAAATGGACCTCGGGAGTAGAATTATAAGGGGCCGTGCGAATGGGTACCTGCGTAATATTTAGTTGAACAAGCGCCTAAGCCAAGGTGAATGGTACTGTGACAAATGTAAATTCTAGTCCTTTAGATTACAGGAACGCCAGCGTGTGGTTCAGGTATGCTTCCCACAACACTTCCTGCTCTACCGATCATCCCCTGAAGTTGCTCAGTGGAATGTTCCGATCTGCGGCGATCCAGCCTGGCCTGGCATTCCCTCAAAAATAAAAAAGGGGACCTTGTTACTGGAAGACTGACCCTGTTGACCCCTAACACTTCAGTGACAGCACCGTTTAAGGTGCTTAAAACACTTTGTACTTAGTCTTACTGCTAACTGTAGATCTGATGTAAGTTTTGGTCACCTGACACTATTGTAACAGTTTCTTTCCTCGTGCCAGGTACGGCATCGGACGGGGCCTTGGTGCAGCTAAACAGACTGGGTTGCTGAGTTGCTAAGCAGACAAATCCTGCATCGAAGGCAATCTCTGATTTGTTGTTTAATGTTGACTATGTAAGACATGCAACACTGCAGAACCTTTGTTGTTGGAACAGGGACATGGATGTGAAGAGTTTGATGGAATGTGTTGTATGAATCTCTCTGATCATTCTAATTCGATGCACGCACAGCTGAGAACCCTGGCTCAGCTTACCCAGCAATCGTAAGTGAGCAATAACCTAGGGATAACTAGATGGTTGTCCTCATGGGGCATTACAGGTTGACTTAAACACTGCTGTTTGAAGTACTGAGCTTATGTATCATTGTTAGGTTAATCATTGTAGCTATTAGACTTGCTTATAGTTGTGTGATAAAACAGGTGAACAGAATAACCCACAATGTCTTGCTCACACAAAGAAAAAGGGGGGAATTGTTGCAGAATGGCTCTAAGAGCAAGGCCATGGAGCCTTAGAGGCCTTGTGTGAGCAAGGCAAGGGGTAGGCCTCACAGGTAACTGGAAACCGGACGTGGGAGGAGAATGTGGAGGAAGCTGTGTGGATCTAATCAATACTGTTGTGCCTAGGAGGCGTGGCTAAATACCACGCCTATATAAGTGAACTGCGCCACAAATAAAGTAGAAGTTTGTTTATCACCCATATTGGGTTGGCGTGTCTTGCTTCTCCTCGCCGCTTACAAATCATAGCCAACTTCCTTGCTCAGACTGAGGCCTTGATGAAAGGAAAAACTGCTGATGAAGCTTTTAAGGAACTTCAAGCAGCAGGACTGAGTGGAGATGTTCTGGAGAAACTCCTTCCCCATAAGGTAACCAGGCTTTGGCACTTGACAGCTTTCCTCTGACTAGATAACATGGTGGTCTGTTGCTAGCTGGAGTTTGCTAATGGAGCAGTACCCTCTGATGGCTGTCAAGTGCTACTGTCTTGACAGCTGTGAAGTTTGTTACAGGTTCTACCTTGTCAGGTCTTGCAGAGCAGTCTGTGAAAAGTATTCATGCTGAAGTGTGATTATCTGGAAGCCTTTTGAGACACTTTAGAAAAGATGAGGTATCTTAACACTGGCCCTAGGATATTAACTTGTATTTTACTTCCTGTAGACTGTAGTAGTAATAGTACTTGGAGGTAACATTTTGGCATTGTGCTTGTAATAAAACATGAAAATTATACCATTTTATGGTTGAAGCTGTTAGCCTTTAAAGTGTTCAGGATTTAGTTTTGCTGCTAATACAGCTAGTACCATGTGGGCTGTAAGGAAAATACAAATTTTTTAATCTAAGTTTTAGAACATACTAGATGAAAATGTAACTCTTGCTTTGAAAGGTCTTTGAGGGGAATCGACCAACCAACTCCATCATATTTACTAAACTCAACCCATTCACTCTGGGAGCCGTCATTGGTGAGTAAATAGATCTCTCATCTGTGAATGCTTATTGAGACTTTATCATAAAGTTAATTGATAAATCTTTCTGCTTATAGCCATGTATGAGCACAAGATATTTGTTCAAGGAATTGTCTGGGATGTTAACAGTTATGATCAGTGGGGGTAAGTATCCTTGATAAGTTTCTTGTATACTTAGACTGTGGTATTCCTTAATCTGTCATGACTTGGAGAAAAGACAATTATAAGTGTTAGAGCAAAGGCTTAAGAGTTTTAAATAGATTTGCAGTCACCATGTATCCTTGTTCAGCCATGCATAATCACTTTGTAGATATGACTTTAGCTAAGGACCTTTGCATTTATAGTATTTTTAATCAAATGAAGAGACAGTAATGAGTAAAATAGCAGGTGCAACACATTCTCAGAGTTAGGGAAAATAATTTCTTTTATAGAATGGGGAAAATTACTTCTAGAAACACTTAGTAGGCAGTTTGAATGGCATCTGTTAAGCAAAAGGCTGACTGCCTCTTAATTTTCCTATACTGGAGATACAAGACTGTTCTTGGCAGATATCTTCATGTACAGGAGCCCTAGGTCTAATGCAGACTGCACCAAGGCTCATGGTAGAGTTCCATGCAGAGAGCAGCAGCTTTATGAGGAGTTTGTCAGTCTTAAAATTAGAAGACTAATCAGGAACTAATCGAGTTAAGACCAATCTGTAGCAATATTAACTGTACAACATACTGCATAAAGACTTATGCAGGAGAAAGAGGGATTGGGAAATGAGTAAGATTTTTTTCAGGTGGAACCTGCTTTTATGTTGTAAGGGGTTATTTTGAAGAGCAAGTTTGCTCTACAGGCCTAGCATAGCAGTTTAAGCTGCCTTAAAGGCTGAAGGATTGCTGTCAGTATGTTTCTAGAGCTATACTCCACAGCAAATTCTTTAAAACATTGCAGTAGAAACTGTAAATAATGTCTAATAAAAGATGTCTATAGACAGCTATAGCTGATGCTGATCAGGAGTGGGATAGGACTAAGTACAGTTTTTACTGTAACACATGAAAGTCTAGAATGGCATCCAAAACTATGGAATGTGGGGATGCTGTAAAACCAGCTTAGTTTCTTGTGTCTGTTGGAATATTCTAGGTCCTTAGCCTGTGTGGCTGTAACTGTTGGACAGCATGCTGTAGTGTTGGGGAAGGCTTCCAGGCCTGCAACTTAGCTGTTGTTTATTGTCCTGGTGTTGCAAATCAGTGTTCTGAGTGATGACAGGTTCAACAGTGAATAATAGGAAGCTGAATGCATTCTGCATTGGGGCAGGCTGCATAACAAATACCGAAGGGGAAAAGATTGCTTAATTCTTGCAACAAAACATTATCTTCCGGCATCCTGTAATTTGAAAGCTGTCTGTTCAGCTAAGCAGCTGTGAGAACTCCACTTCATGAATAGCGCACAGTTAAATAATAACTTTGTCAATGTTGTGGTTTAAGCCCAGCTGGTGACTCGGAACCATACAGCTGCTTTCTTGCTTCCCCCTTTTCTTCCCACCTGCTCCAGGTAGGATAGAGGGGAGAATTGAAAGAACGTAAATCCCACAGGTTAAGAAAAGTCCAATAACTAAAGTATAATACAAAACTACTACTTAATAATAAGGGAAATAAGGGGAGAGAACATAAAACTAAAAATGGAAGGGGGGGGAGTGGGGGGGGTGGAAACCAACAATAAACAAGTGATGCACAATGCTCACCACCTGCTGACCAATGCCCAGCCTGACCCGAACAGCAAACTGGGCCTTCCGGGAAACTCCCCCTAATTTATATACTGGGCATGACATGCTGTGGTATGGAATACTACCTCTTTGGCTAGTTTGTGTCAGGTGTCCTGTCTCTGCTTCCTCCTGGCTTCCTGTGCCTCTCCTCACTGGCAGAGCATGAGACTGAGAAAGTCCTTGATTGGGGTGTTACTTAACACACCAATGTTTTAGTTGTCGCTATCAGCATTGTTCTCAGAGTGAAACTGAAACACAGCCCTGTGCCAGCTACTAGGAAGGGGAAAAACAACTTGCAGCTGAACCTAGGACAGTCAGTTATTTGGGGGGGGGGATATGACATAGCATCAGTGTTCACTGTAAAGTTACTTTGTACTGGCACCTATTTTTATTGTCAATGGCTTACAGTAATTACTGTAGGCTATTTCATTAATGTTGTTCTTCTGCTTTTATAAATGCAGAGTTGAGCTTGGAAAAGAGGGGCCTGGAGCAGGCTGCCAGGTAGGTGTTTTCCTTCCCTAGTACAGTACAGCAGCAAATAAAAACATGCATGTCTACTTCCAGAGTCTAATTTTGAGTGCTTGCAGAGGGCATGTAAGGAATGGTGATAGGGCAGTCAGCCTACAGATATATCATGAATTCCATTTTTTTCTATTTAGCTTAATTCTGTCCTTGTATCCTTAGGACTATAGCAGTCATAGCTTTTTGATATGTGAGCAATCATAGGCCTTGTAAATGCTGTAAGTAAAATAAGGTAAATTCTTTCGTAGCAAGTAGAAAAACAAATGAAAATCCTTTTCTGGAGTTGTGGCAGAAAGCAATAGGGAGCTGGAGGCAATGGGATGAGCTGAAGACAAGCTGGGGGGGGGTCTGGAGAATTTCTTTGGGAGTGGTAGAAAGTGTATTGTGATCAGGGAGTGCTGAGCTGCAGCTTGTGGGGGTGTGCACAGCAGGGGAAGAGGAGTCAGGAGGTAAGGGAAGAGGTTCTGGGCAGAGAGACAGGATTTCCTGGGACCTAGACCTGAATAAAAAGGTGTGCTTGGAATTTGTAAGGTGTCTGTTTGTTGTTATTAGTACCAGGTATTTATATCAGAGGAGCAGGGTCTGGGTATGCTCTCTTTAAATAAGGAGAGCTGCACCAAAGAAATACCCGATTTCCATTTTCAACTTTTTACTCTGGAGTGGTGCAGCCTGGTGCTGAGTGCTTAAAGATAAACTAAAACAGATATAAGCAAAATTAACTTTTTTAGACTGAAGTTTCTTCAGGCAATACAGACATTTTAGAAAGTAAGCAGTTAAGCAATTGACTGGTTTGGTTGTTGTTTTCTGTTGGGTGGGTTTGTGTTTTTTATTTTATTTTTGTTTTGGGATTTTGGGGGGGGGTTGGGTAGTTTTTTGGTGGTGTTGGGGGGGTTCTTTTTTTTTTTTGTTTGTTTTTTGGCAGGGGGTTTTAGAGAAAGAAATCCTGTAGAACTGGCAATTAATTTGATTTTCTATTCTTTCAGATAAGCGTGGTTGGTCCTTCTTCTCTCTATGCTACCTAAACACACCTTATGCACACAAATATGTAACCTGGCTTAGCCTTCATTCATTCAAAAGTGGGAGAAGTTCCCGAAGTCCATTAGCTTTAACATAGGAAATACGTAAGCCTTTCTAATACTCCTGTTCGTTAATTTATAAAAAAAACATTCTAATAATGCTGTCTGAAAAAGTAAAAAAGTATTTATGATCTCTGGTTTGGCTTCACTTGAGTATTCATTTTTTTAGATCAATTCCCCTAAGGCAAACAGTAGCTTGTCATGCCCAGTATATAAACTGGGGGGGCGATAACCAGAAGGCCCGATTGCTGCTCAGGTCAGGCTGGGTATTGGTCAGCTTGTGGTGAGCAATTGTAATGTGCACCACTTCTCTCATATTCTTATATTCATATTCTCTCCCCTTGTTATTCCACTTATCATTATTGTTATTGGTGGTGGTCATAATACTGGTTTTGTATTATACCTTATTTACTGGTCTGTTCTTATCTCAGCCCATGGGATTTTCATTGTTTCGATTCTCCTCCCCATCCCTTTGGGAGCAGGAGGGTGGGGGCGTGCATAGAAGTGGGGGAGTGAGCGAGTGGCTGCATGGTTCCGAGTTACTGGCTGGACTTAAACCACAACATGGGCTTTTTTGGATTTTTTTCAGCCACGAGACAAACCTTTATGAATTTGTTGTTAAAAATCTTTTTGGATAGATACTTATTGTTTCTTGAAAAGCAGCTCTCCATGTGGTTTCTTTCTTTTTGTACAGTTTTCAGTTCATACTTCTCCTTTGCTGGTTATGTGAGCACAGTGATTTATGTTATCTAATGCAGTGTATTTTCTTCCAATGAGACACAGACTGGCAGCACAGGGAAAATGCAGGCACGTGTTAGTTATTATGTGCTCTTAAACAATACGGCAACTTATTTTTGTTGTCCTAGTGTTAAATGAATAGATGTCAAGATACTATCCTAGCGCTCAAAGCAGTTCTCGAGTTTTGAAGAGTAAGAAAATATTTTGGGTCTTCTGGAGTTTTACCAAAAATTGTAGTTATCTCCATAGCTTTTAAAAATACATAATTCATCTGATGATAAGCCCAGTAGTGCTGACTGAGGAATGACCTGCAATTTATTTCAGAAACAAATGCCCTCTGCTTAATGTGTGTCACTTTCATGTCCAGCTTAGGCATCCAGAGAAGACTGTGTCCTACTCAACATCCAAGTTGTGCAGACATCTGGTAAGGTGAAGTGCAGGGCTAGCAAAAAGCACTCCTGAATAATCTGCATGCCAGATTTAGCATTCATCATGCAACAGCTTCCAGTTACACACTTCCCTGTGGCTCAGATACCATGGCAGGGAGTACTGCAACATTCTATTGACTACATTTGTGTCACCCATGTGATGAGGCACTGTGAAAATGCTTTCACAGAATCAGACAATAGTTAGGGTTGGAAAGGACCTTAAGATCATCTAGTTCCAACCCCCCTGCTATGGGCAGGGACACCTCACATTAAACCATACCACCCAAGGCTTCGTCCAACCTGGCCTTGAACACTGCCAGGGATGGAACATTCACAACCTCCCTGGGCAACCAATTCCAGTGCCTCACCACCCTAACAGTAAATGATTTCTTCCTTGTATCCAATCTAAACTTCCCCTGTTTAAGTTTTAACCCATTACCCCTTGTCCTGTCGCTACAGTCCCTAATGAAGAGTCCCTCCCCAGCATCCCTATAGGCCCCTTTCAGATATTGGAAGGCTGCTATGAGGTCTCCACACAGCCTTCTCTTCTCCAGGCTGAACAGCCCCAACTTTCTCAGCCTGTCCTCATACAGGAGGTGCTGCAGACCCTTTATCTTCCTTCTGGCCCTCCTCCAGACTTACTCCAACAGTTCCATGTCTTTCTTATGTTGAGGACACCAGAACTGCATGCAGTATTGCAAGTGGGGTCTCACGAGAGCAGAGTAGAGGGGCAGGATCACCTCCTTTGACCTGCTGGTCACGCTCCCTTTGATGCAGCCCAGGATATGGTTGGCTTTCTGGGCTGTGAGTGCACACTGCCAGCTCACGTTCATTTTCTCATCAGCTAACACCCCCAAGTCCTACTCCGCAGGGCTGCTCTGAATCTCTTCTTTGCACAACTTGTAGCTGTGCCTGGGATTGCTCCAACCCAGGTGTAGAACCTTGCACTTTGCATGGTTAAACTTCATAAGGTTGGCGTCAACCTACCTCACAAGTGTGTCAAGGTCCCTCTGGATGGCATTCCTTCCCTCCAGCATATCAACTGAGCCACTCAGCTTGGTGTCATTGGCAAACTTGCTGAGGGCACAGTCAATCCCACTGTCCATGTCACCGACAAAGATGTTGAACAAGACCAGTCCCAACACCGATCTCTGAGGGACACCACTCGTTACTGGTCTCCAGCTGGACATTGAGCCATTGACCCCAACTCTTTGTGTGCAGCCATCCAGCCAGCTCTTTATCCACCGAGTGGTCCACCTAAGAAATTGATGTCTCTCCAGTTTAGAGACAAGGATGTCATGTGGGACAGTGTCGAATGCTTTGCACAAGTCCAGGTAGATGACATCAACTGCTCTACCCCTGTCCATCAGTTCTGTAGCCCCATCATAGAAGGCCACCAAATTGGTCAGGCAGGATTTCCCCTTAGTGAAGCCATGCTGGCTGTCACCAAGCACCTTGTAGTTTTTCATGTGCCTTAGCATGCCTTCCAGGAGAATCTGCTCCAGGATTTTGCCAGGCACAGAGGTGAGACTGACTGGTCTGTAATTCCCCGGGTCATCCATTTTCCTCTTCTTGAAAATGGGGGTTATATTTCCCTTTTTCCAGTCATCGGGAACTTCACCTGACTGCCATGATTTTTTTAATATAATGGCCAGTGGCTTAGTATCTTCATTTGCCAGCTCCTTCAGGACCCTCAGATGGATTTCATCAGGTCCCATGGACTTCTGTACATTCAGGTTTTTAAGATGGTCTCAAACCAGATCCTCTCCTACAGTGGGCCTAGGATCTTCATTCTCACAGTCCCTGGTGTGGTGTGGTCAGAGCCTTTGCCAGTGAAGACCAAGGCGAAGAAGTCATCAAGAACCTCAGCCTTCTCCAAACCCAGGGTAGCCAGTTCTCCCGATAGCTTTCGGAGGTGGCCTACGTTGTCCCTAGTCTGTTTTTTATTCGCTATGTACCTATAGGATCCCTTCCTGTTATCCTTAACATCTGGCCAGCCTTAGTGCCTTTTTGTTTTTTTTTTAAATTCAAGGGCATGAATTGCTCATTTTGAATGAATTTTTAAAAAATTAGGAGAGTGAGAAAATAGCATGTATGTGAAGGCCCTACAGAAATGTAGTACATCTGTTTCAAAGCACAGAAGTTCAGACTAAGTCCCTAAAACAATTGTGCTTGTAAATTCTGATTGTGCAAAAGAAAAAATTGTCAAAATAGCCACTGTGTGAAAAACACCAGAAAATTTCATTTCCAAATGTTGTCAGTTGTATTTTGCAAAGCCAGGATGACAGAGCTGTAGAGCAGGCCTCTTTGAAGAGGATATCATGACACTAAAGTAGAGGCTTGTGAATATTGTGATTTTTCTGAGTCACTGGGGGAATGAGCATCCCTAAAGGTGGCAGACTGACCAGCTTGATGGAAAGGAAACCCACTGAACGTGAGGAAACCAGGAAGAAACTGGTTTTTGTACTCTTTCCCCAGGCATTCGCTTATGGCTGTGGAGACAAGATACCAGTGCCAATGAACCTTTTGCTTGATAGATAAGAACTTCTCTTGCAGGACCACCTGTGTGCAGAATACAAATGTAACCAAGCTCTCATCTGTGCCATGAAGCTGAAGACAACAAAGTGGCAAAGAGCTTCATAAAGGTAAGATATATAAAAAAGCATCTCTGATCCTATGAGAGCTCTGACTGTGGTTTCTGAATTACTGTGACTTAGCAAGAATATCTAGAAAATCCCATCCCACCCCCCATGTCTGAGTGCTTTAACATTTTGCAAGTTCATAGCCCAGGCAGTACTCCTCTTCTGGAACATTCTAAAAAATGATGTGAGCCTTGAGAAGGAAGTGTTCCTCAGTACTGACTGTCCTACATGTGAACTAGCCAGACTGGTTAAAGCTTAATTAAAAATTGCCAGAGAGGCTAAATTCTTTTCTAAGTGCAGCTGCAAAACCTTAGCTGTGGGCATATTTTAGACCTTAATTAGTAACACTTGTACTGGAGGACCAGAATATTTCATGAATGCAGCTGTGATCAATTAATATCAGTTAGGCATTTCT
This sequence comes from Pezoporus flaviventris, assembly GCF_033815535.1. NCBI lineage: Eukaryota > Metazoa > Chordata > Aves > Psittaciformes > Psittacidae > Pezoporus > Pezoporus flaviventris. The sequence continues at coordinate 555,076 of NW_026892625.1, forward strand.
GTAGGCAATACAGGGGTCTCCTGAAACTTGTTTTAGTGCCCATCTACATTTAAAAAAAAACCCAAACCAATTTATATGCATCAAACTACAAAAATCAAAGATCATTAAAAAGTGTCTTTATTGAAAAAAAGCAGATTATAGCGTCTAAGGTTAAATGAAACTTCTGACTTTAATATTAAATAACTTAAAATGACAGCAAGTAGCTGCTTCTTTAGATAAATAAATCTACATTTCCCAATTTTTTTCTTCAACAATCAAGGGAATTAAACACTGAAACAGAAAACCACAATTAATTCTAAAGACTAAGACAGAAGCATATTGAAAGGTTTTATGAAGATACATATATATACACAAAAGTAGTTAAACTAATGTATATTTTCAGTATGTAATCTATTTACATGATATACAAACTGGGAATTTATATACTTCCTACAAAACAAAAATCAACACTGGTCTGAGTTCTTGGAAGAAAACATAAATATTTCTCAAATGAAAACTTAATTTAAGTCAAATTATATACTGTAGTTACGGCATTAGTTATAAGATGAATCACAAACTTAAACTTTTCTTGAAGCACCAGAAAGCAGCTTTTGTCTCCTTTAGAACTTTGGTTTACTTTGCTACTCTGGAATTTCTGGTCTTAAAGAGCTCCTCTTAACATGTTTTTTCCTTTTGAAGCTCCACCTTACTAAATATATACACACACATGCACACAAGTGAAAGGAAAAGGAAAGAAACCCAAACAAACCCTCTTTGAAAGCTCAATTATATGAGTACATTCTTGGTATTTTTTTACATTATTATTTTGGTCCTTTCTTTGGAATGTGTACTCCAGTGTATGAGGGACTCTGAATTGCCTACAACAGCTTTGTGCTGTAGGGACTTTATAACATTCCTTACCAAAATGGAAAGGTGTAGTCCTGATGCAAATGAGAACAAGTTGTTATTGTTTTAACTTTATGGAAATAGTGTGAAAGTACAGTAAAGGCCTCTAAAGAACAATCGCATCATAAAATGAACTCTAGAAAATTTACCTCTGTGTTGAACTGATTTAACATAAAAAATACTCCTTAAGAAAATCATTAAGAGAAGCTTTCGCTTCACAAAGCTGAAAAGATAATACAAAACCCACTGTCCCCTCTTTTTTTAATAATATATCAGCATACAGCCATAAAGTTGGTAACAAATGAAGTCTTGTATAAAACAAGTAGTATAAAGACAAGTGTACCTTTGCATAGAAAGGGGCAGCTAACCCTGTTAAACAAAAAACAGCTTCGAAAGATGAATTCTTTAGTAAGTGCCAAATCATCAAGTTGATATGAATGTATTTTGAAACCATGGCTACAGTTGTACATTGCAAGCAATTACAGAGGTCTGTAATTTCTTCAACTGCTATGACCCTGCATGTGCCAACTTTTCTGATATAATCCTCTGTAACATAGTTTTTATAAGAGATGCTTGCCATATTTCTTCAACAAGTTAAGTAGTCTTTGGATGACTGTGGAACATTGTAGGACGGAAAGCTGGACTGATGCTTCTTCAGAGAATGCTATTATTTAACCCATGCAGATAATGTCCTTACTAAAACCACTTGTTTGCTTCCTAAGTTTTAAAAAATGTGAGCCTGTATTCTCTAAGACCAGAATTCAATAAAACTAGCTAAAATGTTAGCATTTATCTTATCGTGCTTGCTGCAATATGATAAGGTGCTAACTTTTGGAAAGTAATTCTACGCTTACTTGGGTGAAATCTCCACTGGAGGAATGTGAGTAGGGATTGCAGAACAGCCCTTTATACCACTGCTTTAGAAATGCTGCCATTTACAGTTACAGTTTAGTGGTAATGCAGAAAAGGAACCCTCACCTCTGATTTTAAAAATAAATAGCTGGTTTAGATGATTATTACTGGAATCTCATCTTTAAAGGAACAGGAAAGTAATTTTTAGATTTGTCTTCTCTTTCAAATGGCTTACTGGTAATGGAAATGTCTTTCAGAGTTCTGTGATATGCATCGGATAGCTTGGAGGTGGATGTGATGGCAGTTCAATATTAAGGCGCCTGATATGACAGCCATGGCAGAGCAAGTGGCCCTCTAATGGATAACAACGATGGCCTTCCTCATCATTGAGCTGCAAGCCACAATCCTAGAAGAAACATATACATCCCAGGTAGGTCATCTCACAATGTTGACCTACCCAGCATAAGCCTGAGAGCTCCCTCCCATGCCTCTGAAGCCAACAACCTCAAGAGTTTTTGGCAGGTGGACCATGACTATCTCATATTAAGCAAAATGATATTGCTGAAATCAAACAGGACCCAGCTTTTTTTTTTTTTTCCCTGTTGTTTTCCATTCTGGTCTTTTATTTTTCTAATAAATGTTGATGCAAATCAAACAAAAAAAAAACCAAAACAGGCCAAGGACTGACCCTGACGCATACAACCAGGAAGAGATTAGGACAGAGAAGGAGCTAATTTTGCAACAAGGCAGCAGGCAAGAAATGGAGTAGCATAAGTAGAGAATGAGAGTGAATGGGGAAGAGGGGGAGATGAGACATGTTTTACATCTGAAGCAGGGCTACACTTTCTGTAATTTGGAATTTAAAAAGTTTAACTTCAAGGCCAGTGGTCCATCTTTACCCCTGGAACCAGAACAGGGACAAAATGGATGAACTGTAGTGGAGGAACAGAGATAAAAAGAACAACGATCCTGCCTGCTATTATGTATGCTGCAATAGAGACAATCCTGGTTTTCAGCTGTCATCATTATAATTTGGGTGTATAGGTCACTTCAGTATTGAAAACTGATGCCAAGTTTTTAATTGGACAAAATGTATGATTTTTTTTAGATTTCATAGCTCAAGTTAAAATCCTTAAAGTTTACAATGCTGAAATAAGAATGAAAAATGGGTTTTAAAGTAAGCTTTAAAACTGGAGTGTTAGTTTAGGGAGGCTTTAATCACAGTTTCTGCCAAGGTAGTTTTGTAATCCTTTATGTGATATTTAAAATTCAATTCCTCATTAGAATTCACCAATTTTAGATACTCTACAGATGCACCAAGTGTTCATACCTTTTTTCCCCTCTCCAGAACTGGATTCCTTTTCTGCAGTAAGAAAGCATGCCTTCTCAGTGGATTTCAGTTTTAGAATGGGGGCATATTGATCTATAAACCTGCTTAAAGTTCTCAGCAGAAAAGTGGTTGTACAAGAAAGAGATGATGTAGAAAAGCAGCAAAGTTTCAACACTGCCCACTGACCTTTGCATGGCCACGAGGTTATGATGACTTTAACAGCATTTCAGAAGTGGCTGGCAAGTTGTCAGAGCCTTTTCAGAAGTCTCCATGTGAATACCTCAAAATACTGGCACTGACTTTTCTAGCATGATTCTGGGACAGCAGTGACCCAGCATGTACAACTTGAGAACCTGATTTGAGACCATTAGGCAGTAATTGACCCCTGTTAACACATGGCTAACCTCTGATTTCTGTACATAAATGCGCTCTGCCATTCTGGGCAGATGTGGAAGCAGCTTGATTTGCCTCAAACTGGAAGGAGAATGGGGAAATGAATAATGAAACAGAACTGAAAATAACCCCCCATTAGGACATTCTAACATGAAGTCAGTAGCCTGAGAGAGGAGGGAGCTGTCATCTTAGGTGAAGCCTGCACAAAGCAATAGATGGGGAAAGGAGGAGGAGGGAAGTACAGCTCTCCAAAATAGTGTGATTTCCTGTGCCAATTTCTCGTTAAAATTTAATAGAGAAGGATGGAGTATCGGGTATCTCTGTTGGAAGGAGACAGCTGAGTGGATGGGGTCTTCCTTACATTTAGATTCATATACATTTCAAGATGCTCTGAATTTTGTTTTTTTCTCCCTCAATTGGAAGTCTCTTTGTAAAACCTTTTTTGCAAATGTGCATGGAAGATAGCATTGCTGCATTTCTGCCTCTGCTGCTAAGACAGGTAGCACAGTTAGTATCAGTGTGGATATTTGCTTGTTATATCAGAGTGCCAAGCCTACTGCAAAAGGGGAGTTTTGGGTTGATCCCAAATTAAAGTTTGTTCCCCTCCTCATGCCTCTGGATGCAGAGCTAGAACTGAACTCAGCTCTCCTCTCCAAAGCAAGAGCATTAATCCCACAACTTGATCTGCTCCAATAAAAGTTTAATTTTTCTGCACAAAAAGGAACTACTCCCCAAAAAGTAATATAGTGGTATCCCTATCTCTTTTCTACTAAACCAAAACCCAAACTGATTTGGTACTGGGGATGGCAGCACCACTTGCAGACCAGCTAGCACTCATCACTCCCTCTGCCTCCCTCCAGGAGCTGTGGGGCAGAGCCCTACCTGCCCAGGTGTGCAACACCCAGCAAGTGCACCTTGAGGTGCGAGTCAGGCACCTACCAAGAGGCTGCTAGGTATTAGCAAAGCCTTGCCATGAGGCAGGCTGGAGCTTACCTCGCAGTGATAACACTCCACATGGTAGTCCTTGTCCATTGACACCACGCGAATGGTCTCCTCGGAGCCCTGTTGGGGAAGCAGAGAGAAGGTAAGAGTGGGCTTTTAAGTGGTGTTTTCTCAATCTTCTTTCAGTGCCCAGCCTATTGCTTTGCAGAGCTGTTTCCCCGAGGGATCCCCTCCCTCCTCCACAGAGAAGGGCTCTGTGACCACTGCGGGGGTCTTGTCCCTGGTGCACAGCCCTGCACCACTGGTTTTGCTGTTTAGGAGCAGCATGGGTGTCTGATATATCTAAGCTGTAGAGGTAATCTGGGAAGTGTAGCCAATACTTTATCCTCAAGGGAGAAACTTGTCTTGAGATCAAATAATTTTCCAAGGGCACCCAGGTTCTGAATGAATTACCAGCCAAAAACTATGATCTGCTGATTGGATAATTTTTCCTTATAGACATCCTGGCCTGAGTTTTCCAGGACTTGTATTCCCCTCAAACCATCTGCTGCACAGCTATTTTGCTAATGCACATGTATGTGCTCCATAGGGAGTTACATACCAGTCCATCAGGTAATTATGTGCACAGGCCAAAACCTCAGCATGAGGGTGGGTGCAGTGAAGTTGTATAATTACTGGCTGAGCCCCAGGCCCTGCAGAGCAGCCTATATCCTTCTTGTAACCTCACAGACTCCCTGATCCACTCTGAAGCCTCTGAAGTCAGAGCTCATTAAATCTCTTGATCTCTTGTCTTGCACTTTTTCCAGTTCCAGGTGTCATTTAGAGCATCAGATATAATGTAAACTATGTCTGAGAGAAGCTATGGGCAAGTTAGTACCTGCACTGCTAGACCTGAACTAACCTAAGAAACCTCCATGGGAACATGGAGTCTATCCTGCTAGACATCAGATGAGTCAGCAGTAAGACTGCTTTTTCTTTCCCACCTGTTGTTTTTCTTTGTAAGTAAGTTTGTAAGACACAAATCCAGTGAAATTTACATAGGGGTTTTCTCCTCATATCCCATCACCAGAAAAAAGTTCTGGCTCAACTTTTATGAGGTTTTGAATTATGTGAGACCTGGCCATGTAACAGAAATAATAATGACAAATGAGAGTAACATGCAGAGTGATGGAGGTAGGCATGCTGAGAAGCTCTAGCCCCAGGCACAGCAGCTTATAGGATGTAAGCTCTATAAACTTGACAAGAGGAAAAGGAGGGAGGTGCTGAGGCCTCTGCTTACAAATGATCTAGTCAGTGAGCTCAGCAATGGGAATTCAGAGAGTCCTTCACCCTGAGTGTCTGAGGGAGCACCACTGCGGGCAGGCAGAAAAAGGATGTCTTAATGCAGAAGTCTTATCGTGCTAACTGTACTGTCAGGATAAGCTGAGGTTGCAAGTATATCTTCACCTGGCTTCCCTCTTAGCCAACTTTTCTGCTGCCTTCTCCACCCTTGTAAGCACTTTTATTACATTGCCACCCCAGGACAAGAGACTATGTGGCCTTCTCACAGGATCAGAGTAAACCTCAGCTGTCTTTTCAAATTTGAGCATCTTGACAGATACACATCAGAAATGCAGATGTAGCAGACAAGGAAAATTTCTACTTGAGCTAATAGGAGATTTTTAAAATAAACAGGGCTTCTTAGGTTGCTCTTGGAGCCCCAGTCAGAGCTTTCAATTAAATGACATTTATAACAGCATAATTAAGAGCTGAAAAGCACCCTAAAGATACAAAGTACTAAGCTGCATAAGTAGTATGACTATTACAACCACTGGAAATGTTTGGGAGTGACATTACTCTGAACTGTATTTAATTTAGTGTCTGACATAGTATAGATTCTGGAAGAGGGAGGAAAAGCATCAAATGTGGTTTTAGAAAGTGTTCATATGCCAACAGCTGATTTCTCTAAAGAGTCAATGCATGTTAACATGTACCTGTGCTGGTAGGATCGGCTGGTTACAGGAAGCGCATTTTGGTGCAAAAACCCTAGGGTGCAAGAAGAAATGTTCAAATCACATTTAAAGCTTCTTCAGAAAGTACAACCAAAAGACCTATTCTAATCATGCCTTGTTTTTAGCAAAATGTAGATGCACAGGATTTGAAACTCCTCTAAATGTTTGATGATATTCAGGGAAAAAGGAGATTTGGAGGAGACCGATCTAATCCAGCTTTATTGCTTAGCTCTTCCTGACAACTAGGCATAGTGAACCCATCCCTCTTCCCACATATGCCATTTCTCTTACCTTCCTTTACTCATAAAGCCATTAAAATTCTTCCAGAGGTTCACTGCTTTGACTGCAAAGCAGCTCCTGATTTGGGGACTGTCACTGACATCAGGAAGACATAACTATGCTAAATAGGAGAGGGGCTGATCACGGCTAGGATCTACATAAACCAAATACATCAACCGGTCTTATTATCTACAGCTGCATTTTATGATAGTCACTGGGCCAACACTCTGTCCTTGTAACACAGCCACCTTGATACCAATAGGGATGAGTACTCTTGCAGCATAAGCCGAGTTACTGGTTGAATGGAGCTAAGAGCATATTGCCTTTGAGTGAAAACAGAAAGGAGTCCAAATGCAATTACTTAAACCATAAAACTTTTTTGTCAGGTGAGGCTATAATCATTCTAACACTAGCTGTGAATTACATGTCTACTGTCTAGTCTAGGTTAACCTAATTTACACTCACCAGTGTCATGCACTACCAGAATGTCAATTCTTAGAAACAGCCAGCAGAAACCTACCATCACTTGCAGAATTAGCCTGATCTAATTAGTATTAAAAGTCCTGAAAGAAGTAGAGAAACAGCCACCAGAAAAGTACATCCTCTGACATAACTTTATTTTCAACCTCACTTGGTCACTGTATGCTGCACTGGGCCCATGAAGTGACGTTTAATATAACCTTAAAATACTTTACAAATGCCAACATGTGAGAGCAGCACTTGAGGGATGTCTGAGCAAACAGGAATGACCCTTTTTATGTACAACTTGCATAGGCTTATAATTATAAGGCTTATAAATACACCAATAATTTAACTACTATAATTTTTCTAAGCATCGATGGATTTGCATACTTACGTATGGTAGTCTTTGACACAGTAAATATTGTTCTCCGCATCTACAGTGAAAGGGACTCCATCCAAACACTCGTTACACACCACACAGCGGAAGCAGCCAGGATGGTATGATTTTCCAAGGGTCTGCAAGATCTTAAGAGGAGGCAAACAGCAAAACAAGCAGATGCATGGTTACATGAGATCCAACCCCCATACACTGCCGTGTCTGATTCCTAATAATGATGGTGAGAAAAGCTCTTCAAGATGAAATTACTACTCTGCAGATCTGTCAGCAAGAGGCCTTTTAAAACAATCAACTTGCTTATTTCACTGGGTTTCAGTTGGCTCCCAATATAGAAAGCAAACTGAAAATCAGTCCAACACCCATCAGTTGTAGCTCTGCAGGGCCAGTACTGCCAACAGAAATTAAAAACAGCTTCAGCAACCATTTATTGGAAAATATGTTGCAGACAAACACAAGCTACTGGGATACAGAGTTAATTCACAAAACTTAACAGGTTGTGACAGACAGAATCCAAACCAGTCATTACGCAAACTTGAAAAGTAAATACCAGTCATCTAAATAAATAGGTGTCCCTTCATTATTTATGGATCCTAATCCACCACAGTTACTGACTGGTTATCACTCAGTCATAGGGGCCCATCAGTTTCTGTTAAAATTCCATATGTATCCACGTGTTTGGATACAGAGCCATCCATCTGCCCAGGCTTTTCCCATGCTGACCTTCTCTATTGCATTTTAAAGGTTTCAAGGAAGGGCCTGATGCAGTCAGTCTCAGCTATACCACTACAGAACAAATCCCCACCCTCCTGGCATCCTTGTCTATAACCCTCACTGTGGCACTGGGACATCAAGGAGGATGCACCAAGCCCATGAACAAGCCTCTGGGAAGAGTGAGACATGGTATCATCTTCAGGCAGCACCAACTGCATACATTTTAGGTATAAGAAATACCTTTGAAAGGTAATTTAAAAAAAGTATCTGCTAGCAGCAGCGCTCAGCTTGGAGCTGCTAATAAGCTGGAGATGAAAAATCTCCACAGGCCAATCTCCATGGCCCTGTAGATGATTCTATAAATAAAGATCAAATCAACAGGAAATAAGAAGTGCCACTCAGAAAAATGCACAAAGTTAATTGAATTTAACCTTTTTCCTCCCTCTATTGAAGCCCTATAGTTTAGTTTTGGTTTGGAAGCCTAGCCAGAAACAACTTGCCTGTGACACAACAACTTGCAGCTATGCGACACACACTGTTAACCTGGCATGGTTGTGCAGCTACCCCTTTGCACAGAACAGCTCCTAATTCGACTGTACTTTCAGCCTTGAACAGCTTCTGGGGTGCTCAGGGCTGTGGGGCTGCAGCTCCCTGCTCCTTAAATGCACATGGGCACCACTGCTGTGCAGGCATGTTTATTGTATGTGTGCTCCCAGGGAGGAACATGAAGGAATTAACCAACCAAGACTGCTTAATTCCTGGAGCTCCCAGAGCTGTTTCCTTTTGTGAGAGCACACTTCCTGATGGGAGAAGGGCAGACAAGCACCTGCCAAGCTTCCAGCTACAGAGCTCCACCAATGAGATATTATGGACTCTAGTCTGGGATTCTGCCATTAAGGGCCAGTGCAAAGCATGCAAGTCAGGATACCCCTCCTAGCATGACAGAAATCTAGAAATTTGCTCTTGGGCTAAAACAAACAATATCCTTGTCCAACCACTGGTGCCAGGATATGAGCCAGAATCCTTGATAGCGAAGTCTCTGTTCCAGCTCGTACCGAACCTCTGTGTTTGCATCACAATAGCTACTTCCATTAAGCATACTGAGGTTCACATACCTTTTAAAGAAAGAGGAAAATAGATATACTACATGATCTGCACTACTTCAGTGTGCAAGCCACTTCATTTTGTTTGGGAATTTCTGATTAAGATGAACAGACTAAATTCTTCATACTTTTACCCACCAAAATAAATGATGCCAGAAGTATTTGGCCCAACCCACAGGTCTTTGATTCTCACTGCTATCTCCCTACAAATCCCAGTGCCAAAATGCATTTTAACTGACATGGAGCAAGTGGCAGAAGGTAATGTAAGTCACATAGCAGGCAACAAACCTCAGGACTATTGCTACTGTCCCTCTCCTCTCTAGCCCAGATTCCATTCATTTGACAGAGCTCTTGCTATTCTACCATCTCACAGAGCACACCCTATTTTCCTTTACTATGTTCTCATACAAAGCTATGCTGTATTTTTCCCCCTTAGTATTAAAATTCTTTTCATCTTTCTGTTTTTAAATTGGCATGTGGCAGAACAAACAGCCTCCCATGATCTCAGGTAGAAAAGAAGCCCAACTTACTGTACTTTAAAAGTAATAGAGCATGAAGGTGTTTTTATTTACTGCCTCAGTTTCAAACGTTAGATTGAAAGCGGTGAGGACACAATGATAGTCTGACTAGGGAAAAGCACAATGTCTCACAGTGCTGTGCCCAAAGTACGTGAACAGCAAGCTGCCCACAGTTAGGGATTTAGGTCTCTTACCATTTCCATTATGAGGTGTCCACAAACAAAGCACTTGTCTGCTGTTTGCTGAAAACCTGAATACTATTAAAATGACAGAAAAAGAGAGGATTATTAGTAACTACTCCTTTTAAGTGAATGCTGTGCTATTTTCCAGCCTCTGCTATATATATATGATAACAAACTATGCAATAGGTTTGGGAAATAGAAGCCTTTGCTCTTGCAGCATGCTCAGATACCAGCTTGGCCTTCTGATCCAGTGCAAAGTTTCCATTCAGATGATTTTTATTTCTGAAGCCTATTTGACAAGTTTGCATTTGGTGTGTTAGAAGTAGCTTGAATTAACTCTTTTGGTTGATGATGTTGTGTAAGTAAATAACATAGGACTTACCTCCCAACTCCTATTCAAATTAGTGACCAGATGCTTACTGACCTCAGATTTTGACCTACATTTCACTCTACATGCAGGCTAGAAAAATGAAGACAGGCCCAAGGAGGATTTAGCTGCCTCATGGATATGAAGCATTTTATCCAGGGAAGAAACTAAAAGTCTAGTCATAGGAGCTTGGGCTTCCTGCAAAATGTGGACAACAGTAAGGTACGTCAGAAAGATGATACAAACCCCAACAAGCCTATGCTCCAGCCTGCAGTGGGAAATGGGAAGGCTGGTCAGGCCTGGCAGCAGAGCCCTCTCCGGTTCAAATGCCAGGGGCATGGCAGCAGGGAGGCACTTTGCCCACTTGGGACCAAAGCTTTGTGTTCCCTGCCTGAGTTGTTTTGACCTTAACTTTGTACTTGCGTCCCCAAAGCAGATCCTGTTTGAGTTGCCAAAGTCTGTCTTTAGCCCTGTGTTTAGAAGTATATAAAAAATACTAAGTTATCAGGCCAGAAAACTGACGTACCAAACAACTGCCCTACAGGCAAGAGGCATTTGCCTGAGGAACTCCAGCCATGTAATTCTGAAACTGGTATTTGCAGTGGCTGAACTTTACCCTCACCTGCTGCAGTCCCATATAAGCAAAGTGCTGCACATGCACTCTTTCCTGTCAGAGGGAAGGGGTGCCCAGTTATTTGTATGGTATCACAGAGTAATGCTTATTTCAGCAATTAAGGTTGTAGCAAAGCTCACCTGAAACATACTTCAGTTGCACAAGATAAAAGAGAGAGAATGGGGAGGAGGAGTGTAAACTAGACTCTTCTCCAGAGCACAGGTTAATTGGTTCAGGTATCTAATGTATCCTCAGAGCCTCAGCCCAAGACAGTTTACAGCTTGCTCCATTCCCCCCTTGATTTAGTGAGGATTAACTATCCTTTTACTTCACAAGCCAGTGTTTCCCAGCCTAGAGCTGCCATGTTTTCCTTTTTATTGGTGTGAAAGGATTACGTATTATTTCCCATCAATACATTGGAGACAAAATTATCGTTGCTATGCAACAGAGTGATTATGAAGGAATAGGTCTTGCAGACTCTGACGGGCCCAGAAAGTCAGTAAGTGACAGTATGGCAGCTGTCACAGCTCCAGATTTACTACACACTGAGGAACTCATTGCTCATGCAATCCTAAGAAACTTAAACTTCATCAAAGGAGACCAGGGTGCTGAGGAACAAATACAGAGTCCAATAGTCCTAGCTGGCTATTTCTACAAGATACCAGTTTTTGCCTTTTTTCTTTTTCTTATAGATGCAGAACAGAAGGCCTCACTGCTTGGGGATGCTTCTTGGCTGCACTGTATCTGAGTAGCCATCTGACTAGACTATTTCCTAAGGTTGCAAACTTGAGGGTTACTGGAAACAGATGGGTAGGTCCAAGTGGCACAGACAGCAAAGGATTAACAATAGTACAAACCCAGCTAATTCTAAAATCCTGCTGGAATGAATTTACCAGCACCATCTGGCTGTCACTTGATAAGGAATGCAAAGGAGAATTTACCCAGCTATTAAGAGGGAACATTACTCCCCAAGAACAGAATGGGTCATTTATTGCTAACTAGATTGTCATAAATTACAGTTTGTCAGAAAGAAAGGTTTTTTGGACACAAAATCACTCTTTATATGACTAACCCTATTAAACTAAAACCATGATTTTTTTTTTAATGAGAGAATTGTCATTTGTTAAACACATCCAGAACTGGATTACCCAATTATGACTTTGAAAAATTGCAGTTAGTTTAATTAGCAGTGATAACGTATTTCATGGGTTCGGGGAGCTGTCCTTTACCACTACACTCTCTTCTGATCACAGTCTCGATCCCAGATAAACAGTGAGATCAGGGGTTTGGATTAATCTCTGCTTGTGTTTTAAATCTACTTGGACTGGAACAGAATAACAGCCTCAGATCCCAGCAGCAGTTTTCTACATGATGGTAGTACTGTGAACACTAGTGTTTAAAAGTTAACAATAAATTATTTTCTCTACATTTTTGTAGCTCACTTGTCAACTTCTGCTTTGTAGTGTTTGTTCTTAACTTGGAGACTTCAAACAGGGCTCTTGTGCTAAGTTTTCAATTTTAGAAGCAGAGCTTACAAAGTCTTAAAATACTAATTAAAATTGGCAACCTCTGTCTTTGAAGCATTTTTTTATTATTAACCTTCACAAAACTTGTGTGTGCAATGAGAGAGAACTTGTGACTTGCTCCAGACTGCAGACAAGGCAGAATGGCCTCTTTATTATCTCTCAGCACATCCAAGAGTCTCCCCAATGGTGGGTGCCCAGTGTGGCTGGGTGGAAGAAGCACTGGTCCCCCAGAGCTTGTGAACTAGATAACTGCAAGAGAAGAGGAAGTTATGTTCTACAAACTTGTAGCCTCTTTTATTACTGACATAGTTGGAGGGGGAAAATGAGCTTTTGCACACGCCAGCCTCCCTCACAACCTGGAGACATGAAAAAAATTTGAGGTGAAACAGTGAAATAATGCAGGCTGATAGGTAAGAGCCTCGTGGAGAAGACAACTCACAGCTATGCTTCCTGTGCACAGGGTACTTTATACATGCAGTTTCATTCAGGACATAAACAGTCCCGGGCTCAGTTCTAGGCTTACTCTAAGGTTTTGTATGTGCCAGGTTTTGTTTGGGTGGTTTTGGATTTTTTTTTATTATTTTGTTGGCAGACCAGTAAGATTATGTAAATACAGACCAGTCTCAAACTAGACAGAAATGTTCAGAAATCTACAGACAGTCAATACCCAGGACAAATAAGAAGCAGAATTTTCAACTTTCCCAAATATTCATTATAGATACCCATTAAGCATATATAAAAACATTAAAAGAAGTTGTTTTAAAAAGAACATCTCTGAGATTCAAAGCTGAACATGAACTATTACCCTTTACTCTCATTTCTGTGACTTAGAAATAAGATACTAGTTACCAGAATGCAAAGAAAACAAGTGCATGTTGAAAAGCTGGCATAGTATTTTTCCTGATTTCTTAGTTTGGTCCCAACTATTTCCTCCTATATTTACCTTGTCCTTGACTTCTCTCCCAGGATAACAAAATCTCACTTTATGTGCATGAATCAAGAATTTGTAATCAAGTTCCCCAATGATACTTCTATAAAATAAGACTCTGGGAAACTAAATAAACCTTGAGAAATATGTTAATTATGTTAGAAGAGTAAAAATAAAGTATAAGACTTGGCTGACTGATCTGTTCTTTTGTTTGCTGTCAAATATACTTGGATTGTCAAACAGGCAAAAAAACTCTCTAATGATTCTGTCAAAAAGTCTTTGTTTCAATGCAAGAGGAAAACAAGTCCCCTTCTGTCCTGAATATTTAGGCCTCTTACTGTCCTCCCGTGATAATCCTGGGGTTTATAATTCTTCTGTCTAATGTGCAATATATCCAAAAGAAATTAGCAATGACTTTTGAGCATATAATGAACAACTATGCATGGAGGATAATCCCACCAAGTACTATGAGAAACAATTTCTCCTGTCTACCCTCAGTCCTGTAACCAAGCCTGGTTGTCTACCCAGGGCCTTTTAAAGTTTGATCTTCTCATCATGATTTTCTAAAGCAAAAACATTCAGAAAATAGCATGCCTGAAAAAGGCTACAGGACCCCAAATTTCTACCTTAGGCAACATCAGATCTCTGAAAAGACATGTCGCTGCTTCTCCTTCGCATGCCTGTGCCCAAGGAGAGACTGATGCACTTCCCTGCTGTTATGCACTCAACAAAACAAAACCTTCCTCCTGAAAACAGACCCTGGAATCTCATTCAGGCCCATTTTCTTCTTTAATGAGGATGTTCAAAACCTGCTAAATGTCTGTGCAAGCAGATAGAGAGGGTTACATTTCAGTAGGTGTGGTAGTTGCTGTCCCAGTAATGGTACAAAGCTGTAAAAACTACAATTCACTGTTACAGCACTGCAAACTCACCCAATGTGATTGTTCAGCCTAGACTTGAGATTCCTATACTTTTATGCTTTAAGGGCTTCTGAAAGGGATGATCAGGAGTTTTTTGCCAAAACACCTCAGGCATTTAATTCTGAAAACTAATTTCTGAATAATGTATTCCAACCCCAGGCTGCTTGTAATCCCTCACAGACTTTTCTCCTTGGCTTCCCATTAGCGGAGCATGTGTCTTCTCGCTGCTTTACTGTTTGCTTTCTGCATGGGACCCTTAGTACATGGGACACAACAGTACAAGAAATTAATGAGATCATGTTAAGAGAGGGAGAAAATATCAAATTTGCTTTCATGCAGATTGGGTTTTGCTGGCTTTTTTACACACATATTTAAATGCAGCAATTAAACTGAACTGAACAAAAAGGGGTCTTCTCAGGCTAAAAGATATGGGAGCCTCATGTCAGATGGCAGAGATTAAAGGAAAATAGTCCAGAATTTACTCTTCATCTCACTGAAACCCTCCCTTTCATATACCCTATAGCTTAATCCTGCCTTGCTGCCAGTGAGAAAACACTACCAACAGTTTATCTTCTTGCTTCTGTGTTTCCACTTTATTATGTCTGAAGGACAGGGGTAGAACAAGGAGGGACTTCATGTTCTGCACAGAGGTAACAATTGGTCCGGCTATGCACAAAACTCTGCCAAAAATTAAGAATTCAGCTGGCAGCTAACCTTGCCTTAGCAGTCAGGCATTTCATAGCCTCTGAGAAGGGAATAGCCATTTAATTCCTAGAGAGCCTACAGAGAATCATGTGTACACTCACCAAGGCTATTTTCTGTCCAATTAAGAGACAATAATGATTTTCTTACCTAGAACTTCCTTAAACTCCTGCAGAAGCTTTGCAGTAACAATGATCAAGTAAAAAGCTTGAAGCAACAACTTTAAATTTTCCTCATGTCATACAGCCCAAAATCTATTAACTCAATTCACATCATATGTTTATACTCTTGCTGGGGGTTATTTATTGTCACTGCTACCATCTATAATGTTAGCATGGTTTAAGCCTGTCAGGGTCCGCTTGGAGAAAACCCCAGTGTCAGACCCTGTTTCATTCATAATCCCAGGAGTGAAATTAAGAGGCAAATGAGTTCAAGTACCGTAATCGATTCGTTGGTTTATTATGAAAAGACAATTATTATAAAAAAAAGGAAATTATTGTAATAGTGATAGAACAGATTGGAAAAAGGATGGAAATGAAGCAAGGATTTGGGTTGCAGAGAGAGAGTCACCACTGTGGATCCAGCGGTGTCCCAGGGATCTGTTGTCATTGGAGGAGGTGGGAGTCCTTCAGGGTCCAGTCAGTATCAGAGCAGTGTCTCCCAAGAGTCCATAGTAGTCGCCGGAGGCGAGTGTCCTTGTGGAGGTGTCCTTCTGGAGTTGTCCCCTTGAAGGTGTCCTGATGGAGTTGCCCTCATGGCGATGTCCCTCAGGGGTTCATAGTAGTCATTGGTGGAGAGTGCCCTCACATAGGTGTCCTCCTGGAGTCATCCTCATAGCAATGGCTCCGTTTTGTGATTACATTTTCCCCCCTTTATAATGAGTTAGGGGGAGTACCTCTGTTCCTCATGTCACGTATTACAGGTTCCTGGTGGACCAGTTTCCTTGGTCTTGGCAGCCAGCTCTTCAACTGCACATCTGTCTGCAGCAATTCCTGGGATAATGGCCAGCAATTCTTCACACCAATCCTTGGGATAATGGACAGAAGAGTCTTATCTCTTTCCCACTCATAATGGACAGTGGAGTCCCATTTAAGCTCCTCATGCCCTTCTCCCAGGCAATGAACATTGGAGTCTTATCTCAACTCCTCCCACCCATCTCTGAGACAATGGATTGGTGGAATTCCATCTCAGCTTCTCATACAAGCAGCCCCAACCACTTGCTCACTTCTCCCCTTCTGTCTGTCCTGTACACACACACACACACACACACCCCAAAATGAAAAGATCCCAGGAGTTGAGATAAGAACAGTTCAGTAAATAAGGTATAACACAAAGCAACTACCACTAATAATGATAAGGGAAATAAGGGAAGAGAGAATATAAAACTAAAAAGGGAAGGGAGAAAACACTAAACACAAGTGATGCACAATACAATTGCTCACCACCTGCCAAGATACCCAGCCCTACCTGAGCAGCAATCTGGGCCTTCTGGGTAACTCTCCCCAGTTTATACACGGGGTGTGATGGTGCTGTGGTATGGAATACCCCTTGGGCTAGTTTGGGCCAGATGTCCTGTCTCTGCTTCCTCCTGGCTTCTTGTGCCCATCCTCCCTGGCACAGCATGGCTACACAGGATTGATTTGGAGAAGGATGAGGTTCTGAATGACTTCTTTGCCTTGGTCTTCACTGGCAAAGGCTCTGACTGCACCACTCAAGTCTTGGAAGGCAGATGCAGGGACTGTGAGAATGAAGACCTTGCACCCACTGTAGGAGAGGAACTGGTTCGAGACCATCTTAAAAACCTGAACATGCACAAGTCCATGGGTCCTGATGAAATCCATCTGAGGGTCCCGAAAGAGCTGGCGAATGAAGTTGCAAAGCTGCTGGTCATCATATTAGAGAAATCATGGCAGTCAGGTGAAATTCCTGATGACTGGAAAAAGGGAAATATAACCCTCATTTTCAGGAAGGGGAAAATGGATGACTCGGGGAATTACAGACCAGTCAGTCTCACCTCCATGCCTGGCAAAATCCTGGAGCAGATTCTCCTGGAAGGCATGCTAAGGCACATGAAAATCAACAAGGTGCTTGGTGACAGCCAGCATGGCTTCACTAAGGGGAAATCCTGCCTGACCAATTTGGTGGCCTTCTATGATGGGGCTACAGAACTGATGGACAGGGGTAGAGCAGTTGATGTCATCTACCTGGACTTGTGCAAAGCATTCGACACTGTCCCACATGACATCCTTGTCTCTAAACTGGAGAGACATCAATCTGATGGATGGACCACTCGGTGGATAAAGAACTGGCTGGATGGCCGCACACAAAGAGTTGCGGTCAATGGCTCAATGTCCAGCTGGAGGGCCCACGTTATCCCTAGTCTGTCTTCTGTTTGCAAAATACCTATAGAAGCCCTTACTGCTGTGTATTTGACATCCCTGGCCAGACTCAGTTCTAACTGGGCCTTAGCTTTCCTGACCTGGTCCCTAGTTTCCCAGACAATATCCCCATATTCTTCCCAGGCTGCCCGACCTTACTTCCACCTTTTATAAGTCTCTTTTTTCCTTGTAGTGTGAGGTGTCCCTGCCCATGGCAGGGGGCTTGGAACTAGGTGATCTTAAGGCCCTTTCCAACACTAACTATTCTATGATTCTAAGTTTTCTCAGCAGTTCTTTATCCATCCATGGAGGCCTCCTGCCCTTCTTACCCCATTTCCTTTTTGACAGGACACAATGCTCCTGAGCCTGGAGCAAGTGATCCTTAAATATCAACCAGTATTCCTGCCCTCCCCCCCCCCCCCCCGCCCTCTAGGGCTTTATCACATGGAACCTTCCTAAGCAGGTTCCTGAAGAAGCCAAAGTCTGCTCTCTTGAAGTCCAGGGCAGTGAGCTTGCTGCATGCTCTTCTCACTCTCCTGAGGAACTTGACCTCGACCATCTCATGATCACTACAGCCAAGGCTGCCTTGGAGCATCACATTCCCCACCAGCCCCTCCATGTTGGTGAGCACAAGGTCAAGCATGGCACCTTTCCTTGTCAGCTCCTCTATTACTTGCAGAAGGAAGTTGTCTTTCACACAATCGAGGAACCTCCTGGATTGCTTGTGCCAAGCCATACCGTCCCTCCAACAGATACTGTTGTGGTTGAAGTCCCCCCCCATGAGGACAAGGGCCTGCAAGTCTGAAGTAGCTCTGCATTGCTCCAACCATTCATTACAGGTGCTGGCATCTGACTGGGAGCGTTGGGATGGATTGATGCCCCCCTCCACCGATACATCTAGTATAAAGCTGCCTTGACCAGCCTGGCAAGTCTCCTACGGAAGCAGCTCTTCCCCTTTTTTCAGACCAGCCCCACCAGTCTCCAGTAGACCTGGCCTCCCAAATAAGAGTCCCATGTTCTAAATAACCAAACCCCTGACTATGGCACCATCATTCTAACCATTTATTAACCTGCCAAATCTGCCTGGCCTTTTCAAGGTTCTCCCCTTTGACCTGGAGGATCAATGAAAAAACTGAGCCCCTAACCACCTTTCCCAGGGCTCTGAAGTCCTTCTTAATGCTTTCCAGGCTACTGCTGTCAATATCACTAGCACCCACATGGACCACTAGAAGTAGGCAATAGTCAGTAGGACTTACCAGACCAGGCAGCCTCTCAGCAATATCCCTGATCAGGACCCCCAGTAGGCAATACACCTCCCTTGAAATTGGGTTAGATCAACAGATGGGTACCTCTGTACCTTTCAAGGCGGAGTCACCTACTACTATGACCCACCACTTTTTTCCAGATGCACTAGTAATAATCCTCTTTACTGGTGTGGCAGCTGATTGTTCATTTGTTGTGGTGGGTGTTGCCTCATTAGCCCCTTGCAGAGCTGTTATGTGGTTCTGGGTGGGGATGTCAGGTTTTGGAGGAAGCCCCTTGCTTTTGATTGTCTTCTTCCTCTCTCTATTTTTTTGTTTTGTTTTGTTTACAAGCTCCCAACCTCCTGGATTAATGCCCTCCTTTTCTTTATGTGCTATGGTGGATGCTTGTGGCCCCTGCACAGTTTGGGCCTGAAGCAAGCAGTCCAGCTCCCTCTCAGCTTCCCTGCTATCTTAGTCTATTGACAGTCTCCTGCAGCTCAGCCACCTGGTACAGGAGGTCCTCTATCGGGGTACACCAAGTGCAGCCCTGTCTGTTATTCACTCTTGCCTCAAGAGACAAGTTGAGGCACTTTCTACACTGAGGTCTGCACTGCAGCCAGGGTAGCCAGTGCAGAGCTCCCAGACTGAGACTGGGCCCTGGCCCTAAGGCAAGTTCTCACCATCTTGCTCACCTGCCTGCCCACCCTGCCACGCCACAGCCTGTTTACTCGCTCTGTTCATTATGCTCCCCAGCCGGTGTTTTATCCGCTCAGGGCTGTGCCTCCCGGCACCGCCCCCTCTGATTCAGCTGCTTGCATCAGCAGAACTGCTGGCTCCTGGGCAAGTCCTATAGAGGACTTGAGGCTCTCTTAGTGGCTCTTGCTGTTCAGGATTGAGACTCCTGGATGCTGAGTTTTCCCCACGCTTCAGTGCTGAAGTCATCCTCTCTGGAGCTACTCACCTCGGAGAATAACAAATGAAAAATCGACTCCTCACAACTGTTCTTGGCAATCCATGGAAAGATCATCCTGCTGTTGCAAGCCTAAGCTAACACAGGCCCCTCCAATTCAGTTGTTACTACATGGATTTCACTACTGACCCCAGCCTGACAGCACAGTACCTCCTGCCCAATTTTCTTAAGCTGCTCTGCTTTCTAATTCCTGTTATCTTTGTGTCATACTTGACATAACCAGGTCACAAGCTGCAGGGTCACAATTCTAAAGAGCTGTGACCTGGCTCCCATACCTATAGGAGCATCTAATTCTCCTGATCTGCTCCCAGGCAAACAAAAGCTAAGGAAGAACAAGGACACCACCTGGAGACAGTATTTTCTTAGCTGGAATGCAATTATAACATAGGTAGACTACCTCTGTTACCTCCCCAAATTAAAATAATCTTTTTCATATGCTCTTACTTAAGAATGACATCCCTGACATCACACTACCATACTGTCAGTAGGGAATCCATGTATAAAGCTGCACTAAGATTTGGAGTTACAATAGAGACTGAATTTCTGTTATACAGAAAAAGCATTTGGCTATCTGTTTTGGACTGAAAACACCCCTTTAGAAAGGACTGAGGTTTCAAAATGGTTAAGAGCAAGACCTGGGAATATGAAGGAGTTAATTAATTTCCTTTTTAATTGCTACTTTGCAGCCTTTTCCTCCAACTTTGAGAAAAGCTTTGAGCTTTTGGTCCACAGAACTCATAAAATAAACCAACTTTGCTTATTTTATAGGGAAACAAGACAATTCCTAGTATTCTTGCTATAACATTTGCTCAGGGGGAAGCTGAGAGGAGATGAAATCGCTTTCTGAGAAGCAGCTGGCTTAACATATTGTCGTGGTTTAAACCCTAGCCAGACAGCTTGTTCACTCACTCCCAGTGAGTGGTGCTGGGCTGAGAGCAATCGAGGCTCCCCCCCCCCGGGGCTCTCCCCTTCCCTGCTCCCAGAGGAACGGGGAGAAGGATCAAAAGAGTGCAACTCCCACGGGTTGAGACAAGCACAGTCCAGCAACCAATGTACAACACAAGTCACCACTGCTACTACCAACTACAACAATGATAAGAGAAAATAACAAGGGAAGAGAATACAATACCACCCGCCAACAAATGAGTCCGACCCAGAAGCCCGTGTCCTTCCGGGTAACTCCCAGTTACCTCCCTCCCCCCGGGCATGACGTGCTGTGGTATGGAATACCTCTTTGGCTAACCTGGGTCAGGCATCCTGTCTCTGCTTCCTCCTTGCTTCCCCTCCTCCCTGGTAGAGCATGAGCCTCACAAAGTCCTTGGTCAGGGTAAACATCACTTAGCAACAACCGAAAACATCAGTATCGCCAGCACTGTTCCCAGGCTGGAAGTCAAAACACAGCGCTGAACCAGCTACCAAGGAGAAAAATTGACTACTACTGCTAAACCCAGTACACATGTGCAGGGAAAATGTCAGAATTTGATTTCTTTTGCTGACTTACACAGCCATGAGTCCCTTGGTCTGCTTCTCTCCCATCCCTCTGTGCTACTGGGAATCTGCCAAGACACACCTGTGGGAGGTTTGGGCTTTTAAATATGTGCCTTAAATGTCCCAACAGTTCCCTAATGTGTAGAGTTTATTCCTATCAGACCCTTAACCTCAGTTTTCTTAGGAAAAATCACTGCAGGTATCTCCCTTCAGAAGCTGATTATAGAACATGCCTAAGAACTAAAGAGGTTTCCTCACCCCTTGAAAACAGAATGTTCTCCAAAAGATTGAGATTTTTAGATTTGAAATTCTCATTTTTAAGCTGGAATTACAAGCTAATAACAACAGTCATGTCATTAAGTTTGGATGAAAGCTTTTGACCACGGGGAAAGCACATTCCAACACAGTTCAAAATAAAAATCTCAAAGGTCTGAGCCATCAAATCAGGAACACATTTAAATTATAACAAGAAACTTATTTTCTGCACAAAATACAATTTGCTCTTTTCAACAGGCTCCAAGCTGAGAGTAAAGGTGTAACACATGAAGGTAAATATAGCTTATATTTAGGGAATTTCTATGATTTTTATGGATTGCATTGATGAGAAATGCATTTGTACACTCTAAACTGCCAGTAACATTTTTGTTGTGGGACATATTTTGAATAATTCCTTTGCAAAAAGCACAGCCATATTTTTATTAGAAATCGAAAGTCATTCTGGAAGACCCAAGCTAGTATTTTAATAAATAAATTTTAATAAATAAAAGTTCAACATACCAATTCTCCAATTCATCATCCTCCAAGCTAAAATATATCATTCCTCTCTCATTTCAATTGTTAACCATGCTGTCCTCTTAATTATAAACGGTCTGCCACTTATCAAATTATTCTCTGTGTCCTGCACAATCCTCACCCTTAATTGCACAAATTTTTTTTTTCTGGAACAACACAGATCAGCAACAAGTTTTAATTTTTCCTTTCATGACTTAGTCCCTATTACAGTAAAGCATTTGTGAAAGCCCTGTGTGCATTGAGAAAAAATTAGTTGCTCCTCTGTGGCTAAGAGTTTTTAGCTAATCACAATGCATCTCCACATCACTCCAAGCAGGACAGCGATTAAAACTGTCCCTGCAACAAAGCAACACTGTACATGGTGAAGATGTGCTCCGGTCAAAAGTGTCTCCCCTCTTGTTATGACTGGTATTGCCCAGGTGTTTGACTTTGAGCTCTAGCTTGGCAGGCAAGCTTTCATGGCTGCAATTCAAGTCCCAGGCTTGAGCAGCTCCAGTGTTTATTTTCATAATTTACACTTTGTGATGGCTTATGGACAGTTATGTACTTGGTTTCATAGCCACCACTTTAAACCAAGGGCCTGATCCTGCCATTATTGAGTTAGTGGTAAATGCTTCCCAATTCTAGCACTGGAAGGAGGCCTCAAATGAGTAAACTGTGTTTCAAAGCAAACAAATTGATATAAAAGAAGAATTTGGTTTAAAAACAAAAGAGAGAAAAAAAAAGCGCCTGAATCTTACTTACTAGGAAGTCTTCTTCACAGTACACCTTACCATTGACACTGTAGAATGCTTTTCCTCGTAGTCTTCTCCCTGTTAAAATACAGTATTGTCAGGACTTTGTGCTCCATGCCCAAACCCAGTCATTACTCAGAATGCAAAGTAGAAAGCATGCCCTGCTGTGCCTGTCTGCCTAGCCTGACCCCTTTCCTCCCACAGGGTCCATCCAGAGACATGGGTGATCATTTGACTCTTAGTTCCATCCTGCCTTAACAAATTCCTTATCAACTAAATGTTGCTTCTAAGTGGAGGTCACAAAACCCAGCTGATAGCAGTTCGTGGAAAAATTGAAATCTAAACCCAAAAATGACTACTGGGGGGGGGGGGGTAGGGGGTAAGAGGAAAGAGGAAGCTAATTTGTAAATTGAGACCATTTCCTTAGCAGGTGAAATCACAACAGGCATACATCCACTGCAATCAGCATCAGCAAGGGACACTGCAAACAGATCTTCCTGTCCCCTTTACAAATATCAATACATTCAGCAATGCCACAGCAGCTATACCCACAGCTGCCTATATTACTAAAGCAGTACAAGGCACACATGGAGGGAAGGGCAGGAAAATCACACTGAAAACAAGAGATTTCATTTTCAAGCTTAAACATTTGCCATTTCATTAGCACTTTTGGAACTCTATTGACAAAGCCTGTGATCATCATTAACTGATGGCTCTCTTTACAGCTAAGAATGCACAACAGACTCCGGAGAGTCACAACAAAAACGATTAAAACCAGGAATTCAAAAACCACTGAGCCTAAACAGTTCTCCGACAGAATATATCAGATCTGTCTTACACCAGAGCTGCTCCACTGAAAGCATCACCATTTTGTCAGTGAAAACCAGTGAGGGAGAAGGAAAACCACACTCATCCTGACTCACCTTATTTCCACTCTGTGACAGAGTCCCACTGGCCAAAGCTCCCAAACGTTTGGGTGCTCTCACAAGCCATTTGTTTGCAGCCTTGGCAAACAGGGCACAGTGCCTACCATGGGCTGTGTACCTGCTGCTGTTAGCGGTGACACAGAGCAAGGAAGAGGGCAAGAGGCTTTTTATTTACAGGTCAACAAATGAGCCCCCTAGTCACTGCTGAAGCTTTTACTCCACAGAGTAAGCCTGGATGTCTCCTACTGAGGCAGAGTGAGTAGATCCACCATAAACCCTGCTGGTCTTTGCAGAGGGTTTGACTCCAAGGGCCATCGAGCTGAGCCAGCTGGCCGAGCAAAGGACAGGAGTGCTCTCCAGGGTTTCCATAAGCAATGTTGAGGAAAATAAGATTAATTTTCAGTGCTTGAAAGTGCCTTTTACATGTTGACACTGTGATCTGATCCTGGGAAACACTGTGTGGCACAAAAAAGTTGGGATCTGGGTTGATGCTGATGCAGAGTTGACCAATGTACAGGGGTGTTGTACAAGGGTGTTGTACAGGGGGGTTGTACAAGGGGGTTAGAGGAATTTGCTTGCTTAAACAAAAGTATTGTCTGTTGTAAATGCCTAATAAGCAGAACAAAGGCACCTGGTCCTATTGATAAGGAAAAGCAGACACTTGGTCCTATTGATAAGCAGCTATTGATAAGGAAAAGCAGAGGCCTGAATCTACTGATAAGGGGGAAAAGCAGATGGTTTATGGCTGGGATACCGACCAAACCCTAACGCCATATGTGAAGACTAAAAGGTGAAAAGTGCAAGAAGAGGAAGACTCATTTACTTCATCTTGAAGACCCCTACCCACAGGAGGAAGAGTCATTTACTTCATCTTGTAGACCCTTGCCCATGACCAGAGGGGGCACTGAGCAGGTGCAGAGGACCTTCTGGCTCATTATAATATGAAGCAAGGATAGGACATGAATATGTATAGGCGTGTTGTGCAACCTTATGAATATATATAACTTTAGAGAATAAATGTAGAGGGAAACAACACTGAGGCATGCATGACTTTGAGGAATTATCCCCATGCGTCTCAGCGCTGAATGAAAAGCATACCTACTTTACAACTTTAATGAGTTGTGGAGTCAATCCACGCATAAATGCTTTTGGTAAAACACATGCTGCATGTGATTGTCTGGCAGGTTTCCTGTCATGGCCAAGATAAATGCTTCTTTTGTGTGCATATTCTTGGGGTGTTGATCGCACAGGCTGCTGTCTCCATGCTTCTGGTAGGTGGAGTCAGCTTCTTTCTAGCTGCATGGTAGACCTGGTGGGGATCAGGAGCCTGGTGGGATGGGCAATACACTGAGACTGTCCTATCTCTCTTAGGTCAAACTGGTCCATCCTACATGACACACAAACAAGGCATGGGGCTGGGACAGGAATTAGTTGGTCACAGGGCCTCTCTCAACTGATGCAGGAGCAATCACCTCTGGATCTTCCTCCCTGCTTATCCAAGCTGTTATAAACCTCTCCAGTAAAAGGTAAAGGAAAGGTAAACGGAAGGGAATGAAGAAAACGAAAGAGGCCAGAATGGCTTTTTAAAGTTGGCTCTGACCCAGAATTTACACAGCTTGTCTTTAAATGATGGAAGTCAAGTGGCTGCACCCAGAACAGGGACTTGCCTTGGACTGATGCAGCACTTACCCCTTGCTCACACACACCACTAGTGCAGAGCCAGGGCTTTTGCTTCAGGTGGAGAAGCGCTGGCCATCACCCTCACCACACAGCATTATGGTTGGAAGCAGTAGAGATAATTAGGGACAAATCCTGAACTCCGTTGCTGGAGGGATCTCTGCAGGAAAGGAACACCCTAATTCGGGGAGGTGTCAGCATCTCTCAAGGCACTGCAGAAGGTTCATGAAGACCTATACATCCCACTTTGTATGTGCAGAACCTGGCAGTGAAAGGTTGATAGAAATGACCAAATTCTGCTCTTGTTGTTTCCATAGCACAGCATCACTGGCAGAAACCCATGGGGTCAGAGCTTTCTTGGACTGGGAAGGAGTGGGAAGCCTCCAACCCAAAGCAAACAAGGCAAAAGAGATATTTTGGACTGGCTCTCAAAGGCACTTATGTTATCAGATGCATTTGGCAGCTAAGGGCCCTGTGACACAAAGCAAGCTCACCTCACTGCAAACCTCCTCCTCAACCAGTGCATAATTTGTGAGCCTTGCTCTGTTGTGGCTTAAACAAGGCGATAACTCAGAACCACACAGCCACTCCCTCATTCCCTCCCTCTCACATGGGTTGAGATAAGAACAGTCCAGTAACTAAGGTATAATGCAAAACTACTACTACCACCACCAATAATAATAATGATAAGGGAAATAACAAGGGGAGAGAATAGCTGTGGTATGGAATAACCCTTTGGCTACTTTGGGTCAGGTGTCCTGTGGTTCTGAGTTACTGGCTGGGCTTAAATCATGACAGCCTGCTTCCTCTTGGCTTCCCATGCCCCTCCTCACTGGCAGAGCATGAGACTGAAAAGTCCTTGATCGGAGTAAACATTACTTAGCAACAACTAAAAACATCAGTGTGTTATCAGCATTGTTCTCAGGCTAAAGTTGAACACAGCACTGCACCAGCTACTAAGAAGGAGAAAAATGACTGCTACAGCTGAACCCAGGACATGCTCACACCCTGCTCTGCCAAACACAGACTGCTGCCCTCCCTGCCATACATCTGCTGTGGTAAAACACCTCTGTCTCACACAGCAGTACTCACAGAGCTTCACCTTTCAACACAGGAAAAAGACCTTCCCCATTTTATAGCCACCCATTAGGAACAGACTTGCCTAAACTCATAAAACTGGCAAGCAGTGTGCTCACATGATAATTACTACTATTAACAATAATTAATAAGATTGACAGGAATTTTACTTTAGAAGGATTTAATTCAGGGACCTTACAATATCTCATAAACAAGAAACAAGCAAGTTTTCACACAAATAACTGCAGCTGCACTATACTGGCTTCTACATACTGCATTCTAGAAATAAAGGCAAAAATATACATTCCACTTGCCCTCCAGAAGAGTGTGCTAAATGACATCACTGAACACGGTCAAACACCAAACTCTGCAAGTGCCCAGGCATCATGTGAATACTGAAATCAAGAGGGTAGTGTTGGCAGTTACAGCCAGGGAGATACAAAGCATTGGTATCTCCCAGCCCCAGGGCAGCCCTGCAGCTGGGTGGATGCAACACCTCAACATTAGGGTACCTGCCCCGAGCTCAATGTACTAGATAAGGCAGTTTCACCTCCCAATTCATACCATAGAATAATAGAATGGTTTGGGTTGGAAGGGACCTTAAAGCTCATCTAGTTCCAACCCCCTGCCATGGGCAGGGACACCTTCCACTAGACCAGGTGGCTCCAAACTCCATCCAACCTGGCCTTGAACACTGCCAGGGATGGGGCAGCCACAGCTTCTCTGGGCAACCTGTGCCAGTGCCTCACCACTCTCACAGGGAAGAACTTCTGTTTAATATCTAATCTAAATCTTCCCTCTGTCAGTTTAAAACTATTCCCCCCTTGTCCTGTACATGCCCTTGTAAAAAGTACCTCTGCAGATTTCTTGTTGGCCCCTTTAGTATTGGATGACTGTTATAAGGTCTCCCTGGAGCCTTCTCTTCTCCAGGCTGAACAAGCCCAGCTCTCTCAGACTGTTTTCATAGCAGAGGCGCTCCAGCCCTTGGAGCATCTTCATGGCCCACCTGGAGCAACTCAGGGGCCTGCACAACACCAGCCTCTTCCCTGTAGCCATACCATATTATTCTCAATCGGGCAGATTACAAAATAAAAACCCCTAATGCTGCTTTAGCCAGCTGAGTCAAGCACCTGGCCAGCTAGACAAGTAATACCATTCTGCCCACTGGTCCACAGAACCTGCTGCCTGGCCTTCCTTTGAACGGTTGAGTGTTAGCCAAGCCTGGGTTACTATTTGCTTTTGTAATACTGAAACAAAAAAGTCAATAATTTCTGACAAAACTTGATGCAACTCACCGATAGCTCATTATAATAATAATGAGCAGTTACAACGAATAGTCTAGCACAGAGTCCCAACAAGTATGAGGTTTCACACACACACACTGTACTTCTCCCGCTGGATACTAGCCTTGGCATGTCCACCCTGTCAGACCAGTTTCCAACAGCAGCAAGAGGCTCCATTTCACACCGACCAGGGAGCAGAAGGTCGACTGGGAATGCACATGGGACCACGGACAGGGGCACAACTGTCCAGCCTGCAGGCATGTAACATCAGCTTTGATAGGGAAGCCCCTTTTCCCCCCCAAGTGCTCTTTAGCTTTGTGACAACAAATGCTTGCCACAAGCAACTTTTCCTAATGCCTTTGAGGGGTTGTGAGCACTAGGATAAGGGGGTTTCACCATCTCAGGTGGGAGGCAGAGACCTTGCAAATGCTCCAGCAGAGTGCAAATATTCCTGTAGATAATCTAGTGGATAATAAAATGCAAGCTGGAAATTACTCTGTCCCAAGGAATGGTCACAACTGGCATTTGCAACCAACACACTATTGTCCAAGAGAATGCAAGCTTTTGAGCTTTAAAAAAATATATAAAATCAGAATCAGTTCTAGATTTTTAATATAAATTTTCACATTTAACCAGTTTATGAGTCTCTGGTATTTAAACATGTCTAGCAATTACTTCCTGTGCAATTTTATCTCTTATGTGTTGCAAACTTGAAGGAACAGGAGAGCTGCTGCTTTAGCAAAGGACTCAAAGATTCAGCTTGCAAAAGGAAAAATGACACACAGCTGACACAGGCTGTCCACAACTATTCTCTCCAGTCTCTACAGCACTTTGCTGTGCTTTGCTGGGTGGTGAAAACACACCAGCCAAGCAGCCAAGATGGGGTAAAACTTTCCAATGCTGTTTCAAAAGCTGCTCCAGGCCCTCATGGAACAAAATGTGAATCAAACTCGGTTTTACAGCCTTGAGGTGTCCGAAACAGCACTGAAATGTCCTGCCCTCTCCCCAAAAAGCATCTCCAAAGCCTTCCCTGCAGCTGCTGGCAGCAGGACATTTCCTTATAGGGAGGTAATTTTATCAAGTCACAGACTTCAGTGGTAGATATCCATTCTCACATGGGATGATGCAACCCCGTGTCTGGGGCTAACACCTTCCTTGCCTTTGTAAGATGAGATAGCAATGCCTCACTGTCACAGCATGGTGGAGAAGGACTCTTCATTAGGGACTGTAGTGATAGGACAAGGGGTAACAGGTCCAAACTTAAATAGGGGAAGTTTAGGTTAGATATAAGGAAGAAGCTCTTTGCTGTGAGGGTGGTGAGGCACTGGAATAGGCTGCCCAAGGAAGTTGTGAATGCTCCATCCCTGGCAGTGTTCAAGGCCAGGTTGGATGGAGTCATGGGTGACATGGTTCAGTGTGTAGTGCCCCTGCCCATGGCAGAGAGGTTGGAACTAAGGTCCTTTCCAACCTTAACCATTCTATGATTCTGTCATTCTTCTTCCTGAAACTGTTAGAAATGTTTAATATTCTACAGGTGTCGGTATTTTAACTGTAAGGGTGGGGAGGCACTGGTACAGGTTGCCCAAGGAAGTGGCAGAAGCCACTTTTCATAAACTCGAGCCATTTAAAATCTGAAACACTGAAAATGGCTACTGGGGATTCTTTTCAAAGCAATCTGGCACACAATTTTTCTCCTGTTTCTGGATCCAATCCTGCATTCCTTTCACGCTCAGACTCCCATTGACTTTAAGGAACGCAGGACTGGATCCTAAATGTGAGCAATAACTTTACTTTTTAGTATGAGCATGACTTAGCACTTAAACGCGACTACTCGCATACTTAATGCATATGTATTAGTTAATGATGTAATCTATATTGAATATGTATTAGTTGCGAAATTCTTAGTGTGTAAATTTGGAACGTGATGTGACGAGGTTGGAATCAGATTTGGGTGTATACCCCTGATTCCCGGCACCTTAATAAAGCACCTCATATAACCATCCCGGTGGTTATGTGTATATCTCCATGCTAACATTTTGGCGACCCAGGTGGGACCTTGCGGGCACTGCTGAGGCGGATCGTGTCTTGATCCTGCTCCAGCCGGCACCGAGAGCTTCTTGGGGAGCCATCAACCACGACTGACCTCCGCTGCTCATGACGGACTTCTGACACGGTAAGAAGGTGCTTTTCTAATTTGGTTACAGTACTGATCCTTGATAACGTATGGTGTACCGACTTCTGATAAAGCCTGCCTGTTAGACATGGCGAAAGCTGCATTCGCTTTGGCGAAGTTTGGTCTGGTAAAGCCTGCCTGTTAGACGCGGCAAAAGCTGCGCTTGGTTGGGCAATGAGCTCCCGGAGTAAGCCTAGGTGCCTTCCGTTAGACAGTGAAAAAAGTCCTGCAGGTTTGGCAAAAATTTGGTTTGGTATTGGTTTTACGCTGCAGGAACAGCGTAGGTAAAAGTGCTGTAATATAAGCAGTGTAAAGGAGATTGTCCTTTAGGAATTTTTGTATTTACAAAATGCTGTCTATTCCGAAATCATTCCCTTTAGGCTGCCTTTTAAGCCATTGGAAAGAGGGGGGATTTGGGCAAAGCATGCGGAAAAATAAGCTGGTTGATTATTGTAATGTTTGGTGGACACAATATGAATTGGAAGATCAAGAAAAATGGCCTGAGAATGGAACTTTACAATACAACACTATATTGTAATTAATGTTGTTTTGCAAAAGGGAAGGAAAATGGGATGAAGTACCATATGTGGACCTCTTCTTTACTTTAAGAAATAATGAAGAGTGGCAGATATCTTGTGGACTTATGGTTGTTAAAACAAGTGCAAATGAACAATGTAAGGGGTGTGTTGCTGGGAAAAGGTGTATTGGATGTCTCGCCTTAGAAAATAGTTTGCAGCATCAAAAGGGATGATGAAAATCTTGATTTAGCAACGGCTCTATCAGCCCCGCCGGTAACAAGTGGAGAAAGGGGGGAGGATGACAGTGATAGTGAAAGTGAGAGTGATTATGAATGTAAGGAGGGCCGGAAGGCAGATCTCCCTGTTACCCCAGTCTCGCACCGAACTCGCCGGAGGGGAGGACGGGAAGGAAAGATACAGGTTCAGGCACCCAACACAATGCTTGCATCTTTAAGATAGGGAGTAGGAACGGAAGGACCGATATACGTTAAAGTACCCTTTTCCCCGGGGGATTTGGTTATCTGGAAGCAGTCGTCAGGGACATATAGAGAAAACCCTGATAAAGTAGCTTGAGTAATGAAAATGATTATGAAAACCCAGAATCCAGACTGGGATGATACCCAAGTACTTTTAGATACTCTTATGGATTCAACAGAGAAGGAAATGGTATTGCGAACTGCTAGGGAAAAGTTTCGGAAGGATATCAGAAAGGGGCTGGTCATGGGAAATGTGGATCAGAACCTTCCGATGGAAGATCCAATGTGGGATTATAACTCACCAGGGGGAATGAGGAATTTACGAAGGTACCAAGACTGGGTAATTGTTGGGGTACGGAATGCTATGCCCAAAACAATAAATTGGTCAAAATTATATAACGTTAGGCAGGAAAAGACGGAATCACCATCTACCTTTTTAGAAAGGCTTAAAGAGACTGCAAAGAAGTATACGGATTTGGATGTAGAAACTGAACAGGCTAGAGCTCAATTGGCTTTAATTTTCTTAGGACAGTCCCAAGATGATATTAGGAAAAAGCTGCAGAAGCTGGAGGGAGCAGACCTGCAAAATTTGGAAAGATTGTTAGAGGTGGCTTGGAAAGTGTATAATAATCAGGAAAAAGAGAGCTCTCGGAGACAGCAACAAAATTTACTGGCAGTGATACAGGGACGAGAACAAAGTCTCTCTAATCCTAGAGGAAGGGGCAGGGGAAGAGGATTTTATAATCCTAGGACCAGAATGAATGCAGAAAGGTTAGGATATAATCAATGTGCAAATTGCAAACAAGAGGGACATTGGAAAAATGAATGTCCATTAAGGGGAGGACAATTTATGTCCCCCATGAATCCTTTTGCAGGATCGGAGGTAGCTAAGGTGATGGTATCGGGAGAGTATGATAATCAAAGCTGACTAGGTGGGGTGGGAAATGAGGAGCCCCTTGTAAAAATTCAATTGGGAAATAAAGAAGTAAAGTTTCTAATAGATACAGGGGCCACCTATTCAGTTTTAAATGACTTACATGGAAGATTAGGAAAGAAGACAACGACAGTTGTAGGAGCCACGGGGAAGGAAGAAGTACGGCCATTCTTGCATCCCCTAGACTTGCGATTCAGAGGAAAGGAATTAACACACGAATTTTTATATGTGCCTGAATGCCCTATTTCCCTTTTGGGATGGGACTTATTAGCTAAATTAGATGCAACAATCATTTTTGAAAATGGTGAATTAATAATTCAAATTCCCGAATCAAAAGCAGGACAAATTTTGGTTCTTAAAGACAAACCTATTGCTCGAATCCCAGAAGAGGTGGAACAGGCTGTAATACCAATAGCTTGGGAAACAGAGATTCCAGGGAAATCAAAAACGGCTCAATCGGTGATGGTGGAACTTAAAGATGGAGCTAGACCAGTAAGAATTAAATAATACCCATTGAAACTAGAAGCGAGGTATGGAATCATAATACAATACATCGATATCTCCAGTAAAGAAACCAAATGGTGAGTATAGACTAGTACAAGATCTGAGGGCTATAAATGAAATAACAAAAAATATCCATCTGGTGGTAGAAAATCCTTATACATTGTTAACATCTGTGAAGGAAAAATATAAGTGGTTTACGGTAATTGATCTAAAAGATGCCTTCTTCTTCATTCCCCTTGACAAAAGTAGTAGGAAACTGTTTGCGTTTGAATGGGAAAACCCACGGAATGGACAAAAGACACAACTGACATGGACCAGACTTCCACAAGGATTTAAAAATAGTCCGACTCTTTTTGGGAATCAGTTGGCCAAAGAACTGGAGATATGGACCACTCAAGGAAAAATACAGGTACCAAGGTCACAATATCTCTTATTGCAATATGTAGATGACATTTTTATCGCAACAGAACAAGAATCATTATGTATAACAGTGACTATTGAAATCCTGAACCAGCTAGGCCTGAACGGTTATAAGGTCTCAAAAGAGAAGGCCCAAATTGCATGCACAACTGTGTTGTACTTGGGATGTGAAATTTCGCAAGGACAGCGAAAACTGGGAATAAACCGCATAGAGGCAATCTGTGCCATTCTAGAACCATGGAATCTACACGAGTTGAGAACATTTTTGGGCATGGCAGGGTGGTGCAGACTGTGGATAATGGACTATGGACTCATTGCTAAACCCCTGTATGAAGCCCAGAAAGCACCTGCTTTTGTTTGGAATAAACCACAGAAAGAGGCCTTTAAGAAATTGAAGGAGGCATTAATGAAATCTCTGGCATTGGGACTCCCGGACTTGAGAAAGGACTTTCAGTTATTTGTCCATGAAAGACAGAGATTAGCACTGGGAGCATTAACCCAGAAACTGGGAAGCTGGAAGAGACCAGTGGGATACTTTTCAAAACAACTAGACCCGGTAAGTGCGGGATGGCCCTCATGTTTAAGAGCAGTAGCAGCAACTGTCGTTCTAATACAGGAGGCCAGAAAACTGACTTTGGGAAAACACATTGAAGTGTTTGTGCCACACATGGTAACAACCATCTTAGAACAAAAAGGGGGGTATTGGTTATCGCCTAGCAGAATGATGAAATATCAAGCAATATTAACAGAACAAGATGATGTGAGTTTGAAAACCACTAACTTGTTGAATCCAGCAGCTTTTCTAGGAACTGATCTAGAAGAAGGAACCCTTGAACATAACTGTATAGAGGTTATTGAACATACATATGCAATCAGGACAGACTTGAAAGATGTACCTCTTGAGCAACCAGACTGGGAACTTTTCACAGATGGAAGCAGTTTTGTGGAGAACAGGACACGGTATGCAGGATACGCCGTAACAACGCAACAGGAGGTAATTGAAGCAAAAGCATTGCCTCCTGGAGCATCAGCTCAACGGGCGAAGCTGATAGCTCTCACAAGAGCATTAGAACTGAGTGATGACAAAAGGGTAAATGTATGGACTGATTCAAAATATGCATTTGGTGTGATACATATACATGGAGCATTATGGAAGGAACGGGGACTGTTGTCTTCACAGGGAACTAATATAAAATATCAGAAAGAGATTTTGGAATTAATAATCGCAGTGCAAAAACCTAAACAGGTGGCTGTTATGCATTGCAAAGCACACCAAGGAGGAATTTCAAAGATATCTGAAGGAAATACATTGGCAGATTGAACAGCCCGATAAATAGCCCGGAAGGTATGGAATATGATGGCCTTGATACCTCTTAAGGTAAGCCCACTCCATACATATCTTTCAGAAAACCCAAAATACTCAAAAGAAAATGAAAAGTTGGCAGGACTTTTAAAGGCTCAAAAGAATTCTGAAGGGTGGTATACGACAACAACTGGACAAGTAATAGTACCCCCAGCAATAATGCGAAAAATTCTGCAAACTGAACATCAGAAATGCCATTGGGGTGCAGAAGCATTGGTAACTTATTTAAGATGAGGAATAATTTCCACACAGATGTTAACTATGGCAAAATCAGTAGGATCAAAATGTGAAATTTGTTTGAAAAATAACCCAGTGGTAAAAAGACAAGTGGAAATGGGAAGGATCAGGATAGGGGCAGAACCAGGAGATTATTGGCAGGTTGACTTTGTGGAATTACCAAAGGTACAAGGGTACAGATATTTGTTGGTAGGGGTTGACACCTTTTCTGGATGGCCAGAAGCCCTTCCCTGTCGCACCAATAAGGCAAAGGAGACAGTAAAATGGTTACTCAAAGAAATTGTTCCATGGTTTGGAGTTCCTTTAGGAATATCATCAGACAGAGGTCCACACTTTGTTGCAACAATAGTACAGGAAGTAAGTAAATTGTTGGGAATATCATGGAATTTACATACCCCTTGAAGACCCCAGTCTAGTGGGCAAGTAGAAAGGATGAACCAAACGATAAAAAGACAGATTAGTAAAATATGTCAGGAGGCCAAAATAAGATGGCCACAAGCACTACCTATCGGGAAACAGAAACTTAGAATAAAGGATGAAAATACTTGCTGAGATGAAGTATTTTCAAAGGGGGGAAATGTTAGTAATGGGTAAAATTATATGTCAAATAATCATATGAAATAAAGGAGATAATTATATTCGAAAAATCTGTTAATCAGTGGAAGGGGTTTTATATATTAGAAAAGTTAAGAACTAGTTGAAATTTTGCTATTGTGAATCATAGTTACTCTATAACTAAACATTACAATGGTAGCCACAGTAATAAAACTAACATGGCCATATACGGAAAAGGGTATATGAAGTAGATTTAGGAGAGTATTATGAAACTCTACCGAAGCAGAACTCACGAAAGTACCAGGAGTAGTCAAGTGAAAATAAGAGAATGCTGGCATCCACACAATGGTTGGGACATGTCCAAGGAACAGAAAGGAGAATAGGACAAGCTGAGGAAGACTTCTTACTTCATCTGAGAAAGACTCCTTACTTCATCAGGACGACCACCAGAGGGGGGCTGCGCAAGCGCAGAAGAGGCTGATGTCGTAATAGACTGATGTGGCAATCCTTGATGCATATGTATTAGTTAATGATGTAATCTATATTGAATATGTATTAGTTGTGAAATTCTTAGTGTATAAATTGTGAACGCGATGTGATGAGGTTGGAATCAGATTTGGGTGTATACCCCTGATTCCCGGCGCCTTAATAAAGCACCTCATATAACCATCCCGGTGGTTATGTGTATATCTCCAGGCTAACATAGCACCTCATGGTTACAATCTATTGAGAAAGGCACACTTTAAAAACCATGTGGGCTCATCCACCAGGCCAGAATGCCAGTAAAGATCTTCCATTATTTCAGGAAAATGCTTGGTGTGTGAACTACACACACACACTCTCACCCATTTTCCTGGTTTCAAGCTGCAGGCACAAATTAGCTTGAGATGCATCAAAATATTCTGAGAACTGGCATGATAGCTCATAAAGAAACCATGTGATGCAGAGAGTTGACCAATGTACAGGGGGGTTGTACAAGGGGGTTAGAGGAATTTGCTTGCTTAAACAAAAGTACTGTCTGTTGTAAATGCCTGCTAAGCAGAACAAAGGCACCTGGTCCTATTGATAAGGAAAAGCAGACACTTGGTCCTATTGATAAGCAGCTATTGATAAGGAAATGCAGGCACTTGATCCTATTGATAAGCAGCTATTGATAAGGAAAAGCAGAGGCCTGAATCTACTGATAAGGGGGAGAAGCAGATGGTTTATGGCTGGGATACCGACCAAACCCTAAAGCCATATGTGAAGACTGAAAGGTGAAAAGTGCAAGAAGAGGAAGACTCATTTACTTCATCTTGAAGACCCCTACCCACAGGAGGAAGACTCATTTACTTCATCTTGAGACCCCTGCCCATGACCAGAGGGGGCACTGCGCAGGCGCAGAGGACCTTCTGGCTCATTATAATACGAAGTGGGGATAGGACATGAATATGTATAGGCGTATTGTGCAACCTTATGAATATATATAACTTT
Organism: Pezoporus flaviventris; assembly: GCF_033815535.1. NCBI lineage: Eukaryota > Metazoa > Chordata > Aves > Psittaciformes > Psittacidae > Pezoporus > Pezoporus flaviventris. The sequence goes on from NW_026892625.1 coordinate 591,399, forward strand.
AGAGAATAAATGTACAGGGAAACAACACTGAGGTACGCATGACTTTGAGGAATTATCCCCGTGCGTCTCAGCGCTGAATAAAAAGCATACCTACTTTACAACTTTAACGAGTTGTGGAGTCAATCAGCGCATCAATTTGGCGAGCCAGGCAAGAGGTCTCTGTTCGGCTGCAGGATCAGCTGAGGGGCGGACATCCTAGGCGCCCCAGGCCGCTTGCCTGGAGGAGCTCCGCTCCTCGTCCGCTCACTGCGAGGACAGACAACAACCTGTGCCGGCTGCGGAGAAACGGTATGCTTGAAACTTAGGGGGCCTGTAAGGCGTACGCATGGTCCGGGGATGCTGGTAAGGCGTGCAGAGACGTCTGGCGCACAACGTAGTTCCCCTTGGCAGATAGGGCTTGCAAGCAGGGGACTCGCCGACCGGTAGAGCGGCCACTAGCGATCCTGAGGGTGGATCGGGTGAGTTCGGGTTTTCGCTGCATCCCAAGTTTTGGGAGCCAGGAAGGATCTGCTAATGACCGTAGTGGAAGCAGATGAACGGGTAGGCGAACCCACCAGGTCTCCGCTGCATCTCAAACTCTGGGAACCAGGACAGACCTGCTACCATAAGAAGCAGAAGGGTAAGGCGGAACCACAGTGTGAGTGTGTGGGATCCCATGTGTGTTTGTGTTTCTGTGTGACTGAGACGTAGCACAGCTACGAAGCGAGTGTGGAGTCCTGATCCGCGGTTCCGTGTTCTCCGCGAGGAGAGCGGCCGGAGACGGACTAAGCGTCTTTGTTTTGTGTTGTGCCTAAGTGCTTTGTGTGTGTGTATGTCTGTCGTTAGTGTTAAAGATTAGCGTTTAAGCGGTGGGGGAGGAGTAGACAAAAGTAAACTGTGGCTAATGGGGGTTTAAGAAGAGTTCCCTCTCTGCGCCCCAGTGGCTGTATAAGAAAAGTATAACCTCTAATATCTGTAGTCCTATTCTTGAGATCTGGACTTTACACTCGGTACCAGAGGCTTGTAGCCTCACATATGGGTGCATATTAACTTCTGAACAGTGGAACCTGCCGTGGAAACTAGTGTAAATTTTGCTGGAACCGAAACTATGATCTAACAACAGGGGAACTGATCTGCAGAACCCAGAGATATTATTTTACTGAACCCCTGAGAATATCATAAAACTTGTGTGTAGGTGCTCTCATTTTTAAGTGCATTTGCAGAGCACTAGGAAAGAGAAGCTATAGATTTGTAAAAGATTGTTTGAAATGGGAGCCGGTCGAAATAAGGGAATTCTGAAGAAAAGCCCATTGGGTTACATTTTGGCACATTGGAAAGAACTGGGAGGGTCTTCTGGGGGTTCGGTAAACAAGAAAACGTTGATATAATATTGTAAAATTCTCCATTCCTGTAATTTTGCATGATGTACACCCCTGTTATTTTTAACTTGTAAAATTTGATAGGAAACTTCTCTGGATAAAACTGAGTACTTGATGCATACGTATGGAATATCAGGTCTTGTGTGCAGGTATATAATTTTATGAAGACTGTGATGTTCCTATCTGTAAAAATATTGTGAGTGTAAAAAGCTTACTTTTGAAAAATTCATTGCCAATCTTGTGATTGTTTATGAAATTGGGAAAGTATTAATTGGGATTTTGGTGTGAAGTTTCTGAAGTTGAGTACCAGAGGACAAGTATTAGCCCCCTATTTATTATATGCTTATCCGTAAAAAACCCGTAAGACATTCAGGAATGATATGGAAAGAGAACAGTGTGTCAATGAAATAACTCTTTCCCATGGTCATCATCTATATGTGTTTGATTTGCCTTTCCAGACTTGGATTGCTCTGGAGACTGCTAAGCATTTTTCCAATTTGATATGGAATTTTCCCTGACTTGGATTCCTCCTTCTGTCTGTCGTGTGTTAGGGTTTGATAGCAGTTCTTTAAGGATGTTTGATGCCTAAGGCAGAGGATCCTCTATGGCAGTGTGTACATGTATAATTTATTTATTTTAAATTTATCTCATGTCTCAAGCTGGGCATGGGGAGGCTTAGTCTGGTTATTAGGAAAAATTTCTTCACCAAAAGGTGATCAAGCATTAGAACAGGTGGCCCAGGGAAGTGGTGGAATATGTGTCCCTGGAAGCGTTCAAAAAAAAACTTTGAGATGAGGCCTTTAATGACATGGCTTAGTGGTGGTTTTGGCAGTCCTGGGGTAATGGTTGGACTTAATGATCTCAAAGGTCTTTTCCAACCCGGTTAATTCTACAATTCTGTGATCAGGAGAAATGGCCTAAAAATGGAACTTTGAATTATAATACATTGCTGTATTAATGTTGGTTAAGGGAATTCTGAAGAAAAGCCCATTGGGTTACATTTTGACACATTGGAAAGAACTGGGAGGGTCTTCTGGGGGTTCGGTAAACAAGAAAACGTTGATAAAATATTGTAACCAATGTCTGTTTTTAGTTAGACTGTTGCCAACTTAAAAGTTAAAATTCTCCACTCCTGTAATTTTGCATGTACACCCCTGTTATTTTTAACTTGTAAAATTTGATAGGAAACTTCTCTGGATAAAACTGAGTACTTGATGCATACCTATGGAATATCAGGTCTTGTGTGCAGGTATATAATTTTATGAAGACTGTGATGTTCCTATCTGTAAAAATGTTGTGAGTGTAAAAAGCTTACTTTTGAAAAATTAATTGCCAATCTTGTGATTGTTTATGAGATTGGGAAAGTATTAATTGGGATTTTGGTGTGAAGTTTCTGAAGTTGATTACCAGAGGACAGGTATTAGCCCCCTATTTATTATATCCCTAAAAAACCCATAAGACATTCAGGAATGATATGGAAAGAGAACAGTGTGTCAATGAAATGACTCTTTCCCATGGTCATCATCTATATGTGTTTGATTTGCCTTTCCAGACTTGGATTGTTCTGGAGACTGCTAAGCATTATTCCAATTTGATATGGAATTTTCCCTGACTTGAATTCCTCCTTCTGTCTGTCATGTGTTAGGGTTTGATAGCAGTTCTTTAAGGATGTTTGATGCCTAAGGCAGAGGATCCTTTATGGCAGTGTGTACATGTATAATTTATTTATTTTAAATTTGTCAGACCAGAAAATGGGGCTACAGCTCCCATTGTCTGGTAACTCTTAGTGAATTTAATTATATAAAGCAATGAAAATGGTTGAATTGTAGGAGAGATATTAAAAAAAAAACAACCAAAAAAAAAACCCAAACAAAACTACCACATTTTAATCTCATAATGACATGTCTCCAGCTGGGCATGGGGAGGCTTAGTCTGGGTATTAGGAAAAATTTCTTCACCAAAAGGTGATCAAGCATTGGAACAGGTGGCCCAGGGAAGTGGTGGAATATGTGTCCCTGGAAGCGTTCAAAAAAAAACTTTGAGATGAGGCCTTTAATGGCATGGCTTAGTGGTGGTTTTGGCAGTAATGGGGTAATGGTTGGACTTGATCTTAAAGGTCCTTTCCAACCTGGTTAATTCTACAATTCTGTGATCAGGAGAAATGGCCTAAAAATGGAACTTTGAATTATAATACATTGTTACAATTAATGTTGATTTTGAGGTGGCCAGGAAAATGGGATGAAGTACTATATACAGATAGGTTTTTCACTTTAAAAAAACACCCGGAGTGGCAGACAGAATGTGAAATTAATATAGCTCTGCCAGATCCCTAATTTTGGCTTTGAAAAAGGACAGAGAAAACCAGAAAGCTAAGCAGGAGAGATGTTGTTCAGCCTGTGATATTGGAAAAATTATATATCACAGTTACCTCTGAGAGGAGCATCCTCTATATCTGTCCTATCAGATATTGATAAGGAGGAGGAGATTCTGTCACTGGCAGCAAGCAACACATTCACATTAACCCAGAAGTGCTGTTGCAGAGGCAGACATCTGTAACCCCTGCAGAGCAGGGTGAGCAGCTGTGAGAAGAAAAAAAAAAAGGGAAAACTGGGAAAGGAGGGGAGGTCGAGCAGCTCCTGTGTTTGAGCACGGGATGGGTGCTGGGGCAGGCAAACAAGTGGGAACAGACATGTTGATAGACGGGACTGAGGGGTTGTTGAATGTTTTGAAAATGGTGAAGGAGGAATGTCGGACAAAGGTGGGGGAAGTGGGTTCTTCTCCTATGGGACCGGATCGGTGTGTGTGTGCTGTGGAGAGTTTTGGACGTTGGAAGTGAGACTGCCACTGCCCTGGGGGGAGAGTGCCATGGAGTGACTCCGGTGGCTGAATTGTAACCAGACTGACAAGGGACCTGGGGAATCTGCCCTAGTAGATCCACTGGTTAAATTAAAACTAGAGACCAGAGGAAATAGAGAGGAATTTTAGTGGATACAGGAGCAATTTATTCGGCGTTAATTCAGAGGGAAAAGAATTTGTTACAGATGGGGGAGCTCCTGGCCACCAAGGAAAAGAAAAACAAAACAAACAAACAAAAAAAAAGGCAAAAAGAAGCACAAATTGAAAAACAAATAAGAATGCATAAAATTTTTATGCATACTAAATTCTTGGAAATCCTTATTAGGACAAGAAGCAACATTTATAGAAGGCAAAATGGAATTAAAGAGTTAAAAATCAATTAACTGCAGTTTTGAGTTTATCTTTAATTCAACAGAAAAAGCGAACAGGAGGACCTCACTGAAATAGAAGAAATCCAGGTATATCTGGGAGTATGGACATCTGAAGTTCCAGGTAAAGCGAAAAATGCTTTACCTGTTAAAGTAGAAATAAAAAGGGTGGCCTGCCCAATTAGAATAAAACAATAGCCCCTAAAATTGCAGGAAAGGGAATTAAAAAAAAAATCATTAATAAATTTTAAAATATAAATTCTTAATTGAATGTGAATTGGAATATAATACTCCTATCTTGCCAGTAAAGAAAAGTTGCAGATTGGTTCAAGATCTCAGGAATCAACAAATTTGTAGAGGATATTCAGTAATAGCTAATCCATATTGACTAAATCGAATCAAAAATGATTTGCCGTCTTCGATTTAAAGGACTCTTTCTTTTGCTTACCATTGGCCAAAGAAAACCAGAATTTATTTGCTTTTGAATGGGAACATACTGACACAGTAAGGAAAACCCAATTAACTTGGACAGTATTACCTAAAGGGTTTAAAACAGTCCAACAATTTTTGGAAACCAGTTAGCACGGGAATTAGAGTCATGGAAACCACCCACTCAGACAGGGACTCTGTTACAATATGTGGATGACTTATTAATTGCTACTGAAACAAAGGAAGAATGTATCCAGTGGACGGTGGGATTATTGAATTTTCTGGGACTGAATGGTTATTGGGTAACCAGACAAAAGGCCCAACTAATCCAAACCCGAGTTTCCTGCCTAGGATAACAGAGAAAACTTGGAACTGCTAGAAAAGAAGCCATTTGTCAAGATCCACGACTGTCAACCATCAAGGAGCTCCAGACATTCCTGGGAATGACTGGATGATGCAGACTTTGGATGCATGATGATGGTGTTCTGGTAAGACCCCTATATGAACTGTTAAAAGAAACCCCTCTCTCTTTGGAATGGACTGATTCAGCAGAGGAGGGCTTTAGAAATTTAAAAGCAGAGCTAATGAGAGCTGCAGCTCTGACTTCTGGATGTGACTAAATCCTTTTGGCTATATTCCTATGAAGAACAGGGAATAGCTTTGGTGGTCCTTACTCAGAAACTAGGACCCTGTAAGAGAACAGTGGTGTATTTTTCAAAACAGCTGAATGAAGCAAGCAAAGGATGGCCCGGATGCCTAAGAGCTGTGGCAGCAGTTATCATGAATGTTGAAGAGGCCCGCATATTTACCTTGGGACAAAAATTACTGTACTAGTGTCCTGTGTTGTATCAGCATTCCTGGAACAGAAAGAAGCCCACTAGTTGTTTTTTTTCAATCCAGCAACTATTAGACTGATTCTAAATATGCATTTGGTGTGGTCCATGCACATGGTGCCATCTGGAAAGAACGAGGACCTTTGAACACACAGGAGAAACGACTACTGAAAGCTGTTCAGCTACCTGAGGAAGTAGCTATTATGTATTGTCAAGGATATCAAGAAGGTGAAATTTGGCTGATTTTAACAATCTAAACTCATTCCCTTAATCCCTGACGGCAAACTAACAATTGAGAAATCTAAACCTAGAAAATCAAAGGAGGATAGAAAATGTATTGAAGATCTCAGAGGAGGAGAGGAAAACAAAGAAGATTGGGTTCAGATACCTGATGGGCGAATTATAATCCCCTATAACCAACTCTGGACGTTAGTTCAGGAGGAACATAATAAAACTCATCGAGATAGCAAGTCTTTGTATAAATACTTAGATGAACAAATTGAAGGAAGGAATCTATATATCATAGTTCAGTTAGACAAATAAATTTTTACCAATATTTGGTGTTAACGAAATACTTTTTTAGGGTGGCCAGAAGCATTCCCTTGTAGGTTTTGGAGTACCAGAGGCACTTTCTTCCGACCAAGGCTCGCCCTTTAGTGCAAAATAGTTACAAGGGCAACTACTAAACCTCGGTCGAAAGAAGAGGCTATCCTATGTAAAAATTTTATATGGAAGACCATATCAGTCCCAGTTTAAAGGAGAAAGTCTTCTGGAAGTGGGAGAAGGTTATCTCCTAAAATTTCTGGTCAATCTGGGAAAACAATTAGAAGAAATAAGAGAATACTAAGGACAAGAGTGAGAGGCATGGATTACCCGACTCACCCTTTTAGATCCAGAGACTGGGTTTATGTTAAGAATTTTTCAGGAGATCCTCTACAGGAGAAGTGGAGTGGACTGTTATCAGACAATATTGGCCACCTTTACAGCAGTGAAGATGAAGGAACAACCTGCTTGCAAGAATAAAGAAAGCACCAGAACCAGAGAAGACATGGCGGATTGAACCTTCAGGACCCTCGCATATGAAATTATATCAGTCATAATTTGGATTTATGTGATAACTGACATACCATCTTGGGTCTAATACTTATACCTGAAATTAATGCAGAATGTTACTAAAGTTGTTAATTGTAGTGACTGTTGGGTGTGTGCACAGTTGCCTGAATCAGAAGATCAGGGCCTTCCTGAAACAGATAAATATGTATTACACCAGGAACCAGAATAGGAGACTATGTTTATTTAAATACCACAGGTGTAAGTCACTATTCAAATTGTATAGATGGTATCGTGGTTCAGTGATAGCTTGATTTCTGAAGGGAAAGGATGGTATTGGTCAAGCGAGGGTTTAACCCTATTGCTGAACAGAATACTGCATTTTGTGAGATGTTTTGTGAGGCAATCAGAAATATCTCAGCAACCATAGAGGAAATATGGAAAAAGTTAACTTCATAGTTACCGGATCTCTCCTGGTTAAGGCAACTGGTTGCAGGAATATTACTATTAATTGTTTTAATATTAATTACTTGTGGTATAAGAAAATTTTCTGGAATTGTAAACGGAAAATATGTTGCAAAAAGAATTTGCAAAACGATAGAAAAAGGGGTATAGACATTTGTTAATACTAACAGACACCTTTTCAGGTTGACCAGAAGCCTTTCCAACTTGAAGCACATAAGCCCGGGAGGTAACAAAGATTGTTATAGGATGGTTGTGGGGATTTCAAAAGTATGTGCTGCATGAACTTATCTGACCATTCTGAATCAATTCATGCTAAACTGCGAAAATTGCAGGAAAATATGCAAGAGCTTAGAATTATTGGAGGCAGATTGGATGAATGGTTAAATAACCTAGGAGTTACTGGATGGTTCAGGGACATAATGAAACAAGGCCTTTTAATCTCGGCTATAGGACTAAGGAACATGGATAGCTCTGTCATGAATAATACAGTAAAAGAATTAACTAACTTTATAGAAAAAGGGGGGATTGATGCAGAGAGTAGACCAATGTACAGGGGGGTTGTACAAGGGGGTTAGAGGAATTTGCTTACTTAAACAAAAGTACTGTCTGTTGTAAATGCCTGCTAAGCAGAACAAAGGCACCTGGTCCTATTGATAAGGAAAAGCAGACACTTGGTCCTATTGATAAGCAGCTATTGATAAGGAAAAGCAGATGCCTGAATCTACTGATAAGGGGGAGAAGCAGATGGTTTATGGCTGGGATACCGACCAAACCCTAAGGCCATATGTGAAGACTGAAAGGTGAAAAGTGCAAGAAGAGGAAGACTCATTTACTTCATCTTGAAGACCCCTACCCACAGGAGGAAGACTCATTTACTTCATCTTGAGACCCCTGCCCATGACCAGAGGGGGCACTGCGCAGGCGCAGAGGACCTTCTGGCTCATTATAATACGAAGTGGGGATAGGACATGAATATGTATAGGCGTATTGTGCAACCTTATGAATATATATAACTTTAGAGAATAAATGTACAGGGAAACAACACTGAGGTACACATGACTTTGAGGAATTATCCCCGTGCGTCTCAGCGCTGAATAAAAAGCATACCTACTTTACAACTTTAACGAGTTGTGGAGTCAATCCGCGCATCACCATGCATAATTTTAGGCTTGGAAAAAAAAAGAAAAACTCCAGGGGGAAAAATGCCACCAAAGCAAACATATAAGCAGCTGAATCTTTAAGACAGTTTTTCAGAGAACTTCTGTAAAAGCCTCTAAAAGAAAGACTTGTATTGCCTAAGACAAAATAGAGCCTTGCCCTGCTATTTTTGAGGATGCTGTATATTGAGTTACGAGGCTATTACAACACAAATCTCAAATGCACAAGCTTTTTACTTGGCCATAAACACAAACCAGGATACACTGTCCTTTCAGAAGAAAAGGTTTGCTGCTAAAATAGCAGAAGCCCTATGTAAATAACCAACATTCTTTCTACCTGAGGTCACCGACTTGGCAATCTGGGATTTGACAACCTAAGCAGGGGAGAGGCCCTTTCCTTTTTTTTTTTCTTTTTTTTTTCTTTTTTTTTTTTTTTCCCTAGAAGAATGATGAGATTTTAGTTGAAATTTAAACTCTTGCAAACCAAAGGTGACATCATGTGCTAGAGGCCCATGAAGGCAGAGTACAGGATGTGTCTTGTTTTCTCCCTTTACATAGGTAAATTAAGTACTCAGTCTGTGAACAAATTCTAATTAAATATTATCATCAGGTAGGCATACATAGCAAGATACAAACACTTTTAAGAGATTAGGAGATTTATTTTTTAAAAATATCGATGCAGGGAAAGCACAAAAATGGTTTAAAAATATAATTTAAATTAGCATTTAAAATAATTTTAAAAATAAAATTGAAAATTCCTCCATAGTTTAAGTTCCTATATTAATTCATATTTGTACACTAAAAAAGAGCTTTTCAGAGCAAATTAACTGTGGCTACAAAGTCAGAATTCATTCTTGCTCTCCATCTCAAGTTGATCTGTCCTGAAGAGTGAGACAAGGAGGCACAAAAATACAAAATGTAATCAGTTCTAAGTAATGTTAAGTTTGATGGCTTTGCAATGGAAAATAACTGCAGTGCTTGGAGGTAGTTGACATAGTTTCAGGACCTCAGGACCTCAGTACAAAAGGTGTGAGAAAAGCAGAATAGAAGGACAGGACCTGGGGATGGGGAGTATCTGGGACTAGCAGATGTCCGGGGTGAGCACAGATAAACTAACTGATAAGTAAAAGGACAGGATGATTGCTATGCTTGGAGTGTTAATAAACCCATTAAGCTGGTGTAAGCATCTACTAGGGAGTATCCAGGACTAGCAGATGCCCAGGATGAGAGCAGTTAAACTAACTGATAAGTAGAAGGCCAGGATGATTGCTATGTCTGTAATGTTAATTAAGCTTGTCGGGAAAAGTAAGACCCTTAAAGACCACCACATTTTTGTATGCATGCCGGAAACTTTTTGGAAAATGATGTAATATGCTCAGTGACCATATAAGGATGACCTGTATAGCAATTCGGGGACACACGTTAGGAGGAGCTATCCCCCGTGTCTCCCGGCGCCGCAATAAAGAATAACTGCTTGTCAACTTGAAACTGTTGGCGAGTTTGTTCCTGGAGTTTTCTCCGAATCAAGAGGCAGATGGCAGTTAACTGTTTTTCCTCCCAATTACCTCTGTCCAGCTCTTACTTGGGCTCTCACAAAAGTAGGCTCTTGTATAACACAATTATCATTTCCATTTCTGGGCTGCTATCCAGGCTCTGCACTGCTCTGTGCTCCTTGCTACCTCTCCAGCACAGCA